>NC_064441.1:18430000-19030000 GCF_023343835.1 Lagopus muta | reverse complement strand
GGACAAGTGTCTTCCTTGGCCATGTCTTTGGTGGGCACATCGGGGGTGCATCAGTGGTTGGACTTGACGATCTTAGGGCTCTTTTCCAGCCTCATGGTTTGTCATGGTGGGGATGGATCGGCACCTGGACGAGATGGTCTTAGTGGTCTTTGCCAACCTCTGTGTTTTGATGGTTCTACAAGTTGTCAGGATGCTGCTGGTTTGGGAACTGCAGTGGAGAGGCTTGCCTGCACAAAGAAAAGCCACATTCTGCTGGTTGCCCCCCTCCCAGTGCCTCCTCCAGGAGCTTTGACTGCTTTGGCTCAGGTCCCACCTTCAGCCCTGGGTCACCAGCACGGCTTGGTTGATGACATTTAGCCCTTGCCCGGCTCCCACCTTCTCTTTGGAGGTGCCCAGAGCCTGAGCCCCACCATCCTTCTCTCTGCAATGACTCCATGTCTGGGGCAGGGGAATGGAGCATGCCCAGGAGCAGCACCACGAGCAAATCCTGCACCTACCAGAGCCTCCAGTACCTCCAGCTGCAGGGTTTGTTTCCTTCCCTGTAGGACCCCAGGGATGGAAACAAAGCCCAAGCCAGGCCCAGAGTTGCTCCATGTGCTGTGGGGCTTACAGGGAGACCCAGGGAGCTGTTAAAGATGCAGAGCCTGCTGAGCCCCGATGCGTTTGGGTGGAGGGGCCAGCGGGTCAGCACGAAAGCGCTCGTATTAAATTCAAGCACATGGTTTGGATTTTGCTCTCCCCCTCTGCTACAGCTAATTAGGCCAAGTCCAGAGAATGTCCCTGCTGATCCCCAACACATGTGTGACACCGGTGGTCCCTGTGAGCACTGTCCCCAGGCAGGGGGGGCCTCCAGGTGGCTCTGGGACGCGTGTGTGTGCACACGTGTGTGCGTGTGCATGGGAAGGAGGGGGGGGGGGCGAGGGAAAGATTATGTTTTAATGAAGTTTTGAACTCATTATCTGGCCCGCATTCAAAGAATGCAAGAACGCTAATCATGCACATGAATGCGTGTGGTGGGAAGCGGCTGGAGGGGGGCCAAGAATACCGAGGTTCCTGCAACACAGATCCCGTGCTCCCGAGTGCCGTTCTGCCCAGCCGGGCACAACAGAGCCACCGTGCCGCCATTGGGCCCTGGGGCACCCCGTCACCGTGGGTGGCTGAGCACTGGTGGTTGGTGGCCACTTGGTAGCATGAAGGATGGCAGCGAGCAGAAGGAAATGGCTCTCAGAGGTGTGTGGTGGACCCGCTCTGCTCTGTGCATGGGAACATGGCTCTGTCTGACCCTGAGCAGAAGGTGACCCCAGGACCTGCTCCTGTTCCCAGCCTAGTGTGCTGCCCCATTGAGCTCCATGGCTCTCAGCAAACCTGGGATGGATGTGGAGGCTCTTGGGCACGTGTTGGGGGCTGACAAAGGAGAGGAGTACTCTGAATGCATTGCCACAGCCACTGCAGGCAAGAGAAAGAGGCATTTTGGAAAGGCAGCACCAAGAGTGCAGGCAGATGCTGCGGGAAAGGGCTCTTTTCCCTGCTCTCCTCCCCAGCACTGAGCCCGGTTTCACACTGGGCCCAGCTTCTGACCCAAAGGAAATCGCTCAGGGCTGTGGCCAACAGCTGTTTTCCTGCCTCGGTTCCTGCTTTCAATTTAGTGTCCCAAATTCCGACAGCACGACGAGGCCATCGCCGCATCCCAAAATCCATTCATGCTCCAGGATGGGAACCCCTGTCCCCACGAGATGTGCCATGCAGGGATGCTCTGGTGGACACGTGGGGTGCTCTGGCTGAAGGGGACGGCATCATTGGGGTGCAGGGAGCTTCGGGGTCCCAGGGGCAGCTCTGTCTATGATGCTGGAGCCTGCATGGGGAGCGGGGACACGGCACAACCCTGATGGTAGATGTGACCCAGGTGCAGGCAGGAGCAGGGCCAGCACATGGGTGTGGGGCAGCAGAGGGGCCCGGGGCTGCAGGGTACCCCAGCATCGCTGCGTCCTGTGGGATGGGGAGAGGAGCACAGCCTTAATGCCTTCCAGAAGATCAGCTGCGAGTGGCCAGGGAGGGTAATTCGTATCAAACTCATAAACCCTTTATTAGTGTCTCAGGGGGGAAATCCGGATGTGGCCGTTTATTTATTTTGGATTTCGCCTTTTTTTTTTTTTCCCCCTCTCTTTTCCTTTTAACGTTGTCTTCCAGGAGATTTTTAAAGGGACAGGGCTGCCTCGCTGCTCTCACTGAGCTCCGTGTGCTCAGTGCCTGTGTAGGGCTGCCTTTGGGGCCAGCGGCCACGGACAAACACTGGGGGGGGAGCACTGTGCCGGGGGTACCCCTCAGTGTGCCCTGAGCCCGCAATTGGCAGAGGGGGCAGCTTCCCATGGTGTACATCAATGCCCACAGCCCTGGGTCCTGCATTCTGGGGACCCCTCACACTGCAGTGGCAGCACCCACGCGGTGCCCGTGCTGCGGCGGAGCCCCGCTGTTACTCACTGCAGCACTTCAGCCCTTACATAATTTGTTCCTTGGCTGGTGCTCAGCACACAGCACGGCCTCACTGCAGCGTTCACACAGCGGGGCATAGAGCAGAACCCCCCGAGTCCCAACACCCCCCCTACTGCTTCTCGTGTCCCCAGGGCCACCTGCTGACCATTGCATCCCCAGTGGCACCCCAGTGGGACAGCCCACTCCCCGCAGCGTTTCCCATCTGGATAAGCGATGTGCTGCTGATAAACGCTTTGCTTCGGGGTTTGTTTGTTTTGCTTTTTTTTTTTTTTTTTTTTTTTAAATTATCACCATTTTTCTTTCCGAGGAGACAAAGAGGCCCTTGAGCCGAAAAGCGTAACTTAAAACATCGCATTCCTGAAAAGAATTTCCTGATAATATTTTTAGCACCTGAAAAAAAAAAAAAATAAAGAAGGGAAAAAAGCAAATAACGGCGTTTGTTCCGTCCCCTCCCCTCCCCTCCCCGCGCTCTCTCGGGCCCCGTTCGGGGGAGCAGCGGCCGCCAACCGGGGCAGCGCGAACACCCCGCGCGTGGGGACCCCACGGCCACGCCTCCTTCATTTGCATAGACACGCCCACGACGCGATCGGCGTTCCCATTGGTCAGCTGCGCCCGGGCTATGCAAATGCGCCCCCAGCGGGGCGCTGCGAGCGAGTCGCTCCGCGGGTAGAGCAGAGCGGCGCGGCCGGCGGCGGAGCTCCGAGCTGCGGGCACGGCTCCGTTCCGTTCCGCTCCGCCCCGCGCGCCGCCATGTCGCGGCTGCCGGTGCCGGCGTGAGGGAGACGCGGGCCGGAGTGCGACGGGCGCTGCCATGCGGGGCCTGGCGGGCTGGCTGGCGCTGGCGACGCTGCTGGGCGAGTGGCTGCGGGCGGGCGGCGTGGTGCCGCTGGCGGACTTCTACCCGTTCGGGCCGGCGCAGGGCGACGCCGCCACGCTGAAGCAGGACGACGGCGGCTCCGAGCTGCGGCCCCTCTCCGTGCGCTTCCCCTTCTTCGGAGCGGGGCACACCGGGCTCTACGTGAGTGCCGGGCCGCGGGGGGCCCGCCGAGGGGGAGCGGGGCAGGCGGGGCTGTGCCGCGGTCCGGGGCTGCCGGCTACCTTCTCTCCCTCCCAGCCTCTTCTTTTGCCTTTTTGCCTTTCTTCTTAATTAACGCTCAGCTCACGTCGCTCCCAGCGGTGGACGAGTGGTTGCGTGATCCCTACTGAATCCAGAGCATCGGAGCGATGCTGAGGGCAAACCGCAGGGTCCTCAGCCCAAAGCACATCGCTTAGGGGAAAGGGGACCGAGCGGAGGAGGCTGCTGTGCCGGGCGGTGCCGGTGGGGTCGGGCAGCACTGCTGGAGCAGATGTTGTGAGGTCCCGGCCGTGATGTGGGACGTGCCTGCTGCTCTCCATGTGCGAGTCATTAATTGAGCTGACAGGACGCGCTGGCATCTGCTGAGCATTCTAAAATTGCGTTTCCTCCGAGAGTTGTACAACCTTCTGCTTTCCACGCCGTTCCCACCCGGGGATGCTGGTGTGCGGCAGTGTCCCATGCAGTGGCCTTCAGCTCTCAGCAGCGTGCGATCTTGCTCTGGGATGGGCTCCCATCGGGGCAAAGCATCACCGGGCAGCACCCAGCAGTGGAAGCGTGTCCATGTCCCCATCCGTCTCACCATGCTGGCCAGTCTCCAGAAAGCTTTCGTTTCTGCTGACATTAAAAGCACCACGATCACGCTGGTCCCTCAGGGAGGTGCAGGCAGATAGCCTGACCGCGGTCGCACTTTGGTGCCAAGCCTTGAAGCCAAGGCCTTGGGAAGGAGCAATCGCTGTACTTGGGCTGACCGAGCAGTGTGATGGGGTGAACCGTTGACTGCTGATGCTTCCTCTGAAAGTGTCACCAAAGCAGTAAGAGGTGGTCCGACGGCCTCTGAGGGAGCTGGGATTTGGGAACGCTCTGCACAGAGAGCAGAGGACTGGCACAGCAAGAAGGAGGGTTGTGCAGGCTGCTGGGCTTGGCCAGGTGTTACCCAACACACAGGAAGGGATGGGCACAGCACAGGGGCTTGCTGCGACCTGTCCCATACTTCCCCCTCGGGCGCCCAGCCTGCAGTATGTCTGTGCTCTGGGCAGCCTGACAGCTGACAGCCTGATCCTGCTTGGGTCCCTGCTGGGGACAGCCCAGTTTGGAGCAGCTGGCATGCAAGGTGTCCTGTGGACAGTGGGGCTGGAGAAACCCTGCTGTATTGGGTTGGAGGAAGGGGGAAAATGGATTTTCTGTGTGGATTTTCTAGTGCCTAGTAAGCATCGCAGTCATGCTCCCTGTGCTTTTGGAAAATTGATGTCTCAGTGGTCTCGTCCCCTTTTTCTGATTTGGTCCAAGTTGACTGACAATTCAGAGCAGACTGATGGGCACACCGAGATTTGTGCCAGTTCCTGCCGGGATGCTCTGATTCACTGTCTCAGCTGGGGGCACGCGTTGCTTGGACCTCGCTTGTTCAACCTCGTGTGTCTTTGGCACAGGGACTTCTCTGGGATGAAAACGCCGGCCCTGTGGCAGCTGTGGGAGATGCACCGTCCTCGGGGCCAAGTGGCTTTGGTGTCTGCCTTGAGGGGGGTGGCCCTGTAGGGGTGGCTGTCACCTCACGTCCCCAGGAAGCCTCACAAGCTGTGTCCAAAGCACAAGGCCCGAAGTGCAGGGCTTGACCCTGGGGGTCCCTCTGGGCCTGCCCCTTCCTCCGTAAAACAAACAAAAAAAACCCTTTCTTGGCACTAACTCTCTCCCATCTTGCTTTAATAAGGGGAAGAATGTTCCTCTGCGGACACTGTGAGGTTACGGAGGGTTTTCTGAAAGGGAATGGCGTTCCCCTCAGTCACAGCAGGGCCTGCCCTGTGCTGCTGCTTGCGGCTCTTGGGACCGTACAAATGGCCGCAGCCAATGCGAGGGGCTGCTGGAGGCTGTGAGGCTCTGCAGGGTGAAGCAGCCCCTCCGGTATTGTCACACGTGCGTGCCCACACCTCCCTGGCCTCTTGTTAACAGAATTAATCAGCACTGCGAGCATTGAGCCCACGAGTTTGGGCACCCGATATGCCGGTATCTGGTAGGCCTCGGTGCTGGGTGCTGCTCGTTAGCCAGGCTGGACCGCTGCTTTGGGTGCCCCCAGCCCAGGCCAGTGCTCTTCCAGGCATTCCTGCCGGGCCTGGCCAGGCTCTGGCAGGAGAACAGGGCCGGGTTTGTTCGGTGGAGGTCGGGGGGTGAGGCCACTTTCCCGGCCGGGCCGCCCGTGCTTCAAAGGGCAGGAAGGGGAAACGCTCAAATATTTGTGGAAGGAGGCTGCGGGGGGAACAGGCGAAGCAAAAAGAGCCTTTAAAATAAGAATTCGGCGTGGCTGGGGCTGAGAGGGCAGCGGGGACGGCCCCATCGGCGCACCTCAGGGCTGGCACCATTCTTGCCTCTTGTCCCCCCTTTGCCTGCAGGTGAACAACAACGGGATCATCTCCTTCCTGAAGGAGGTCTCCCAGTTCACGCCGGTGGCCTTCCCGATCTCCAAGGACCGACGTGTGGTGGCGGCTTTCTGGGCGGACGTGGACAACCGGCGGGCAGGTGATGTGTATTACCGGGAGAGCCAGGACCGGGCCATCCTGGAGCGGGCGACCAAAGACATCGCGCAGTACTTCCCCGAGTTCCCCGACTTCTCTGCCCAGTGGGTGTTCATCGCTACGTGGTACCGAGTCACTTTCTTCGGGGGAAGCTCGTTTTCTCCGGTGAGCGGTGGGAGCACCCATGGGGGTGGGCAGAGCTTGGCATCCTCTGATGGGGGAGGGAGCAGTTAGCTTAGGGTGGGTTTTTTAAGAGTAACACTGAAGGAAGCAGAGCTTGGGTGTCTTCAGCAAGTTCACCTGACTGTGCTGAGGAGCCTGGGCTTGTGCCTGGAACCCTGAGCCCCAGGGCTGGTGGAAGACTTGGCTCTAAGGCTTTATTCCTCTTTGCTGTGAGCCTGACCGCCATCCTGCAGCTTTCTTCTAAGCTTCAGGGATCCAAAGGCAAGCTTTCATACCAGAATAATTTTGATTTCCCATTCAGGAGTGCGATATTCACTGCACTTGGAGAACCTGGGGAACCTCCTGTTTCCCTTTAGAGCCCCAGCAGCTGCGTGCTGGCCGTGCTTATTGCTCCCTGGGCTGGCTGCTCCACCATGCTGTAGGGCTGTGCCACTTGCTGCCCTCCCCTGCAGCATTGCTGGGAATAGGAGTTTGTGTCTGAAAGAGTCTCTGTGAGGCACTGGGGTTCCTTAGTCCTGGTGTGACACAGACTGAGGCCATTTGGCACAAAAGTGCCTCCCTACATGGCGAGCTGAACTCTGGTGCTGCTCCTGCATGGCCATCTGTCCTGGGAGAGGAGTCAGTGCTGAAGGAAGCACCCCTCTGCTGCATGCTGCCTGCAGCTTTACTGCCTGACAGTGTTACAGTCTGTCCTTTTTTGACCCGCTCGCTGACTGTGCTCACTCACTGCCTTCTCTCCTCCATCCTGTAGGTAAACACTTTCCAAATAGTCCTCATCACGGACGGCAAGCTCTCCTTCACCATCTTCAACTATGAGTCCATCACCTGGACCACGGGTATGCACGCCAGCAGTGGGGGGGACTTTGCTGGGCTTGGCGGCATCGCAGCGCAGGTAAGCAGCGGACACGGCCTCACCCCAGGTAGTGCCCGAGCCCACTGCACTCGGTGCTCTTTGCATTCCCTAGAGCAACTCTGGCAGCGTGGTGTGGCTCATGGATTTTTGGTGGTGGCTCCCTCCCTCCCCCTGCTTTTTTAAAGTTCTTAAATATCCGTGTGTGCTCTCTTTCCCGAAGCTGAGACCATATAGGGGACTTTGTTATAACGAAACCACGGTTCTTTACCTTGGCTACTGCCTCTTAGTTCCTTTTCCTTCCTAACCTCAGACTTTAAGAGCAGCCCGTCAGCTGCCGCAGCCAGCACAGCTTTTGCTTGTATTTTTATTTCATCCTTGTGTGCGTTGTTGTGTTTAAGAGGGGAAAAAAAAACGCAACCCAGTCCCCGTTCGGATGTGTGAATTTACCACCAGTTGATCTGTCCTTGGCTCCCTGCCTGCCCGCCTGCAGGAAATCGCAGGTGTAGAGGAAAGAGACACGTTTTGAATCCCCGAATTCAGGAGCAGGGATGGGTTTTATGGATGTAAACAGAGCAGTTGCTGCACACCTTGGCCAGTGAGCAGTCCTCTGGGAGCTCCTGCGAGGAGGAGTGGAATCTCAGGGGAAGAAATGTCCCTCTCACCCCATGTCTCTGGGCTGTGGGTTCTGTGAGCCTGTGCTCCTGGACACCGGGAAAAGCAGTCATCCCAGGGAGTGATCCATCACTGCAGGGATGCAGAAGGAACCCGGGCGGTGGCAACGATGCGCGGTCCAGCAGAGCAACCCCTCGTGCCGCGACCCCTCAGGTGCTGTTTTGCAGTATTGATGGCTCTTTACTTTCTGCCCTTGTCCTCCCAGGCAGGTTTTAACGCCGGTGATGGAAAGCGCTACTTCAACATCCCCGGATCCCGCACTGACGACATCGCTGACGTGGAGATGACGACAAATGTGGGTATCCCCGGGCGCTGGGTGTTCAGAATCGATGATGCCCAGGTGCAAGTGGGGGGCTGCAGCAATACAAGTAAGAGGACAGCAGTTAGGTTTATTTAACTCCCAACCCAACCCCAAACTGTTCTCCAGCCCTATCTTTCCCTGCCTCGATCCCCACCCTCACTTCCCCCCCCTGAGGGGAGAGAGCAGTGACCCACGGGTGGAGCAGACAGCTCGAGGGGCTTGGGGAGGGCTCGGGGTGGGGGCAGCAATGGGGACACCATCCTTGGAGGCTCCAGCCCACTGTGTGGCTGTGGGAAGTGTGGCTCCTGGGCTCTGTGCCTGGGAATCCCCAGTGTGGTTGGGATCTGCCCACTCGTGCTGGGTTGGAAAAAACTAGTGGGGAGGAAAGCTCCTGAGACCAATACAGGCTGTGGGGTACGGGGGAGGAGGTGAGGGGGAGTGTGAGGGGCTCTGTGGCCCCGGTACCACTGTGGGGCTGGGCTGTCACCCTTAGGGCAGCTCATCTGTCCTTTGGGGCCTCAAGGCAGCTGCTGCCCGAGGATGCCAGCAGTACACAGGGGCTGTGCCCAGCCGTCCCAGTGCATCCTCGGCAGAGCCACTGGCCTCCTGTTCCTTGTCCCCTCCCCACCCTGGCTGTGTTTTCTTACCCGCTAATCTACGCGTGTTTCATATGACCTGTGGGTTTGCTTTGGACAGGTTCTCCCATCCCTCTTCCCCTCTGCCCCAGGCCATAGGCAAGGGCTGGCTGGATAACACCCGCTGGTTGTCCCTGCCTTGTAGGGCCCTGGCCCTGCCTCCCTGCTCCTGCAGCAAGAATAAAACCTTCACCCTGCCCGAGAGCAGCGAGCCCATCTGTGGGGCACACAGCCCCCAAATGCGGGCTCCCCAAGCTCCCTGGAGAGCCGGGTGACCATGTCCAGCCCAATGCACGGACAGCGGGGCTGGATGGACGCTGGGACGGACCCCGGCGGTTGCGTGGCCGGAGTGCAGTGTGTCAGCCCAGCCGGAGCGGGCTGTGAGCGGAGGGCGTGCGTGTCTCCGCAGCCTCCGTGTGCCTGACACTGCGGCCCTGCCTGAATGGGGGGAAGTGCATCGAGGACTGCATTACTGGGAACCCCTCCTACACCTGCTCCTGCCTCGCGGGCTTCACGGGGAAAAGGTGCCATGTCGGTGAGCAGCCTTCCTGTGCCTCCGGCCTCGCTGCTGCCTCCTTGCCTGCCCTGAGCCCCTGCTCTTCCCGTGGTCTTTCAGACGTGGATGAGTGTCTGTCTCACCCGTGCCAGAACGGAGCCACCTGCATCAACAGTGTCAACAGCTTCAGCTGCCAGTGCCCGCCAGGCTTCAGAGGTGCCAGCTGTGAGATCGGTGAGTGTCGCGCTGAGATGTGGCCGTTGGAGTGGGCTCTGCTGCTTGTAGAGTGATTGGCACTCATCATGCCTGCTGGACATCCCAGCTCTGTTCTGAGATGTCTTGGCTCCTCCCTGCAGGCAGCTGGAGCAGAGCATTGTATCTAGCTGCCCTGTGTGAGAAGGGGATGCATGTGCTTGGGTATGTCCCCTTTGTGATGGGGTGTCTGGGGACGGAGAAGCATCGGGGGCTGTGCCAGCAGGCTCAGCAGAGCCAGCATGCAGGTGTCAAAGCTGCTGTGAGGCATCCTGTGAGCCCTGCCCAAAGTGCTCAGAGAACCACTGATATCCCCAGGTAGGGATGGGGGCACAGCGGGGCTGCAGGGTTCTCAGACACCCCATGTGCCCCTGCACCATGCCTACGGGATGTGCAGAGTTCACGTGGGCAGGCTGGGAAGATCTCAGTGGTTTTCTGAGAGCGTAGAGGAGCCGATGACAGCCAGCTACTCTCCTGCAGCCTCCCCCGCTGTGTTTAGTTGGAAGCCACTGTTAGACTTTGAGCAGTGCTGGGGAAGGGTCTGCTTGCCCTGTGGTCGCCCACTGGAGCCACAGCGGCTCCAGGGAGTCAGGCTTTGTGCAGCAACTCTCGATGCGCCCCGGGAACAAGCGGCTTCCAGCGGGAGCCCTGCTGGGCGCCGAGCGCCGTGGTCTTGGATCGCAACTTGCTGAAAGCAAAGGAAACTTTGCTCTGGCAGCGAGTGCTTCCTCTGCTGGCAGCCTGCTCCCAGGAGTGCTTGTCCCGGCATGGCTGCGAGCAGCGCGCCCGCTGCTTTCCATGTGCTGGAAAGCGCTGGTGCTTGGTGCCTGAGAAGGGGTCTGGGGAGGGCCCTGCTCCACGTGGGGCTTTTACAAGTGGCACTCAGCTCCCGAGCCCTTGAGAGCACCTGGGAGCTCTCCTAGGCTTCCCGAGCCCCGGCTCGCCTCCGGATGAGTCACTGCTAATGCAGGCAGCAACATCCGCCGGGGCGAGAAAGGCATCTGCTCACAACACCTCTCCTCTGGGCGTGGGGACAGCAGCGAGGGCCGATGGCCAAGGGGCTCAGCACTGGAGCCAGGTTTCCACGGAGCAGAGTGGCGGGGCAGCCTCTACTGGCGATGCCGGCTCGCCCCGCGCTGGCGTTGTCTCCGAGTGAGCCTTGTGCTGGTAGGGAGGGAGAGCGGGGAGTTTCCTTCTGGGGGAGGGATCCGGCACCCAGAAAGCAAAGCTGGATAGAAACCGTCTGAGCTGTCCTTGCCCAGTATTGCCTTGGCAGCGGCAGAGGACACGGTGTGCTGGTCCTGCGTGTGGGTTGATCCACCCCCTTCTCTTTGCTGTCCTGCTGCAGAAGAGTCGCCGTGTGAGACCAAGGTGTGCCAGAACGGCGGGACGTGCCAGGTGGCAAATGGGACAGCGGTGTGCACCTGCCAGCCAGGGTACGCAGGAGGAGATTGCGAGACAGGTGGGCACTGATCAGCAGCAGGAGCCCGCCTGGTAGGGATGGAGTTGTGTCCCACTTCGGCAAGCTGCATTCTTACCCCTTCATCCCCACCCAACCTTATTTCTTGATCCCCGAGGCTGTAAGTCCACGGTGTGTCCAACCAGCCCTCCCTGCCCTGTGTTGCAGAGGTGAACGAGTGCGAGTCCAGCCCCTGCCTGAATGGAGGGCACTGTGTTGACCTGGTTGATAACTACACGTGTGTGTGCCTGGAGCCCTTCGTGGGACAGCGCTGTGAGACAGGTGCCTGGTGCCCGCATGCCCGGGGCAGCCAGCGGCCGTTCCCGCTGCCCTCCTCTTGGGCTCATGGCGTCCTCCTCTCCAGACCCCTCCTCCTGCGAGGACCGGAGCTGCAGGAACCGGCAGACATGCAACTACATCCGCCCGGGACGCTACATCTGCACGTGCTCCCCGGGCTATTATGGCAACAACTGCCAATACGGTGAGCGGCGGGTGCAGGGATGTCACTGACGTCCTCACAGAGGCAGGGGGCTGTGCGGAAAGGGCACATCGGTGTCCCTCCCCACAACATATCCAGCAGCGTCCCTGTCCCTGCAGGTGGCCCCCGTGTGCCCAGTGCCTGCCTCTCCAACCCCTGCCAGAATGGGGGCAGCTGCCTGGAGTTGGAGCAGGGCTATGCCTGTGACTGCCCGGAGGGCTATGCCGGGCAGGACTGCCATGACAGTGAGTACCCGGAGTCCCCGTTGGGATGCCACCTTGCTGGGGAGGCCCTACAGGAGTGCGTGTGCAATCCCAGGGAGAAGCTGCCCTTGCAGAGTTTGTTCAGGTCTCCAGGACTGAGCTGTGGTCCTTGTCGCCCAAGCAACTGTGCCCTGGGGCTTCTGGCTGTGGGTCCTGAGCTGCCCCATTGAGGCTGTCCTGGCACCGCAATACAAGGGGAACTCCTTCCATCTCTTGCAGAGCTGACTGAGGGCTGTGAGTGTCGTAATGGGGGCAGCTGCCTGGAGGGGAATGTCACCATCTGCCAGTGCCTGCCGGGATATTTTGGCCTCCTCTGTGAATTCGGTAGGTGAAGGCTTCTTAAGTGCTGCTGAAATTTTTTTGTGTTTGCTCCCTCTTCTGGACACCTAACACCAGCCTGGCTCCGATGCGAAGGATCCACCCTGTGTCCAAACCTAGCACAGCAGCCTAGTGTTTAATCTGAGCCACCTACACAAGCTAAGGCCTGGAGATATGTTCCTCGTGGTGAGGAGATGCCATTCTTGCTGTGCTTTGTGCCATGTCTTTCCCAGGCCCTGGACATGGCCTGGAGATGGAAGCCCTAGCTGGGCATGTTGTAGCTCCTTCCCGCATCCCAAATTAACCTTAACATCCTCATGGTCTTCAAAGAGGAGCATGGGGGGGGCTATGGTCCCTCCCATCTCATTAAGCTCTGTAAAGCTCTGGGGTCTGTTCCTAGCTGGAAGCTGACAGAGGCTCTTGCTGTGTTTTTGCAGAAGTGACCACCACTCCGTGCAATGTGAACACTCAATGTCCAGACGGTGGCTACTGCATGGAGTACGGCGGGAGCTACCTGTGTGTGTGCCACACCGACTACGGCACCAACCACAGTGAGTGTCCTTGGCTGGAACGTGGGGATGGTGCACGGAGGGATGTGGAACGTGTGGGTTCAGGATCTGTAGCTCTGAGGTTTTAATTTGGCTTTGCAGCGGTGCCGTCCCCCTGTGACTCTGAGCCCTGCCTGAATGGGGGCTCCTGCGAGACTCAGGATGACTCCTACACCTGCGAGTGTCCCTCAGGCTTCCTGGGCAAGCACTGTGAGAGAGGTACGTGCCACAATGGGAGCAGGATCTGGCCCCTGGGGCAGGGACCTTGCTGGAGAGCCGGTGGGCATCTCCTGTTCCCCTCTTACAGCCCGGCCGCGGCTCTGCAGCACGGCGCCGTGCCGCAATGGGGGCACATGCAAGGAGGCCGACGGCGAGTACCACTGTGCCTGCCCCTACCGCTTCACCGGCCGCCACTGCGAGATAGGTATGGCCACAGCACGGCGAGGGGAGGTGGGCGGTGTGCATCCTGCTCCAGACTCAACTTATGCTGCCCGCAGGTAAACCGGACCCCTGTGCCTCGGGGCCCTGCCAGAATGGGGGCACCTGCTTCCACTACATCGGCAAGTACAAGTGTGACTGCGCCCCGGGCTATGCTGGACGGCACTGCGAGATCGGTACGTGTGGGTGCTGCTGGATGTCACCTCCTTCCCTGCCATCCAAACCACTCCGGGGATACGGCTGGGGGGGAAGTGGCAGCTGCTCTGCGCCCTGCTGGTTCCACACCGCTGCCTTCTGCTCTTCCCAGTGCCATCTCCCTGCTTCCTGAGCCCGTGTGAGAATGGTGCAACCTGCGAGGACCTCGGCGGGGACTTTGTGTGCACGTGCCCCATGGGCTACACGGGGAAGCGCTGCGGGACAGGTGAGGGCCCTGCACTGCCACAGCCCAGCCTCAGGCGCCCGAGCCACGCTCGCTCACTCCCAGTCTCTCCGCAGAGATTGACTGCGGCATGCCCAGCGCTGTGAAGCACGCCCAGGCCTCCTTCAACTCCACCACGGTGGGCTCGCTGGCCAAATACCACTGTGAGCTGGGCTACGTCCTCAGCCAGCACAACAGCCCCCGCGTCTGCCGCTCGCAGGGCGTCTGGAGCGACCCCCCTGAATGTGACGGTAGGCAGTGTGAGGAATTGGCTGAGCTGTGGTCCTGGCTTGGGGCTGGGTCGCTGCTGCCCATGTCCACGAGACCCTTTCCTTATCTTCCCCCTGCCCAAACTCTTGCAGAGATTGATGAATGCTGGTCTCAGCCCTGCCTGAATGGTGGCCAATGCAAAGACCGCATCGCCGAGTTCCTGTGTGTGTGTGAGCCAGGATACACGGGCCTCCACTGTGAGTTGGGTAAGAGAATGCACAGAGCTCACGTGGGGAGCAGAGGAGGGAGTCTCCACAGGTGGCTGTTTGTGTAGGTGGCCGTCTGTACAGCTGGAGTCATGTAGCTGGAAGTGGGGCTGCCTGTGTGCCCTGGCTTCCATCTCCGGCCCACTTGTGGCTCAGGGGAGCACCCAGCCCACCTGGGAAAGGTGCACGTGCTGCTTGTCTATCCATGCCAATGGGTGCTGCATGGACATCTCTGGCATTGATGGGGCTGTGATTCCCAGGGGGTTGGGTCTGAATCCCCTGAATGCCTTTTGTGTGCCTCCAACAACCCCTGCTCATCACAGCAGCATTTGCTGGAGAATGGTCCCAGCATGATCTTCATGTTCCGAACATGTTTAATGAAGGCCCAGATTGCAGGATCTGGGTGAGAAATGTCCCTCACAGCTGCAGAGTTACTGGCCAAGACAGATTATGATGAAATAGCAGCTTAAGATTTAACTGTTCTGGGGGCAGAGTGGGCTGTCCCTCCCACAGCACTTGCTTTTCTACATGCATGTGTTCATCATGGCACAGGGCCTCTGTTGCATGCTGTTTGGTAGGTGCTGGTGGGAGGGATGTCAGGTGGCACAGGCTGGTGGCACGCTGCACGGGTAGGTGATGGGATTAGCTGGGTCAGATGCAGTGCCTTCAGGAGGGGATTGAAGGAAGGGATGTACTATGCACACTTATGTGTGACTTGTGATGTCTCAGCACAGCTCCATAACACCAGTTTTCCTCATCCATGTTGCCCCGCTGTCCAGCTCCACATGGGGTTGTCCTTTCCTGGGGGAGTTTAGGGCAGTGAATGATACAGGGAGGAGAAACGGTGTCTCTCCAGGCTTTTTGTCCTGCTTGCCAGCCCTGGCTCTGCTCTGAGCACGTCTCCTCTCTGCAGAAGTTGATGAGTGCCAGTCAGAGCCCTGTAAGAATGGTGGCACCTGCCGGGACCTCTTGGGCTCCTTTGCCTGTTCCTGTCCCGAGGGCTTCGTGGGGACCCTGTGTGAAGAAGGTAGGGACGCTGCTGAGCAGGGACTGTCACTTGGGCTCAGGGACATGGTCAGCACCTGTGCCTAGGCAGGTGCTGGGTGTCTGTCACAGGGTTGGCACTCAGTCTCGGCCACTGTTGAGGGTACAGACTTAACCTTGCCCTGGAGAGGACACTGCTATCCATGATGCTCACTGCATCTCATGTCTGCCAGCAGCAGAGCTGACCCTTCTCCTGTGGGGAGGGAACAGCCCCAGCAGAGGGCTCGGGCAGAACAGGGTGTCTGTCAGCTGCCCATCTGCTTGGCAAGGCAATGGTGTGCCAGGGCATTGAGGCTACTGTGGCATTGAGCTGGGGATTCTGAAGGTGGGCTCTGGCTGGCAGCCCTAGGCTACACCTTTGTGTTGCTGCTGTGGTCACACATGGGGCCGGCTGCCAGCACATCAGCTCGCTGCCTGCTGTAGGTGCTTCACTGCCAGCCTGCTCTCTCCTGCAGAAGTGGACGCCTGTGAGTCAGACCCTTGTCAGAATGGAGGAGAGTGTGAAGGTGATGGAGGTTCCTACCTGTGCGTGTGCCCGGAGGGTTTCTTTGGTTACCACTGTGAGACAGGTAAGGTGTGCAGGAGGGCAGTGCTACAGCCCTGCACGGCTGCTGCTGCTGGGGCATCAAATGCCATTAATGTCTCTCTCCAATTCTGCAGCCAGCGACCCGTGCTTTTCCAGCCCATGTGGGAGCCGAGGCTACTGCCTGCCCAGCAATGGCACCCACAGCTGCACCTGCAAAGTGAGCTACACAGGCAAGAGCTGCGAAAAAGGTAAAGGCCCTGAGCAGCAGCACCAGGACGTGGCGAGGGGCTAGACAGCAGTGTGCCTGCCCTGTTACCCACCAACAAGGGGCTCGGCCATCGGGGACCAGCAGCTTCTCTCCCCCTGGTGGGGTTTGGATCTCACCTCTGCCAGGGGAGCCCCGGCTCTGTAGATGCTGAGGGCAGATGCCAGCAGGGCTTGATCATACCAGGTGCTGGGTGGCTGCTAGAGGTGATAGCAACAACACAAGAGTGAGGCACATGGGGATGCCGGGCACAAGTTCCTCCAGGCTCCAGCAGTGCAGCAGGGGTTGCGTTTGCCTTGGATGCCTTTGGGAGATGAGGCAAAGATAATGGAATAAAGCCTCCAGCTTCACAGCTGGAGAGTCCTCGAGGCCCCTCATCTGGTTTAAGCGATCCCAGTGGGGCGTTAATCTGAAGGAAGGTTGTTCGCTCTGTTCCCATGTGCTTCAGTAGCTGGAAGCAAATGCTGTGTTCGTAGCTCTGCCACACAGGCTGTCTGCTCGCCCTGGCTCTGCTCAGGCCCATTGGGGTGGCTGAGCAGCCCCGGCTCCTCCAGCACACGCTCAGCACCTGGCACGACCAGCCAGCGGCAGCCAAAGGGCTTCTGCAAGCTGCAACTCGAGAGCGAGAGGACCCTGTCCTCCATCTGCATTTCATTGCTGGGGTCTGTTCTCTAAAGATTCATGGCATTACCTCTCCCCTTTGCTTTTGCCCACACCCTGAAGAATTGCTGCCACCAACCTCATTAAAGGTGGAAAGGGTGGAGGACACTGGTGTGTTGATTTCTTGGCACCCTCCTGAGGACGCAGCCGCCAGGCAACTCATTGACGGCTACGCCGTGACGTACGTATCCTTCGACGGCTCTTACCGCAGGACAGATTTTGTGGACCGAAGTCGTTCTGCCCACCAATTGCGGGCACTAGCCTCCGGCAGAGCCTACAATATTTCTGTCTTTTCAGTCAAACGCAACGTGAACAACAAGAATGATATCAGCAGGCCTGTCATGCTCACCACGCGCACTAGTGAGTAGCGTCCTCAAGGGAATTAGGTTGTGAGTACAGGCTCCCCGGTGCCTGGGGCGCTGCTCCCAGCCCTGTGCCCTCCCCGGGGCCACCTCCGGCTTCCCGTCCTGGAGGTCTGCTCCAGCCTGAACCTGCTGGCCATGGCGTGGCTGAAAAAGGCGGTGCCCAAGCCCTGAAGTACTGGGTTGAAAGTGCTCGGAGTAGATGGTTTTTTTCTCCTCTTTTCTGTGGCCAGTGAGAATAGGGTATGAAAAGAGTAACCAAGGCCCCCGGGGCAGGTATGGGTTGTCTGTGCCTGCAGCATCGTGCTGCGCTTGCTGTCGGGGTCTGGGCCTGGCTGCAGTCAGTCTGGTGAAGCCTCAGTGCAGGCTGGGTGAGGCTGGAGTGTCCAGCAGAAAATGACCACTGTGGTGCTTTCTGAGCCCCAGCACGCCTCAGCAGGCACAGGAGACATCTGTTCTGTGGGTGGGGGCAGTGTTGTCGGACAAGCAGATACTGCTGCATCCTCCGTAATACGTAATCCCTGTGATGACTGGAGTATGAATTGAAAGCAAACTGAGGATGAAAGAGATTGGACCTGGAAAAACTTCCCTGTAGTGAGAGAGGAGGCCCGGGGGCTGGATCCCCTTGCTGGTGAGCTACACTGAGCCCAGCGCTGCCTACATGGCACCAGCCCAGAGGTGCCTGAGCTGGGAATGAGCAGCAGGGGCCTGAGGGTGTGGGGCAGCTGGGCAGCCTCTGCTGCTAGGTTAGCCTTGGGTCTAGTGTGCTGGTGTGCACATGACTGGGTGAAGGCCAGAGGCTGGGCAGGCAGCGCCAGGTCTGGGGTTGACTACGAGCTGGACCCATGGGCTGAGGAGCAACCAGCACGGAGACCAGGCTGGGTGCCTCCGGCTGCCCAACAGTGGGAATGCAGGGCAGTGGCACCAAGCTGTCCTGGTGCCGTGGATGTGCCTTGGCTCTAGGAAGGCTGATCCAAATGGCAGGCTGGGGCATGGGAGATAAGGGATGTGGGAAGGATGCAGCCCACCGCAGCCAGCTGCTGACCGCAGCCCTCCCCGCTTCTCTGCTCGCTCCGGCCAGGACCGCGTCCGGTGGAAGGCTTTGAGATCACGAACGTGACGGCCAGCACCATCACGGTGCAGTGGGCTCTCCACCGGCTCAAACACTCCACCGTCAGTAGGGTGCGTGTCTCCATCCGCCAGCCTGGGGACCTGGAAGACCGCACGGTGGAGCTGAACAGCAGCGTGGCCAAGTACACCTTCCTGTGAGTGTGGCAGGCGGGCGGTGGGACCGGCTGTGCTTATGAGCCGCCGCGCTCATGTCCCCTGCCCACCTCTGCAGGGACCTGCAGCCAGGAGAGCGGTACATCGTCCATGTCACGACGCTGAGTGGCATGGGGACGGAAGATCACCCCTCGGAGAGTCTGGCCACAGCCCCCTTCCACGTGTGGACGAGTGAGTGGGGCCGCATGGTGCAGTCTGGCAGGGCCTTTGCCGGGCCGAGGGCGAGCTCCCGAGAAGCTCGAGGTTGGACTCTGGCACTGATCCTTTTCTCTCCCTCCTTTTCCAGGGCCTCTCCCCCCTCGCAACCTCACAGCCTCCCGCGTCACCCCCACCTCTGTGTCCATGACGTGGGAGCAGCCGCCCACCGGTGCCGTGGAGGGGTACATCATCAACGTCACCACCGCGCAGAGCGTCAAGAGCCGCTACGTGCCCAACGGGAAGCTCGTGTCCTACACCGTGCGGGACCTGCTGCCCGCGCAGCGCTACCGCCTGTCTGTGACAGCTGTGCAGAACACAGAGCAGGGCCAAGTGCACAGCGAGCCCATCCACCTCTACGTCACCACCTGTGAGTGCCCGTCTCTGCCCCTGACTGCCTGGGTATGGGATGGGTGCCCCACCGCTGGGAGCCAGCAAGGGGTAGGCGCAGAATTGCGGCTCAGTGATCCGTGGTTGGGGAAAGGAGCAGCATGTGGCTCAGGTGGCACCGTGTTTCCTTAGCTCTTAATGGCACCTTGGGGACCTGTCACTGCACTGACTCGTTGCCTGCCTCTCTCTAAGCCTGACTCTTTGTGGTCTGCAGTGCAGAAGGACGGGGCTCCAGAGAGGCGCTGGAGCCAGGCCGGCCATCCCCGTGTGCTGCGCAACAGGCTGCCCCCAGCCTTCCTGCCTGAGCTCCGCTTGCTCGCAGACCACGACACAGCTGAGGAGCCTTCACCAGCCCCCAGGTAGGCACTGGCAGGCTGAGCACAGCCCCTTCCCCCAGCTCTAGCCAAGCTGCCTGCCCCAGCCTCTCTCCATGAGCTGCCTGCAGCACTTGCACTGTGCCATGTACCACCTGCAAGCGCTTCACTCAGGCTGCCTCCAGCCTTGAGTAGCCTGCCCTGCCCCACACCCTCACGGCTGTGCTCCCCCAGGTTCACTGAGCTGGTGGATGGCAGAAGGAGGATCAGTGCCAGGTTCGGCACTTTGCCAAGCAAATCCATCACCGTGAAGACACGTAAGTGCTTTGCTGCCTTTCTGGCCACCTTCTGTCACCGTGTGCCATCTCCTGGATGGAGTGACAGTGAGGCAGGCTTGGGGGAGCCATAGGGGAGGGCAGAGCCACCTGCCCACCTCTCCCTGGCCATACAAACATCTGCTTCACCTAAGGAGTGGGGTGGCCTCTGGCAAGTTGGGAAGCCCAGAGATGGCTTTTGGGTGATGGGAGGAGATGTGAGATGTAGCATGGGCTGGCCTAGACTGCCAGAAGTGAATGCGGCCTCTGGCTTGCTATACCCCAGGTGCCAAAAGGGAAGGGCTAAGGTGCTGCTCTAGGCATGGCTAGCCCACAACCCATGCTAGGCTGGGTCCCCCCTGCCTGCTGCTGCTGCTACTGCAGAGGGGCTGCTTTTGGGTCTGGCTCAGGCTGGAAGTCACACTGACCCTCTCGTTGCCCAGAGCCAGAGGCTCCCGTGAGGCTGGAGAACACCGAGGAGCCCAGCCGGAGCAGTCTGGCACTGCAGATGCGAGAGGCATGGAGCAAAAGTGAGTCTGGGGCGGGCATGGCTGGCAGGGAGCTGGCCCTATGGACCCTATGGATGTACACAGCTTTGCCAGGGTCCCGGAGCCTGATGGCAATGGTTTTTTCCAGGTATCAGGCAGAACTGCTCCACAAACCCGTGCAAGAATGGAGGCACCTGTGTAAGCGAGAGTGAATCCTACCATTGTGACTGCAGCCCGGGCTTCAAGGGCAGGCACTGTGAGCTAGGTGAGTGCTGTCCTGCTCCAGGGTGCATGACAAGGCTGGCAGCTGTTCCAGCAGTGGGGTCCCACAGGGCACAGGTCACTGAGCAGCCCCCATCCATACCCAGCCCCCAGGTTCTGGTTGAGCCTCCAGCAGCCAGGATCCTGCTGTGCCCTGCAGTACCACTAAGCTGGAGCTCTCTTTTTGTGGGTCGGCTCCGAGTGACAGAGCCTGGAGCTCCAGGACTGCATTGGGGGATCCTTGGGGGGCCTCGATGGCCTCCAGGGCACAGGCAGGCAGGGCCAGAGGTGGGCTTGCTGATAGCTCCCCTCTCCTGTTCCCCAAGCAGCCTGCAAGAAGGTGCCACACTCGTGCACACGGCTGTACTCGGAAACCAAGTCATTCCCCGTGTGGGAAGGAGGCATCTGCCACTACCTGTGAGTACTGCCCGCGGGTTGTGCTGCCCCTTCCCCTGGTGCTGAGAGCCAAGGCTGTCACTGCAGCACGGCTCCAGGGAAGGGAGTGTGAGCACAGGGCTGTCCCGTGCCGTGGCCTTTCTGGGTTCCTGGCACCGCTGGCAAAGCCTCCAGATCAGGGCAGGGTGTGACATGGTGCATCCCCTGCCTGCCAGCCCAGCTCAGGGCCACCTCTGCCCCTGGTAGAGGGCCAGCACCCATGCTGGGGCATGGGGGCCTCTGTTGTGCCCCCAGCCTGCTTGTGGCACGGTGCAGCAGCCCAGCTCCTTGCCCAGGCATGCAAGACTCAGCCACATTCTTATCAATGAAATAGGGGAGACCTCCCTTCAGCAGTTAAAAACACAGCTCCGTCCTTGTTACTCCACACAGCTCCCCTCTCTCTGTGTGTGCAGGTACAAGAGAATATACAAGGTACACCAGGATGTATGCTACAAGGAGAGCTGTGAGAGCACCGGTTCCAAGAAAACCAGCAGGTACAGCCACCAGAAATGTTGCCCTCCCTCTGCTTGGGGGCCAGAATGCGGGCTGTGGGGTGTTGGGACCGAGGTGGGCAGGGAGAGGTGCAGGGCAGCACACGAGGCATGTGCTCCTCTACCTCAAGGCTGCAATGTTAGTGCCTCGTGGGAGCAACAGGTGAGGTGCCGTAGGACTGATGGGTCTTTTCCTTCCTTCTCTTCCAGAAAACGAAGCAACAGTCACACACTGAAGAAGCCATAGTGTAAGTGTCTGCTCCAGGCACAGGCAGAAGCCCTGAAGGGGGCAGATCCCAGGCCAGGGCTGGCACAAGCTGCTGGGCTTTGGGGGGGGCCTTTGCGCGCCAGCTCATTGTGCTCCTGCTCCTCTGCAGGGTTCAAAGCAGTAGGAACTTCATCCTTCCACGTCTAAGGGCTTCTGAAACACCAGGAAGATCAGATCTGCTCACTGGGTTGAATGCAGCAGGGCCACCTTCCTGCCTGGCCTCAGCCACTCCCTCTCCTCCAGCCCATTAGGGACACGCAGCCAGACTGACACTGAGCAGCACTGCCTTTCCTCTGCCGAACCAGCAGTGCCTTTGCCCTGCCTTGCCTTGCCCCGGCTGCCTGCCCCAGGGGTCCCTTGGGCCCCCCAGTCCCGGGCTTCTGGCTCTGCTCTGCCACCAACAGGCTGAGCCCACCAGCAGCTGCACCAACCTGTTTTCGTAATCCAAGGTTATAGGAAGTTTCCTATAAGCCCCAAATAAAACAATTGAATGCGGACCCAAAAGCCTTAGCTATCACCTGAAGCCTGGCCCGCACGGCCTGGTGGGAGGAGGTCTTCTTTACATCCATTCCCTACATTAGAAAAGGAGGTGAGAGCAGGTGCTGGAGGCACAGCCCTGTGCTGGAGTGGAGCAGTTCAGGCAGCTTCCACTGCCTCCTCATTTGTTTTTTTTTCTTTGCTTTGTAAACAATCTGTGGTTTTAACCAACTTTCCAGCTCAGAAAGTGATAGAGCACCTAGAAGTTACTAGAAAGTGCTCTGCAGGGTAAGTTTATCAGCAGGGGTGTGATGCTACGCTCAGTGTGGCACAGCACGGCGTGCCATCCCCCTGCACAGCTCCCCCCACCCCATGTCACCCTGCAGGGCTGCTGCCATCACCGTGCTGTTTGTGGGTACCCTGGTGACTGTAGCAGAGCCAGCAAGGAAAAAAAAATTAGCTTAGAAACGTTCCTAGTTGTTGTGAGTTTGTACGATGATGCTAGTTAAACATAGATTTGTGTATTAACGTACACAGTGTATATTATAAATTAATACGTACCAGAGATATATCGTAGTTATGGCATAGAGTGTTACTGCTCTGGCAGCCCTGGTGCTGCAGCCAGGGGGGGCAGCCCTGCAGCACCTCGTCCTCCTGAGTGCTGAGTAAGAGCAGGGCCGGGCCACGCTCCCCTGCAGCACTGGAGATGCCTCTTCTGCCACGGGGAGAATGAGGCTTGCAGATAGAGCCCTTGTTTTTCTCTAAGGCTGCCTGCTCTGGCTTTGTGGACGTGTGTGCTTTGGGATGGGTGAAAAAGCAACCCCTAGGGTGAGAACAGGGCCAAGGGAGAGCCAGAGCAGGGTGGGCTGTGCCCCAGAGCAGGGCCTGGCCCCTCTGCTCCCCTGGGCTGGGACTGAACTGCCTGGACCTGCCCTGCAGCGCTAAGAAGACAGCAGCCTCCAGCACAGCATGTAACACAGCCGAAAGATTTTAACCTAGTCTTGAAAATAAATTAGTTATTTGGGTTTGATTTTTTTTTTTTAATAAATAAATAAAAACACTTTATAGAAATGGTATATTCTGTGGAGCAGCTGGTCACTGGGGGGGGGGGGTGGACAGGGGGCAGCTCGGGAGGGCTTGGCACTGTCCTTATCGGTGCCAGTCCCTATCGTCTCCCTCTGCGTGCAGTGCAGCGCTACCCTCCTCTTCCTCTTCCTCCTCCTTTTCTTCTTCTTCCTCATCCTCCTCCTCCTCCTCCTCCTCCCGGGCCAGCAGCCTCTTGAACACCTCGTACTCCTCGGCCGAGGCTCGGGCTACGCCGGCCACGAAGTCGCCCTCGCTCGGCCGCAGCACGTCCCGCAGCGCGGGGTTGTTGCTCTGGGTCTGGCCTTTGTGCGGGGTGCGGTAAATCCCGCGGCGCTCCAGGAAGATGTGGCGGTTCCTCAGCTCGGCGAAGGGCGTGCAGAACAGCCGGGCCTTCACCATCTCCTTCTGCCGGACGCCCATCCTGAAGTACGCGTACTGCGCGTGGAGACACGCGGAGCTCAGAGCCTGCCGGGCCGCGCCCGCAGCCCCGCATCGCGCCCCGCACCTGGAAGTGATGCTGCACGCGGTCCGGCTCCTCCAGCAGCACCTCGGGGCAGCTCCGCAGCAGCTCGGCCAGCTGCTCGGCCGTGAACAGACACCGCTCCCGCAGCAGCCGCACCACCGCCTCCATCCTCCTCCGGGGCAGCGTCCACACCTCAGGGCAGCGGCCCGCCGCGCTCTGCAGCCGCGCTGAGCGGGGGTACGGGGTGAGCCGCCCGCCGCCCGGCCCGGCCGCCCCTCCGCCTCCTCCCATCCCCGGCCGCACCTCCTTCCAGCCCCAGCCGCCGCAGGTACTCGGCGCGCTCCTTCAGCCGCGCGGTCGCCATCCGCAGCAGCCCCGGGTTCCGCTCCAGCAGCCCCAGCGCGGCCTCCTCGCTCAGCCCCAGCAGCAGCAGCTGCGCCGCCGCCTCCGCCCGTCTCTGCGGCTCGAGCCCCGGTTGCAGCAGGCGGAGCCGCTGGGCCTGCGCCCGGTCGAAGCCCAGGGCCAGCAGCTCCGCCGTCTCGCCCTCCTCCGGGCCCGCCTGATACCTGCAGCGCGGGCCCGGCGCGGGGAGGAGGGCGCGGGGCGCGGAAGGCCGCAGCGCGCTCAGCAGCCGGGCCGCCATGCCTCGGGGCGGAGCCCCGCACCGCGCAGCCGCCGCATTGCCGCTGTCCCGCCCGCCGGGTTGGGCACGGAGCCGGGGAGGCTCTCCGCTCGCCGGCAGCGCCCGAGCTCCGCGTCCGAGCGGTGCGCCGGCCCTGCGTGAGCCCCGGCGGGCGATGGATGATTGGATGAAGGAACCACCCGGCCGGCAGCCCCGCGGCTCTGCTCGGCTCGGCGCCGTCCGGCTCAGCAGCGTCCGGCTCAGATGCGCCTGTCGGGTTCCAGCAGCAGGCGGCGCCGCCTGCAGGCACAGCTACCGCGCACCGAGCCGGCGGCGCTGAACGCCGAAGCCGACGCTTGAGGCGCAGGAGGGGTCCGGGGCCCTTCCTCCGTGTGCTAAGTTACAGCTGCGTTCTGCCATGAATTCAGGCGGCCACGTGCTCAGCTGAACTATCAGAACCTGGAGCGAGGAAACAGGATTACAAACAAAAGCGGGAACTGCTGCATCTCCCGGCTGGGATCGCGGCCCTGGCTGGGCTGCACGGTGGCCTCTGGTTGTCAGGATCGTCACCCAGTCTGCATTCTCTCTGCCCAGTCCAAGCTTTCTTTCTGCTATCTTTGTCTCCTCAAAAATCTATCATAGAATCACAGAATGGCCTGGTTTGCAAAAGACCACAATGCTCATCCAGTCCCAACCCCCTGCTATGTGCAGGTCACCAACCAGCAGCCCAGGCTGCCCAGAGCCACATCCAGCCTGGCCTTGAATGCCTGCAGGGATGGGGCATCCACAGCCTCCTTGGGCAACCTGTTCCAGTGCCTCACCACCCTCTATATGAAAAACATCCTCCTAATATCCAACCTAAACCTCCCCTGTCTCAGTTTAACACCATTCCACCTTGTCCTATCACTATTCACCCTCATAGGCAGCCCCCTCCTGTTTTTACACTCCCTTCAAGTACTGGATGGCCACAATGAGGCTGTGCTGACTGTATTAGAGGGAAGATGAGAGGACTGCATCCTACAGCAGGCAATTTGTGTTAGAGGGGTTGCAGAGTTCCTTCCACCAGCTCCAGCTCTGGGGGAGGAGGGGGAAATAGGGAAAAAAGAAACATCATGCTGTTGTGTGTCTGTTTTTGTTCACAAACCCCAACCAGAAGCCAGCTGACCAACAAAACCATGTGTTTATTCATTCATTTTTTTTTCCAGAAAGTAGAACTACATATAAAAGTCAAAGCAGCCAATAAAAATATATTCTGAGCTATGAACAATAAAAGAAGACAAAATATCTCTCTTCCAGCTTTAAATCCCTTCCTAGGTAAAATAATTACAAGCCTGTTAGCTAGAGAAGCTTCTGACAGCCTCTGTGAGGTAAAACCCAAAGCAAGGGCAGAGCCTGGGCTGCAGTGTCTAAAAGGGTCAGACCTTACACTGCTGAGTAATCTGCTGTGCACAGCAGGATTTGCAAGCGTGCTTTGCATGCAGCTTAGCCACCTGTTCTAGGAAGAACAGGAGTGTGGTGAGAGCTCCTGCACAACACAGGCTAGACAAAAAAGGCATCTTGATGTCAGGCTGCCTCAATAGACAACAGAAAGTGGTTCACTCACAAGGCTCCGTCATAGGGAATCTCTGTTCTTGCTCTCAGGATTTCTCAAGAATTCCTCCTTTTTGTACAAAGAGAGAAGTGCTTGGAATGAGCACTCAGGAAGCAGCAGGAATTCTCACACACCCTGCAGTTACGGCTGTACAGGCAGGGGCTGCTGCAGGGAGCGGCTGCAGGGACTCCCCAGGCTCCAGCCCTGACACCTGGCAGCTGCAGCTCCTTCCCAGAGGGGATCTGCACACACACAGCTGGGAGCACTCACACACGGCTCACTCTCCACACCGGGAGCTGAGGGTTTCCCTCTGTGTGAGTGCTCAACAGAACCATTTCTCCATCCATCGCTTTCTAGAAAGAAAGATCAACAGTGAGAGGTGAACTGCAGTCCCGCAGGTCAGTGGGTCAAGTTCAAAGCACGTTTGGATATGAGAAAGTTGCCTTTGGGTAAGAAGTTGCTAACCATAGGCTAACTTTGTCTTATAGATCCTCCCCTGCTGGTTCCACTGGTGGGGGAGAAAAAGCCTTCAGAAGATCTCACCTGCCCCAGCAGAGACGTACACCTCCTCCCAGGTGTAATCACCCAGGTTCACAGGCTGCTTCAGCCAAGGATCCTCCACCAGCATTGCTAGAGTCGTGCGCTGCTCTGGAGCAGGGTGCAGCAGCCCCACCATCAGATTCATGAGATCTGGGAAGAGGCAACAGGGAGACAAACATCTCAGTCTGTATTTTAGGCATGCTGGGAATGCAAGATATGATTTGTATTCAAAGAATGCAGATCTCAGTTACAAATCCTGCCTGCTAATCTCTTGTACCATCCTGTTCTATCACAGCTTTATTCACAATGTGCTCAGCTCCCGGGATGATGGGATTTGCAGGTTGTGAAAACAAAGAACCAGGAGCAGTTCTGACACCAATGAGGACAGAGGAACAAGTGCCACACAGGCAGCCCGAAAATCACTGCTTTGGAGCCCAGCCCACCTGAGGGCTGCTGAGCCTGCAGCCACCCCAATCTCATCTGTGCACTCAAGGCTCAGGGAAAGCTCCAGGAATTCACTGCTCAGCTGCAGCACTGCTTATAACCATCGTGCTCCTGGGATCACAGAGAACTTGTTGATGAAAACTTCAGTAGCCTGACGTGCAATTTGTTTTCTACAGCTCAAAGCAGGGGCAGTGAATTTTTCCTGTGATGTCAAGCTATAGGATTCATTCAGGAATTACACATTAACAGATGATCACCAAACATCCCCAGAGTGACACGCTATTGCCTGACAGTTGGTTCAAGTGAGATAAACCTTGCCTTAGAGTGAGATGAGTGTCATTATTGACTGAACATTATGTACTACAGTCAGCCTTCCCAGCAGCCCTTGTTCTGGTTTTCTCAAGCATAAACCTCACTGAAGTTTGACAAAGCAATAGCTTGAATCATCTTTGTAAGTGGGAGGACTGGAATTTGAAACTAACAAGACATACAGTAAGAAGCTGAATTGGAGGCACAGAGAACTGCAGAACAGAATTTCTCTGCTTCAGAAAACAGCATTTTAAATCATTGCGTAGGACATTTGGAACTGTTTTTCCCCATTTTTCTCTGCTCCTGTTTCCTTTACATGGGAGAAAAGTCACCTTTTGACACAGGCCGAGGAAAATTCAGGACAGCTGCCATGGCCTCCTCCAGCTCACAGAAGGGGTTCTCTGCAAATATTAGGGTATAAAGGGTGACACCAAGTGACCACATCTCCAGCTCCGGGCCGTGGTACCTACAGAGATGCACAAACTTGCATGAATTCCAAGTGCAGGGACAGAATCATGTGCTAAGGAACGTAACCATAACCTGAAACTGTTAAATATTGAAACAGAACTTCATACAAGCTCTCTAAAAAAGCAGCTTTTAGTTGAGAGACAGGTATGAAGAAGTCAGGCAGCTGACATGCATACTGTGAGAGACAAGGGAGACACCAAGCCACAGCACAACTCATCCAGGCTGGAAATGACAACTGGAGGCTTGTTTTTGAACTCAGCTCTGTCATAGGAAAGACATTAGTGTGAACTGATGTACAAGGCTGTGCATGAAACACCTGACCAGAACAAGAAAGCTCATCAACAGGCTTAACAAAAATCAACTAATAAGCCTCTGCAGATAATTTCTGTCACTGTAGTGCCCTAAATCTCACTTCTGTTTCCTGTGGTTAGGCACCCCCCCCTGCTTCCATCCAGCCCTGCACACACAGGGCTGTTTTTTGGGGGTGTGATTTACAACAAAATGATTTTTCATAGGGTGACATACGGTTTGCCAGACAGCACTTCTGGTGAGCAGTATTCAATGGTCCCACAGAAGGTGTAGAACAGTTTGCCAGGTTGCAGGTAGGCAGCAGAACCAAAGTCCACCAGTTTAACTGTGAAATCTTCAGCAATGACAATGTTTTCATCCTTGATATCTCTGTGAAGGATGTTTCTACAGTGCAGGTACCCAACGGCTGACACAAGCTGAAAGAGGAGGAGAGAGCTGTGTGTTGAGTCAGACAGATGTCCTTGCAAGTAACATAAATGGCATCAGTTGCCACAGCCACATCTTGGGTTGCTTTGACACTGTATGAAGACACAGATCCTAATTTTGGTAAGCTCCATTTGGATGGTCCTTTCATTTCACTGAAAGAATAACACTGTATGCCTTTCATACTGCAGCATGACAAAGCACTTAGGAGTGAAGATTGGTATAAATAATATCCTTAGGCTTAAACTCCATTCTTCTTGCTGCACGATTCATGCAACAGTGCTATAATTAGGAATAGCATCAGAATTATATCACCTTGGAGACAATCTTGATCCATACCACAACGTATCTGAATGACAAAAGCAGAGAGCTGAGAGAATAAAGCTTCTATTCATCATACAAAGCTCCTTCAACAGAGAAATAGCATACAGGTCTGAGGTAACAAAGCACCCCTATAAACTCAGGGGTGGTATAGAAATGGGGCTTATCAGTCAGAAGCCTAAAGGAAACAGGGAAACAGAGTGCAATTTGTGAGAGCACACTGCACAGCAGACAAAGAAGGTGCAGCACTAAACTACTGTCTTCCACCAGCATCCCAGGTGAGGGGAGTAGAGCATGACAGTGGTTTATGAGAGAAATAGGATCCTGGTTCTCACTCTAACCATCTTTTCCCTGCAAGTAGCAACTGTATGTTCCCAGCTCTCACCTGCCTGAACAGATAGCTTGCTAATGGCTCGTCCAAATCAGGCTGATTATCAATGAATGTAAAGAGATCCAGACCAGATCCGTGCTTCTCCATCACCAGCTGGAAGAAATGTTCGTTTTCAAACACATCCAGCACCTGATAAAAAACAGTCTGTTATTTGTTTGTGCTTCACCTTCAAATTCCCTTTGTAATTGAGCTAAACAAATGCTAACTTCCCATGGCAGATTCAAGCGAAGTGCATCACAACCCATTCATGTCTCATTTCACTGAGCACAAATGTTCATTGAAAAGAGGGCAGAACTACAAAATCAGAGGAGTTCTCTCTGAAAAAAACCTAGCAGAAATCAAGATATACCCAGATCATCTACTGAACTAATGAGTGTTCTGCTGTGACATCATAGGTCCACTCCCAAGACTGCATCTAGAGACAGCAGACTTGTTCCTGTTAGATTCATACCTTCACATCTGCGTTTACATCAACAGCTTGTGGTACGTGTCTAAAAGCAAGTGACCCTTAACAGGGCATGACAGTTCTTTACTGAAAAGGCAAAGTTAATACAGGACACTTCTCTCCTGAAGAGGAGCATAAGGCCTTACATAGTCAAAGGAGCCACCTGATACAGTTCAAACTGAGTTCCTGTACCTTAATGATATTGGGGTGCTGCAGCTTCAACAGGATTGCTATTTCCTGAGTAACCCTCCCCACATCAGGATCATCCACCCAGCAGTCCTCAAGCACTCTCTCCTTCCAGATGAACTTCACAACAGCCTGCACAGACGACAGCATTTCAGTATTGCTTGCAAGAGCAGAACTGTAAGTGTCCAGTAAGTTAATTTCCAAGAAAAATGTTGGTGAATCATAACTGTAAGGACCAAAGTCAGTCAGTATGTTTTGTTTATGGCATCTATAAACATCTTTAAACTAATTTAGTCCCAGATGCCAGTTGACTATTAATAAAATTGAGTTCCAAAGGCTCTTAGAGGCCAGCTCTCTTATCAATCAGCAGGGGTGAGCTCTGGCACAGAGGAAAAAAAACCAAGCACTTCCATTCACACAGAGAAACACCACAGCTTGCTTCTCAGCACCCAAAATACTTCTGCTGATAGAGGACCCCATAACTTCAACATGCCTATTGCACAATGAAGTAACCACATGCTTGAACTGCAACATGCTAAACTTTGGAGTTTGTTATTCTCTTCAGTAAGGTTAGGTTAAAACTTGTAATCCTGCTAAGCCTGAAGTAAAGCTCTTTCCAGGGGTTAAAAGGGCTACCTGGCCAGCCTCACTCTGTAGCTGCTGCCTTGGATAAGGTGCATCATTGTGAACATTGTATCAATGCAAACACCTCGCTGTCCTGCCTTCAGAAGGTTAGTGATCCACATTTGCATTCAAAACAAAGCAAAGTTCTGAACTAATACCAAATAGCAGCTTCTGAAAGCAGCGTGCTGACACTACTGGACACTAACATTTCTGTTCAGGTTCCACATAATTACATTGCAATATTTGAAAGAAATACTTAACCTCCTGCTGATTGTTCTTGCTCCTGGCAGTCCAGACAAAGCCAAAAGATCCTTTGCCAACGAGGCTGAGAGTGTGATAATGTTTGGCATACTCTCCCTCACAAGCCCTTAATCTTTCAAGCTCTTCAGCTCTTCGGGAATTCTCAGAGAGTGAAGATGATTTGATGGCCTGGGTACAGAGGAAAAAAAACATGGCAAGAAAATGAACTGGGCAAACCACAGAGCAACATTTGCCAAACAAAGTAAATGCTGACAGGAAACAACTGAACTGAAGGAAGTGAAAGGTACAGCTTCAAGCTCTATCTATAGATTTGGTGGTCTGTGTTTGCCTCCATAACCTCTACATAAACCACACACCTACATACAACACCACATTACCTGTGTTTACCAGGCTTCCTGATAAGGCAGCAGTTTCATTCTGCAGATTGCTCTCTTAGCAGATATCAAGAGAGAACAAATTCCAAGCACATCCTCTTAATATCCCAGTAAAATCTATAGTAAAGAAATACCACAAGCCTTCCTACCAACTCCTGCAACTGCAGGATCACACTGATTTTACAATTAATCTCACCACGCTGATGTAAACATCTATTGTAGATGTACTCAAACCAGCCTGAAAATAAATCCAAAGTTCAGGTGCTGTTACTATTCAGGCTGGAAAGATAACTATGCTAAGCCAAATACACAGTACCAGAAATGTTGCCAAATGTGTTGTTTTTAGAGTAATGACACGTTTCTTTTGATGTAGAAAGAGGAAAACCAGGAAAAACAATCCCCCCATCCTGCCCTCGGGATATTTGAGCAACTTTTCAACTTCAGCTTCAGCTCAATGTTATGAAGTGGCCAAGTTTCTTACTTCTCCAAGACTGTGTGTGGAAAGATCTAGAGCAGACTGGGTTGAGCTTGCTAGACTGGAGAGCAAAAGCTGAGTCTTTGCTACAGCTTCTTTCTGGCTCTGCAGGTCTTTCACTACCCAGACACAGAAGAGCACAGCAGGGTCCTGCAGCTCCACACGTTTTACTTCAAAGAGTATGCCTGCAGAAACAAGTCAGGAGGTTAAAATGGTGGAACCAAAAGTTGCAAAGGAGACCACAAGAAGCTTAGGATGAAATCCTGAGTTCTTAAAGTGAATTTCTCCATTTTCTTCATTACTTTTGGGAGAACACCTGCTTAGGAAGGAATCATCAGGGACAAAAGCACAGCTATTCTAGAGGTACATAGGGGGGTTACCTTCACAGCATCCCACCAGCCTTTAGCAGAAATGGTTGTCAGTGTGCAATTGGAACTGTTCATTTCTTATTGTTATTCAAAATGGCATAAAAATTGGGATTGTATACATGCACTAGGTCCTGCTGAATGAGTGAATGAAGCATGCTCCATTATATGTATTTCCAAAGGAGTTAGATTTTCTGTTCAAAATCAGTTATGAGTGTTTAAGAATATTTCTGACAGTTCAGTCTATCTGAATTTCTTAGCAACCACCTGCTATTCCAATGCTCTCAGCACAGACTTAAATACTAGACTTCTTTTTAGATGCTACAGCTTGCTTCCTTCTTCTCTGCCAGCTCCTAAGCCTAAAGCAGCTGCCTTCTGCAAAGATGTGGGAGGAAGACAGAGTAAGAGTTCTGGGAAGAGGAGAGACAGGAGCAACTTACTTAATTGTGAACCATCTTTGTGACTGCAGTTCCCACTGTAGCTGCCTTCCAGAATCACTGCACTGCAAGGAGCTGCATGATTTGGTCTTCCTCCTTGTTTCACAGGGGTAGACGTTGCTTTTATTTCCATGTTTTCCTGCCCATGCAACTGACAGTCTTCTTCAGGATTGCCTTTGCTTTTCAGTATGTTTCTGCTGACATTATCCCCCACTGTCTCTGTGAGAGTTTTAGCCTTCTCAATGAATACTTGGAAGGATTGTTTGGGGTTTTCCAAATGCTGTTGTGAAGGCAGATACCCAGAACCATCTTTTATGGCAACACCATTTAAAAGCTGCTCAGCTGAAGAAGCACCACTCTTCTGAGTTAACATACTGCCTGCAGCTGAGCTCATTGTATTAGAAGAGAAGCCTTCTACAAAATCAGAAGTAGAACCTAAACAGTTGCCAGAGTTCCCTGTGACACCAATATTCAGATCCAGTTCCTCGAGATCAGAGCAAATGGAGTTCAGCTCAGCATCAGTTTGTCTCACAGTTCTGAAGGTCGGGGCAGCTCCCAGTGCAGAACCAGTGCAACCCATTGTATTTCCTGAGCCACCACCATGGGTGCCATTTCTTCCATTTGCAATGAAATTTGCATCTTTCAGCAAGCTGCTTTCAGCAACAGCGTGCTCAAGACTGGAATGTTTTCCATCACACATGAAGCTAGCATTTGCCAACTGTCCTCCAGCCACATGACTTTGAAGACGTTGTGTGCAGCTCAGTGTTGTCCCAGGCCGTGGATCATTTATTTGCAGTGTTCCAGATGAGTTACAAGGAAAACAAGAAGGTGGCTTACTTGCTCCACTGGGCGCAGCATCTGGCTCATCTTCTGGGCTAGAAAATACAGCGAAGCAGGCAACATCTGCTGAAGAAGATTGTCCTTGAGCACTGGTGGAGTGCTGATCCTTCAGCATTTCATAGGGCAGCACAGAGACCTGCTGACAATTTAATCCCTTTGGGTCTTGATGATGAACATGTAATTGATTAAGCGAGAAGCAGCCCTCGCTGGCACTGCCAGTCTCAGAGGCACCAGGTGCTGCACCATGGCTGCTTCTTAAGGGTGTCTTTAAGTTCTGATTGAAACCCAACTGCTCTGAAGCAGATGACGACAGAGATACCTGTGCAGGGTGCATTTCTGGAGGATTACATGATCTTGCATTTTCCACCACCCTGCAGTGTTCCAGTGCTCTGATTCTGTCAGGCCGGGTGTCAGGAGAAGGCTCTGCACAGAGGGCTGGCAGCTCATCAGCCACAATGCTGCCTTCACTGCAAGGATTCCAAGTTATTAGTGATGTCATGATGACAAAAGGATAAAACAGTCACTTACATCCTGCCCACTCTTCCATTAATACGTCCATTACTTAAAGCCTGCCCCGTTTTTAACCATTACTTTTAATTTAAAAGAAAAAGGCAAAAAGCTCTTGATGGAAGCATTCAAAATGCTAACAAATCCCATTCCCACCAAACTGGGATAGGTACACTTGAACAGCAGTCTTCACTTATGGATTAATTCCTTGTCTAGATTGATTTCTAAACATATTTCTTAGGTCAAAGCAAAAGGCCAGCACATGGCTGCACCCTTCAAGTCCTGAAGACAGAAGATCCCTGAGGTGTTTCCAGTCATTCTAACCATGGTTCACTGAAGCCCACAGCACAAAGTATTTTCTAAGTAGTTCTATCAGCAAAGATGCAGAATAGAAAAACAACCCATGTAGGGAAGTAATTATAACCCATCTGTGATACAGAGATGTGAAGGACAGCACATGGAAGCTATCAGAGTATCAATCTGCTTAAAAAATGGCAAGAACTGTGCTGTAACATTACATTAAATGCACATTAAAAAGGCAACAAATAATGATTCCAACTCTCAGAAGTCAGTGTGGAAGGTTTAAAGCTTCCCTTGAGCAAAACTGGGTGCATCACACAGAGCCTCGTGCAGAATTTCTAACATTGCCAAAGGAAAGAGACCTAGAAAGATGCAATAAAGATGCCTGCACTCTAGTAACAAATATCATGTTTCAGTGGGTAACCTGACAGTTACACTGACCTCCAGAAGGAATAATGTCTAGATCCCATTCCAGGTTACCTGGCCTCAGAGCAAGACCAGTTAGTGGATACCATGGAAGGAAACAACCATGCATTGTTTCATATCTAGCAAGTTAGGGTGTAATTACCTTCCATGGCCTGTGATGAAACACTTGGTACCCATCAGGGGGTGAACCCCAAAACTTTATCAATACAACATGCAGATCTCAATGAAAATCCAAGGTAAGCAAAGCTCAACCTGTCTCGCAAGCAGCTCTCAGAATCTCAGAGAACCAAATGCAGAAGGTTCTTGTTACACATTGCCACCAATGTCAGAGAAGTGGGAAAAAAAAAACCCAACAAAAAACCAAACCCAGCAGTTTTTGCTTGTGATTATCACTGCAGGTCTTTGCTTTTTTCAAAGTGAGATGATGGCCCATAAAATGCCTACCGATTTGGAAGTGTGGCTGCCACTTCAGGAGGTGAGGGAAGAGATAAGACACTGCTCCCATTCTTCTGCTTACTCTCACCACGTAGCAACCTGTCTTCTCTGTGTCTCCTTGCCCATTCCTGCTCTTCATCTCTTGACAGCAGGTTGGCTGAAGATGCAGACACAAAGTCATCACCTGCACCAAACAAGAATTCAAGCCATACCAATTTTGCCTTTTATTTTTATGCTTCAGTATCTACAGTGATTTAAAAAGGAAAACAAACTTTAAACTGCACAGGTCCCCAAGGAATTGAATATAGAAGTGTTGCTTCAGGTAAGGCAGTCGAGCATTTTAGTCAGGTTTGGCCTGAGAAATGGTCATATCCAGGAACCTAGATGTTTTAAGGCTGCTAAATTCACCTTCCCTGGACAGGTATTAAAGAAGAAAAAGAAAAAAAGGCCCTAGACACACATGCTGCCCAATTCCAACATTTAAAATGAAAATGTTTATAACTCACTGAAGTTGCAGGATGAAAAAGGAATAGTCCTTTTAGTGCAATAGTGCAAGTGAAAGAATAAGGTAAGAACTTCCTTCCTCAGTGACAAAAGGTCAAAAGAGGAAAACAGTCACTTACAAAACAGAGTAAACCAGGTGCTGTTGCTGCAGAAGAAGGTAACAAATAAACAAACCTGGATTAGAATCTAGAACAATCACAGCATTTAGTAAAGGCTGGCTGTCAAAATAGTCTCCTCAGCCAAAAAAAAATTACTTCCAGATTAGAAGCATCACTTCACCAAAGAATTACTTAAGCTGCACACTGTCTACTAACTCTTATTTGTTCCAACAGCAGCTGTGCATTGGTTCCAATGCAGTTGCACATTTTTAAGAAAAGGTGGGGAAAAAAAAGAAAACAGGAAAAAAAAACCAGAGGAGACAAACATTCAGTACACACAAAGCATTCTCTGTTAACAGAATAATTTCTGCCTTGGATATTCAGTTTCATCTTCTTAGCAAGAGAGAGAAAAGCAAAAGCTTACATGAACAATTCTGTTCACCTTGGGTTATGGCAGAAATCCAGTTTAAGAAGTGCACAGAGGTACTTTGTTTTTACAAAGCACATTTCCTATTTTTACAGGAAAAAAATCTCTCTCCTCTGCTAATTTTACCTTTGCTACGGCAACCAGAACCAGTCGTGCAGCAGGCAGAAACATCCTCAAAGCAGCACTCACTCTCTGTCCCCAGAGAGTCATCAAGAGGAGGTAATGGCAAGGAGCAGTCATCACTTCTCTCCATGTTGTTATAGAAACCAGGGATCAGGAATGTTATGTTCTAAAACACAGAATGAAACCTGTAAAGCTAAGGAGGCTCTCACAGACTGGGGGCAAATGCTAGCAGTGACTGTAGGCCTGATTCTTATGGACAGCCATGCAGACACAGTCCACATCACTGGTGGAGAACATGCCATTGTGCAGATTGCTTTGGGCTCCAGCCAGCTCCTCAATGCTACAAGACTTCAACACAGCAAGATTATTTCTGTACCATCCCACATGTTCCTTGCTCAACACATGCATGCAGCTTTGTGACAGACAGAAACGAGTACAAAAGAAGCCCATAAGACTCTAATGGATACACTGCCAGACACAGCACTCATTTGGGCACAGGGGCATTCATATTCCTATCTTACCTTCCCCAACAGTTCTTTCTTCTCATAGCCAAACAGCGTTAAAGCAAAACTATCCTTGATGCACTGGATGGTTCCATCTGCCTGTAGAGTAATAAGGCCGCTGATGGTAGAAAAAACTTCAACTGCAGCAGTGTAATGATAGTGTGTGAAAGAGAGTTCTCTCTCTGTCTGTAGAACACCATTGCTCTGTGCTGCCACTTGGTCCTCCTCCAGGAGGCTAACTTGGAGTTTTAAAGTGAGAGGAAACACGTTGCCCTCTGTGGATCGACCTACAGCTCTCTGAACCTTGAGGTTCTAGATTAGAGAGGAGAGAAAGAAAAACCTTAATTCAGTGTTCTCAGGAAAAAGCAGGAAAAGAAAAGCAGACATTCAGTGAATATAAAAATGGACAAAAGTCAGGGTTCTACATCCTTAGGAAACCAGAGATTAACTCCTGCATAAATATCTCAATAGCAAAGAGCAGGAAAGTCCACACTGCAGCTTTTCAGCAGATGAGGCATTACTAAGGCCTCATTCAATTACCCAGCTGCCTGTTTTTATGACCTCTGCAAGACCTGGATATTCTTTAGGTCCTTACTGCTCAGACAGACATGTTTGAAACTGGCTTAAGGATCCATAGGAATGTTAGGGAGCTGACTCAGCACGTTCCCTTAAAAAGCCAGGCTTCTGATGGATTGCAGACATCTTTCACCAGGATAGACTCCACAGTGACAGATCAGGGACTGGACTCACTCCTAGTTCAAAAACACCCTGCTGGCAGCTCCATAAATAAGCATCACACCCTTTTTCACAGAACTCGTGCTTCCCTCCAAAAAGGCTTTCATCTGTTACATAAGGATGGAAACCACTGTGCACCTGCAACCCAAAAGGAAACGATAGGGAAGAAAGTGGTTGGCACTCATAGTATACCTTTGGGATTTTTTTGCCTAGAAGAGGGATCTGCACAGCAGGAATCAGGTCCTTTATGTGGAGTCCAACTACTTCTTCCAGTGTTGGGTAGCCATGGAGATGGGCAAAAAGAAGGTCACATGATGTAATGCCTCCCTTGACAAGAAAATACACAGTATTATTTTAATTTAGCATTTCAGCCACAGTCCACTCAATCCTTTAACGGTTTCTGCAAGCATCTTATCAAACAGCAGGCCTCATCCTGTTGTCCCTTCAGGAATACAACTAACTCAGTAAAAGCAGGCAAGGCAATTATGCAATGCTCTAACATTAGCATGTCGTAGGGGACAGCAGGGAAGGCCAGGACTCCTCATAGCAAGTCCCCTCAGCAAGGAGATCCCCTTACAAGGGCACCCCTGTGGTCACTAACAGTGCCCTGCCAAACCACCACCACTTGGATATTTTGACTTGTCAATGTCAAGGTCAGCCTCGTGGGAAAAACATGCACAGATGCTGCCCATGCAATCCCAAGTTCAAGCAGTGCTGTGCACACACTTTGTGTTCACAAGTAATGGTGCATCCACCAGTTTTTAGCCACATTTGCACACAGAAACTGCTGCCTCATTTGATCATTAGGAAAACACTCACGTCAGCCCTGAAGGAAACAAAAGCTGAAAGTCTTTCCACTGGCTCCAGCAGAACCACGCAGCGCTGGCTGTCCTTGAGTCTTATTCGCCTCAGCCACACCGAGACGGGGATCTTCTCTTTGAGATGGTTGATAACATCCACCTTTCCACAGGATTTAGAGTTACAATTCACTAAGATTCTGGTTACTTTGCAAGATTTTGAGCAAGAGGAGCCCCTCACTGTTAGAAAAAACTTGTTTATTGACAGCTTATTGGGAGAAACGCCTCTAATATGGAATTGGCAAGGATTGCAATTAAGTCACTGTTGTTGCTTTGTTGTTGTTTTTTTTCCTCCCAGCCTCAAGAGGACTCAAAGAATTTCAATCAGCATAATAAACATGTCGATCTAATGCCTTATTTTCAATGAAAAGAGCTTTTCAGAGCTGCCTTACATAAGAGATGCCCCACGATGCTAGCAAATACTCCACATTAGTAATGCAGGTCTTACTTTCAGCCACAAGAGCAGCAGCTTAATTTCTTATGGGAGAAGATTCTTCTCCAATCAGGAAATGTTTACCTATCATATAACCTGCAGTGTTCATATCAAGTCTTTTATCTTTTTTACGAGACCTTGACAGAATGGGTTTATGAATCCCACAAAACCTCCACAGCAGCCTATGAAGCACTGGGCACAGCTGCACTTCAAGGTCAGTGTTTCCATCAGACATTTAATGTTAATCCTGGATTTTTCTAACCAGGCTTAAGATGTTATTTTTCCCCCCAGCCCTAATTGATGATGCAGGAAGATGGAGCTCTGAAGTACTGATCATTTCACAACAGCAGCCAAAGAAAACATGGAGACTTCTCACACAGCTTTCTCCTAATTAACCATGCTATTAATTGCACTCATTTGCAGCACCTGGGGTGTTCTGTCAGACACGTCACAGTGCCTGGTGGACGTGTAACTTCATAACATGCACAGTGCCACTTAAGGTCATTTTAAAGACCAGCCAATTGGGAACTTCTCCATAATGATGTTTTCCATGTTAAGCAATTTATATTGATTGATTTGTTTTTATTTATTTATTCTTTTTTTAGATCAAATGTCCTTGACCATCTGATTAGTCAAGTCATCATGACTGCAAAGCTCATGTAAGTGCCTTCCAAAGCACCTTTACCCTTTAAATACCCACACTGCACACTTTTAAACAAAACAGCCTGACAAATGACTTAATTACTGAATGCCCATAAAGTTAACTAGACCAGGAAATTATACTCAAACTGTCAAGAAAACCAAAGCCACCCTGAGCCCCACAAATATTATATACAGTGAGGGTCATTTGCTCAAACATTTCACATACCACAGTTCCTGAAACCATTGATGAACGTTCATCAGTTTCTAAATACTCATCACCCACAGCTTCCCGTGTCTCTTGATCGCATTTGGATATGAAGTGAGAAAGCTTTTGACCAATGAGCTCCTGACTGCTGCACCCAAGCAGCCTGCAGGCTTTGTCATTAGCCACTAGAATCTAGAAAAGAAAGGAAACAAAGAATAAAAGCTGAAAGTTTTGTTTATAGATCATCTGCTCCTCAGGTTGTTACTTTAATATCACGATGCTTCCTTTCAGTGGAAATACAGCAGCCCTTTTAAACTGCAGTCTTTGGAAACAATTCAGCTTCTTATTCTAAGACATCCATTGCCCAAGTGTCTTGTTGGTGAAGAGTGTTTGAAACATGGCTTTCCTTTTAGATTTCCTGCTTGCTTTTAACTACCCATCTCCTCCGCTCTTGTGAATTATGAGGCAAAGTCACAAAGTTGTACTTGCAAGCAATGCTGAGGCAGGCCATAGAATTTTATCCGCCCCTGAAGGCATGCAACAATCACACAGATCATTGCCATGCTTAAGCCTCTGTTAAAGACCAAGTTAGGATTAAGTGTCTTCAGGATGGGAGAGCTCAAACTGTCAGCTCAAGCTAAAAATGGCACAGCTCTTTACAGCTGTTAGCCTTCAGCTTTATACTCGGGTCTCTGTTAGGACAGAGACAGAAAAATCTCTCTCCCCCAGTGCAAAAAGGGCGGTGAGTGGGGCAGGAAGAGATGTCCTGCCACCCTACATTTATCCCTGGGCTGCTACTTTCCAGACAAATTGCCTGAAGCGTGATCAGCTTTTCCTTTCTTCCTTTATGCTACACTGTAGCTGCATTCTTCTTTAGCCTCTTCTTCCATTTGAAATAAAAGACTTAAAATAACTAATTGGTTACGTATATTTTGCTAACTACAACGTGCCATAAAAATACATGTTTTGCCAGTCTTCAGACAATTACTAAGCAGCTATAAAACACCCTCACGACACTAATTACCTGCAGATACAAGTAAGAATAACAGGCTTTGTAGCTTATGTGAGATCATCCAGCCTGTATCAGTTAGGTGGGCTATAGCTTAGCAGTCACAGCTGCAAATACCTCCGTTGTGGTGACATCCACCGTGAAGATGGCCTGGTTTGGATTGCGGGCAGCAGTCAGGAAGTGCTGGCTGGATTCCTCCAGGGCAGGGGCATGCACAAAGGAGCAAGAAGAACTTCCAACAGAAATGGAAAGAGAGGCAGAGTCCTGCTGAGCCCAAGGGTTCCCGATTTTGCTGGCACAAACATTATGAGCTGCCAGCGAAGAGAAGCAGAAAGAGCTCCATTTCTCCCCTGTGAGAACAACAAAAATCAGCTGTGTTATAATAGTTTACTACAGGAGCACAGCGGAAATTAATGAAAAATCAGTTGTCTGATTGTCCAGTAATTACATCCCAAAATACATGCTTCTATGCTTTTGTAAGAGAGTGCAAGAAAATAAAACCGATGGAACTAAAGACAACAGAAACAATTATAATAATAAACATTTTTGTGTCACAGCCACTGGAATAATTAAACTCCATCTGTAGGCTAGAAAAAAAAATTGTCAGCGTGCAAATAATTCAACCAGGCGATTCGAGCTTTTCTTCTGCTGAAGTCACGAGAGTTTAAAAGGTTTTGAATTATCTCAAGTTAAAATTGGAACTATTATTAAATATAATTGCAGTTAGTCAGAAGCCAGTTAATTAACTATTCACAAGACGTGACACCGAAATACCAGAGCCCACACCGACACTTTATGTTACACAATGGCAAGTGATTGTACTAAAACTTCCAGAAGTTCTGACTGCAATAAATGCTCCCATGGGAAGCGACATCAGCAACCAAACAAACGCCATCACTCCACTGCCAAACTAAGTAGCTTTGAAGGACTGGCAGCAAATGGAAAAGGAAATACTGGAGAATTATCACAGAATGGCCCAGGTTGGAAGGGACCTCAAGGTTTATGAATCTCCAGCCCCTCACCACATGCAGGGCCACCAACCTCCCCATTTAAAACTAGACCAGGCTGCCCAGGGCCCCATCCAACCTGGCCTCGAACACCTCCAGGGATGGATGGGGCATCCACAACCTCTCTGGGCAGCTGTTCCAGCACCTCACCACTCTGTAAAGAATTTCCCCCTGACGTCCAACCTAAATCTTCCCTCCCTCAACTTAAAACCATTTCCCTTTGTCCTGCAGTTATCAAGAGTTGATTCCCCTCCTGTTTGTAGGCTCCCTTTAGGTACTGTAGGCTGCCATGGGGTCACCCCACAGCCCCCCACAGCCTTCTTTTCTCCAGGCTGAACAAGCCCAGCTCCCTCAGCCTGTCTTCATAGGGGGGGTGCTCCAGTCCCCTGATCATCTTCGCGGCTCTCCTCTGGACCCTCTCCAACAGCTCCCTGTCTTTCTTGTAATAGGGGCTCCAAACCTGGACACAGTGCTGCAGATGGGGCCTCACAAGAGCAGAGTAGAGAGGGACAAACACCTCGCTGCTCCTGCTGGCCACCCCTCTTCTGATGGGGCCCATAATACCATTTGCTTTCCAAGCTGCAGGAGCACACTCCTGGCTCATGTTAAGTTTCTCATTCATCAGAACCCCCAGGTCCTTCTCTGCAGGGCTGCTCTCAAGGACTGGAGAAGTCATCCCAAGGACATCGAGTCACTAAGGTTGGAAAAGGCCTCTCAGATCCCCAAGTCCAACCCCAGTCCATCCACCATGCCACCATCCCTCAGTACCACATCTCCACAGCTCTGAATGCCTCCAGGGATGGTGACTGCCCCACCACCCTGTGCAGCTGTGCAGTGCCTCACTGCTCTTTCTGAAGAGTTTTCTGTAATATTCAACCTGAACTTCCTGTGGCACAACTTAAGGCCATCAGCTCCCATCCCATCACTGTTAACCTGGGAGCAGTGACCAACCCCCACTTCACCACTGCCTCCTCTCAATGAGTTGCAGAGCAGTGAAGTTCCCCCTGAGCCTCTTCTTCTCCAGACCAACCCATCCCAGTTCTCTCAGCTGCTCCCCATCACACTTTGTGCCCCAGACCCCTCACAGCTCCACTGCCCTCTGGGCACACAGCAGTACCTCAACGTCTGTCTTGTAGCATGAGCCCAGCACTGAATGCAGCACAGGAAATACGGCCTCACCAGAGCTGAATACAGGGCACGGTCACCTCCCGCTCCTGCTGGCCGCATTATTGCTGACACAAGCCAGGCTGCCCTCCTCACAAGCCAGGCTAGCCAGGCACACAGCCGGCTCAAGTTCAGCCGGCTGCCAGCCCATCCCTGTACTTCTACTACTGCTGCCAGAGTGAGGGAAGGAAAGGAGGAAGGGCCGTAAGAGCACCCATCGCTACCACTAGCAGCCCGCGACCCCCAGAACACAGCGCTCACCAGACAGCGAGGCTCCCCGCCGGCACAGTCCGGCCAGCCGGCTCCTCCCGCCGCCACCAGCCCACGGGTAGGACCTGCTCAGCTGCTCCGAGTCGCTCAGCGGGTCGAGGCCCAGGGGGCTGCCCGCAGAGCGGCCACACACACTGCCGGCCATCCCCGCGCACGGCCAGGAGCAGCGGGGAGCTCCGCTAACAGAAGCGCGGCTCGGCCGAGCCCCACCACTCCTAACGCACGATGGCCGGCTCGCAGCGCGGCCCGGTCAGTGCCTCGCAGCGCTCGCCTCAAACTGCCGTGGGCGGGACGTGGACGTCCCGCTGCCCAATAAGCAAAGGCGGTGGCAGAGCGGCACGGCCATCAGCCAATGGGAGACCGCGGCGCGGTGGCGGGCCGTTCGAACGCGGCGCCGGCCCCCCTGCCCGCGGCCGTTGCTAGGAACGCTCAGGCCAGCGTAGATGGTGGGCGGGATGGGCCCAAACCGATCCAACGTTCAGCAAGGCGGGGCTCCCTCACCTCCCCGTTCCTAGCCACAGCCGCGTCCTGGTCGCCCTGCCCCGTATCCTCGCTTTCCGGGGACGAAAGGGCACGAGGGTCCGAACGCTTCCCGCACTAGTGTTGGTGCCGGGGTACCAGACCGCAAAGCTGAGGCAAACCGCGGAAGAGCCTGTAAGCGGACCGCCGGGACCGGGGCGCCGCTGCGAGGGAGCAGCCCCAGAACTTGCACGGCACGGCAGGTCTCCTTCCCGCCAGCGGCGCACTACAACTCCCAGAATGCCGCGGGGCACAGCCCCGCCCGCGCACCAGAGCCGGATGGCCCCAACCGTCACCCCTCCCCCCTCAGGCTCACACCTGCAGAGACGATTGGCTGTCTGAGGGGCGCCGGCTCTGGGCTCTGATTGGCTGCGACCGTCGTTGAGGCGGTTGCCGGAAGGGGGCGGTGGGAGGAGAAGCAATATGGCGGCCGGGAGCGGAGAGGGGCAGCAGGAGATGATGGAGGGTGAGAGCCCGCTGCGGCCGGCGGGGTCGGGTCGGCACGGAGCGCGGAACGGCGCGGTCCCGGGGTGCTGCCCGTGGATCGGGAGGTCCCGGAGGGTGCGATAGGCTCGGGGCCGTCCTGGCTGGACAGCCCCCGGGGGTCCGGCCTGAGGCGAGCCCTGTGGTGATCCCGGGAGCGGGGCCTGAGGGGTGCGGGGCGCGGCCTTTGCGGGAGAGGTGGCAGAAACGGGGCTGTGGAGGCGGCCGTGATGTAAAACGTAAAGAGAACGTAAGGAGAATCTCCCGGTGTGATTTCCTCGTGCGGGAGCGGCGCAGTGCCCAGGCGGCCGCTCGGGCTGCAGCCAGCCCTGCCTTTGTGGCTCTTCTGCGTGTCGTTGGTACTCTCATGCGTGACACTGGTTTTATTTCCTCTGAAAGGTTTTTAAGTGTCGTAGATCTCCTTCCATTTCCGTAATCTTTGGAATTGCACTTCATTGATCTAAGAAATTTCCTTTTTCCTCCAGTCTTCTTCCCAGATTGTTGGTTTTAGGAAGATGTGATGGGAGGAAAAAGTGCATCCAAAATCAAAGTAGAAACAAGGGGTAAGAGGCCTTTTATTTAAGACTAAACCTTTCATTTAGTTAATTTAGGATTTCTACTAACTGCGTAGTGGTATTTGTGAGTCCTGGTTGTGATATCTGCTTGCTGCTTTTTGCCCTCAGCGTGCTGCCAGAAGCAACCTAACTCTGCTGTTCTCTGTCTCCTGCAGTCGATAAGCGGATCGAATCGGAGGAGTCAGAAGATGAAGGGAAGAAGCAAGCAGTGTGCTTAGTGACAGACCTCAGCCAGCAGAGCCTGAGAGATGAGCAGAATGGTGAGAACTCCCCAGGTATCTTCCCACCTCCGTGATGGCTTTAGGGAGGTGTGAGCCGCCCACCCATGTCAGTCCTTTGTATTTCTCTGTGTGATACACGGTGTTTGTCTCAGTGTTAGATAACAGCTGCCCTAGAGAAAACTTTTTTAAGTAATAGCATAATTCCTTGCTATTGTAAAGCTGCCTTCTTTCATGGAATTGCAGATATTAGATCCTTTTTTTAATTATCAGTGTGTGAAACCATGCTTCTCTTTGAAATGTCAGCATTCAAAAAGAGCTTGATTCGTGCTTCTTTGTGGAAGGGCTCTCACTTTCTATAGAAAGATGCTGGAAGTGTTTATTAAAGATGAACGAAGCCAACTCTTCATACTCCTCTACTGTGTATAACTTTTAACTTTAAAAATTGCCAGATCCCTTTGGAAGGCAAAGAGGACTTTTTCTAGGTAGGCTGAGGAAAGCAGGTTGATGTTGTTTATTTTGTTGCAGGATTTTTTTTTTTTTTTTTTGCTTAAAAATTCTTAGGCATGAAAATTGTACCTGTTTGAATTGCCTTGATTTCAAAACGTCTCTGCTGTTTTTGCAGTTCGCTTTAGTTGTTGGGTAGAAATTTCAGCAGGTGCTTTAAAGCCTGTGCTTATTTAATGGAGATGTTTGTTTTCTGGTAGCTTGCAATTTGTCAAAGCAAATCGATAGCTGAAGAACCTACACTGCAGTATCATCTGGACTTTTAACAGTAGCTAACAGTTTAAGGTGCAGTGCATCCTTTGGATAGACCTGCTTGTAGGTATTATTGGCCTGGAAACGGAACTGAAATAAAACACTTTCTGCTGCAAATTTTAAGTCATTGTTAGCTATTAAACAAAAAAAAAGCCACACCTGTAAGTTGAAAAATGTGTGGTGATGTGTCTAAGAGCACATCCCACAAACTGTGGGGATCCCGAGCTGTGCACCATCAGCTGAAGCACACAGATCAGTCGGGGACGGTTTTCCTTTGCGTGCACGTAATGGTTTGAGCATTCATTCAGCTGACGTCATTTATTTGTGCGTTTGAGGCTGTGTGTTGTGTGGTGTTTCCCTTTGGGAGCTGTAAGAGGAGAGAAACGACTTTGAACGACATGCTTTTATTTCAAATGGGGGCAGGAAAAAAACAGCTTGTTGTCTGATTTACATTGGATGCTACTTAGTGTAAAAAACAAACAACTATTTCTAGGATAGGAACCAAAAAGAGGAATGATACTGGAGCACTTGAGTTAAGAGCTGGCAAGGATGCTAAGGTGTTCAGCTGAAAGGAGCATGGATGTTCTGCCACCTTTTTTCATTGGAGCTCACAAATAAAGATGACACAGCTGAGATTTCACATTCATTGTTGAGTGAATTCTCTGAGGAACAGCACTGCTGCTGTGAAATCTTAGAACTTATAACTTATTATACTTGTCATGCATGTGCGGTTGGGCTTCAGATGGTTGTGGTGCTGTGGATTTACATAACAGTAACTGCTGCTCTGTGCTGCAGAACTCGGGCTTCCTGAGTGGCATCCTTTCTTCCTGCACTTGCAGAGCTTGCAGGCGTGGGTTACACCAAAGCTCTCTTAAGTAACTTCAGTGGCAAAGGGATGTATTTCTTTTTTCCCCTCTTGTGAAACTGCCTGCATGCTAAATTGTGGATTACAGTACTTCATACTGAGTGTGTGATGTACTGCAGAGCATGTGAGCTGCTGTGTGTGCTGCGAGGAAATGCGCCGCTTGACAGGGAAGCCTCTCAGCTGGCAGAGACAGAGGAACATTTTTGACCAAAGTATCTACAGAGTGCACCAGCTGTACTGTTAGACACCTTTAAAGCCCCAGAAGGACAGGTTCCATCACAGCACTGAAGCTTACTGCTTGTACAACTCAATCCAAGGGGAATAGTTTGGTCTTTTTCTAATGAGATGTCTCACATAACTGCTGTTCTGACCTCAGACTGTTCCTGGTGGCTGTAAGTTCAGCTGGGCTGTTTGTCTTGGAGCGCCCTGTGCTGGCAGATTTTTGCACCCTAGAAATAGGTTAAAGAGCTGTGGTCATGGGAGCAGCTGGGAGGTGTGTCTGTTCCCCTGCTGAAGTGCATCCCTCCTCATCTGGAAGAAAAATGGAAATTCAAGTGCTGCTTGGTGCTAAAATGCTGACGGGCACATTTATGCTTGTCAGTTCTGGTGGCATTTCTATACCACCATGCAACATCACCAAAACTCTCAGCTCACTTTCAATCCCTAAACTGTAATTTATGCTCCGTGCTAATTTATGCTATATAAAATATTAAAAGATGAGATACCTTCTTTTATGAGAAGAAAAGCAGACTCTTTAAATCTTAATTTACCCAAGTCAGTTCAGCGAGGGCTCTTTCCTGTCGTGGCACAATACAGTGAGGTAAATAGCTGCGTGGAGCTATCAAAGCCTGCAGCTTGGCAGGATTAACAGTTGTGATGTTTGTACCATTAATCTTTACCTGACTGCAGATGATGCCAAGCATTTGTAGGAAAAGCACCCATTAAGGATTGAGGGTGTTTGGCATTTGTGTGAATGTTGAGGCCCTGCTCGGGAAATAAAATTCATGATTGTGTTAATGGAGTGGGCTTGCATGCTGTAATGCAGGATTTAATCCAAAGGCTTCGGAACTTGACTGATATTAAAGATGCTTCCAGTTTTGTGGTTGCACAGAGGGCTTATATGCTTAGAACGGGAAGGGGTTGCATGTTTTGTATCTGTTTTGCAAAGCCTTATTAGACTTCCTTTGGAGATTGATGCAAACAGCACACCATCTTCTGCAAATGGGAATCGGGTGTGAATTATTCAGCATGAATGTATCCAGTAAACTTCACTCCCTCTTGTGCTGTGATAGAAGTACAGCAAATGCTGGGCTACCTTCCAGAACTACAAAAGCATTTCCCAAGCAAATGCATGCAGTGTGATAAACAGTTTTCTAGCATATTACTAAGCTTATTCAAACAAAAGAAGGGAAGTCCATGCGAGTGTGTGCTCAGCATTCACTGGCAATATTTGTGAAATAAAGGCTGGAGAGCTTGTGGAGATGCTTGGTCATTCTTGGCACTACCAGCTGCAAGCTTTAGGTGTACTTAGGTTCCTCCTTGGCACCCATGTTAGGTTGTCTGAGGAGCACAGACTCCTTGGAGGGAACATCCTCAGAGGGATGCTTGCACTAAGTGTAAAGAAAGGAAATCCTGCCAAGTTCAGTCTTAAGGCAGCGTTACACATCAGCCAGGTGGGCAGGCTGGGTAAGGTGCTGCTCTTTTTTCATTTGCTTCTAGGCATGGAGTTGTGTTGGTAAGGAAGCTTTGTTTCACTGCTTGCTGTCCCGATGCAAGTGAGTGTGTTTTCACTGCAGCAGAATTTCCAAACTGTGCATCTTGTGTGTGACTTGTTCTGAAGGGTGCTTGCTCCCTTTGTCCCTCTGGGTGTTGGCCGTTGTCATCGTGTCTCTATCAGATAGCAGGAGTCTGTAACATGTTTGTTTCTGCTGCAGGAGAAGCAGAGACACCAGTGGACATGGAGACAATTAGCCTGGACCCAGAAGCTGAGGTAAAGGAAGGGGTTTTGTTCTGTCAGGCTTTACGTAGCAGGATGAAATGGAAAGCAAGTGTTGAAACCTAGCTAGAAGATCTACTTCTCCTGAAGGTCCTGGCTATCCTATCTTCTCTGAAACTGGTTCAGAGCCTTCAGCTAGACATAGAGGTATTCTACTCTTAATCAGTATCCAAAACCTTTTGTTTGTCATTTTGAGTTTTAGAATAAACACAGAAGCAAAGTGTGTTCCAGTTAAGCAGTAAGTGGGTAAGAGAATTCTGTGCAGCACTTTGTTCAAGCTGCACAACTCTTTCTCAGTAAAATTATGAATTTACTAAAAGAAATGGTCCCCTCTTGGTGAAACCAAGCTCACACTGAGGAGGCTTTTGCCCTCTTTGCAGTTAATGAACTTAGGCCGTGTGCTGGTAAAATCATCTGCCAAACCAAATTTTTACGAGCTCTTTAAGGAGAAGTTTTAATGAGCTGCGCTTTCTGTAAGTCTGTAATTTTTCTTAGAAGCAAATGACTGGGCTCGTCTTCAAAGAGTATTTTGAAACGATTGCTGAATCCCTCTGACCTCTGTTTCTCTCTCAGGATGTTGACCTGAATCATTTCCGAATTGGGAAGATTGAAGGGTTCGAGGTGCTCAAGAAAGTAAAGGTAACAACTGGAAGGAATAGAGAATATCATTTGGAGCTGGAGAGTGTGTGTGTCAGACCTACCAGAGAACAAACTCAAGAGTCTTTTTGGCTGCCATCCTAGCAATTTCACCTTATGTTTGTGTCAATGTGATGTAATGATGTGGAATACCAGTAGCCAAAAATCGTAAAACCTTGACAGTTTGTCTGAAGAAGGTCCATCCAACCTAAATCTCTTCTAGTTTAAAGGCATTTCCCCTTGTCTTATCACTATTAGACCATTTATGAAGTTGGTCCCTCTCCTGTTTGTAAGCTCCCTTCTACTTCTGTAAGGCCAGCTGAGGTCTCCCTGGAACCTTAAAGGATTTCTGGAGGCTTGTAGTAAACTCCTGCTCAAAGCAGGTCTGGTTGGAGCATGTGGCTTAAGGCCCTGCATGGTGAAACTCTTCCAAGGATGGCGATTACGTGGCTTCTGTGGGGTGCTGTTCTGGTGGCTGTATTCATGGTGAAGGCTTTCCTTCTGTAGAGATGGAAGAAAACAGGAAAATATTGTATTTTACAAAGCAAAACCCACTTTGTGCCTGTATGCCAGAAGGCATGACGTGCTGCTGTTCACCTCTGTTGTCCTGCCAGACTCTGTGTCTGCGTCAGAACCTGGTGAAGCGCATTGAGAACCTGGAGCAACTGCAGACCTTGCGGGAGCTGGATCTGTACGACAACCAGATTCGGAAGATTGAGAACTTGGAGGCTCTCGTGGATCTTGAGTGAGTCGTGGGGAATCACCAGGTTTGGGCTGTGGGTGGGTTGTCACTCGCTGAGCTGTAATTATTCCAGTCTTAAGCACCCAGAGCCTTCTCGTCCTTCTCTTGTCTGTGAAGGACAATATCTGGTCTCCATTGATACTTAACTGTGCAGTAAACTAGTTCTGTTGTCCTGGAGCTCAGCTGGGACAGTGGAAATGAAACATCAGCTGTGTAAAACAGCAAGCACAGCAAGGTAGGTGGCTGCAGCTTCCATGCAGGTGCAGGAGTGCTCAGGCATCCCTTGGTATTGATAGGGATGCTCCATATAGCATTTGTGCTTCTGTAGAAAACGACTAGAGAAGTGACTCTCCTGGGGACAAAGTGCTATTCCCAGCTTCTGGCACTGGTCCTTCATCAGTCTGGAGGAGGATCACAACCATTTTCTCTGAGACTGGGGAGGAGTGACATGCTTACAGCAGTGCTAACTGCTCCATGTTTAAGAGAGGCCTTGTCCCAGAGAGGCAGAGCTTGTAGAGATGTACGTTTCCTATGGTACAGTGCTGAAAATTGGCTTCCCCCCATGGTGGCAGTTGCACAGCTGGGCAAAACAGTGTGCTTGTTGCATGTGACATACCTTTGTTTTCTCCATGGCTTGCTATGACAGTATTTTGAAAGTTGTGTTCATTACTTCTGATTAAAGAAATGCCACTTGTGACTCCAGCTTCACGGCCTAACAAAATGCTTGATTTCTGCAGATAGTGAGGCTCACCATCAGTTCACAAATGCCTCTGCCAGGACCTTCCATGCCTCCTGGACTGAAGAGCCCTTTGTTTTGTTTTACCTCAGGATCCTGGACATCTCGTTTAATGTTCTGCGACACATTGAAGGACTAGATCAGCTTACCCAACTTAAAAAACTCTTCCTCGTCAACAACAAAATCAGCAAAATTGAGAATTTGAGCAACTTGCAGCTGTTACAGATGTTAGAGTTGGGATCCAATCGAATTCGGGTAGGCTTGCTGTACGAGATGTTAGCTGGAGAGTTTTGAGCTCTGTGGCTTTTGGGATTAGCCTGTTCTCAAAGTGCTCTGTGTTGACTTTGACTTGTGGTTTTGCTGTTCTTATTGTTCTAGCTGTTTGATGTGTAGTTGTTTATTTGCTGCACCTGCTGGATCCTTCCATTATGTGTGTGTGTAGTGCCTGGCTTCTAAACTACAACTGAGGAGTTTCTCTTCAGCTCATTCCCTGTGTGCTGCCTTCTGCAGATGGCAGTTTTCTCTCGACAGGGAGCCAAACCTATCAAAACTACAGCTATTGTTTTCTCTTGCCTTCCTCGTGGCTCTGCCTGCTTCTATTTCATCAAGTCAATTGAACTCTAATAGCAGTTTCAGGTTCGTGTGTGTACTTGATAGATGTCCACAATTTTCTCACTCAAGAAAAAGGTTTTCTTGAGGCCTTGCTCTGAAGTGCCTCAGAAACCTGATAGCCCACTGCTGACTGCTTTTTCTTACTTGTCAGTTAGCAACCTTTCCAGTTTTGTGATTTTGACTGCACTTAAAGGGAGGCAATTCTGAGTGGTGTCTGCTGTCCATAAGGCAGGCTTCTGCATTTTGCCCAGGTCATAAGAGAATGGGTGAAGCAGGCAACACTCACTGTGTGCAGAGTGAACTATTAATTTTTTACAAGCTTTTTCAATTCTATGTACACTCTCTGAAATAGCTGGAATGCACTCACTTCTTACAGTCTGGAAACTGTATAAAATGACTTTGCCCAGCTGCAGATGCTGAGAAACTCTTTGTTACGTTGAATGAACAAGTGAGGGAAGTACTGATCTGTTTTCCATATTCTAAGTGTCGTGGAAGCACATCTCCTTTCTAAAAAGAAGGAAACTCAAGCAATTACAAACAGCCTTTGAAACAGAAATGTTTGCTGCTTTTATGAACTGGAAAAACTCATTTTTCTCCAAAAGCTGAACTGAAGCAACTCTTCTGTCTGAAGGAATTGTTACTTTGGAGAGTCACATGTAGGGAGAATTAATGCTGAGTGGGAGAGCATCAGCCAGACGAGTGGTAAGGAGCCTTATGGTTCACATAGGCTGGGGAATGTGATTTATAGAGGTGCATTCTTTGTGTTCAGAAGCATAATAGGCCTTAGGGGCACCAATCCTTGCGTTTCCAAAGCTGGGTTAAAGAAAACTATTACATCTCATTTCTCAGCATCATTACACAGTGCAAGTAAGACTGAAAACCAAACCAGCTGGGTTTCTGTACTGATACTTGGCTGCTGTATTGCCACCAGTGGTGGAGAAGCTGGAGAATATATTTTAAATGACCAGCTTGAACTATTTTATTTGCATTTTTTTTGCAGTGCTGAGGCTGTGCGTGGTAAAAACCAAAACAATGATATCACTGCATGGGTAACAAGCTGAATTTTCCTGTTTTTAGCATCTTTTCTGTTTATTCTTTGAAAAGCAATGCTCTGTGCTGCTTTACTGGAGCGAGAAACCTGTGTCCAGGGTAGGCATGAAAAAATGCATCTCACCTGTGGAAACCAGAATTGTTGTGGTAGTTTCCTGCTGGCAGGATGGCCTGGCTGTGTGCTTCATAGGTGGGTGTGTGTGTAAGAAGCTGTGAGCAGGCAGGTCAGGCAGTGTCTGTGGGTGTGGGGTTACGTTCATCCCCTGGGCATTGAGGTTTCTGCAGTAGTGCTGTGTTGGTCATCTGCTGAGAAACTCTTAACTTGTTGGGGTGCACTTCACCAGCTCTGTGGTGACTTAGCAAACACTTGTAGTTCTGTCTTCCTTATAGGAATGGTGGGCAAACAATTTCATGCTTGAGCTGATCCATTTTCATGCTTTTCTTTCCAAAGTTGGACTGAGGCAACTACAAGGCAAGCACTTCATTTGTTCCCTAGCTTTTTTTCCTCATGCCTGTTTCATACTTCAATGTGGCTTTTTTTATAGCTTTAAGTAGCTTTTTTTCTTTCTTTCTTTCTGATTATTTCTTCTCAGTACCCTCAGAGTCACAAGTATTTCCTCCTCAGGGCTGGGGGAGCTACCATTGAGAAACAAATCTATTATTTTCTTGCAAGGCCAAAACAGGGGTAAGTCCACAGGCTTAGAAGGAGGGTGAGTCCAAATATGAGCTGATAACAGCTTATGTTGAATCTGTTGGCAGTTCTGGGATAGAGATTGAAAAGCTTCTTTCCTTCCCAGAGGTACCTGTAATACACTGTGTGCATGTGTCCATTCTCCTCTGCCTTCCCTTGCCCACAGGTGCACACAGAAGTCTGGGTGGTGCTGGGCTGTGGTGTCCTGTGTCACCAGCACTGCTGGGCTCTGTCCTGCCTGGCAGGAAGGGTTCTGGAAGCTGGCATGTCACGAAGTTCTTGAGCACGGATGCACAGCTGTGTATCCATATCCATGCTGCTGCTTTCCTGTGAGCTGAAACCTGTTTTTAAAATCCTGTTTTTAGCAGTGCCTGCTTCTATTTTGTATTTTTTGTGGCTTTTCCCTTGCAGAGAAAAAAGGATTTTTTTAATTTCCTCCTGTTTTCAGGAGCCCTTTCTAAAACCCCTGTTTTATCCCTCTTCTTGCCCTGTCTTTTTTTAATCCTCTGATGCTTTCTGGTGCACCCTTTTTTTTTATTCTATTTTTTATAACCAAAGAATATGGTTGTTCTTGGTGCCTCACAGAGATGTTCTCTTGCACTGAAAGCTGAGCTCAGCATTTGAATTGATGTGTGTATGCTCTGTCAGCAGTGTGTGTATTTAACGTGTGCGTTGCTTAAATTGCCACGTGCTGCCAGTTGTGTGAATATACAGACAGTATTAAATGTGCCAGCAGCTTATGGCATCTAGATACACCCAGGAGACAATTAACCTTGCTTATGGCAGAGAAACCAATGAGCACAGGAGCTGGGCAGCTTGCCTCCGACTGCTTTCATCACTGATGGCTAGTACTGAGTTTGGGAATGACTTTTTCTCCTCCAGCTTCTCTTTCCATTCACCAGTGACAGATACTGTAGATTCACAAACGAGCGTTTCCTGCCCTGGGTGAGCACCTGGTGGCCCAGGGAATGTCCTTTTCAGTGTTACACAGGCTGTGCTTTCTCTGATCCTGCCTGGACAGTGGGGCTGCAGCCAGGAGAAAGCAATGTGACCCGTGCTGAAGCCAGCAGCTAGCAGTGCCTTGGCCAGCCCTCACAGGCTGAGGTTTGCTGCCACTGCACAAAGCCCTGCGCTTTGCTCTCGGGTCCTGAGGGAGGCCTGGCCTGCACGCTTTGTGCTGTGGAACTGGCAGGTTGTTTCTCACAGGAGGGGAAGTGCTGCACAGTTCAAGGCTGTACGGTGGTGCTGAGTGTATCTGCGGGTTGGAGTTGTGCGTCGCAGCAACGCCGTCTGCTTTGCTCTTGCAGGCCATAGAGAACATCGACGCCCTGGCTAATCTGGACAGCCTGTTCCTTGGAAAGAACAAAATCACCAAGCTGCAGAACTTGGATGCGCTGACAAACCTGACCGTGCTCAGTATACAGGTATTGATCCTGCTCTGTCCTGTTGTGTTTGAAACACCCTCGGTGATGTGAACACCTTTACAGTGAGCTCTTAGGAATCTTTGGTGTTTGGCTCAAACTGCCATAGTAGAAGAGTGAAATGAATGTGAAGCCCAACTTCCTTCCTGAAATACTGCTTGTTGTTTTTGCAGTGACATCCAATGAGTAATGCCAGAGAAGTCCTTTCATTGGCAGTGAGCTCAGTGTCACTGCCTTCTGCCTGAACAGGGAAGAAAAGTGAATGACAAGCCTGTGCTAAATGAAACCTGTCCTTAATGAGCTACTGGAAGCTTCCAGCTTTTTAATGGGTGGAATAAAAACCACATGACAAAGTTCATGCAGTCTAGCACAAGCTAGGCAAACAGTTCCTGAGGAAGTTGTACCTTGTGCACGTTACAGTACATGTAGGCATCTTAACCTATAGGATGTACAGAGCTGCATGTGGCAGAGTATATCAGAACTGAAATCCTGTAACTTCACTGTAACTTCACTTTGGGTTATTCTGCTAGAAAGACCTACAGAATGAATGCTATTAATGCATCAGCATGTTTCTGAAGAGACCAAGTAGGAAACTGCTGCTTCTGATGGGGAGGTCAGGGCCTGACCTCCTGAATTTGGAGCCTTTGCTTCCTCTGAAGACTTTGCTTCCTTAGGTATGGTGATGCAGGCCTTTAAAACCTAGCACGTGGCATCGATGTTGACCCAGGCAGGCAATTTCCCCTTCCAATGCTTTATCTCCTATGACTCGCTTGCATTTTGGGCTGTTCAGACTGCTCTTACACTGTTATGCTTTCAGAGTAACCGTCTGACCAAGATTGAGGGGCTGCAGAGCTTAGTGAACTTGCGTGAGCTGTACCTCAGCAACAACGGCATCGAAGTCATCGAGGGACTGGAGAACAATGTGAGCAGTATGAGTGTGTCAGAACTGCTGCCCTCAGCATCCTGCCAGGGGGGTGGGCTTTGCCTGAATCTTTTGTTCCTCAGCTGCTTCAGTTACAGGAAGGGTTCTGAATATCTTGAAAAGACCACAGAAATCCAAGCATTAGTTACATTGAAATCCCTTACATGCACAGAGCCCCTCTGGATCTGGAGTAAGTTGCTTTCTTGACTGTGGAGGGAGCATTTGAAGCATGTGGTTCATGCAGCAGCCTGGCAGATCTCCAGCAGTGAAATGACTGATGGCCACTGGTGGCTGGCTCTGATGTAGCATTCCTGACAGCAGTTTGTAGATAAGCGTGAGTCTGTATGGGTAGGACAAGTGGAGCTGGGAGTGAGAGGGACGAGCCATGGCATGTGGCTTGCCTTCCTGACACTGTAATTCTAGATAGGATTGATTTCACAGAAGTCTGTAGTGTTTTGATCCTCGTGCAACAGCAGATGGCATTGTAGGAGAGCAGAGAAACCAGGAACTTGGCTGTGTGCAGGGCAGAAAGCTTTCCCTAAAGCTTCTGAACTTTGCTGCAGAAAGTGTTCAACTGCCCAGGAGGATGCTTCTGATCCAAATGTCAATGGATTCCTGTTAGTGTGCTATGGAGAGAGAAAACTTGTCTTTCTAGGAGCCTTCAACTGACACTGCCATCCAGCAAGTAATTGCTTTCATTTTTGCTGCATGGCTTCTGGGAGGTCAGTAACCTGGCTCAATTAAAAAACAGTCTTGCTAAATGTATTCCTGTCTACGTTTCTCATTGTAGGACAGCTGGTGATAACATGTCATTGCTTGTAATGATTTTTATCCCTGGGCCTGAGAGATGGAAGGTGAAAGGAAATCTAGTGTAACGTTTTTGTTTGCTTGTCTAGAACAAACTCACAATGCTGGACATTGCATCCAATAGAATCAAGAAGATTGAAAATATCAGTCACCTAACAGAGCTGCAGGAGTTCTGGGTAAGTGCTGTACACAGAGAAAAAGGCCTCTGGTGGGTTGGAGTGGTGAATGGCTGTTTTGGACAGCTGTCCTTTGGGCAGCTCTTGGAATGTTTCTCGTCTTGTTGAACCATCTTAGGAGGGCAGAGTGTGATGGCTTTCCCTTGGGAAGGACTTGAGCCTTCGAAGATTTTGGCAGGGCTTTGGTTAGTGGTAACAAGCCTGTCTCTATCTAGAATATAGGCCCTGCCTTCAGGCTTGTGGTGGTTATGAAACAGCCTTACTGTGTCCTATTTTTGCAAATCTCATCTTTCTTCGAGTCAGCATGACTGTGTAATGAGAGAAGCTGATACTGTGTCACCACTGCCTGGATCACAGCCTCTGTTTAGAACAGACTTGATATGGTCATGTTACAAATACGAAACAAATGGAACTCTGGTTTACTTCCACTCTAGGAGGCAGGTAATTGCTTAGGGTTGCTGCTGTTACCTTTGTGACACCCTGGGTAGCAGGCCCTTTGCCATTCATAAGTCTGCTAAGGATATATGCAGAGTCTTTTTCCACCTGATTTTTATCAGTACTCTGCCACTCTGGGGACCTGCACACAAATCTGCTCCTGTCTTAGGGAAAAGCAGCAGGTATTCATGAATTGACAGGTGCTCTAGCTCCTTTCCTTTGATAGAGCTGAATGTTATGGTGCTTAATGCCTGTTGTTTGGAGTTCAGTTATAGAAACTTCTGAGCAGAGGCTGAGAGAGAGGATGGAAAAGTGGTTGTAAATGGAATCAAGCTGCAGACCCTACTGTGCAGGCTACGTAGACCATCTTTCTCATCTTGGAGAGTAGCTTAGCCAAGTGCCAGCGGTGTTACCTGGTGGCATTTATTCCGTAAGGAACTCTTTAAGTAACAGCAGCTGAGAAGCCTGTTCAAAAGATGTTAGAAATGAGACAGTATGGTATGGTCAGTGTGTGACCTGTTGGCATCCTTTGCAACTTCCTCCAGTGCTCCTGTTTGTGGTTGCTCTGCTTATAGAAGGCACTGCACAGCTGTTTCAGTTCCTTTTACAGGAAGCAAAGGCAAGATCCTAACCTCACTGGGCTTTCCTTGCAAAAACACAGTGCTTTAAGAGTCCTCTGCCAGACAGAGGATCTCCTGGCTTTGTCCAGCTCCTTTCCCTACCTGGAAATGGAAAATGCTCTTCTGGCTTCCCCCCTGCCCCCACACTTCAACACTGCTAAAAAAAAACAGTTGCTGAGGGAGACCAGAAGCAATTCACTGGTAATTGTTACTTTTTTAATCTCCTGGGAGAAGGACCACATAGACAGGAACTTCCTTGTGATGCATGAAGATTGTACAGTTAGAGCCACTGGGTGATGATCCTCTTGAGCATCGGTGTGGTTCCTGATACTGGAAGTATTGATGTGTGTGTGCATGTGTGTGCTCTGCAGATGAATGATAATCTCGTTGAGAGCTGGAGTGACCTGGATGAGCTGAAAGGAGCCAACAATTTGGAAACTGTGTACCTGGAGCGAAACCCTTTGCAGAAGGACCCCCAGTACCGGCGCAAAATCATGCTGGCCCTCCCATCTGTCCGGCAGATCGATGCCACGTTTGTTCGGTTCTGAGCCTCCTGCTGCCCTTTCTCTCCTGCCCTCCTTGGAGAAATGTCCCAGCTGGGTTTTTTATCCACTCACCACTCCCCAGGTCTTCAGTACACTGACACTCTCAGAGCAAATAGTCAACAAAAAGCACTGACTACCAGATCTTGTGTACAATGCACTCATTGTTTTTGAAATGTTGTTATTATTATTAAATCTTAACATAAGAGATTTCCTTGTGCTTGTATCTTATTTGCCCGGGAGGATTGGCAGCAAGTGTTTGCAACAGACTGGAGCGTTTCTACTTGGAGCCGCTTGGAGACAAACCTTCAGGTCTGTGATATCCTTGCAAGCATCACTGTTCCTGATCCAGACCTAAAGGTGGTCTGCAGAAATGTGGGAAGGCAGTGACAGTGTTGGCATGGAGGAGAATCGGATAAAATGCTCATCCAGGTATCAGAGTTGAGTTTTTGCTAAATATCTGTTAGTACAACCAGAGGGTGGAGGAGAGCTGGAAGACTTTCATAGCAATGGTGGTTGCTTGTTTGTTTTATTTTTTTGGTTTTTTCTTTTTGAGGCACAGTTACAGGTTTGTATAGTTGACTGAGGATAGCTTGAGTTGCAGAAGCTGTGAGAGGATCTGTGTCCCTGGATGGAGCTACCACTGGAGGCACTGCTAGTATAGCATCCATGTTAAATGCTGAGCTGTAGACCAAGCTGGGGACTGGAGAAGGAGTTAAAAGAGGTAAGATAATGGGCTGTGCATTCCACCCAGGGAGGAGAAGGGCCTAGGCCCAGGCCTTCCTCATGGCCTTTACCTTCAATTTCCTGCCCTGTGTATACAACAAGCACGTCCACAACAGCAGCCTGTGTGCCTTCACCTCAGCCTATGCACTGTGGGACTTTGTCCAGCACAGCAATGCTGCTTGCAGGTGGGGCCCCTCTGCCTCAGCTGGCTGTTTGCTTGGGCTCCTTGTTTGCTTTCTGCAGTCACTGCCACCTCCTCAGCACACAGTTCAGTTCAGCTGGGTCCAGGTTGCCCACTTGCTACCCTGAGCTTCCACAGGGCCCTGCTTATCCTGGGGTTTGCCCACCATGTGCCTGTGGGCTGGGGCTGGACAGGCAGCACAGGACCAGCAGCCTGTCCCTGTGACTCTCCCACCCCTTTGGGGTGCTTTGGGGCTGCAAAAGCTTTCCAGCTGGGGAATCAGGGGAGGAAATGTCACCACTGTGGGGAGACAGCTGAGACTGTGCACCCTGGGACTGGGCTTACCTGCTGCTGTGCTGACATCCCATGGTGACACATGGTGACGATGCCAGCCACGGAGCGGGCAGGTGCAGTGACAGCTGTGTGTGGCTCTCACAGGTACAGGGCAGTCAGAGATGGGACGGCAATCTGACTTCGACCTACTGGTACCTGCTGGCTGCATGCTTGGGCTTCCTCACCACCTGTCAGGTAACGGCCACTGGGCCCTGCCAGGAGGGAGGGGGCATGGGCACTGGGTGGGGATGTGCTGAGTCTGTGTCCCCTCTTGCTGCCAGCGTGTGGCTTTATCAGGCATGTGGTCACTGTTTGGTCCCCAGCATTCCTAAGCTGACAGAGGTCAGGGTGAAACGCTGTCAGGCTTTGCTCTCAGCTCCCCTCGAGGCAGCGCTCACTTTGCTTGTCCTGGCTCAGCACAGGCAGGCCGGACCTCCTCACAGCAGGCTGAGCCCAGCCAAGCAGGGGCTGCTCTGGATCTCAACCCACCGGTAGAAATAACATCCGTGACACTCTGAGCTGTTTCAGGTTTTATTTTAGAATTTATAAAATTCCAGTGTCATCCATACTCATGAGCCTTTTTACATGTTTGCATATAGTCTCCAAATTCCAAAGTTAAGGCCAAGGGATCATTGCTATGGAAACATACAATATGGAAGACGTCAGAGAGGAAACGGACACGTGCCACAGTCTGCTGCGGAAGGAGGGTGTGGGGGACAGTACTAGGTACAATCACTTCATGACCTTCTTTAGAGTGGAGGGTCGGGCTGTGGGGCAAGCCCAGGTGGCAGTGCCCCAACTGTAACTCAAGCCTAACTGTGCAACTGTTGAGGGCAGGGGGTATAAAGAGGACGAGGGGGTGATAGGCTTGGTGACACAGGACAGACCTAAGCTATGGGGGTAATAACCATTTTCTGACAGACACGCGTGGGAGGGTGTTACCCTAGTTCTGCCTGACCCCCCCTGTTTGCTATCTCCTGGCTGGATGCAAAGCCACCCTGTCCTTCAGGGGGAGGTAGGTGCCCTGCAAAGGGACGCGGCCTGCTTCAGTCACTTCTCAAACTTACAGAGAGCACTAGGAGGTTTTGGTGCAATTTCTGCATAGCAGCCTCTTCCGAGGAGAGCTGTCATGGGAAGGAGAAGCACTGCCACGTCAGGCCTGTCAGACAGCGAACGGTGCTGGAAAAGGCAAGCATGTTGGGCTCAGCCTGCCAGAATTCAGGCCTTTGCCCCATAAGCAGCACTAGAGAAGGGAAGCTAGGGACTTCTGCTTGTCCAAGAGCTGAAGCAGCTAGGGTAGAAGGATGGCTCAGACTACAGACTTCTGTAGGACTGAAGCAGGGGAAGGAGGGAACACAGGGCCCCAGCATCTCCTGCCTCCCTCTTCATAGATGTGGTTTTCCTCTTACTGGCTGGAGGAGCTCAGACATGGCCTCCTACAGCAAGCCAGGGCCTAGGCATAAGCAGCCCAGAGGACGGAGCACGGATCACCCTCTCCAGCCCATACAGTGGAGGCCTCAGGGAGGGCTTGACGCACCACACTGTCAGCCCCATCGTTTTCAGCTCCCCTCTTCCACCAGAGCAGAAGCCTGGCTCCTGATCTCTGCAGGCTGCTGTGAGGCTGGGGCTGAGGTCCTGAGGCCAAGCCTGGTTCTAGCTCAGGGAAATCCTACAGTCCCACAGCCTGCATATGCCTGTGAGCACTCTGCTTCCCTCCAGCAGAGCTCACGCAGCTGCTCAAAACGCTTCTCTTGGTTTTCCTCCAGGGTTCTGCTCTGGGTGCCGGGCTGAGAGCTGAAGCAGCTGCTCGCCCACTACACTGAGAGGCCACCATCATACTGACTTTTGAGGTAGAAAGAAGGCAATAGTACATGGTGTCCCTGCCGCTCACACCTAGATGCTGCGGTGCTCGCAGGGGACTACAGCTCCTCAGGGCTCTGCTTCCCACCAGCTTCTCCTGGGCCAACGCCATCACAGCAACCTCAGCCAAAGCCAAATCTGTCCCATCCAGTAACGCTCTCACGTGCTGGCTTGTCTGACTGCCCACGTGGCTTTTGGGAAGGGTGAGTAAGGAAGGGCTGGGAACTAGGAGCAGGATCTGCCATGGCGCACTGGAAGACTCATGGAGCGTGCAGCTGGGGCTGTGCTTGGTGTGGTGCAGAGGTGCGCTGGCAACGCACCCTTACCTGACCAGGGCAGCCATGTGGTGTTCTGGTCCCTTCCATCTCTGCTGCCTCTACAGCCTACTGAAGGTTTTGTTCCTTTAAAAATTAAGTTTCTGACCTTTTAGATTATTTGAAGCTCTCCCCACAGTCAGCTATCAGCATTAAATGAATTTTTGGCAGTTCAAAGGAAAAAAAAAAAAAGTTGATTGCACTCTACAAAGGTAAGGTAAGGCCTGGGATGAACACAAAGGAAAGAGGGCAAACGTTTTGGCTTTAGAAAGTCAAGGAAATTTATTTCCTGAGGTCATGAGACAGGAAGTAGATTCCTAGCCACAGTAAAGGAGGTCTCCTAATGAAGGCGAGAATGCCTAGTAAGACATGCTCAAGAGAGCTGATTTTTCTGCTAGCGTTTGGGAAGCTGTAAATCTTAGTCACTTTAAGTCAATTATGAAGTTTCTAACAAAAATACACACTTAGTGTTTCAATTTGAGCGGAAGTCTTGTTCCAAAGAAGGAAAGTAGATCCATCAAGAGATGAGAATGGGTCCTAGCTGTGGTGATAGCTGAGGGGAGCAGGATGGGGTCTAGCACTCCAGACACCATTAGGAGACCTCGTGGGGCAATTGACTTGTGCTCCAGCCGCTGGGTCAGATTTCAGACAGGAAGTATTTGTGGCAGGTTAGTGTCAGGTCATCGGGCTGGAGGAGATGGTTCTGCTTCCAGGTCATTATCGTTTGGGTCCCCAGGGAAGAGTCTTGGGGGCAACTTGAGCCCCAAAGCTGGGGAAGTCTTCAGAACTGCTCATATCAGGGGCCTAGAGCAAACAAAAAGGGAACAAGTTAAGCTCCTGCCCTGCTGCAAACTTGTACAGTGCCCCTGAGCTAAGCAGCTTTTCTGGTGTCCTGTGGGCGAGGGCTGAGCACAATCATGATGTCCTCTGGGTGCCCAGGACAGACAGCTGAGCCTCTAGAGATGGCACTGAGCAGGGTGCAGACAAGGAAACAGCAGGTGGATCAGGGGCTCCAAGAGCCCAACCTCAGTAGCTTGGTCACTGGAGCAGGGTCAGGACAGTCCTGCAGCAACACCAGGGCAGCTGAGGACAGAGCAACCATGTGTTCTGATACATCGCTCCCAGCAAGAACACAGCTGCAAACACTGAGCTAGTTCTGTGCTGCAGCATAAGACAGAGGTGCCAGGGCACCCCCTCAACCTCTAAAAACCACATGACTTAATGGAACGCTTTCAGATAAGGGTTCTCCATCCCCCAGCAGTTCTGCTGTATCTGACAGTGGGACATTCAGTGCAGGCAAAACATTTGGAAGGAGACAGGGGTGCTTTGGAAGCTAGAGGCTTGTATAAATCATAAAGAGCAGGATGGCCCCTCTCTGCTTTCTCCGCCACCAAGGCCTGAAATGGGGGGCAGATGACAGTCAGCCAACGCTCTCTGTGCCCCCGCAGCAGAAGCAGCACTCACTCACCTTTTCATTGTTGACAGTGGCCCAGGGGGCATCTCTCACCACGAAGCCCTTGGATGGGGCCTTGGACTCTTCATGGGAAGAGGGCTTCATATACACTTGCATTGCCTCATTGTCCACCACATCTGCAAGCTGCAGCCAAAAGGCTCAGTTAGGAGGATGGATCTTAACGGTTCTTCAAACTGCTGTAATCCCCAGCTCCAAACTATCCCACATCTTGCTGCAACCTGTCTGATGTCACCAGCCTGTTGTTTCTGTACTAGTGTGATGGCCACCAACTACTAGACTCTAAGTGATGCAAGCTGCAGCAAGGCGAGCACGTGCACATGCTGGTGGCATCCCAGCATACTCAGTCACTGCCCTTTCCTGGACAGGGGGGCAGTCCTTGCAGCCTGTGGTCTGAGGGACAGCTGCAGCAACCTGCACCAGGATCAAGTTCTCCAGTGCTGTGGTAGAAAATATCACATGGAGATACCTCAGACATTCAGCTCTGTGGTTAAGGAAATCCTTGCTGAGCCCCCATACAGATACGCTGAGCACTTACATATTCTTCCTCCAAGTTCAGGATGTGATCAATAGCTTCTTCCACGTTCTCAGGGAGCCCTGTCACAGTCACGCAGTTGGGGTCAGGAGCTCCACTCTGGGGAAAGCGAATATCCACCTGCAACACAAAGAGCAGCACAGGACTTAGACCTGCACAACTCAAAAGCTACAGCCTACTCCCTGCTGCGCTGCATTCAGCTCTGGGTCCCCAACATAAGGACATGGACCTGCTGGAGTGGATCCAGAGGAGGCCACGAGGATGCTCAGCAGGCAAAAGCACCTCTGCTACAGAGAATGGCTGGAGGAGTTGGGTTGCTAATCCTGGAGAAGGCAAGACTCTGAGGAGACATCACTGCAGCCTTCCAGTACTTAAAGGGAGCCTACAGAAAATCAGGAGAGGGGCCCTTTGTCAGGGAATGTTAGTGATGTGGCAAGGGGGAACAGCTTTAAATGACAAGAGGGTAAGTTTAGATGAGATATTAGGAAAAAAATGTTTATTATGAGAGTGGTGAGGCACTGGAATGGGTTGCCAAGGAAGTTGTGAATGCTTCAACCTGTGGTGTTAACTGTGAAGTGCAAAAGGCCGAGTTAAATGGGCCCTTGAGCAACCTGGTCGAAAGGGAGATGTCCCTGTCCGTAGCAGAGGGTTGAAACCAGGTAGCCTTTAAGTCCCTTTCAACCCAAACCAGTCTGTGATTCTCTGTGCAAAGTTTGTGGAAGCAGCAAAGGAGGGCTGCAATTCCACAGCGTCCTCATTCTGCATCTTCATCATCATGCTATCAGCATGAGGCACAGTAAGCTTTCTGTCTCCTACACAGATAATCCTGGCTAACAATCATTTTATAGCTGGCTTAGTGCTCCCCATACACAGCCACTGAGCTCCCTTGCCTTCCAGATGGCTGCAGGGAAGCCATACAAGATAAGACCAAAACCAAAGGCTACTCATTTGTGAACCTAAAAGCTTGTTTCAACAGCTAAGACGAACCAAAATGCAAGCCTCCAAAAGCTCATCACCCTGGATACACATTCATTAACTGTCCCTTCAGTAAAGCACCCACTACTGCCATGTACTGTCAAGGATGCTGACCCTTCCCACAGGTAAACTGACTGTGACAAAGTCTTTCAGCTTCCAGCAGGCAGATTTGGATCCCTAAGAAGTGTCTTTGGGAATCAATGGTTGAAGCAAAGCAAAGAAAGGTAGAGAATCTCTTTGAGCTAAGAGGGTCTGGGTGCAGTCCCCTCCCAGAGATCCCCAATATCCGTTTACTGTTCATTTCCAGTACCTGGAGCAGCTCACACAACCACCTCTCTCTCCTAAAGATCATCTAGGACCCCACCTGAAAGAAATCTACTACTGGAAGTGCTTCACAGAGGGACAGAGCTCAGTGCTGTTTGCAGGGCTAACTGAGAGCAGAAAAGAAGCATTTCCAGGTTCCTCTTATGACCATGTTCAAGCAAGATGATACCAGCTGAGCCTGCTCCCTGCCTGGCTCCTGGAGGAAGGGTGACTTACAGCTCAGGTCATGAAGGAATATTTGAGCTCATGTCTGTGTGCACTGTCCAGGTAGCTCAGCTGGCCCAGTGACTTTGCTTCCATGTTTGAGGTGACAGCTTGAGGAGAGCAGAACAGCACTGGCTTTTCTTTGTGTCTGTCCCAGCCAGAAGTGCTCCACAGGCACGAGACGAAAGAATCACAAGATTTGAGCCTGACAGTCCTGAATTCAGACCCTCACACCAAACTGCTACCTTAGCACAGGAGTAACCAGCTCCACCCAGGACTTGCCCACCTGTGCTGCATCCCCCCCTGCTCACCTTAAACTCATCCATGATTTTGCGGATGGCTTTGCCACGTGCACCGATGATGCGTGCGTGGACGCGATGGTCCAGGGTCACATCCTCAGAGACCATCTGCTCCAGCTCACCAACAATCTTCATGATGGCATCCCGGGCAGCCTCAGCATTCTTCTCATAGCCAGTGATGGTGATCTGGTCCTGCGCCTGCGATACAGGGAGATGTGTGAATAACCAAGCGGATCTCCAGGCTGCTTCCTCTTACCCTCCGCTTTATGCAACAGTAACAGAAATCAGAGCCCTGGAGAAGATGCTGTGCTTTCTATGCCCACAGACAACCAGCACTGCTCTCTGTGCATCCTCTGCTCTCTCACCTGGCTTTCATCATCTTTGTCAGGGAACTGGATGTTGACCTCATGCTCTGTGCGGATCTGGGTGATCACTGCTCCCTTCCGCCCAATGATTTTGGGGTGGTACTTGGGATCAACGGTGACTGTCAGCTTGAAGCTTCGCAAGGCCTGGAACAAGAGAAGCAAAGTGAGGCACAACAGCAGAGAATGCACCATGGCTGATTCAGTGATATCAAGTCCCAGTGCTTCCTTCTTACTTCTGAAACGCACAGGACAGATTCTGCGGTCCTGCCCAAGTGTAAATGGCTACAGAAGACTACAGACATTCACCTGCTGGGGCCTTGTGCTTTTGCCACATTTAGCAGCATCTGCAGGTAACAAACTACCACCCAACTCTTCCTTCATCTATTCAGAGCTGGGATAGGAATTCGCTACAAAGCACAGGCTCACTGCTCACAGCAAGGGGTTGTGTCCTCCAGCATCTCAGTGAGACATGAGGGTGAGAGTCCTGGGCAGTGATTGTCCTGTCAGTTAGTATTATATTTGGATAAGCCACTCTGAGTTTCCCAGACTTACAGAGAAGCTAATGGTGCTATTAAAAGAACAGAGGTGCCAAGAGGTTGTACAGCTTCTGAAGGAAACACCAGAGGCTGGGTGGAAGGAAGGCACAGCCTAGTGTTCAGTTAGAGCTTCCAGCTGAAGGTTTGGCTGGAAGGAAGGACAGGCACAGGCCTTACCCGATCCTCTTGTTCAGCCTGCAGCTCCTTCACTCTTTCCAGCAGCCCAGCCTTGGCACGGTCCAGGTTGGCAGCCAGCCCAGTGATGGTGATGATATCCGACTGCAGCTCAGGAGCAGGGACCTGGATGTTCACCTGAGCAACATATGATTTCCATTTTGTACCACTGTTCACTTTACACTGGCTTCTCACTGATCTCCTCTGCCACCAAGCACAGCTCCCACTCAGCCTGAACCCTATTTCTTCAGCCACTACCAACATCAGATTGCTCTGCTGTAGGACTTCAGCCCCTAGTAGTTTCTGTGTTACCCTGGAGAGGCCAGGAAACAAATATATGTTCAACAGTGCTGTCTGCAGCCAACCTGCATCACACCTGAAAGCAAGAGGTCCACTGTCCCTGTGGGCTTTGAGGGAATCCTCCCAAACAGGCAGGCACAGCAGAGCCATGGCCAAGGAAGAAAAACTACTCTTGCACTGGTAAGGAATCCTGACAGGCCCCAACAAGTCATTCAGTACTCACAGCATCAACACCCATCATACAGCTTCATCACAAAATCTACCAGCCTCTCAGCCCAGGATTAAATCATGCAGGTCTCATTTCCTTATTACAGAGCTATGGTCAAGCCAACGCAGTCCTGAGTATGTCGCAGCCGACTGCCAGCACCACAAACATGGCCACCTGCTGATTTTCCAGGACAGAGAAGTTGGGAGGAAAAGCAACAACTTACTTCAAACTCGTCCATCATTTTACGGATCCCACTTCCTTTCTGGCCAATGATGTAACGGTGCAGATCAAAGGGAACTTCTACTTCAATGGTGACAGGAACCAGAGCCTGCAGAGAAGAGATCACAGTTTACCCAGATGAAAGACTTCTCCTGACTTTGTGCTTGCCATATATTTGTTCAAGAGACTATGCTGCTGAATTGAGGTACATTCCCCTGTAGTCATGGTGCAAACTCTGCAGCAGAGAGCAGCTGCAAATGCTAAGATGATCTGTTGGGTGCTTAATATCTTTTCCAAGCAAGCCATCTTAAAACCCCTCAGGAGTCAGAGGCTGTTTTCATATCCTTGGCTTCCACCTAGCAGAAACTTGGACAGCATCGCTACAGGGTTCTCCCTGCGTGGCAAGGTCTGCTAAAGCTGGAATGATTCAGCCTCAATCAGACTGTTTCTCTTTCCAGCCCTGCTTCATAAAATAAGTATGTCACGCTCTTCTGGCAAGCAACTCGGGGCTGCTTACAGCTGCAGCAATTGCTAGGTCAGGCACTGTGACTCAAGCCACCAGGCAAGATTACAGAGCAATTGGAGACCTTCCCTTGGACAGTACAGACCTTTTCCACAGCTAGTGCCAGTGACCACCTGGACTGCAATCCCGACTGAATGCCACCACTGAAGCTTGTGGTGAGCTTCTTACATCAGGACAGGACTACATAGTAAGGCTAATGGGCCCAGAAAGCCACATACCTGCAGTGCCTCCTTTGCTGCCTCACACTTCTCCCTGCGACCAGAGATGATGATGATATCACACTTCTTTGGAGAGCTGGGGTCTGCATCCTTCCCATCCTTGCCTTCCCCACCCTCCTCACCATTCTCCTGCAATGCTGGCTCTGCAACAGGAGCTGAAAACATGGAAAGTCTCACGTTAAAGGCACAAGAACTGCCTCTTTGCTCAGCATCTCCCCCTTCAGATCCTCAGCCTTGGTCTTTGCCAAAAGAGATCAGTCACTACAGCCTACTATGGTATTGGTCATTACCAACACAGGCAGCTTGCCGTGGCGTAGCCTGCACTGAGCAGAACAAGAGCATCCACTGAGATCATCTCCTCCTTTATGCACAGCACTGATATTGCCTCTGCCTGCACAGAGAGGACCTGCAGCCACACTACAGAACTGGAGGCCATGCTCCTATGTCAACAGAAGCAGTGAGTAAGGCTGGCAGTTTCTTCAGCAGCAGGGAATCTCACCTGCATGGCACTGGCTGTAAGTTACAGCAGCATGGCTGGTGGTAGGCCAAACTATCCAACAAGAACAGGTAGTGCAGGCTCCAGCTGTGCTTAATTCAGTACACCCAACAAGAAGAGCATGAGAAACCTCAGCAAGCCTGCAGAGCAAAGGAGCAGTGGGGGGTTCTGCTTTTGGCCAGGATAGGTACTCATGTCCCTGTGTTCAGTGGTGAAAACACGTTCAGAACACACGTTTACATTTTCACCCTCTAAAACTGGCCCTTGTTATCACGAGGACAAGGCTCATGCCAAGCCCACGTTCAGGAACACTGCACAGCACACGTGGGGGCACTTCTGCACAGATTTTAAGTAGCACTTCTCCACTGATTGAGCAAGGACTACGCATCTGATCACCCCAACTGCCACGTGAACATGCATCCCTGGGTATACCTGGGTTCTCCTCCCTGTCAGGGAATTTGATCTGGACACCATAGTCCCGGGTGATCTGCTGGATCCGGGATCCTTTGGGGCCCATAATGGAGCGGTGGAACTTTTGTGGGATGGTGCATTCGATTGTCACTTGAGCTTCCTGTGAGAAAGCAGAGTTGCTCTATTGCGAGGCAGCCCTTTCACACGTGCAAACAGGATGCCTGCACACAGTGAAATCCGTAATGGACACAGCGAGGAGTTGGGAAAGGGAACAGCTGCTGTCACTGGAAGAACCAAACGTTTCATGGAATCTTTTTTCTCTCTGAGAGGTTAGCATGGAATATTTTTACTGAAAGCTGCCTCCAGCCCATAATGCTAAAGGCTCCTGAGACGAAAGCTCAAGCTCTCTATGACCCTGAAGGGGAGAAAGCAGTAGGAGAAAGGAGAAAGATAATGAATGAAGGCAAGGAAGAGCACAGGTCTGACTTCCAAAAGCCAATACTAACGAGACAGGAAAGGGCAGGGAGTGCCATTGCCCCAGACCAGGCAAAGAGAGGTGCATGAAGTCTCCCATGTTTTACTGCCTGTAAGTACACCACGTAAAGCTCTCCTACTTCCACTCCTAAAAACCATGAGGAAGGTTAAAGGAGAGAGACTACTTCACACAAAATGGCCGTGTTGGAGCTAACAGCCATGCCCCAGACTGGGATCCAAAGTCTGCAGCCCTTACATACTGACAGCAAAGCTTCAAATCCCAAGTTTGCTGCGGGACTTGCTCATATAAAGCAGGTTCAAGGAGGACACTGCTGAAACAACAAAGAGCAGAAGGAACAGCTTTCCTGAGACATACCAGGTCCTCAATGATCTCCTGGATGCGTTTCTTGGCTGCCTCCACACAGTCCTTGGCTCCCTTGAGGGTGACTTTGTCGCTCTGGGTGCCGGAGCGAGGGAAGCTGACCATCACCCCACCGTATTCATCTGCAATCTCACGCAGGACCTGCCCTCTCCGGATGACAAAGTGGCGGTGGTGCTTGGGGTCAACCACCATGGAGTCTTCAACCACGTTATCCTGCCGACAGATGACAGCCAGCCAGTCAGCCCTGCCCTTCCTGGTCATAAGCACTGGACTGCTGCACTCAATAGCAAATATAATCTCACTCCAACAAGTCCTAAGCTCTTGTAACAGCCATGTCTTTAGGACTGACAGGTCCTCCACACTAACTCATTGCATCTTGTCACACTGCCAGGCAGAAAGAAGTAATAGTAGTTCTTACCAGGTTCTTGATGAGGGCCTCTAACTCCTTCTGTGCCTCTTTGACAGCTTCCTCAGTTCCCATGATAGTAATCAGCTCCTGATCTTTGTCCTCAGAGGTTGGGAAGATGATGCGTGCCCCGGTATTGTCACGCACCTTACGGATGTTGCCACCACCCTTACCAATAAGGAACTTGTGGTACTCTGGCTTTGCACGGAGGTCCACAGTGTAACTCTTAGTTTGCTGAAAGAAGTCAGATCCCCATGGAACATGTCAGTATATAATAAATAGACATCAGCATCCACAGCAAGCATGTAGATGTTTATCTCCACACTCCACATACATACAAAATGTTGCAAGAGCAAGGCAGATGCAGCTTGCTGTCAAAATCAAAAAGGTATGACATCTTAAAGGAAAAACTACATGAAAGATGTTGTCAGTGCTGAGTTCTCTCCACACTCAGCACAACTGGCGAGAACACGAGCACAGCAGACTACCCTGGGAGTCTGAGACTCACACTCAACAGCAAGACCTTTTGCTGACTGCCTGCTGTTGGTCACACAGCAGACGACCAACCACTCAGAACACGTTCATATGCTGGCATTGGAAAGGTGTTTGTTTCTTCTTTCTTGCAGTTAAAGTGACCAGTGAGCTGGTCACAACTCAGAGCAATGTCTTGTAACCAAGGGCTCCCCAAACCCAATTATATGCAATGAAATGTAAGAGCTGGAACTGGAATTCAGAGATCAGGAGAAAATGGAAAGGAGAAACGGCAGAGGCAGCTGTTTCAGAGAAGTGTGGCTATCCAACAGCACTCAAACCTCCAGAGTAGGGAGCCTTTGAGTATATCCCCCCAGCCATGGGAGAGAAGCATTACAGCCAGTTTTTCCACTCATGAGAGAAAACACTCATTGTCACAACAAGTTTACTTTTACCCTTCCTGACTGCTCAGATCCCTCTAAAGGGGGTTATGCTGTCTGACACGAGAGACTTCTCAGCAGACTATGGGGACCATGTGAACCCTGGAAAAGAAACAGCTGGCCAAAACAATCCGCTCCTCTCCTTATGTCAGGGCTCACCTTCTCCTCTGCCAGGTGCAGCAGCTGCTTCTTGGCTTTCTCCACATCCTGGGCTGGGCCCCTGATGGTCACAGTGTCACTGCCGGAGCCCTCAGTGGGAAAGTGGATGTGGACTCCACCGCATTCCTCCATGATGGAGCGGATGAAGCGGCCTTTGGCGCCAATGAGGGAATTGTGCAGTTTGGAAGGAATAGAGACCTCCACCTCTGTGATGTTGGCCTAAGGACAGCATCAGGTTGTTAATCAAACTGCAAAAATGTGTTTGTGTCTACCCTGCTTATCCCCCAACTCCCACACTGCTAAGGTCTTTACAGAGCTGTGTGTAGGAAACGCCCGATCACAGGAGCTTGAGACTGGCTGCCTCTTATACATAAGCAGCCATAGGCAGGCTTGCTGTATCATCCCACAGTGCATTCAATTTTGGAAGAATTACACCCCGAGAGCAACTACCATGAATGTAAATTCAGTCTCTGACGAAGAGACGGCAGACCTATGTCAGAGCCTCCATTTGGACAACAACAGATGCTATCCAGGAGTGCAAGTGCACAAGTTTGCTCTCCATAAACCTGTGAGCTATTGTGGCAAGTCAGTATTGGTACAGTAGCCTCCCAGTGACAGTCTTTCATCTTAACTTAGCTCAGTTCCTTGCTTTGTTCAAGACGATGAGGGTCGTCCCTGCTGATGCTGAACAAGTAGTATTTTCAGTCTGCTTGGCCTCAGTTAATGCACAGCCTTCCCTAGTTCACAAACCACACTTCAGGACAACACTGCTATTTGCATTCTGATAAGCCTCGAAAATAGACATCCCTGAAAGAACTGCCAGATACCACAGACATACTCCTCTCCTGCTACTGGCAACTTCTGCTAAGAACTTAGGTTTTAGGGCCAAGAACAGACTGACCCTCCTATTTGTTTCCTCTCTGCTATTCCACACCACAACAATTTCTTGTGTGTTAATGTATTCTACCATCATTTTCAAATCCCTTATCCACAAAAGGTCACTTACCAGCTCCTTCTGGATGGCAAGAATTCTGTGGCGAGCAGCTTCACAGTTTGCTCTCTTGCCTGTGATAACAATTGTCTCTGAGTTGCTGTTCTCTGCTGGGAGATCAATTTTGGTGTTGCTTTCTTCACGAATCTGCAAAGAAAAGAAATGATTTCAGAAGTGTCCCATGTCAGAAGAAAGCCCTTGGAGATTACATTTCACATCACCAATGAGCAGGAAAGAGATTTAGTTGAAGGCAGTTGACTGTACTGAGCACCAGAGAAAGAGAAGTTATCTCACCTTCTTGATGTTGGCACCTCCTTTCCCTATGATGTTCTTGTGGAATTGTTTGAAGATGGGGACAGAAATAGAAAAGCTGTTTTCAACCTAAGGGAGAAAGAAGGGACAATTGAAGATTGCACACTGTGGCAATTCCCATCCTAGGAACCTGGTAAACACGAGCTTTGACAATAAACTTGGACCCAAGGAAGTTCTCTGTACAAGACTGTCTACCTCCAGCCAGAACTTAATGTCTTGAGTTCTGTCATCTGGAGGTGTTTCAGTCCCAACTAAGTACAGTGACAGTACAGCTGTACTTTATTTCAGGGCTAACCTAAGTGCATGGGAGAGAAGAATGTGCCCCTACCAGGTCTGCCACCATCTTCTGCATGTACTTGGTGCACTTCTCCACCTCATTTTTGGGACCCCTCAGTTGGACAATATCACTCTTGTGCGCTGGGTCTGGGAAGTTGATGATAACCTGCAAGAAGCAGTCAGTTAGAGTCACCTCAAGGAAGTGCAAGAACTGCTATGTCAGACACAAACAAAGCTTGGGGAGATCCTGTACACCCTCTCTTCCATTCAGAGAAGGGCAGCCATGTTAGCAGCCTCTGGTCAAGAGAATTTTCTCATATCTATTCAATGCAGAGCCACTCTATTTATGATATTAGCAACAAGACTGTTATCCATGCAGCAGGTGCCCCCCCTGGATTCCTTATCCCCTGGAAAGCCTCACCTCTGGGAACTTCTCCCGAATTTCCCGGATCCGCTCACCCTTCTGCCCAATGATGGTCCGGTGGAATTTCTGCTCAATGATTAGGTCCTTGGTGCGTTCGTTTTCCTGATGGCAATACACATTACAACTCAGTATTCAGCAGTACAGCCCTATATTCTCTTTTACACACTTGCTGCCTAACAGCTTACTTGTCAGCATTTTTCTTTTTTTCTCCTCTTGAGAGGATTCTTTCTGGGCTGACAAAGAACAGCGTGCAGGTAAATAAAGAAGCCCATTTGCAAACAGGGACTCACACTTGCCAGCAGATCCAATCATTCATTGGGCAAGGGGCACACATTTGCACCAGGAAAGGTTATGAGGGAACATAACAGCCCAAACCCTGCAGCTCCCTTAGCATCACGTCCTGCTCACCATACGGGAAGCGAGTTCCAGCAGCTCTTTCTTGGCCTGTTGGACCCCCTGGGGATCTCCTTCAATTCTGATCAGGTTGCTCTTCTCATTGTCCGGGGGAATGCGTACAGACACCTTGTAGAGGTCCTTAATCCTGTTAACTTCAAGGCAAGGATGGTGGTGACAACCTGCTCGGCCAAGGCTGGCAACAAGGCATCCCGATTATCAGCACTCAGTCTGCTTAAGAAGTAAAGCAGCCTCTGAAAAGGGGTGAGGGTCTCCTCACCCTACCCTGGAATTCAGCAAGAGCAGATCTGTGCCATTCAAGACCCACACAAGTAAATGCTGTGGCATTTCAGAGAGCAAAATGCTCATTTTCTAAAGCATTGAATCTGTTTCCTCCCCAGACACCACACATTTACATCACATCACAAGATGGTCGTTCATTTCTCTTTGCAAGTTCTTTAATGAGGAGAAACTTACTGGCAGATACCCACATTCCCCTATCAGCTGCTAAAATGTAATTCACACAGAGTAATTAAAAAGAAAAGTTAACTTTATTTCTCCAACCAAGACAGAATCTCCTCCATGACATGGCAAAGTCATCTCACAACCCTTTCATACATTAAAGCCATCCCAAGCACTTACTGCCTGTTTATCTCCTCATGCCAGTCAAGAAGAGCAGCTGAAGTGTGATGGAGACACCACGCTAGATGAGCTACAGAACCCCTGATACTATCAACTACAGATGCAGAGTCTGAGCGTAGGAAGGATTAGGAAAAGCCCACCACTTACTGTTTGCTCCATTCTTGCCAATGAGGTGTCTATGGAATTTGTGGTCAACGTTGATTTCTGCATAATCCATCCGGTTGATCTACAACAAATGGCAGAGGGCTATGTAGAACAGGCCAACCCTGCTCCCAACTCATGCCCTCCATAACTGCCTGTTGCCAGTAGTGGCACTGACTCCAGTAACCAGCTGCAAGCACTCTTCCTGTTACTGCTCTGTTTGAAGTTGAGAGCACCACGCTTGTGAAACCTCTGGAGGGACTTCTATTCTTCCCTAGTTACAACTGAACAGTTCTTCCTTATCTGCAGCAAAAGATTTCAGATCCAGTGCTGATTTTTCAGGAATGCTGTGGACAAGTTTTGTACCCATCTGTATGGGAACTGCTGAATCACGACCTGAACCTCTGACTGACCACCTGAGGCAAGCACTGAGTCAGGCCTGGGAGGACAGGTGAAGACAATTCTCCTGCGCTACTGGAAGGAGTGGAGCCTGGCTCCACCTCTCCTAGACCCCATTTAAGAGCTGACTGCCACTGGAGAAGGATCTCTTTTGGAGATTGCTCCTCTTGGAGTCTTCTCAGCAAGCCCAGGACAAGGGTAAGCGTTCCATCCATTCTCCTCTAGCATGCTAACCTGTTTAGCCTATTTCTTAATTATAACATCTGTTTATTCATTGATTATATGCCACCTGATACGCCTCCTGCAAGTTCTATTAAGCAGGGAAAAACATCATAAATGTGAAACATAACTTATCATCTCTGTTCTGCTGCCCCTTCTTATGAACTACTAACACCAACTTACCAGATCCTTGACCATGACTTCAATCTGTTCCTGAGCCACATTCACATCTTCTGTAGGTCCTTCCAAAGTGATTTTATCCTCTCCTTCCGTGAATTCGATGTGAACCTTGAGACAAGGCAATGAATTCATTAAGAATTTTCCAAGATATGAGACAGATCAATGCCCTCAGTCAGACCTACATAATCTCTGCCACTAATAGATATTTTCCTTCCCACAAGACACACAAGTTACTCCTCAGCTTTCAGAAGACAGTAATGCACCATTTGGCCAGTGGCCTTCTAGAGCCTGTGGCTTTCATGCTGTTCTTAATGCTTGCAAGGGCTTCAGAGAAGTTGCTCACCTCACCTTATCTCAACATGAACTCACAGCAAGAAAGCCTAGTTGAATTCAGCACTTATAAGTATGTTACCACATCAATTCTCCAACTAGTGCTATCTAAAGCTTCCTCTGAAGGAATAACCAGAATAACTTAGGATGAGTAGCATAAGCAGCAGTGAAAGAGAGGCTTTAATGTTATGAACTGTGCCTTTTCCTCCTTGGTTTCACTTACTCTAGAACACGTTTCTCTTCTACTAACAGCGATCTGGAATAAACCATATTCTATAGAAAGTGCTCAAGCTGACCAGCTCGCCCATACCTTTGGCATTTGCTGAGTTATTTTGGCCAGGTTTTGTCCTTTCTTTCCAATAATGAAACGATGAAGCCAAGAGGGGGCAGAGACCGAGGAGACGGTAAAACTGTTGGCCTGAAAGACAGAAAATGTAAAAAGCTGTTTGATGGACACACTGGAAGAAGTCTCCACAAAAATTCAGTTCCAATTTCTACGGTGTATCCTCAGTATTGAGCTCATCTAAGCAGCATCTCTAACAGCCCAACAAAGACCACTCCTCCTCCATTTGTCTACGCTGCTTCTTGTTATATCCTAATATGACTTTCTAACCCATCTGACCCAGCCCATCTCCTCAGTACCTTTGCATAGACTTCAGTCAATGCTTGCCCAAGCTTTTCGGGCTCGCCTCGCAGTATCACCGTCTCCGAGCTACTGTCAGTGGGTGGGATCTCGACAGAGACTCCAGTTTTCTCCAAGATCTCCTGCAGGGAATTCCCCTTGGGGCCGATGACGTACTTGTGCTGGGACTTCTTCACTTCCACCGCAATGGTAGTAGTCTTCTTTTTCTGTGGGGGCAGAGGCACTGGGGCATCAATTACAGGGGGGATAGAGAAGGACAAGAGTGGAAGGAAGAGGCAGCAGATGCAGTGAATTTCTGCACCATGTAAAGAGCAAAGCAAAGCTGAGCATGTTGGTTCTGCAGTACCCCAGCACCTAGTGGGGCCCTGCCCATAGAAAGCCTCGTGCTCACAGACTCGTAGTCAAAGTACAAAACCAGCATTCTGTGGCAACGGTCCTCCTTCATGGAGGAGACCATGCACACGGACTTGCACAACAGGGCTCAACACTCAGCTGTCCTCAAGGCAGTGGTGTAACGCAATACCATGTAGGTTACTTGGCTATAAGCTGATTAACTATGTTGAAATCCAAACTGGTACAAATACAAACCTAAGCATGAGAAAAAACACCCCAATAACCCACAGCAAGGATATTCACTACAACGTTGGCTGCGGAAAATAAACTGGAGTGAAATTCACTCTTTAGAAACTTCTATTTATGTAGCAACCTTTTACTGTCAGCTGGCCACCACTGCAGACTTCACACTTCCCTCCTTAGTGTCACCAGTGCAAACTAAGGGAGCCCTACATGGTCTGCTGAGTCCCATGACACAGAAAAACAAGACATCTGTCACCACCCTGGCAACATCACCCCAAGTTTCATTCTGTTGAGTAATGAAATGGTAAGATCAAGGGCTATGCTCTGCAAGGACTGCAGTCAGAGCTGACACAAGACGTAAACAGAGAGAAGCAGAAGAGGGACTCTGAACACGTTGGGAGAAGATGAGGATCTTATAGGGACCATACCTTCTCCTCATAGATCTTCTTAACACGAGCAACAGCCTGGGCCAGCTGCTCCTTTTCTCCAGTGAAGACTATCTCTGTCTTGTTGACGCTGGGTGGAGGAATGTTGATGCGTGTCCCCGTGTCCTGCATGAGCTCACTCACCAGCTTGTTGTAAGGGCCAGCAATGAAGGGGTGATACACCTTCTCCACATCCAGCCGCTCCACAGCACGCTTATCCTGGAAGAACAAAACTGTGAGAACTGCCCTCTGTTATACAACCTCTGCCAGACATGGGTACACGTTCCCAGTGGTGCCCTACTTGACAGTCTGGCCCATGTAAATCTCCATTCTCTTCTGGCTACAAATCCTACTGTTGCTACTCATGTTTTATGATATTCACCATTCTAACATCTTGCCTTGGCTAAGCTGGCATCCGATTATGGCCCACTTCAAACATAAAACAAACTTATCTGAATTAAGAAATGGACAAAATGGAGATCAGGAAGTTGAAGAAGCTGGTGTAGATGCTCATACAGTCTGCACAATCCATGTCTCCGTTCTCACTAACATACCAGTGACCAAGCATGGCCACAGTAGCTACTAACATGCAGCATTCAGTGGAGAGGTAAAATGGCAAGATGACAGCACTGCAGTACCTGCTCAGCAGAGATGAGCAGGATCTCATGCCGGGCTTTCTCAATCCCTTCTTTAGTGCCGGTGATCTTGATCTGGTTGCTGGGGTCATCTGGGCGGGGGATCTGGATTTTGGTTGCAGTTTTGAGCTCCAGGTCCTGCAGCTTCTCGCCATTCTTTCCAATGACAAAGCGGTGGTGCTCCTTGGGGATGGCAACTGTCGCTGAAGCCTGAAACATGGGAACCAAACAAGTGTAAAAACCTTTGCCTTCAATGGCAGACCCACAGAAGCAGGCCTGGGGAAAGCAAGAAAGCAAGTTAGATGCTGCTGAGCAGTACCATTAAAGAGGAAACAGTGCCTTCCCAGCATATCCTGCCTAAGTACTGATACTGTGCCACGGCAGTTAATCTACAGTGCCTATACATGAGGAGACTAAGTCCCATCTTTTCCTCAAAACCCTTCTGTTTGTCCAGAAGCAGTACTCAGAATTTGCACAGGCCTTTGGACACAGATGAGGAGATGCCTCTCTTTCAGCATAACGAACAGATGCAGTACCAGACAGCAACTGAGACGATGGCTCAGGGGTGGAGTTTATCTGAACTCTGACATCTGCTGCTAAGAGAACAAGGCACACAGGCTGACTCCTAGGAAACAGAAATTTAACACCAGAAACCTACCCCAGCAGACAGACAGCTATGAGATACTGCTACTCACTGGTTTTCAGTGTAGTACTTACGCTGCCAGGACTACCTGTAGGACTGCCTCTTGGAAAAAGGGTCCAAAAAGCTTCCCTCAATCTACTTTTAAAGAGATGTTTTATAACAGGGATTCCTGACTTCCTCCCTTCTCACTGAAGTTTTACTTGCCTCCTAGGTTGTGACTGCTACAATGCTCATGACTCCTGTGAATATTTAACTACTAACAGTAATGAGACGCACAGCATTCCAACTACAATGGAAAAAATGAAAAAAGATCATTTGATCTTCGACCCTGTGTTCTTATAATGAAGCCAGCCAAGCCTAGGAGCAGTTGGGAATCCAGACACACCTTCGTCTGGGGCCAAAGCAGTAGGAGGTACATCTGGGGAGAGCGGGTCATGTATAGCACAACCTGAACTGATTTTTCAGGTGCACATTATTTAGGGTTTGTCCCTTTCTCTTCCTTCTGGCAGGGTATGACACATGGGCTGAATAGCACTGAAGCAAACATAATATTAACTACTGTATTAACTGCCTTTGACACTGCACATGAATACAAGATCTGGCTGCAATACAGCCTAGCAAGTACTACCATCCTGACTACGAACTCAAAAATCTGAAGGTGATGAATCAAAACCTACGGGACTGAAAGAAGCAATTGAAACAACGGAGCTGCGGCTCCTTACTAGTGCAGCTTTAATTACACCACCCAGAACCCTGACCTCAAGCACTAAGCTTTTGGCAGGAGCTCTCATTCTCTCATCCCTTTATGAAGGACGTAGGTGGAACAGTCCCATTCTCACAGGCTAGTAGTTTTGTGTGAAGGGTCTGCATCCCCTCCAGGACCAGCACCTCAGCATAAAGTTGTTTGCAATCCAAGCGTTCACAGATTGTAGACTCCACCCTTCATACAACACCAATGGCCTGTAATTAACTCTGCACCCTATTTTAACCATCACCTCCATTCCAAATCGCCAACGGTGTGCTTTGAAAATATACAGCAAAGCTGAATTAGTCATCTAATAACACCTCCTCAGCTTATAAGCAGACACACACAGGGGTCTCAACACATTTCTCAATCTTGGGGAAGAGCAAGGATGAAGAAACAGTTAGATGCCCCCTACCTGTGTCTGCAGCCGAGCGACAATCTCCTTTCGAGCCTTCATGACTGCTTCCAGCTTGCCAGAGACCATGATAGAAAGGCCCTGGTCCTTTGCGAGAGACAGCTCCAGGTGAGCTCCTGTCTTCTGCATGATGTCAAGGCAGATCTTGGCCTGCTCGCCTTCTCCAAACTGATTCATGTCCTTGTATTTTCTCTCTTCTAGTGGCACATGAAACACCTGCTCAGCCACAGGACAAATAAGAGAAAAGGCACAGCAAACAGTGAGTATGCTTTTGATTGCCAGTGCCTCCCTCTGTTCTTGCTATCTTGACTCTGCTGAAAGACTAAGTTCCCAGCGTTGGATAACCCATGGGCACTTCCAAGGTGGACACAGGCTGTGAGTAGTGACAGGGCAAGAGTGCTGCAGCAGCCACACTGTCCCATGCTGAGAGTCCTCCCAGAGCATGTCAGGCAGGTAGAAGCACTAAGTTAACAGCCGGAGTACTTAAAAATTACTGCTCACTGCTTGACTTCTGCAATCCCCCCCTTCAGGCCTGCTCTAGCTATTTCTGCAGTAGGGACTGAAAGCATTCTCTGAACAGCTTTCCAACAGTTTTCCTCTCCTCCCAGAGTGGTCCTAGGTCTCAGGTGCAATTCTCCTCATGCCCTGAGAGGCAAATAGGCTGCCAATCTGACACACAAAGGATTTCATGCTCCGAGGAAAGCTTTGTTTCAACTGTTTTCTGGAAGAAAGAAAAAGGGGAGGGGATAGGGTGCCTGCTCCCACCAACCTGAGTGATGACAGAAGCCTTTATCGGTCGGATCTTGCTCCAGGGACCAGATGGTTCCTGGGCAGCTTCCAAACATGGTGCTTTCTCAGGGAGCGGAGGGAAGGCTTCCTTGTAGGTTGGAGGATCATTCTCTTCTTCAGAGTTTAAAGCTGTAACTGAAGTGAAGCAAACAGGATTTATCTCTTTAGAGATGCTCTCCAGGCAGAGATGCCCCTACTGATCAGCAGTGCAAGCACATTTATACACTAAAAGGGAAAGCAAGTGACTTGTGCACTACTATTAATTCTATTACAGTTATGCTTGTGGAAACAGCCAACTCTGCACAACTGAACTCAGTACAGCAGACTGCAGTAGATGCCGTGACCAACTTGCCTTGTCTGATGCAGAAAGGGAATGTGCAAATGAATGGTGGCAGAAAACAGCACGCTGCTGCAAACTTTGTAAAGAGGAGCTTGATGAGGGGAGCAAATGAATGGTGGCAGAAAACAGCACATTGCTGCAAACTTTGTAAAGAGGAGCTTGATGAGGGGACAACGGGCTGAGCAGAAGGAATGTAAAAGAACAGAGAAAGGCTGCAGGTCAGAAGGGGCGAGACAAACACACAACCAAGGGGAAGGCAGGGAGAAGTGTTACAGTTAGGGCAGATTCCAGGGAAAGTCTGTATGAGGACATTATGCTCAACTCAGTTGTGTGCTGCACTGTGCCAAGTGGGCCAGCTGGCAGCTGGAGGACGGGTGCAGAAACGCGCCAGTGAGCCAGCCAGTTACACTTACTTTACCCAGCACCTGGCTGAGCACAGGAAGGAAATGACTGAGTCCAGCACACCGATCCAACCAGGCCCCACTGCAGCCCAGTGCCCCACTCTTGCATGTATCCTGTCTCACAGTCAACAGAGTTGCTAGTCAGAGCTGCATGAAGATCTGAGGCTCGCTTCCTCCAGGCTCTGCATGGTGCTGCCACTAGTGGACAGCTAGAGTGTGTGGTGAGCCACCCATACAGGAATGGAGAAGGCAACTTTCACACACTCGTGGGGAATCAGATGCTTGAAGTGAGCGCTGTAATAGCAAGGAGCCCTGTCTACATTTACAGACACGGCACAGGCACTCAGCTGTTTGCTCACCTTTCACCTGCTGCTGAGTCAGGCCGCTGCGGTGTTCAGCGAAGCTCTCCTGGGTCAAAACTGCCACGGAGCTCATTGTCGACTTCCCACCCACACACAATCCGGGTATGCCACTGGAGAGTGAGAGAGAGGAGGTGCCACTGTTACCAACACCATTCGAGGGGCACAAAAATTACCCAGGGGAACAAAGCATGCTAAGCTCTGTCAATCAGCATAGTGAAATCGGCCTCCTAGAGTACCAGTCAGCTGCCCAGCTCTCCTACTAGTCCAGATGGGAACGCACAGAACAGCGGACACCAAAAGCAAAGTTCTTCATTAAGAAGGGAGAGGATGCACAACTTAACGTCATCAGAAAGGGGGAGAATGCAAGGTGCTAAAAGATACTCTAATTAATCTATCTATTATTAAAGGTGTGCAAAAAAAGTCTGGATAGCGAGTCAAAGACCACAGTGTAATCCTGGAGAGAAAATGAAAGAGGCCCAGGATGCTGCCTCCTCTGGTAGATGGCTTAGTTAAATGTCTGAACTCCTGCTGATTAGGGGATACACTCAGAACGCCACTCTGATAAGCATGCTTAGCAACACCAAGATCTTTGGCACTCCCAAAATAGGAACTTACCAGCTAAATGGTCAGTAGCCAGAGAGTCCGTCCTGTAAGCTGCCCGTTTGTCAGCCTGCCAGCTTTTGCTTCATAGAAAAAGAAAAGAAAAATATTTATGTGGCTGCTCCAAGACAACAGGAAAATATGACACTCGTGTTACTGTAACTTGCAAGAGAGCACTGCTGTACTGTGTTTCAAACTTGCATCCTATCCAAGATGCTCTCCTACTGAGTCACATCTCACCACACTTTACCTGTCATGCTTTACTAGAGCTGCAGACAATGCTGCTGCCTGCTGACCCTCACAGCAGGAAGCCTGGGGAAGCTGCCCTTTCATCACACCAGCTGCAGGAGCAGCCATGCAGTACAGGCAAAAATACAGTCAATTAGCACCAAATGTGCAAGGTAGACATGAAATTTCAGGGTTGCAGCGAGAGCATTGACATCTAGTCAGAGGAGACTAACAACCTGAAAATCTGCCAACAACACTGCCATCGCTCACGAGTTAGGAATGTAGTTTAGTGGAGCTTGGGTGAATCAACACAGACGTCCTCACAAACTAAGGCAAACGCTCAGGACTATCCACATGCAGCTGCTGGCCAGTCCACCTCTTGGCTTTTTACTGCAATAAGATGATACAACAGGCACTGAACTCTGGCTCCAGGTCTGTCATTACGAAGAAAAAAAACCCAACACCGCAGTGATTTACATGGACTGTTTTGAAGGCATCCTGAAATAAATAGGTTGTTGGTGGGAGCTTTATATCTCCTGCATCTGCAGCACTGATCAGGAATATAAATAAGAAAATAAAAGCCTGGGAAGTACACGCTGTCAGATGGGCAACAGTTCCTGCACACCCCCCAGCCACATGTGCGTGCTCCTGCAGGGCCTGCAGCCTCCTGAAATCCAGTGCCTCTGAGTGCCTGTGGCACAACAGGTCCCTCTCCTACACAAAGCCTGCATTGCTGTTTCTAAAAGCGAGCTCCAGCACTTCTCAGGAAACTGATCTTCACCATTTCTCCCAGTGTGCCAGAAAAGCCTCCAAAGAGCTGAGCCTCTGACGTGGCATCTTGCATCACACTGATGGGGCGACAGAACAGGGGACAGAGGCAGGAGGAAAGGAGAGCAGCAGTGCACCAGGGTCACAGGGACCTGATCTGTGTTTCAGTGAAAGCCACACAGGGAATTTCCACCTGCTTCACCACCACCTGAGCAATGGAGCTAATGTTACAATTAATTCTCCAGCGACCTGCTGCTGCCAGGTGACAGCTCCCAGCCGCGCTGCCTGAAGCACAGCTTCTGCAGCACATGGAGGCTCTGCAAGGCTGGCGTGCAGGAAAGGGAGGCTGGCTGTGTGCTCTGGAAGAAATGTTCGTGCTCTGCTCACTGTCCCTGGGTACGCTGAGGATCACATCACCACGCAAACAGAGCTGCCAACACCGCCTTCAGCTCACTGGGTCACTCTGAGGATGCCGCTGCCTCAGGGCAAGGTGTCAACAGGACCGAGGGCAGGAGCCAGCAGGACCCCATACGCCACAAGCAGCTGCGAGGCTCTGGCCACAGCCTTGCTAATGGCATGGATGCAGTTATAGTTCTCATCTCCGGGAAGCATCACCTGGTTCTGCTCCTTAGAGGGGGAGAAGGATGAGAAACTGGTGAAACTACACCAAAATAGTGGCAGCCTACGACGCATAACCTCGAAGCATAACCTCAAGGCACAGCTGCTGGTTTCAGTGTGCCCACGCCAGCTGTGGAGATCTTGCAGGCAACACCTCAGAGCAGAGTTAGATATTCGAAATCTAAGGGCAGCACTTACCCCTGTGAATGTCTGCTTTGTCACCCATACGGCGAGCTAAGAACAAATGTTTTCCATCTCCAGTAACCCCAAACATCTGGTATACTGTAGGCCTCAGGGATTCATCTCCGGCCAAAATTGGAGGTGGCCATCAGAATGGTATTTTAAACATAACGTTAGCAGCGGCACTGCGTCTGAAGCCCACACCTCCTCACCATCCCACTGCAGGCTTTGAAACTAAGCTTACAGCCACGTCAGGCCGGCACACGGCTGGCTGGGTCACCAGGTTCCGAACCGCCAGCCTCATGGCTGCCTGCAGCACGGCCACAGCAAGCTTCACGAGTTCGGAGCACGCTTAAATAGGAGAACAAATCATCCCGAGAATAGCTCCTAGCCAGAGCCAGCCCTAACCATACGGAAATGTTTGTATAAAGGGAAACAAAAGCAAAGTCTCGCGCTGCACTGCCAACACAACCAACGCCAGTGGCCAGAAACAGGCAGCCGGGTGATATTTTACAGAAATATTTGCATTCTGCGTTACGGTGCTTACAACCAGACGCGGCTAAAGCTTCGGGCAACCGACCCGGCTGCCGTCCTTCGCCCGGGTCCACGCACTGCCGGTCCGTCCGAGCCGACGGCAGCTCGGCGTTACGCGCTTCCTGCCCGCCCCAGGTATGCCGGGCCGCCCAGCCTTGGCTCGCTCCCGGCGGCCAGCTGCTGCGTGGCAGGATGGAGCCCTTCCACCGCTTCCTGCGGCAGCGCGCAACGTGACCGGCGCCTGCCGGACGCGGCCAGCCTTCAATCCGAGCTCTGTGCGCGTTTTCTCCCCTCCTAACCCGCTCGCCGCCTCCTCCCCTACCTCGGTTTCCCGTGCTCGCACGGCGCTCACTTTATGCCCGGCCGCCCCGCGGCCCGCGGTCCGTTCGGGCGCCCGCAGGGAGGACGCGCGGTAGCCGAGCCCCTTCCCGGCCGTGCCCCTTCCTCTCCGGCCCGAGGGGCCCCGCGGAGCCTCGAGCCGGGCGCGGCGGGGAGGCGGCGGGCCCAGGCCGGGCGGCGCCGCCAGCGCCACCTCAGCACTGCCGGCACCGGGGGCGGGGCGGCGGCGGGCCGGGCCGCTGTCACCCGGCGCGGTGTCCGCGCCGCTCCGAGCGCCGCTCCGCGGGACCCGAGCGCTCCGCTCCGCTCCTCCCCGGCGCCCACCGCGCGTTCCTCGCCCCGCTCCCCACGCCGCCGCCCCCCCCCGCCCCTCGCTCATCGCGCCGGCCGCCGGAGCTTCCCCCGGTTGCACGCGAGCCCCCCGGCCCCGCTCCGCTCCCCGCACCCTCCCGCAGCGCCGCGACTCACTCCGGCCCGCGGCCGCTCGCCCGCCTTGCTGGAGAACCGGGAGCGCTCCTGGGAGAGCGGCGCGAGCCCTCCGGCGGCCCTATATAGGGCGGGCCGCTGCCAATCCCCGCGCCGCACGTCAGCGGGACGTGCCCCTTCCCGGCGGGGCCGCCGAGCGGAGCGGGGCAGCGGCAGCGCGCGGCCAGAACAACGCCGGGCCGAGCCGAGCCGCCCCCGGGCCGACCCGCAGCTCGTCGGGGATTTCTTCCGGCCGCTTCTTGTATGCCGTTCCAAGAGAACAACCCTACTTTCCTCGCCAGAAACTTCTCTGGAAAGCAACCCGAGCGCGCTCCCCCCTGTGCAGCGACTCGATTTCCTGTTTCAGTGCGGCCCCACGTTGCTAAAACCCCACACATCAGCACCCGGCGGTGCTCTGGGTGCTCACCCCACACCGCGCAACGAAGGACCGCCCCGAAACACCCACGTCCCTCGGCAGCAGCACGGCAGAAATGGGATAAAGAAGTCCATCGTTAAAAAGCACAGTAAGAGAGGATTTAGGACACGGGGCGCCGGTATGCCAGAGCACGTTTGGGTTCCCAGCCAAAGAGCAGGAGATGCTGCTCTGAAGCCATCACTACGGCCTGCCTTGCCATCTCCCAGTAGCGCACTTCAGAAAACCTTCTTTACATTGAAGTTAAGGATCAAATTATGGAGCTCCTCCTGTGTTTCTCACACCTCTACATAAAACAACACCCTAAAAACTGCCTGGCATTGGGTGAGACCGTGCTGCACGCATCCCAGTGGCTTTCAGTCCAGATTCTCTTTTCTTACTGTAACTTCCAAAGGCACCCGAGCCCACCTCCTCTTCTCCTCACTCATACACCATGACCAGCCCAAACAATTCTGCCCTCAGCTGCACCTGGTGCAATCTCACCACCTTCAGGAGGCTGTGAATATCCAATAGGGAAACTGCAGCCCATGTGAGCCCACCGGTAAGCCTAAGCCCAGCTGCAATCAGCAGTGCTGTGACTGAGGAGGGAGGTGGCAGGAAGGCATGCAGCCAGGTGTTGTGTCTCTGGTAACCTAGGTGCTATAAATACAGGGTCCCAGGGGAGCACAGCACCATTTGCCTTTCTCCTGGTAAGTGTGCTGTTTATAGAGGGCAGCTCTCCTCTTGCACAAGCAGAATTGCTGAGCAGATACTGAAGCAAGGTGATTAACCTCTGCAGGTCTCTCATGCCAAAAAGCTCATTCAAAAGACAAACTTATTTCCTGGGCATTCTGACAACAAAGTTATGCAATCCTCAGCTAGCAAACAACATATACACTGCCCTTCTGAGGCTGTCACAGGGTGCTCTACACAGAGGGAGCAAGCAAAGTGCATTAAGAACAGGAGCAACTCACTGGTGGCAACAGAGTTCTAACATGAACAAGAAGCTTCAAGCTCTGTGAATGCAGGAAGAGAAAAGGACACAAGTTCAGAGCAAAGCAGGCACTTGTGAGTGCTCCAGACCCTGTGGTTATCATTGACCAGTCCAGAGACTGAGCCCCACTCCTGGTCCTGCTGCCAGTTCAAACTGCACTGACTGGTGGGATTCTCCCGGCTGTGTGCACACAAGGTCTGATCTGCTCTGTGGAATACTAAGTCCACGGCAGGTTGTTTGGATGCCAGGTGCTATCACAAAGCAAATGCCATTTCTGAGATGAGGAAGAAAGTCAATGGACAGCTGAATAAAATCGATCCAACTGCAAAGCAAAGGTCAGGGGCAGTCCTCCCACTTGCTCTGGGAGAGAAGTCTGGTAATTTCAGAAAGAAATAACACCTGCACCAGTCAAGCGAGCTTCCTACCTGCACTTCAGAGATGATTATAGGCAAAGTGAAGAACTGGAAAGTTTGAAGTAGAGGCAGAGTTCAGGTTTTCTGCCTGGGAGACCCATGACACCGCAGACAAAAAAAAAGGAGCATCAGCCTGTGCTGCTTTGCAGTAACAAAACTTGCATCAAGAATGGGAAGAGAATCAGATATGACTTTCCTGATGCACAGCACAGCAGGAGAGAGATGGCACAGAAATGCAGGGCAGCCAACCCCGGGCCCTGCCGGTCACACTGGGCGCTCAGGGGTTTGTTCCGTCACCTCCTGGAACCTCCAAAGCTGCACCAAGCTCCTGGGTGAGCCATTCCATGCCTGACTCTGCCAGTAGTGAAAAAGGTTTCTGTTTTCTGACAACCTTTCATCCCAATTTTGGCAGTTTAGGCTGATCTGAATGTGCTTTTTTGTTTAAATAATTACCACACTGTGTGCTCGTCTTACACAGGTGCCTTTGGAGCAACGTTGCAGCACTATCTGTTCTGCCTGCACTAAAAAAAATATAAAATCTTCCACCAATAATTACCTGGAGCCACCTCCCAAAGCCTGTTTGGACACTTGTGGTTAAATATCACAGTTAGCCAAGACGTGGGGATTGCAGAGATCCTGCAGAACAAAGCAGGCACTATTTCCTTCCTATTCTTCAAAAGGAAACTTTTACTTTACTCTGCTTTGGCCATTGGGCTGGAGCTCTTTTGTTTACCTTTACAGTGTCCCTGCTCTCTTTCCCTTGGCAATCACAATACAAAGTGAACACGTGGCAACTTCTCCCCCAGCCCCCCAGAGAAATATTGCCAGCAGCTCTCGTATCACATAGCATGGAAGGGCAGCGGACTTGCAAGGCCTGAGCTTGTCCTTTTTTTGCATTACCTGTCACAGATCATTCAAAGCCCCTCAGCTTAACGTGCTGCTGTGCTCTCCCACACTCCTTCAGGTACGTTCCACTGCTCTATTGCAGGCCAGAATGCGAGGAGCCAATTAAAGCAGCTTATAAAGACAACAGCCACTTCTTTTCACTTAATTAGGTAAGGAGGCAAAGCAAATGGGACAAAACAGTCAGAAAAACAGCAAACTAAATAAGACGTAATTTTATTTATTTTTATCTCCTGCTCAGCTCCTTTGATTCCTGATACCACACAGAAAAAGCTAAGCAAGATTCGTGGCCCCTCGAAGGATTCTGAAGATTCCTCAGTTACCAATGTTTACTGGATAACGAAGACTAAAGGGAATGCTGAAGCTCCATTTTTATAAACTTTCTATGTGCTCTGGTATGCTCTGCTCCCCACATCACATAACTCCACAAGACACTCCTACTTTGTAGATGTTTCTTTCCTTCTGTCCTCGGGTTACAATAAATAGTCTGAAAACGCAACCCATAAAAGCTAGCATCACTGTGACAAGCAAAAACCTCAAAGAGCTCATAAAAATCAAACAAACTTGCAGAGAAGCCAGTTATTTGTTTGCAAGAGGAGGAATAATTCAGAATTACCAAAAAAGAAATCTCCGGCTTGGCAGCAATTGCTGTGAAAAGGCAATAAAGTAAATACCTGACTCTAACCACCACTTCCAAAGGCCACCATAGGACCCCAGCTATTTAAGCACCACTTCCCTTTGTCCTATTCATAGCACACGCAACAGGGGCTCAACATATCCACAGGCAAGCACTAATTCCTAATCTCTACGAGGCCAAGCAAAAGGCTCTTGGTGTGTTAGAGAGAATTACATCATGGTGATCTAAACTGACAGTGAAAAAACCAGACAGTCTTCCCTTCCAAATCTGCAGGGCCACTCTAAGCCTGCCATGAAAGAAGAGACAGCGGCAGCTCTGAGTAAAGCCCGCTCCACTAATTGTTGCAAATATTATTTTGCACTTAATACATCTTTTGATAACGCGCTCTATTCTTCTTTGGCTTGGGCTGGAACTGGAAGGATGTGTGTGCTGCTTTAGGTACAATCTTTTTTGCTTTAATACTTGATGCTGTCAGGCCCTCCACCCACACGTTGCTATTGCATCTCTTGGATGAGCAAAGCATTGCAAGTCTGCAAATAAAATAGAGGGTTTAAAACGTCCTCAATTTCCAAGAACATCCAAACTTCTCTAACTGCTTGTTTGCTCCCGTTTTTAACCACAACTCTGCCACAAACAGAGCTCTCCATTCAATATTTTCATTTCGTGAAGCTATTTATAAGAGCAGGTATGGAACATTATAAAAGTTTCCACAGAGCAACTTAATGAGCTCCCATTTTAAGCAGCAGTCACGTATTTACAAACTAGCTGTTCTCCAGAGATCTCAAGGGTCCCCATCACACCGGGCACTGAGTCCCAGCAGGCTGCAGGAAGCACTAAGGTATTCATTTGGAGAACACGAGCAACACACCAACCATAACACACCCCATGCCTCCTCTCACCCTGCCTGCTCTCCGACTTGCTCTCCTCAGCTCTCCTTGCAACTGCTCCGACACAGCTTTTCGTTTCCCTTATCACCCGAATGGAGATAACAGCAAATTTGCTTTCTGCTGTGCAATGGAAACAGCTGGGGCCCGGCTGGCACTGAGGAAGGGCAGGGGAGGACAACCACACAGCCCACACAGCCCCCGGCACTGCTGGGGACACAGAGCCCACTGCCAACCTGTAGCTGGGTCATTCCACTACCCCTAGTCTCTCACTGGGGCTTTTCTCTAGCTTTCCCTGTGCGTTCCAGAAGGGCATCTTCCTCGCAGTGCTGTCCCGTGCTCTCTTCCTTTTTCCTGCTCCAGCCTGTGTATCCATCCTACGTACCTGCTCCCATCCCATGGCCTGGCCTAGGCTGTGTTTGTCACCCACCTTTGGCAAACATCCTGTCCTGCCCTATTCAAGGAACCATGAATGCAGGGACAGACAGAATTCCAGTCCCAGCAGCAACAGGGAAGAGAACCAGCAGGTGGTGACATAAAGCAGAGCGGACTGAGGTGTTACATGCTCCTCTGAAAGAGGCCTTTGAGGATCTTTCAGACAAACCACCATAAAGTATTTGAAAAAGCAGCCAACCAAACCCAGCTGATACAGGGTAAGGGACAGAGGAGTGATGCCCCTGCAACAGACCAATGGCCTAAATGAAGCCTGACAAGGTTTTCATCCAGTCCCTGATGAAAAATATGCCAGAGGTTGGCTGTACAGAAGCTAGACATATCTGCTTCACATGTACAAGATAAGGATACCAGTGGCCTTCCTTTAAAACCCAAGTCCTGATAGGTCTTATCACCTGGTCTGTGCATGGGTCAGACGACTCTTCTGTGGGCTCTGGCAGATCACAAGCCAGCAATTAATTGTCTGCTGAACACAAGATGACTTGCCACCTCCAGGCTGAACAGCAATGGCCAGAACACTGCCAGGTTCCAAGCCCTCACTCCTTAGAATCCAGCTATTTGCTGGGATGTTGGACCATTAAGTACATAGCTACAGCCCACCAGTATCAACCATCAGCACTTATTTCCAAGAAATTTCAATCATATTTCTTGTGCAGACAAAACTGCACGCTGCACAGATGAATTATAGGCATGGGTGCTTTGTTACCAGAATCACCCAGGTTTATGACAGATGTACATATGTAAAACCCTCAAGGAGCTCTATTTGGTTACTTACCATCTCTCCACCCTCCCCATTAACATCAATTCCATCCCCAAATGGATCTTTTCCACGGGTGCAAAGTCTTTAGAAAAGACAGCAAAACCATTTACAGAAAACAGTTCCAGACACCGTGCTGCTGAGTGTAAGGGAATCTGGTACTGCTTCCATTTTGCGTCAACAAATAAACCCGTTTTACTTTACAATTGAATTAAACAGCCTCGAAGGGAGGGTGCACGAGTATCACTGTGCTATTCGATCTGCTCAAAGGCAAAACTTTTCCTGTGAATCATCGTTTCTTGGTATCTTGCAGCCAACGAACCAATCCTTTCCCTCCTTCCAGTGCCATTTTTCCACTGAAGTTAAACTCATTACAGTTTCCTCCAACCGTTCTCTTTTGCGGTTTCTCTTCTCTCTCGGGTTTCTCCCTCTTTCTCCTGCCAGCTGCTACACAAGCACTCTCTCATGCCACTCGCTGGACGTGGCTCCTCACCCCAGCCCTACCACCACTCGCAGGGCCACAGCCAGTCCCCAGCAGCCAGTCCCCAGCAACAGGTCTGATGACACATTCTTCTTCCCTCTGCCTCCCTCCATCTAAACACCACTACCATTTCACATGACTTCAAGTAGTAGGAAGAAATCCAGCTGGTTTTCTCATAGACAAAGGCATACTTAAGTGCACAGCCGCTGCCTCCTGCGCATAGCTACTTGCCTAACCCCTTCCAAAACACAAAGGCACAAAGCAGATTTGGTACACAAAGACTAAACCAGACGTTTTCAGTCAGCTGAAGTGAAGAAATCAGCACCGAGAGCTATAAATGCATCCAAGTTATTAAGTATGCCTATATAAATATATCTACATAATATATTATGTGCAAAATACTTGTAAGAATCAGCCAGCTCAATCCTGAGTGAGAAGAGAGAAGAGTCACCCACCAGCAGGTTAAAGGATGTGTATAATACGAGTTTCAGAAAGAACATTCCTGCTTCTGGAGACTGCTGGGTCAGTACCAGCCTGCATGGACTGAAGCACCAAAGATCACCTAAACTGAGGGGAAAAATCCTTCAGCTTTAACATACCTAAGTTTCTTATAAGACAAAATAAACCCAGAACATTTATTGCTACTTCCCCATGTTATAATTAAAATCTTAAACACATAAATCTTCCAGCAAGCCGGAGTCTTCTATGCAGACAAAATTTTCTAAATAAAGCAGCTTTTTTCCCTGCTTTGGCCAGAACTTCTCCTTATTTATTGATACATTTCTCTTCAACCTGACTCCCTTTATAATGTGAGATTCTCTTCCACTGAAGTCACACCATGAGAGCTTCGAGGCAACGTTAGCTCACGGAAAGAAGACTGGGGGGTGGCAGTGGGAAAAGTCATTAAAATTATGAAGCATGCAGGATTCTTCCTTTTAAGATGGCAGTGTAACTCGTGAGATTTTAACAGCAGAATTTTAGGATGTAAACAGTCCTTTTAAAGCTAAAAAGACAGCTAAATAAAGCCACAAGCTGAATTCCATCAAGTCTAAGACCAACCCAGGACAAGCCTGTAACCCAAAGTTACTCTTCAAAAAGTAAGAATTTCTAAAGCAAAAAGGGCTCTTGAAGCAAAACCTGAACCTGGAACATTACACCATTGCCTTAACTACAGCCTAGCATGAGTCTCAAGGTCAGGAAAGGGGCTGCAAGGTGCCTCCCCAGCTCCTCCACAATCCCACCCAATGGGTGCTGCCTTCCACCTGGACTCTCACTGCCTGCAATATCACAGTAGCACGGGTTCTGCTGGAATAGCTTCTAGACTAAAGCCTCACCACCAAAACAAGAAGCCACCAACTAACACCACCAGGCTGCACAAAACCACCTAACCCTCTCTCCTTTCACGGTGAAGGTAATTAAAAAGAGGACCTAATGCTACAGCTGGGTTTTTCTTTCTTATCATCTTATCTGTTTTGGTATTTTCATACCATTAACACCTCCTTTGTTCTTGCATATGCCCATTGCAAAAGTTTTACAGGCTCTTGGCTTCTCAGTAACTCGCTCTTGGACAAGTCAGACTTGTTAGGTCCTGGGTGAACATGCCTTTCTCAGCCCACTTTAAAACCCCTGATGCAACTTCTCTGGTGGTGCATGTCTTCACCAACGCTGTAACAGCATTTCTGCAAGGGCAATGCTCCAGAGAGTGGTCTGTTCTTGTGCAGGTCCATAGCGTGCTCAAAGGCTATTCTCCTGATTATGCCTTGCCAGATTACCTTATTTGCCTGCTTATGTTATGAGACTAATAGATAACTTCTCTTTCTGATTGCATCTGTACCAGTTTGACATGCTTTTGGGTTCAAAAGCGTTCATTTTGGGAAAGGCAATACCAGCTGGAATGCTGTCACAGGTACAGCATCACAATTTATCTTGTAAAAGCCTTGAGACAGCTCCCACACAACAACAGCCAATGGTTACAGCTCTCTCCTGTCAGACCACACTGTAAAAGAAACCAGCTGTTTGTCTGCCCTTGTCCCACCAAAAATAAGCTGGTCATTACCATTATCCTACATAAACACATTCAAATACCAAATTGAGAGGAAGTCTCTTTCTCCTCACCACCTCCAACAGCCCATTCTAGAGAAGACCAATGAAAAAAAAATGGAGAACAACCTTTGACATATAAGTAGCAGCATCATCACATTTTCACCACTTGAAGGAGAACTGGAGCTGGGGAAGAAGGCAGAGAGAAATCAGTTTAACTTGCAACAAATGAGGAAGACGTGTCCCTCTGTCAGGAGCCAAACACCACAATCATTTATGCAAAACAAACATGCAGAAATCTTCCTTAACCACTTCTTAGAAAACGTTCAGTAAAGCACCTTCTGAGAACGACTAGGATTACAGAATGTTTCTGCAGCAGCAAAGCTCAGGCCAGACAGGGACAAGGCCCCTCCCAGCTGTACCTTAACAGGCCTCCAGATATTGTTACCTCTGTGTCTACCAAGAGCTGTTCCTGTACCTGTTTGGCTCTGAGAACAACCATACCACTCTGAGTTGTTTTGGAAAGAAAAGGCTTTTTTGTACCTTGAGTAAGTGGGTGGCCCTGCCCATAGTATGGGCCACACTGTGAGAATCCACTGCAAACAGGAAGATGTTACCTCTAACAAATCTGAACAAAGGACTGGAGATGCAAGGCTTTGACATCTATAGACTGTTTCCTTTCCTGCTCTTCTTCTCAGGTAGAGGTCCAAGGGAATGATTTAGCAGGCACGGTAGTAATGGGCTGACAGTTACACTTGGTCTTTTCCAAGCTTAATGATTCTATTCTATGTACATGCTTGTACCAGAGGGAGAAATACTCAGTTCACCTATGAAACCGTGCCTGGACAAGTTTTCACCATGGATTGCAAAAAAAAAAAGCAGCAATTATATTACCTGTGAATTGTGGCTTGGTTTTTAAACTGACACAATCTTTGCAGCACTCAGATAGCAACAGCCTGGGAAATGGAGACTCAAAACACATTTGGCTATGGTTTCACTCACCTTACTAAAAAGAAAACGTCCACTGAAGCAATACAGCACATAACAGCACGCAGATTTTTATCTCTCATTACACAACAACACAGCAAAAGAAACAATTCCCTTCAAATCCATGTGACCAGCTCCAATTTTCACTTCCCAGCCACAGAGGTGCGTGCAGATGCTAAACGAGAGCTGTAAATTCAGGGAATTGCTCATTCCTCCAGCCCTGAGCAATGAGATGCCACTACCAACACAGCACACTGCCTCCTCCTGCTGCTGGGGAAGGCCGCCTGGGACGAGCTGTTACCACGAGATGAACCATCTTAGCGCTGGCCAAGCTGGGTCCAAGGATCATGAACTCAGTGCACTTAGCCCTCCCTGCTCCATATCAGCCTGCCATAAAGCCTTCCTATGGGAAGGCAGAGCAGCTCAGCCTTATCCCCCAGCACATTACGGGGCCTGGCTCCGTGCGGCACAAACCTGAGGTCTGCCTCACGCTTTGACCGCACCACGGTGCAAGAGTCCTTTAGGACTGCTAAAGGCACACAGAGGCGAGGTGCCGGGCGGCAAGGAGCCCCACGCGGCGCTGGGGAGGCGACCACACCCGCGTGCCTCACGTTGAAAACCACCAGGGAGCACCTGGGCCCCGAGGACGGCCGCAGCACGGAGAGAAACGGCCATGACTCATGCTTTTGTCCGCCCCAGCGGAGCGCGGCGGGGATGGCCGCTAACGGGGAGGGGGCGGCCCCTCGGTGCAGCCCCGTCTCGATGGTTCGCGGGGGGCGGCCAACGGCACGTGGCGCACCCCCCGCCAATGGGAGAGGCCCAGACCATAGAGCGGAGCGGGGCGCTGGCTAGACGTTCCGCCCTCGGCGCCCGTCTCTCTGCTGCCGCCATCTTGTCGGAGGCGCAGAGGCCGCCCGGCTGCAGAGCCGGGCCCCGCCGTCCCTCCCCGCTCAGTCGCGGCACCCCCCCACCCCCACTTCCCTCCCGCTCGGCCGGTACAGGCGGGAACCGGCAACGGCTTTACCTCTAGTAGGCCCGCAGCGAAGCCTATGCTGGGTACGAGGCCGAAAGGCCGGCCGCCATCTTGGTGAAGAAGAGGGACTCGCGTGACCTACCCGCACAACGCCGGTCCCTCCCCCACGTATCCTTGCCCGCCGGGTTGCTAAGGGAACCGAGCGGGCGCACGCGCGCTGGCGTTAAGCGCGGCACCTCCCCATGGGTCGGGCCTGTGAGTGAGGGGGTGGGGTTTGCTTGCGGGGGGCGTGGCCTCAGCCAAAGGGGGCGTGGCCCGAGCGAGGGCGGGCGTTGCTGCCCCTCCCCCCTCCTTCCTCCGGGTGCGTGAGCGCGGGAGCGGCGGCCGGGCCATCGGCGGGATCTGCAGGTGAGGCGCTGAGGGGCGCCGGGTGGCGGGAGCTCCTCCCTGTAGCGGGGGTGGCCTGCAGCCTCTCCTCAGTCGGAGACGGGGACGACGGCGGCTCTTCGGGTTTCTGGGTGATGCTGGGGGATGAGGGCTGAGGGTTCCGAGCGGCCCTGGCGCCGGGGTTGTGGCGCTGGCGGCATCCCGCCCGCATCCGCCTCGCTCGAAGCCCTTTAGCGCTCACAGTTCATCTATAAGCGCGAAGTCCCCTTCGTGGGATGGAGGAGGAGGGGGGTCGGGGATGCGGTTTCCTGTGTGGAAATGGGAAGAGCTGAGGCGATGAGGGGCAGAGAACGCAACCGCTCCGCGGGGCGCCGGGCTGCTGCGCTGCCAGCTGCATCCAGCCGGGCTGGATCCGTGTGTCTGTGTGGGAGCTGCCCTGGAGGCGCGAGCCTGGGAGATCTGTGCTCGAAGCACGGGGAAGCCGCGCTTTAGTGTGCACGAATAGTTATATATCCTGCTGGCTGTGGGAAAGTTCCCTGTGAGAGATGGCCGGGTGGAAAGCGTTGCCGCCGGGAGGATGCTCCGGCACGATCCGGTTCTGGTCGGCGTTGAGAATTCCTGATGGTGAGCGGGGCTGGATGACATCAGCCGGCAGGAAACGCTCTGGGAGGGACGTTTCTTATCGGAGCGGTCTCCCGAGATGGGAAGAGCCTCCGAGGAGCATCTCTAGCAGCTGAATGCTTCGTTGCTCACACGTCAGCTTACTGATGGAAACGCTGCAGATTTATTTTAGGATGAATTTTCACCGCAGAAGCGAGTTGCCTGGTTTTTATTCTGCGTACGTAATCAGGACAACAGATCTGTGTGAGTTCAGCTCCGTGGGAAACAACAGCGAACGGCTTCGATGCATGGCACTTTTAGTTGGCTCTGCCTTCAGAAAAGCATCTTGTAGTTGGAGCAAACTGGCCAGGGTCAGATGGGCAGGAGCCCAGCCTTTCTGTGCCCAGCAGAAGACAGTTAACAAACTGGTGATGATTTCTGACAGCTGTGGTATTTGCTTCACAAAGCTGCTGTGGACATAGAACTCAGCGCAACAGCCTTTAGGCTTATTAAGATGCAACTCTTTACAACTTTTTAGCTCTCAGTCATCGCTTTTAAGCATCTAATTAGCTCTTTTTTTTGTGGTACAGAAAGGAAAAGGAGCTCACTTTGAGCAGTTTTGAGGAATGCTTCAATGGGAGAAAGATAACAACTTTGTGGCTATAATCAGCTATGATTCCCTGCTCTGGAAGGGTGGGAAGAGCAAGCATGCCTGGAATATGGAAAGAGCCAGGTGGCAGTAATTTCATTCTGACAAAATGAAAGTCAGCTAGAGAGAGACAGCTCTGATCTGTGGCTGTTGTGAATGGGAACAGATACCTCCTAGGCCAGAGGAGGAACTGGAAAGGGGACTCAAAGTGCATCAACTCATGCTGACTTTCTTGCACTGTCAGAGTAAGTTATATGATTTCTTGGAGTCATGCAAGTAAACTTGATAGAAGCCCTGTTGTGTTGGCAGGTCTTTGTTTAGAGACTTTCTTATAGAGGCGCCAGATTTTTCTTTTCCCACCTCAAAATGAAGCAGCTGCATGTGACCATCTTGGCAGCGACAGTTAAAGTGGATGGTTGAGTTTTTGAGTATCCTGACCAAAGAGGAGGAGAAAATGTTTCCTTTTGAAGCCTCAACTCTTTGCAAAGCTCTCAAACATGAAAGGAAGTGCTGAGGGGGAGGAGGTTTAAAAAGAAAAGACTGCATGGGTTGGTTTATTGAGCTTTGAAAAAAACCATTTCCTCTGAATAGATGCCTTTTAGCGGCGTGTTTGGGTTTGGTTAGTTTCTGGAACGGATGTGAACTTCTCTTTTACAGGCTGCAATATGGTTTGTCATATATGTGGTGCCTTCAGAGTTCCGTGTTTGTGTTGCTTGAGTTCATTGCACGCTAATAGGAATAAACTGCTTACTGGTTGCTGGGAATTGTGCTCCTTAATGCTGGAGATTCAGCTACTGGTCCTCTATGAAAAGCAACTGGTACTGTTTCAAAACGTGCACGTTCATTCAGAGGCACTCCTTTTCTAAGTTAGCATTAAAAGTGGACAATGATTTGTTGGGGTTTTTGATTTTTATTGTTATTTTTTTTCTCATGTGGTTTTTAATAACCTGGGAAACATTTTTTGTGTTTTCAGAATTGCTCCTGAGCTTCCATAAAAATGTCCAAGGTAAGAATAACGTTTCTGCCCTAAAAGGGAACATTCTAAAAGTTTTGTCTTACAAGTTTTATCTTCACACGGAATGTTTGTCTGTTACCTCGTGTTTGGTGGGGCTGTGCGTGCTAAACTTGCAGTTCACAACTGTGACAGAATTCACATTTAGAAGATGACAGCGAATGATTGAGTTATGGAACATAGACACTAGAATAGTTTCACACACGTAGGGTAAACCTCTGTCCTTAGCTGATGCTCCCAGAAGGATGGAGTTGCACACAAGAAGCTCCATGTTATGTTTTCACTGAAACTCCCATTCAGCTGCTATGTTTTGAGCAGGAATAACTGAGGGAAAGGATGTTCTTGTGTTTAATTTATTGTTCACGTCTTCATTTCTTTAGTCAGTCAACTGATCTACTCAGCAAAGGCCTTCATAAAAATGTGGCAACTTGAATCCCAGCATACCAGTATTTTTCATTTTTCATTTCATTTTCATTATTTGTCTCTTGCATTTGATGTAATGGGTAAAAACGTTAAGTTATCACAGCGAAACGAATAAAAGCTACTTGTGTAATGTATTTGAAGAGGGAAAATGACAGGTCTGAACATTTACCTGCAGCATTTGTAGTAGAGAGCATTTGAAGCACTTCTGTGTTGTTTTTGCCATTTAAAAGAGATCTCTGATGAAGTTTCCAGCAGGTGACGGCCATTTCACAAGTACTGTTTTTGGCTGGACGTGCTAAAAAACCACAGGAGTAATGGTGGCTTTCCTTGTTTAAGTGCATAAGCCTCATGCACAAGTGTAGCAGAAATGCAGGTCGTGGCCTGAAGCAGTGATTGAGCACCTGGTGGAAGGCAGGGCCAACCCAGGGGAGCTCAGGTGCATGCAGTGTACCTGAGTGATTGGAAGGATGGAGCCAGGATCCAGCCCTTCCCAGACCTCACTTAGGGTTGGCAGTGAGCTGAGGGTCTCCTGCTGGAGATCCCTGTGTGCCTGAGGCCTTCTGAGGGTAAGCAGTTTCTTTCCTTTGTTTCTGTGTTTGCAGCTGCTCCACTTGAGCAAATTCTTACTTGCTGCAGCCTGGAACTTGGCTACTGTGCTGTCATTGCTGTGCTTTCCATTGTGTTACAGCAAGCTTTTTTTTTTAAGTTAGTGTGAGGTTACTGCTGAAGTGTGTAGCTGTAAATGTATTGTATGCTTCAGTAAGTAAATGTTTGAGGCTTTTTTTTCCCTTATTTTAGGTGGTCTTAGATGAAAGTAAAGGGAACTTTTCTCAAATCCTAGGTTTTCTATATTCGTTGTGAATCTGTTGAATAATGGGCAGACTTGCATAGGGAATCTCTCTGTGATCATGCACCTTCAACTTGTGATTTCAGGTCTTAAATACTGGGGGATTCTAATAAAGTTATTTTTTGCATCCAGAGAAGGGCAGGAGGCAGAGCTTTGGGAAGCCAAAGGATTTATGAAATTTCGGATTTTTCTATGCTTTTTTCTGGTTCTAGTTTATCATATTTGAAATTGCTGTGTCTTGTGTGGTTGCTTATTACTGTCTGATTTAATTTCAGCAACAGCCTGCTCAGTTTACCAATCCAGAAACCCCCGGTTATGTTGGATTTGCAAACCTTCCCAATCAGGTCCATCGCAAGTCTGTGAAAAAGGGGTTTGAATTCACTCTTATGGTGGTCGGTAAGGAAACATTGTGTAGTGTTCTGATATAGAATTCAGAATTAAAGTGAATGTTGCTTCTGCTGTTGTAAGGCTTTAACTCGTGTCAGAAAGCATTGCACTGCAACACTTCTTTGTACTTTTATTAATTCATGCATCTGTTGGTTTTGGTATCACAAGCCATGTATGGTAATCATTTTGTGGTTGAAGTGAAAGAACTCTGTTTTGTGCTCCAATTATGGTTACTTCCTTCCTTCTGTCTCACAGGGTTCAAGCCTTCCGCTCAAAATTTAACTTAAAATTGCTCTCATGTATGAATACAAGTCCTGGTGGCTTCTTTTCATTAAGAAAATAGTATTAAACTATTCGTTTTGCTTCTGTAGTTCAAAAGAACCTTGGGTAGATCTTTCAAAGGAGAGATGGGACAGGACGTGATAAGTGAGAGTTTGAGTTGCTGATTGTTTGGGATCCCAGTAGTTACAGGTGGCATTTATCCTTCAACCTGTCATTAGCTCTGCCAAATGGCAGCCCTTGTTTTGCTTTTGTCCCAGTTCTGTCTTCAGCAGCACGGTGCTGGTCTGCACTGGCCCTTAGTTTTGGCTTCTAAGAATTTGGTGGTGGTTGGTTCCTGTTACCTGGGGCGAGGGGAAGAAAGAAGAGAGCAGGGACAGGGGGAAATGAGGTTATACTGCATGCTAATTACCTTATGATTGTTAGGAGTCATTTAATTTTTGCTTCAATGGATTTGCTTAGGATAATATCATAATGGATACCTTACAAAACCTAAGGGTAAAGCCAGCCTTTAGATGTTCCAAGTCATGGTATCTGCTGTGATTCTTTGGCATTTGCTATTTTTTGGTCCTGCATGTAGGAAATAGGTTGGGGTGCTTAAAATCCAGGGGGATTGGAACTACATGATCCTTGGGGTCCCTTCCAACCCGGGTGATTCTGTGATTCTGTGATTCTGTGAATTGCAAATAGTGCTACCTGAAATAGTCCTGGTAGAACGCTGTCCAAGATTATTCAGACCAAATGGTTGTTTCTGCTGTCTGCTGAAATAGAAAACAGTGGAGAAATGGCATGGTATCAGAGTGACACCAATTAGCCCCCTGTGCCTCATCTGACTGTGATGTTATTGCTTGCCACTGCTCAAAGGGGTAAATGAGAGCTACAGCAAGAGAACTTGCACAGAAGTAACTTCACTGGAAACTTGGAGTGATGCTGTAAGATACACCAGCAGAGGGAGGAGCTGATGAGAGTGAAGATAAACTGTGTTTTAAATTGTTGATTACTTCAGTAGTTTGGAATGTTAATTTTTTTCCTCTTGAAATATGCATGGCATTTAAGTGTGTTCCTCATGGCCTATATCATAACGTCTGTACTGAGCTATAACTCTTCATTAACCTGCCATGTTTCTTACCATCTGATCAGGACTTTAAGCTATCAGTACTCAGTCAGGAAAAAAAAGCTGCTTATCTTTGAGAGACAAGGAAACTGATTTGTTTTAGATGTGCTGTTTACCCACACTGAAAGCAGACAGCGTTGCTGGTCACAGTCAAAGCTGTCTTGGTTTTGCTGAGCTGATGCCATGTGAGTGTTAAATCACTGTGTCTGCATGCCTCTTTCACTTGTAGAGGCTGCGTTGGTAAAATCTCATTTGGAGAGAGGTGTTCTAAACAAGAATAGCAGCTATTTCTCTTACTTCTCAGTGTGTGTGAGCTTCTGTATTCTGGATTATATGGAATTATGGAACAGTGAGGTGACGGAGCACTGGAACAGGCTGCCCAGGGAGGTGGTGGAGTCTCCTTCTCTGGAGATGTTCAAGACCTGCCTGGATGCCGACCTGTGCGACCTGCTGTAGGGAACCTGCTTTGGCAGGGGGTTGGACTCGATGAGCTCTGGAGGTCCCTTCCAACCCCTACAATTCTGTTAATGATAGCAGAAAAGCTTGCCTTCAAACCAGAAGATGTGAAAAGGGAAGTGATGTCTAATTTTAAATTAGGGACTCCACTAGGCTAGCAGGTCTGATTAGAAATCATCAGAAACCTCTGAGGAAGTGCATTATAAAGCTGAGGTGGATCAGCTGTTATTCAAGATTCTCTGCAAGTTTTTTCTAATACAAAGTTATAAGCTGTAGGTCTTTAAATGACAACTGAAATACTTAGATTGTTTTTCACATCAGATATAGTCAGATGTTGCTTTCTGGTTACTGTTGAGATTAATTATGCAAATATATTGAGTTTATCTGTATGCTGAACCCCAGGTGAATCCGGACTGGGAAAATCTACGTTAATAAACAGCCTCTTCTTGACAGACCTCTACCCAGAACGGATAATCCCAGGAGCTGCTGGTAAGCACACTCTTCCTGTTGCTCTGTTCTGGCAATTTGGAAGTGAATTTTTATGTTTGGATTTTGTTAATAGCTGAGTTATTGTTTCTAGCTGTCATCATACTGAGGTATTTTCTGATAGTTGAACCGCCAGATAGATCTGGTTCCTTCAGTACCTGGCCCTTGTCATTTAGTCCTTGGCTGTGCTGAAGGGTTGTACTGGCAGCAACCTGTTAATCTCTCCTTTTGCTTAGTGTTCATCACATCACATTGAGATAATCAACTGAAACAGTCAGAATGTTTTTTTCAGTATTCAATCTATTATGATTTTGAACATGCACGTTTTTAATGCTCCCTCAGGCTTGCAGTTTGATTCCTTTGCCCGTTTAGTGGATGTGCACTTTCCTTTTCAGCCCTTTTTGAATCTACTAAACAAGGCATGCAATGATCCAGCCAAAGAGAATATCATAAGAAAACAGAGGAAGATGCTGTTTTTCCCTCTTAGCTCCTGGTTAAACAACTTGCTGTAGCAACTTTCCACACTGACTGAAAACCACTTATCACTTTCAACCTTAAGGAAAAAAGATCTTATGTATAATTCAGTGTTGCTTTTCAAAATACTGAGTACTTAAATTTTCTCTCAGTCAGGTGTTCTTTCCCTCAGTTTCTACAGAGACTTGAGGAGAAGTAAAAAAATAATAAAATAAGAAATCTGTTTTCTAACCTGCCATTTAATCTGATCTGATCTCAAAATGACCTCTTATAGATTCTGTTCTGAAACACCAAACTTCTTATCTTTTAGAGAAGATTGAACGCACTGTGCAGATTGAAGCCTCAACAGTTGAAATAGAAGAGAGGGGCGTGAAGCTACGTCTGACAGTTGTAGATACGCCTGGATATGGGGATGCTATCAATTGCAGAGATTGGTATGTGCACAGAATGTCAGTCAGCACCTGTAGATCAGTGTCCACGCTGTGCTTGTGCAAAGGGGGGGTGGTGAAAATAACTGCCCAGCTCATCCTTTTTTGGAGGGTTAGCTTAAGTACTGAATGTGAGCTGTGATGTTTGGAGAGATTTTGGGGCAGGTTTTTAAGTAGATTGTGTACTTCACATTTTTTTTAATATTCAGAAAGCATTGGAACCTCTGTGACACAGTGAATTAAAGAAAGATAAAGTAATTTGTCTACTCTTTGGTGCAAATAAAAATCCACCTTTAGATGTTGTCCAAATCCATCATCTGAGGATTCTAAGATTCTGTGCTTTGTTTTTTTTTTAGTGCATTTTCATCACCTTAGGGTTCTGATGTTTCTAGAAAGTTTGGGTTCTGATAAGTACTGAGAAATGAAGAGATGAATGGCATTCAGCCATAACCTCTGCTGCCCACCTTCTGCCAAGAACTCGCACATCATCTCAGCCATTCTCACTGCAGCATCGTGCTGCCCTCACTTTCTGCTCCCCGTTGCTCCAATGCTCCCGTTAGTAAAGACTTATTTGGGATTGTTGCTTTGCTTATGTTGATTCTCCACCTTACTTGGGAATCAGAACATCTCATGCAAGGCAAACGTTTTATTTATTCTTCCATTCAGTAATAAACTGGTATTCCTGTCCTTAGCCTATGGCATTGACCACTGGCAGGCATGCAATAGGAGTGTAGCTCTCAAACTAAACAGATGTGTATGTAAGGTGAAGTGGTTCAGGGAGATGCAACTCAGAGCAGTAGTGATGTGAGATTCCTGCATTTGCAGCTGCTGGCTGACTTTGCTCTTGCATCAGCATCAACAATTCGATGTTTTAAATCAATTTGGAATAAGAAACTTAGAGTATCTTCAGCATGTGTGATTAATGCTTAGTCACAAGGTGAATACTAGCTCAAGAGTAATTTGCTTAGAAGTTAAGAAATGTATTATTATGTGTAATGTATGCATATTTTATCTTAATATACATGTACAATGCATACATATGATGTATTATGCATAGCAGTAAGAATTGCTTGTTATTTTGCAGTTCAATTAGAACGCTCAGGTGTGCACATATGGTCTGACAGCACCAGTAAATTCTGTTCATCCATAGGTTGTTTTATCAGCAAGTTGTCTTTTCAGTGATCTTTCTCAGGTAACATTACAGTACTGGCCGTTTGGCAGTGAGCACAGTTCAAGTCTCCATTTGCTTTCCAGCTTTAAGACCATAATCTCCTACATCGATGAGCAGTTTGAGCGCTACCTGCACGATGAGAGTGGTTTGAACAGAAGGCACATCATAGATAACCGTGTGCATTGCTGCTTCTATTTCATCTCACCATTTGGTCACGGGTGAGTATTTCTGTCATGGCATTTTTGAAATGATTTGACTGCAGGGAATTGTTCTTGTGCCTGCTGATGTAAATCTTCAGAATCAGATTGCCATTCCTTAAAGTAGGTGTAGAACTGCTGAAATTCTAGTGTTGCCTCTAAGTCTTTCTCCTTACACAGAGAATGAGAATAGTTGGGAGCAACTGACAAGGATCATTAAGTCCAACTGCCTGACCATCTCAGGGCTAACCAAAAGTTAAAGCTTATTAGTGAGGGCATTATCCAGATACTTGGTCCCTAACAGGCATGGTGCATCAATCACCTCTCTAGAAAGCCAGTTCTAGTGTTTCACCACCCCCACAGTAGACATATTTCCTAATGCCTAATATGAATGTGCCCTGGTGCAGCTTTGTGCTGTTCCCACACGTCCTGTCAGTGGTGACCAGGCTGATGAGATTGACACCTCAGTTTCCCCTCCTGTAAACTGTAGACAACAGTGAGCTTGCCTCTTCACCTCCTTTTTTTCAGGTGAGGCAGTGTGTCCTCAGCCTCTCCTAGGACATGCTATCCAGCCCTTTTGTCAGCTCTGTTGTCCTCCTCTGGTCACTAGTGTATCTGATTATTATGTTACCATCCTTTTTACATCACTATGCCCAGAACTGCACGCAGTATTCAAGGTGAAGTTGCACTGATGCTGAACGTATGCTGATGGATGTGCTGTGTTTGATGTACCCCGAAGTGCAGTTCTCTTTCTTGGCCATCTGGGCACGCTGCCTAGTCATGCTGCTGTCAGCCAGCACCAACAGATCCCTTTCTGCTTAGTTATTCTCCAGTCACTCATCTCCCAGGCTTGTACCTGTCTGGCATTGCTTCGTCCCAGGTGCAGAACCTGGCATTTTCCTTTATTGCATTTCATGTAATTACTGATTGTCAAGTGCTCCATTGTATCTGGATCAGTCTGCAGGGCCTCTTGTCCCTTTGGAGAGTCAACAGCACCTCCCATTTTAGTAAGGTCAGCAACCTGAATTCAGAAGTGAACTTCTGGATTCAATTCCTGTATCCAGATCATAATTAAAAGTGTTGAAGTCCCTGGAACTGAGCCCTGGAGAACTCCCCTGGTGACTGGCTGCCCATTCACTATGACCCTTTGAGCTCGGCCATTCAGCCAGCTCATCACTTAACCTTATCACAGGAGAACAAATACTAAGGTGGCACCTTCCCTTTGTGAGCCCATGTTGACTGCCTATAATCTTAAATGCCTTTCAGTAGTGTACAGGGTGATCTTCTCCATAACTTTTCCAGACTGAGGTCAGACTAAGAGCTCTGTAGTTTCCTTGGTCTCCTCTTGTGCCCTGCTCATAGATGTGTGTAACATCGACTAGCTTCCAGTCAGCACACAGCTTAGCAGATTCCCAAGGCCTTTGGTAACTGTTGAGAGGAGCCCTGATAGAACATCCCCTAACCCCTCAGTGCTCTGGGCTGAGTCCTGCCAGACCCTATGGGCTTAGGAATTTTCAGCTGATATAGCTTTCTGTTAGAATGTCAGTGGCCCCCAGTCATGCTTCTCCACATCAGGGCCAGGCAGCCCCAGAGACATCATTAACGATAAAAACTCCCAACCTGATTGATGTTGATCGTTTATGTTAAAATAAATCAAACTTTTCCCTTGTTTTATTTTTAGCCTTAAGCCTTTGGATGTTGAATTTATGAAGGCAATACACAACAAAGTAAACATTGTACCAGTAATTGCAAAAGCTGACACGCTTTCACTGAAGGAGCGAGAGAGACTAAAGAAAAGGGTAAGTATTTTTCTAGCTTGCAAAAAAGTGCTGCATTTTAGCTGTAGCAGTGTGGTCACTCTCAAGAGGAGTCTCTTTCAACCTCTACAAGAAAATATAATCTCATATGCAATCTGTACCTTTATCTAATACATGTGTTTGTATTTTAAGTTCTTAACATTGTTTATTTAATTGGAACTCACCCTTAAAGTGTTGCCTGTGAAATGGCAGACTGGCTGCACGTACAATTACACTGAGTCAATTTTGAAACTTGGAAAATACATTTAAATATGTTTGGTAGTGGTGATTGCTCCCTCACCTGTTTGATCAGCTCCAAGGCAGGGACAAAGCATCTCTGATCTGCTGGAACTTAGCTTTGTTCTCAAGTAAAACTAGAATATAGTAGTATTCCCTAAGCAAGGAAGGCTGTGCTTTGCTTTTGTCAATTACAGTTAATGTGAAACTGAATTGGAAGGCCAAATTGTTTGCATTGTTTCTATAGCTTTGTTTAAAATTAGATTTCATGGCTAGCAATGCATGTAATTCTAGCTGTAATACGAAATGCTGTAAGGCTCAATTGCAGGTCTTATTTCTATACGACAGTCAGTGCTACTGGGCAATTCTCCTAGAGGTACTGATTTTTTGTAATAGAAGCTGATCTAATTGCAAATACAATTTTTAACTAGTGGAAATTTTGGTATGTTGAGATAAAGCAGCAGGGAGGAAATGTACCACTGTTTGTCTGAAAGTGTGGGAAGCAGTCGTTGAATGTCATGAAGAAATGTTCTTTAAAAGCATGTAGTTGGCAAGAAATTTGAATTAGTAAGATATACACAATCTCTTGAACTTGGGCCTAGCTTATCAGTTTACCCAATGCTTTAAAAGCGCTCACTTTGTGTACATTATCTCAATATATTGTATAAAAATCTCAGATTCTGGATGAAATTGAAGAGCATGGCATCAAGATTTATCACCTGCCTGATGCTGAATCTGATGAGGATGAAGATTTTAAAGAGCAGACCAGACTTCTGAAGGTATGAATGTACTGTATCTTTTCAGAATGCTCAGGTGGCATTTAATCAAAATACCTAAGTGACCTTTGAGACCTTGAGTGAGTCACTATGGTTGTGTGCTCAGGCTTCTCTATTGGAAAGATGGTGATAATAATGATTTTATTTTTTTTTACAGCTTCAAATTAAAAGCATTACGAATTTACTACCATAATATGCAGTCCTGAGTAGAACAAGAGTTGTTGCTGTGTTGTTTGTCCTAGTTCATTGTTAGTAGTTGTTGAATCTTGGGTTTTCAGGCCAGCATTCCATTTTGTGTAGTGGGATCCAATCAACTCATTGAAGCCAAAGGCAAAAAAGTTCGAGGTCGGCTGTACCCGTGGGGTGTCGTTGAAGTGGAGAATCCAGAACATAATGACTTCCTCAAATTGAGGACCATGTTAATGTAAGTTTAAAAGTTCCAATTCAATAATAGCTTAACTAAAAAAAATAGTCAGGAAGATACTTAGATGTTGGAATGGGGGTTTGTGGAGACTGTGGAATCCTTAAAGGGGAGGAGTTTGTCTGGAGGAGGCTGTGAACAAGTTTAATCTAGTTGGCCAGGGTAGGGATTGGACCAACACCCTCCACAGAGCCTTTTCAATATGGATTACTTCATGATTCTATGAAAATAATCTTGCGTCCAAGTCTTCTGTTGAACACACATGCCCAAGAATGTAAAGCAGGTTGCTTTTCTCATCTCGTGCTTGTTGAAAGATCTCTATTTCTAAGCTATCTGTCTATATAAACATATTTGCAAAGTATTAGACTTCAAAAGTCTGCTGGTTAGTATCACAGAATGGCCTGGGTTGCAAAGGCCCACAGTGCTCATCCAGTCCCAACCCCCTGCTGTGTGCAGGTCGCCAGCCAGCAGCCCAGGCTGCCCAGAGCCACATCCAGCCTGGCCTTGAATGCCTGCAGGGATGGGGCATCCACAGCCTCCTTGGGCAGCCTGTTCCAGCTAAGGTTTTTCAGGCTTTGTTGCTCTACTTTCCCTGCCCAGCACTGCTTTGTGTCACATGGGGGTATGGCTTATGTTTGGACTGCCTCATAATCCAGGGTGCTGTTTGCCTTTTGTAGCCCTGATTTAACATAAATCAGCTCTGCAGTTGTTGTGTTATATGAATCCATACGCTGAACATGCTGACCCAATGTGGTGCTTAACCAAGCTGATGTTTTACCTTTCCATTTTTCGCATTCTTCTAGCACCCACATGCAAGATCTTCAGGAGGTGACCCAAGATCTTCACTATGAGAACTTCCGTTCTGAGCGGCTCAAGCGAGGCGGCAGGTTGTCATCTTATTGCTGCAGGCCACGTCCTCCTCTGAACTCATTTCTTGGTCTTCTCTCTCTCTCTCCCCCCACCATTTAATTGCAGCTCTCCAGGGGCAGTTAGTGAGAAGTTCAATCAATCCGTTTACATTCACTGTAAGAAAAAGCATGATGCAAATCTGAGTCAGTTGTGACTTTAAAAGGAGCATAATTAAATCTCTGCTTTAAGGTCTGAACACAGTTTGCTTGATGTATTCAAGGTAAAAACATAGGGAAAATGTATGATGAACACCTTCTAAAAACATGCAAGTTAGGTAAGTGCTGATTCATTAAATTGAATCGTTTCTTTGACTTGCTTATTTGGACTTTAAGAAAGTAGCTTTAAGAAAAGAAAGTCCAGTCCTGTGGTAGTTAATTTAACATGATATAAATAAATAGTTCTCTTTGAACAGCAGGCACAGGATAATGTCTTTCAGTCCTATTTTGGGCTGTGGTAAAAGAGGCAGGTAGAACACCCTGTTTCTGAAAAAAAAACACCAAATAGAGTCTCTGAAGTTGAGTGTGAGTTCTTTATGGAGACTGAGTGCTTCCTAACATAGATTATGTTGCTTCTCTTATTTCAACCACTAGAGGGTTTCTTAATTGCACGTGTCAGTGGGTTTGATACATTTTGCAAAGTTTTCTCCTGCTGTTGCCATAGATTTTGTCACATGCCTGGTCTGGTTTCAGAAATAGGAGTGTTTGGTTTGCACTTTCGATAGTGCTCTTGCTGATTAAGAGGTCTGTTAGCAGATCTTCCGCATTGCAGCGTGGGATAAGGAAAATGCACTTGCAAGTGTATGAAATCCTGAAGATATAGTACATGCAAGTAGTCTTCTGCCCAGTTTCTCAATGTAAAATTGAATGTTCCCATTAAGCAGCAGTTTCCTTAGATACAGATGGAAGGTATTAACTTTGACAGGAGCAATCAGGGTTTGTGCTGTACTTTTACACATTACACCCAAGGAATCTGTGGAACTGGGGAAGAACTAAAAGTGATTATACTGTAAAAATAATCAAACTTCAAACTCTTAAGTGGAGAAGAGGATAAAGGATGGAAGGGTGGCAGATACGTACAGTGGTTTGCTGCTTTGTGCTTTTGGTTTTGAGTAGAAACGTGTACAAATGTATCCTAGCAAGTTTACTCAAAGATAAGTGTACAGATTTATTGAATGGCGTTCACTTTAAGTACAGTGCTGTACTGGAAACAGGCTGAGGGTCTGCATCTTCTTGGATTCAGCTTTTCATTTACTAAAAGCTTTGAGGGTAAGAAGCATAGTTTGATGTGTGCCTTCTAGATGTTTGATAGCAAATGTGGTTCATGATGTTAGAAATAAGAGAGAACTGTCAAAAGAAGGTTCCACCTGGGCATAACAGAGTTTCAGAGTTCCTGGATATTAACAAAAATAGGGAAGTAACATGTAAAGTATCTTGTCCAGCATTATCTTGAACTTGGTTTGATTTAGTTGTATTGCTTCACTGCACCAATGAAAAAGAATTGAGCACAGTGTACTCAGATTTCTGAATTGTGTGGTATTCCAATTGCAGTCAGCTAAGATAACACCATGCTCAGACAAACTGCTCTACTTGAGTAATGTTCAGAAATAGCTTTCACTGATGCCTACAAACATGTTACTGAACAATATTTTTCTATCTTAGGAAAATAGAAGATGAGGAAGTAAATAAAGACCAGATTCTGCTTGAAAAAGAAGCTGAAGTAAGATGAAAAATCTCAATTATTTGGATGGGGGAAGCTTTATCTTTTTCTCTTTTGGGATAGGTGATTTATATGATGATAATCTGTGATGGGAAGGATGGAATGTTCTAATATGCTAATAATACTATGCAAGGGAGAGAAAAAACAATATGGAGTGATATGGGGGTTTTCAGAATACTGATTTATTGGAACAAATGCAATGTCAGATTTAATCATGCTGGTCAATAATGGTGGTTCTGCATGTTGTGTGGGGAGGGAGAGCCATCCTTGAATGGATGGTATGAATGGATGGAAAGGTTCTAAACTTAGCAGTTGCAAACTGGGAGGAAAAAGTCAATTCAACTCTGCAACAAAGGAGGAAACAGCAGTAGGAATTATCAGGAATAAAAGACAATGTGGAAATTCTCTTGTTCTGTCACTATGATAAATCCGTAATTTATAGCTCCAGTTGTTTTGCAAACAAATGTAAAAGCTGTAGTGAGTTCAGCATTTCAACAGCACCATTCTTTCTTATTTAACTTTGGGGTAAGAAAACACTTCAGTTTAGGGATGCTTACAAGTCCCAAGTTACAATAAGAAAGCTTATTGATTTCAGTCAGCAAATTTCCAGCCTCTTCCTGGTTGGAATATGAGTGGTAGACAAACAGTCCATAACCTAAGATTGCAACTTGTCAGGTCGAGCCAGTGCAGATGTGCATCCCATCTCAATGTGTATCATTAACAGTGTGGTGGCAGCAGAGAATCATATTCTGAGGTAAGGCTGAAGGTTCTCTTATGCTGTATTTCAGCTCCGTCGCATGCAGGAGATGATTGCGAGAATGCAGGCGCAGATGCAGATGCAAATGCAAGGTGGAGAAGGGGAAAGCAGTGCAGTTCAAGGACACAATGTGTAAAGCTTGTGGTAAGATGTTCAAATAGCCTTTAAAGAGGATTTTTTGGGTTGTGGATAGTAGTAAGAAGCTTTGGAAAGGTGCTTACAAGATGGGTTTGCATAGGTTTCTGAATTCATTTTCATTTTATAGTTTAGCTGGCGTTTGAAGGGACCTGAAGCTAAACTACACAGATCTTACAAACATGTGTATGTACATGTGTGTACATATTCATTTCTTTCCAGAAATACCACACAAGTCAAGAGTCATGGAAGGAGTCTCTCAGGTTGTACAAGCAGGTGGCTCTAAAACTCATGGTGATCTCACTGTTTCATTGTGAATAGCAAAATGACTACTTTGTTTTCTAAGTGTGTGAAGATAGCAGGTATTAAAATGTCCATTTTTGCCCTGTTTGCAGGTTACGTTACACTCTGGCTTAAAGGAGTCCCTCTGGAGTCGAATTCTGGTGGCATTGTGCCAGGAGGAATGCCTTGTGTTCAACGTGCAACTTGGAGGTTATTTTGGAGTTTAACGTGGAAATGCATCGTGGTAACTCTTGTGATACGTATTTCATAACACATAGTCAGTATTTTATATATTGTACACCTTTGACATTGTTTTTGCTTAGTAGTTTTTATATTAAGCTTATCTTCAGTTTCCCATTGTATTAGGGATACAAAATAGTCATTGCAACTTTTCTTGCCTGACATGGTGTTAGATGACTTTCTTTGATACTAACTCCCTGTTTTTAATTTTGTGTTACGTTTAAGATTAAGCAGCTGTTAGTGGTATCCTGTTCAGTAGTGTGTAATGGTCACTAATTAGGGAGCCCTGCAAGGTTAGTTTTAAATTTTTGCAGTGTTTTCAGGTGTGTGTCTGTGAGACCATAGCCCTTCCTCTGTTTCTGCTCAGTGCAGATTTCCTTGGTCTCTGCAAGTACCTAATGAAACTCCAGGCATGCCTTGTGTCTTAATGAAACAACTAAAAGGCAGTACTTCTATAAGGGCACACTCCATTTTATATGACAGGCGTTGTGTCCTTCAGATTTAACCCTGAAGGATAGATGTTCTTTCACTGTTTACTGCCTAAAATCTCTTCCTCTGTATTGCAGATAATTTTAAAGAGTTTCCTGTAGGTCAGCACAAACCAGTCCTGCTGTTTTCTGGCTTTGCTGTAGCCACATAAGATTAAATAATGCTGATATATTAAATGAGATAAACCCCAAAGAGCATTCTATGAGTTTTCTATGCATGGGTGATTCCATATCCAAATATGTATGAATTCTGTAATTACTGAAGAGTATTTTCATACTATTTTTAGGGCATTGCAAACTGTTAATTGTAGTATAAAACATACTACACACAACTGCACGCTTCTCTCTCTTCTTCAAAGTGATCTGTGCCTGACAGAATCAGCACAAACTGTATTTTCAGGTTCTGCTCCAAGATGGAGTGAACAGTATGACTTCTGAGGTGGCTCCAATATGCTGTGCTTTTCTTCAGCTTTTATTTTTAAAGGCCAAGGTGGCTTTCCTTGACACTGCCAGAAAGGGAGCTGTTTTGGAGCTTGGCTGCATATCGTGGCAGGTATTGTCTGCAGTCCATAGTAACAGTTGTAGTGTGCAGCTCCATGTGTGGTGGCTGATAAGGATAAGCAGCCATGCGCTGTGCTTGGCTTTTTGAGTACTTCTGATAAGTCCAGCAATCAGGTCAGTCAGTTTACTAATGTGAATAGTTGTTATCTGAGTAGCTAACAAGCAGATAAAACTCCAACTTTTTCTCTTCTGAGCTCAGGTGTAGCAATGATTTGTATAGTTTTTAAACTTTCCTTTGAAAAATGGTAAGATTTCTACAGCTAATGTATAATTTCAGTGGTACTTCAATAGCAGACGTATTTAATCTAGCCAAGCAGCTGAAATTTCTGCCTGCCTGAAACTGCTGTTTGTGAACTGTTTTATATTTGAATCTTTCTAAAAATGTGAAGTAAGATCTTCCATCACTGCCTTTTCTAGGGAGCTCAAGTTTGCCTTGCAAAAGCAGTTATTCCCTATTTTCCATGACTCATGCAGTCTTCACCTCTGAAGTGAAAATGATAACCTTTTATATATTTAGATGCACAGAAGCACAAAGTCCCATTATGTCAAATAAGTTTGTATAGAACTTGAATGGAAAAGCACACACTCCTAAGTTCTTGTCTGGCCTTTTCTAAACAGCATGCAGAAATGAGGTGGCACCTTACTTGTGTTGCCAGAAACAACAAAAAACAATCCACAGCACCTTATTTCTAAATCTTTTGCTATGTTTTTGTGAATCACTTGTCAGGCTGGAGGGTCTCTGAGCAGCATATCTAGCTGTAGATGTCCCTGTTCTTTGCAGGGCACGTGGTCCAGATGGTCCTTAAAGGTCCCTTCCAACCTGAATTATGCTATGACTCTAGCTATTCCAGAAGAACTTATGCACTTATCACTAAATAGTTGGTGAACTCCCATCCTATTCTTCAGTTGCCACAAACGTGCTTTGTTCTGATTCTGCAGCGTTTGCCTACTTTTAATCTATCAGCCTGGTATCTCTGTGAAATGCTCTGAGCAAAGTATGCTGCAGGTGCTGCCCACTTTGCCAAGGAGAGCAAACTCTGTGAAGTTGGTGTTTTCACATATAAGCTTAGTAGGGTAAGATAATCTGCAATAGCAATATGAACCAGTACTTGAACTATGAAACCTCAAGTGTATCCAAACCAGCCCCTGGTTATACATGTAACTGTGTGCGTGTGTTGGTTTTATTTTGCCTTTGTTTTTCATGGTGGGAACAAAAGCAGATTGTCTGTGCTGTTAGTGCTGTTTGGTCACTACCTGTGGAATTACTGTCCTTTGAGATAACGTGTATCTACTGAGAGATGTCATCAGGGTAAAGCATTGTGGATGGTTCTTAAGCAATAAATATTTTCACGTGTATTTTCTTCATTGGAAAAATCAAGTGTTTGGGCACTTGTAATTAGCTGCCTTCCAGTTAAAATGGCTTTGTGAGTCTCTGGGAGTGATCTGATCTGGCAGTGTGCCTGATGTCAATGAAGGGCTCTTTCTCCTTCACGTTTCTTGTGATGGCCTTGCAGTCAGGAGATGTGTGGTGAGACATAACAGGTGAGACCACCATTCTCAGATTGAAGTTTGTCTGGAAAAAAAAAACAAAACATTCAGCTACTGGTAGAAAACTTTGGGGACAAAAAGGTCGATTTTGTTGTGCTCAACTGGCCACAGTTTGTTTTCTGGTACTGCATTGTTGGTGTTCCTATTTTGGTCGTAAAAGTACTTTTGAATTTGCAGAGCTTTATATTTGGTAGCAAAAATGACTTGCTCTTGGTACAGAAATCTTATTGTTATATTCTGTTTTATGTCCTGTCATTAGCCAAGGCTATAATAAAAATGCTAAAATAAAATAATAAATTTTCCTCTGTTTGGATTCCTTGTTGTAATCAACCCTGGCAATGTTTGTTTGTGGTGATGTGTTTTAATTACAAAGGAGTCATTCAGACATGGTGTAAAGAGAACGCAGTGATGAACCTGCATTCCTTATGACCACTGAATGTTGTACATGTTCAAAGTTATTGGTGCAGTGCTTTTCCCAGTGGTGTTCCCAGAGCTGCCAAAGCTCTAGCTATGGGACTTCACTTCTTCAGCAGCTCTCACCAAATGTGTCCCTTAGTTATTAAGTTAACATGCAATGCAGCTATTTGTAGGTGTTGTTTTAAGTGCAAGGGTTGTTGTATTCCCCAGTGAGTTCGTGCTTCATTGCTAGAGATGGTCAAAGGCTGTTTGAACTCTATATTAGAAATTCATGATAATTGAGGGCTCAACTTCCTGTGAAACAACTTCAGCCACCCTTATGGCTGTTACAGCTTAAGAGCACCAGGCAGTGTCCTTGTTTTCAGATTCCTGAGCAACTTAACATCAGAGACATTTATACTCATTCAATCTGAAGTGCCACTTCTGTACACGCACTGATCCATGCAGCTCACTTCAAATTGCTGTCTTGGATTGCTCTGTGTTGCTGGAAAGTGCATGTTATGCTGGGAGACCACGGCACGGTAAGACTTATGGGTGTTGTGATCTGCAGAATTCAAATCCAATTCTGGGAAGAAGCACTGGAAGGAATTACACTAAGAGTTGCACAATGAAATATCTGAAAAACATAATAAGTCTTCTGGATGTGTTCTGTGCATGTGAAGAAAAGGATCGTTGTGGATGAGGACTAAACTAGAAAGGCAAAACTGACTTGTAAAACACCTCATAAAGCTAGGCAAACACATTGGAAGCTTTTGATTTAGAGAAAAGACTGGGATTTCCAAAGATACGAATGACAGCATTGTGGTCTAAGTGTTAAGATCACAACCTGCACAGTACATCTACCAATGATCCACCTCCAAGCCCTTCATGCAGTGGTTTACTGTTGACAGTGCTAGGAGCAATGTTACACTAATTCATTTTTGCAGGCAATATTGCTAACTTGTGTCCTTCAGTGCTGAAGCAAGTCTTATTTTAATTTTGCTTTATAAAGCACAGCTCTCATGTTATTTTGAAGGAATTGCAGTGCATTGTTAGCATACCACTGTGCAGATAAATTGACATGTTTATGTGCTGTAGAATAATGCAGCTGAAGATATTGGGATGCAGATTTTGTGTGCAGACTATCCACTTCTTGCTTATGTGTATCTTTCCCTTTTCTTTTTAAACCCTTTGGTCTGAACAGTTTCTTTTCCATTTATCCCTGCACTTCTAAGAATACTACATTGCCAGTCCTTTTTGCTCCTCCTGTGCCATGAAATGCTCCTGATCATCTCCATATTCATTGTGGTCCTTTTCAACCCGGGCCATTTCACGATTCTACAGAGAAGTGTTTTTCTCTTGTGTGTTTAAATGGCTGCCATATCTCTGGTTCTTCCCTTTGGTGTCCTGCAGAGTTCCAGCATCTTTCTCTTCATCCAAACCATTGGAGCAGTGTTCTTGTAGGTTCCTCTTGTCCCAGTTAGAATGACAGTGCCTTGCCTACAGCAGTGACCCATCTCTGAATGCTGGTAGGTGGAGTTCAGTCCTTGGCCACTTTGGCTCCTCAACAGGGAATAAGTTAATTTAGAGCCTCCTGTACATGTTTTGGGTGTTTCTGAATATTAGGATGGCTGTGCTGCAGGTGAAATTCACACTGCTTGCTTTTAGGCTTTCCATTTAGTTGATGTGTGGATATATTGGTCACCTCTTTCCTCTTCATAAATCTCTAATCACCTCAGAGAAAGGTGACTGAAAACAAAGCTGCCTTGTGAGGTTAGAAAAGCGTTTGGCATTTCATTAGCAAATTGTGCCAAAAAGGAGCAATATTCAGCATCTCTTAGATGCACCTGTACAATGCAGCAATAGCAAAAGTTGCAAAGGGCTGCAGTTTTTTATTGATCATCTTCTACCAAAGCTGGCTAATAGCAGCATATCACCTCAAGATACCCCTGCAGGAAATAAAGCTCAGACCTGTGCATTTTAACTTTGAACTTGAGTCTTCTGTTTATGTGTCTGCACAGTCTGTATGAGCACAGAGGAGTTTCCTGTCTTCAAGCAACTGTCTTGAGTGAGAGAGACTTGTTTTTATGTGGTTGACCAGATAGGTATCGCGTGGCTCTTGCTTTTGGAGTGTCTGGCATGGCAGTGGCTGAGCATACCTCGTGTCTCCATTTCATTGGCTACTCTGTGTGCTCTTGCTGCTTTATCTTACTTCTGTGCCTTGAAGCAGAAGTTGCATTGGGATTTTGCCAGCTTCTTTCACAGATGTAGTGATTAAATAGAGGGAACAAAATATCTCAAACATCAGTTTTCCTTTGTATAAAGGAAAAAGAAGGAAAGCATCACCATTTCTGCCTTTCTCTAGGTGCTTAACAGTAGATCCTGAAATGCTGCTATATGGAAGTGAGAGCTAGTCTGGCTGTTAATTAGTGACAGAGTGGTGCTATTGCCTGCTTGTGTTCTTTTGATGAGGAGATAGGAACGGTGCAAAAATCAGCCTGCTCACACTAACCAGGTGAGTGCGTGTGCTGTGAGGTCAGCTTGGTGCAATTCTGGGTCAAGCCTAGGGAGAGCGTGAAGGGGAAGAAAAGGTTTGTCTAAGGACTGGTTTGATGGCCAGCTTTGTTGACAGAGCGATCCGGAGGCGATGGATGCGTGGGTCTGGCTCCCAGCCACTGACAGGTGTGTCGGAGTTTCAGGTGTGCCAGGGAGTTTCTACTGTGTTTAGCAAGGCAAGATCTCCTGATGTAGCTGTAAGTTTGCAGGTTTCGTTTCAGTACTTGAAATGCAAAATGGAGCTCATTTCCACCCACAGGAATGAGTTCCTGTAAGCCTAGCAAGACGCAGGAGGTGCCCAGCATCTCTGACAGAGAACAACGTGCTTCTCAGAAACCACCTCTGGCTGGAGCAGAGACAGTCCTGCACACAGTTGCAAGAAACAAGTACTGCAAGGCAAGAAGAGCTGTGCTTTGGTTGCTGTGGGAAAGGCAGAGCTCCTTGGTAGGAAAATATGAGCAGAGCTACTTACACTGCGAAGCCTGGTGCTAAATATTGCTCACTTTGTTTGAAACTCAATGTAAATGGTTTTGTAGGACTGATGCAGGTAACCGTGCTCTGCTCTCAGCCCTCCTGGGGTCCTCAGTTTTATGTGCATCTTCTGTGGTGGTGCCATGTCAGATTTAAAGTATGGCTGCATCATAAAAGGGGTCCAAGCTGCCGGGTAGAAATTTCTGCTCAATCATAGAAGTCACGTGGAAGGAGGCAGTTGCAAAAGGTCAAGATGCCTGAATTAAAAGACATGCCAGCTATTAGCAGCTTACTGTGTTAAGCTGTCTTACTTAAGCTGGCTGTTCTCCTGGTTTTTATTCATAAACAAATTGAGGCTGGTGGGGCAAAGAGAAAGAATCGCCTCATTTTTAGAAGCAGAAGCCAAAAATTCCTGGGAAAATTCCCAGGTAGGAAGCAGAGGAGGTCCAATGTCGTGTGAAGATAACTCAGCGTAGTCTGTAGAATGAGTAAATAAACACACCCTGAGAGCTAATGCAAAACACTTACTGAAACAGATACTGTGCTCCTTCAGCAGAGCATTAAAAGAAGGAAAAGCCTTGGCAGTAAAATGCTTTGTCCACAACATGCCCACTCCTGCTCTTTGCAATTTGCAATTCCACTGTTGTTTTGATGTTTTTGACTCATTTTTACTTTTAAGAAACTTTTTCATAAATGCAGAGCCCAAAATCCAGGTCAAACCCTTCCTGTAGTAGTGATTTTCTCAAAGCACAGGGTTTTTCCTCCAGAACGTGCACTTTGGATCTGCAGTTGCATTTTGGTGAAGCAGCTGCCCTGCTGACTTGTGCTTTTATTTGGGAAGTTTACGTTCAGAGCAAGAAAAGTGCTTTTAATCTTCTATGCCCAGCAAGCAGACTGCTTGTTCCATTGCTTTGAAATACAGAAAAGCAGAATGGCAAGGATTGCAGGCTGTGTAGAACAGCCACATTTGGTTTCATGCATCACTAGGAAGCTGCAATCCCTGTTCCCCGGCCCAAATAGCTGGAGCAGTTGGTTTGGCTTTGGCACGGACTGGGGAACCCAGCAGTTTTCTGTCTAGGTAGAAGTCTACCAGTTTGGTTTTGAAAGTATCTTACGCCTTAGCATCACCAAGGCTCTCAACCTAGGTTTATTTGGCAGTGAAATAATTGCCAGACTTCCTAGGGGATTCATATGTACAGTTCCTTGACTTTTCTTTTTGTTCTGAAGCAGCCTGTCTACCAGGGGCTTTTCTCTACCTAAGATACTTTCTGCTGTTGAAACTGCTGTCTGTATGACTGTGCTTTCACGCAGTCGTATTGTCTGAAGGCTTTGGCATTTAACAGATGTGAAAAAGGGACATGATCTCTCTTTTCTGTTAGAATTTCATATTTTGGGAGAATTATGGCTTCTGGTTGATGGTGTCATGTTTTTCCCCCTGAACACTTTTTGATGTTGATCTTCACAGCCTGGTACAAGTTGTGACTGGACTGAACCTTGAGCAGCTGCTATGAGGTAACAAATGCTACAGATACTGGCCTGATTTGATGGACAGGGAGAGAAGATGAACTTCAGGGAAAGGGAGGAGGGGAAAGGGATTTCTCTGTTTTACTTTGTTGGGTGCTCTTATTGTTTTTCTTAAGGCCTTACTGTTTCATACACATGCAAGCTGAGATTACCCAAGTTTTAAGCAAAAAAAAAGAGAAGCAAATTGTGTTCTTGTGGAAAAGATGGTTTCACTGATCTCTCAGCTTAATATTTAGGCTGCTGCAATCGAAGAATTCACGTTAACTGAAATGCTTACGACAGCTTGAAGCAAGTGTAGGGGAATTCGAGGAGGTATTTACACTCTTCTGCAGTAGGATGAGTTCGCCACGTGGGGGCAACGTGCCATCGGGCTTTGTCTCTTACCTTTACCCATACACGAAGGAAATAGGTGGCAGTTTGTGGTTTTTGCCTGGACTTTTGTTCCAGTGTGTGTGGCTGAGCAGCCATGTTTCCGTGCAGCCCGTAGCTTGTGTGTGCTTTGGGGTTTCATGCTGTTGATTCATAAGTGCTGCTGGCTGTAGACTGAACCTTCTGGGTAGGAGGAATATGCTTAGACAAGCACACCAGTCAGCCCGACAGGAGTTGCAGAGCAAGTACCTGCATGTGTGTGTGTGTGTGTGTGTGTGTGTGTGCTCACACACAGGTATGAACATAGGTTGTGCTTAATTTGTCTCCTGTAATTGCCACTTTCACCATGAGAGCTAACTTAAAACGCAATTATGAAAGTCAAAGTGGGTGATTACAGAAAAGGATTGCATCCACTATTTTTTAGTTAGTAACTTCAAGTGAGCAGACCTGATTTTTTTTTTTCCCCCCTTTAAGTGCTTATTCCAGTTTAAAAGAATTGGACAATACAGAAGATCATAACCTGAGACTCTTGGACTTCACACTTCATAAAGGTGAACTGATAGGTACAGTGTGTCCTGAGGACTTGCCCCAAAGCAGGGGGGAGCAATCTGGAAAGCCCAGAGGATTACCTTTGTGATAAGTGCTCTAGCATGATGGCTGGGGATGTGGAGGTGGAAAGACAGGCATTTAAGATTGGAAGCAGAACACCCCCACTCTTCCCAAATTTCTGTGGCATGGAAATCAGTTTCTGTAGTTGTTTTAGCAAGATGCTGCTAATTATGATTGTTTCTCATTAATCTCTGCCACTTTGCAAAGTATCTTCATTAATGTTAAAAAAACAGTGTTTCTCCAGTCCTTCCTGGTGCTTACTAACAGTAAATGAATCCAGTGTAAGAGATTCCAGAAAACAATAGGTATTGGTTTGCCTGTGTCATCCATTCTTTGTGTTCATAATGCAGCTCAAAACTCCTGTTATCCAGCTATCCCTGCTTACTTTGACATGATGCTTTTATCCTTTGCTTATGAAAGCCAAGCGTAGGAACCAAATGATAGAATTTCACTCTTCTCTCTCATGTTTTCCTATCATCTAGGGTACAAGTGTCTTGTGGGTAAAGAACAACACCTGACTAACAGCTGAAACTGGCTTGGTTTTCCTACTGGGGGAGTGGTCTGATGCAACTCTGCGCTGTTAGGCAGAGAATTTGTTTATCAGGGATGAGACAGGTTGAGGAATGATTCACCCATCCACACAGCCCAGTCTCCACTGAGATGTCAGTGTTGATGTGGAAGGCAGGCCAGAGGACAGGCCTGGCACACAGGGGAACTAGGCTTACGTGTGGTTCTGGCACAGTCCATCACAAACTGCAGAGTACTTTAGTGAGTCCTTCTGGGCCTAAACACTTTCAGATGATGAATGTGGTCAGGGGAGTCACTAATTTTCATGATGTACAGTATAAGTTCTGAATGTATTTTTGGATATATTTTTCCATCCCGGATGCTTTGCAGCTGGTCCTGTGAAGACAGGTCCTAGGAGGTCAGGAGAAAGAAGAGCAATTGTCCCATGGCAGAACTATCAGCCTTGCATTCAGCCCTAGCTAACACTATGCTTAGGCAGGTAATGATGTTTACTGAGTGTCTCCAGGCAGTGACTGATGGGAGAACTATAGTACAAGGCAAAATACCTGCACCAGTTTTAACCAAAGCAGGACAGCAGCGCTGATCTGTGGTATCCAAGGCTCTGTGAACACCTCCCCCCTCCTTGTAGAGATACTGATGGCTCAGCTGGCCTGCCTGCAATGAAATCTGTACCCATCCATCTTCAGCTCTCCGGCATCGGCTATGCATGTTGTCACAGAGTATCAGAAAAGCATGCTAGAGAAGTGAACTAGTGATGTGCAGCCCAGCTAAAGTGGGGAGGTATAGAATACATCATATATACATTGCTTAAGTTGTTTTGTGTCCAACCTCAACCTTCTGCTGTGCATAGAAGGGGAGACGAAACTTAAGTTATTTGTTAGGTGATACAAAGTTCTGTTTCTTAGAAGTCTCCTAATACATAAATGAAAAAGATGTCATGAAAAGATGAGTATTTTTTTCAATCTGTGTTGTACCTCTTTGCCACGATAAAGAATTTGAACTGGAAGCTTTTCCAGATGCTGTCTTGGCTTCTACCTTTATCCAGTGAGCAACTAAAGAAGGAAATTCCACTGTACTGTAGTAGGAGGGGTAATTCTAATTATCCCATTTGGACCAAGAGGAGAATGAAAGGCAGACTAACTTCAGTTGAATGAAAGAGTTATGCACGACCATTTTTTATCTCACAGTGGTAAGATTTTACTTAGTCTTTGTGTTGCATCCTTCCAACATCAGCAGCTGACTCGTAATGAAATTATCCCTCTCCTAGCTTCTTTGTCATATAAATGATTCAAATGTACGGCCTGGTTGATCAGGAAGTTTGCCTTTATAGAGGTTAAGAAAACTCTCAAGTCTTTGTGTTTCTATTTTCTATGCAGACAGCTGTGAAGCATGTATTGCTGACTCATGATAATAGCATCCATTTCCTCTCTCAGGGCTCAAGTCTGTTCACCACCACGTCTCAAGCATGTTTTGTGTGTTCCAGCAGGCAAGCAGTTTTGTAAAAGGCTGTGTAGGACAGAGGCTCGGTCTGTTAGGGCACTTTCTGTTTGTGCCCTGCTCAGCTGGGATTAGGAATGCATCATCCATTCATGGGCTGTTGCTTGCTGAGGGATCCAGTGGGTGCAAGGTGTACAGCTGACACTTTCTTCTGGCTTGTGTATTTGGAATCTCATTCCTTTTTATCCCTTTGTCTGCCTCAGGATCCAAAAATTGCAGGTCCCTTCACAGCCTGGCCTGCCAAAGTGCAGAGTAGAAGCATGAAAGCCTCTAGGGACTTCTCTAACAGGATCTATTGTAGGAAGGTTTTTGCATTTAGGCAGTAATAGCTGCCATTTGTTATCAGTGGGGCTGCATTATCTGTCCTGAAGAATGGGGAATGCAAGTATGAAAAGGAAACTTCTTAAGGTTTAGGTGATGGCAAGTAAACTGGTCCCAATGCAATGCTTGTGTTTCCCACTGAGCTCTTTGTGCTGGGATGAAAGAATGGTTTTTGTCTCTGGTGGGTAGGAAGGCTGGAAATGAGCTGCGTGTCCAAGTCGAGGTGTGGGCACTTAAACACAGAACCTCCAGTGCTTTTTCATTACTGGATTGCTTCAGCCTAGCAAACCACACGTATTTCATGTGAGCAATTAAAGTGAGCAAGACACAGAGAAGCACAAACAGCAGGGTGCTGGTGCTTCTAAAGACCTGCAGTTACTGCTTCCTCTCTAATTGTTGTGATGCTACTTTTACAGCCATCAGCATCAGATTTGTTCTCCATTTTAGTAAGAGCTGCTTTTCTTTTTCTTTCTTTTTTTTTTTCCCACAAGGAAATCTTTGTGTTCTTTTCAGATGTTAAAGAAAAGAAGGGATTGAAATGAAGATGACTTTGAAGTGTCTGCTTTAAAGGATGCAAACACATCTCGGTGCTTAAGCTGCAAATAAAGCTGGCTGCTCCACGGGAGTGCAATGCAAATAGCAGGCAAAACAAGGTATTGAAACATCCATTTTAGTTAAGAAAAGCCTTCAGTTTACCGGAACAATTTTTTTAATGAATGGGGTTACCTAAAATGTGTATTCCTGCCACTCTCCATACTCTTCTTTCCATAGGTGAGCTTGTTCGGCTCCGTTTCAGTTTAAGGCAAATGGACAACACTGTACCCTTTAAAACCTTGTGACTTTCTCTTTTTAAAGGAGGAGAATGTTGCTCATCAGGATTTACTCATTAAATTTGTGAGCTCCTTCTGTCTGTGGGTGAGAGTGGTGAAGCCGCTCTGGGATGAAAGGGCTGTTCTGCATGTTCTGTGTGCTTTGTTAATATAAAACTCAGATGCTGTTTTGCTTTTCAAATTGTTGTGAAAAGGCCAAGTTCTCACATACAGGATGGCTCTTTGCACGTCGCCTTGTTGGCCACCTGTCCTTCCCTGGAGAAACCAGCGTGTTTTCCTTTTTCTCTTACTTCTCATCTAGAAAAACAGGCTCTGGTGAGGCGGAACGGGGAGATGTGTTGAAGGTGTCCCTTTGTGGGGAGCACGGCCTTGGCAGCAGTCCGCCTCAGCATCTGTTTCTGAGCGTGCTGGGAAACCAGAGGGTGTGTGAGTCTGTTGGAGCAGCGCGACTTCCAGCTGCAAACAGTGCTCTGTTCCGGGCTGAGGGCCGGGCTTGCTGCCTCGGCAAGAGGGTCAGATGCCCTCAGCCCTACGGGACACGGCTGCGCCTCGCGTCAGCGCTGGGTCCCACCCAGCACGTGGTCCGTGGCTGCGGGCAGGCACGAAGGACAGCTGTGCGGAGCTCCGGATAAAGGGTAAAGCGTTTCGTGCGGGCTCGAGGAGCGGGACGAAGCCCAGCGCCGGGGCTGACGGCTGCCGTCGTCCCGCGCTTAGCGGCATTCCGGAGCTCGCAGCGGGCACGGGGAATCCGGGCGGCACGCCTGGCTCGAGGCCTCCATTCACCCGCGGCTTTCTGCTTGCAGACGGAAGGCTCCTGGGGCAAACAGAGCCTTTTTTGTTGGCCGAACCCGATCGCCGAGGCGAGGCCGCGGCCCTCCCCGCCGTGCCGCCCAGGGCCCGGCCCCGGGCTGGCCGCCCAATGGCGGGGCGGGGCGGGGCGGGCTCGGCGGGGCCGGGGACGCGGCAGAGGCTGCGGGCGGCGGGCGGCACCGCGAGGTGAGGGCGAGGCGCCGTGCGGTGTGGTGCGCCGTGCCCGGGGCGGGGCGGAGCGGGTAGGGAGCGCGGGGGAACCCGGAGCCAGGCGGCACGGCGGGCGGGCCGGAGAGCGGCCTGGCACTGGGCCGCGGCCTCGGGTGCGGGCTGCGGCCGCCGGGGGAACCGCTCGGAGCCGCGTCGGGAGCCCGGAGTTCCGTCCGGTGCGTGAGTTTGCGTTCGGGGCGGCGGTGCCTGCGTGCCGCCGACTGCTGCTCCGCGCTCGGTCCGCTGCCGCCTCGTCGCGCTTCGGCCGTTTTGTCGTAATGGAGCTGCGATGAGGCGACGGGGGAGGTTTGGTGGAAGGAATGCGGGGTTTGGCTGTATTCGGCGGCGAGCAGCCCGACGGCCTGCCGGTGTGTGCTGCCTGTTCTGCGTCCCCTGCCTGGGACGGCGGCTGCCGTGCCGGGGCGGCTCGGGGTCTGCGCCGTGTTGTGTAGCGCCCAACACGGCCGTGGGAGCGCGGCCCCTTCGTGTGGTGGGAGGGGAGATGGAGCTTGTGCTGGAAGTGAGGAGCGTGGGCTGAAGGCAGCGGCAGGCACGGCTGAGGACTGCGGCCTTCTCAGCACGTTCGTTGGGTTTCTGATGCATCGGATGGTGCTGCTGTGGCGGTTCTGCTGAGCGGTGACCTGCGGTGGTGACGGCAGTAACGCCTGAACGCTGGCGCCTGGTGAGCTGAAGCTTGTTTCCAGAGCTGTCTGTGAGCTCCTGTGGCCCCGTATGTATGGGAGCACGAGGCACCCAGCTCGTTCTGCGTGGAGGCTGAGGATGGAGCGCTGCAGTGACTGTCCATGACCAGAAGATGCTGTGCTTGAAGGGCTACTTGAAGCTACCTTTGCAGATTTATTGCTAGCTGATAAGCGCTGTATTGCTTATTTTTGATGTCTGGTCTCTGTTTGTAAGGAGATGATCAGGGTAAGCGCTTCAGGCCAAGAAGAATGGGCTGGGTGAACGCAAGGGAGATGTAATTCTGTGCTAACAGTGTTTTAATTCTGCATTGATGTGAGAGTGCCCAGTGGCATTCACTTTTCCTGGTAACACCTGCGAGGAAGGACTTTGCCACCTGCAGCTTGTTTGTCATGGCTTTGCTCTCTCCTGCCTTATCACCACAGCTAGTAAAAACCCAGGATCTCCTGGTTGATTTTTAGTTTGGCCACCTGTGTTACATACCTTCAGGTACCATCTGGCTGCAGCTGAGCAGAAGGCAGCTGGAGGGCTTTATTCCTTAGGCACCCCCAGTAGTGCCTGTCCCTTATAGTGACTGTTGACTTAGAGCAGGATGAACGTGTTTGTGGAGTGGTTCTCTGCTAAATAACCTAATGGTGATATATATAATTAATTGTGAGTTAACTTGGGTTGCTTGTAAGCTTCTGAATAACAGCAGTAAAACCTTTCTACGCTTTCAAGTTCTAGGGGGTTCTGTACCAAAGTGATATTGTGGCAGCCAGCTCTGGTTTCTCTTTGTGTTGGTAGTTAGAGATGTTACTTGTGCAAGTTTGTCTGCAGATTTCTGCTGTGGAGGTGGTTTCCAATCTTGTGATCTAAAGGTTTTAGGTCTTGGCAGTGGATGAGTGGCCGCACAATCAGGAGAGGATGGTGAAATAAAATACACAAACCAGTCTGAGAAAGGAACTTCCTTCTAATGTATCATAACTGGAACTGGTAGGTCAGCCAATGGGCAGTACGTGCATACTTTTCAGGTTGAGATCATCCTTCTCATGCTTTCTTGTTGTGAAAATCAGCAGCAGGAGGGCTGGGGCTGCCTCCCCATGGTGGTTTCCAGCTGTGCTGCTGGGGTGGTCTCTGAAGGATGGAGCCAGCCCAGCCCCTTAGCAGGGATAGGTGTGCTGCTCAGACATGTCTCCTGGGCCACGGTAAGTTTGTCCAGTTGAGCTGTACAAGCCCCAGAACACAAGAGCTGGCCCTCGCTGCAGAGGCTGCCCTTTGGAGCTGCTGTTCCCTTGGAGCAGGCAGGAAGCTGTGTGCTGCACCCAGGAGCAGGCTGCAGATCTGGAAGCTGCTGAGCAGCTTGATCCCCTCTTCTGTGTTCTCATCCTTGCATAGCACATGGCACCAAATGTTTGGCCCCGCTATACAGCATTGGGAACACAAACAACAGCTCTGAGGGCTTTTGTTGTGCTTTTTTCCTCTGCGTCAAATTAAACATCTGTTCTGCTTGCAACAACTGCTGCCACACCATGAAAGCAAGGACGCTCTGTAGAGGTTGTCCTGCTTGAGCTGCAGTAGATCTCTTTAACTGAGATTTTTGCCCACTGATTTAGTCTGGGTGCAGTGGAGGCTTGCTGGTAAGATGCAGTTATCTGCCACAGAAATCTGCGTTATGGCAGCTCTGAGCTGCCAGCAATGGTCACAGTTTTATGAGAGTCATCACTTTAAAAGGATGAAGAAAGTTAATTGCTCCTGTTATCTCGGGGTGTGTCGTGACTTTGTAGCAAAGCCAGCGGCCGGTTTGGTACCACTGAAGGAGGAGCCTTGCGCTCCCCTTGGCTGTTCCTTGTGGCTTTTCTTGTGCCGTCAGCAGTGTTTGCTGGTTGTGGTGACCTGGTTTAGGGAGCAAAATCAGCAGAAAAATTAATTGGGTAGAAATGAAAATGTCAGCGCTTAAGGAGTGGGGAGGGCAAAAGTTTGAATATCCTATTTTCTAACTGTCTTCTGCAGTAGTCATCCTCCTTCTCAGCAGCTGGGTTTTTTTTTTGTCAGTGTTTCATCACGTTTGTTCTTTGTTTTGATGATGGGATGAAGAGATAAGGGCTGTACGTTGATGGTGTTTTCACCTGGGATGCTGCAATTCTCTATTCTAGGTTTCATTTGGACTTTGCTTGGTGTTGAGAAATGGGAGAGATAGAAGGAACATACAGGGTCCTGCAGACTCCTGGCTCTCGTTTGGGTGTCCAGAAGAACGCTGGGGTGAGCACTTTGGAGCCGGGACAGAATCTCTCTACTGCAATGGCATTATCACCTGCCAGAACGCATGAGAGGGACCTGCAGATCAAGATAAAGATGTTGGACAACACGGTGGAAGTGCTTGACGTTGAGGTAAGAGAGGTGTGAACCTGATTTCAAGTACACTTAGCTTTGGGTAACTTAAAGCGGATGGGATGTGCTGCAAAACAGAGCTGGGACGTTTTGAGGCAATATCAGAGGAAAGATTCCTGTAGGGATTTTACCTGCTTAGGAGCAGCTACATGAGTAGGACCTCTTGCTTTTTAAAATCTTGTAGAGTAACAGATGTTTGTGGTTTTACCAGACACTTATTTAAATAGAAGCACATACTTTCGCAAGAAATTGTAACTGTTATTTGCTTTGGGGGAGCACCAAATGTCTTGTGCCAAACTTCTTGTTTGCCATATGCATCTTCATTGCTTTGGCAGCTGGGAGAGCAGAAAGGCTTTTTTATTTGCTACTTTTCGTTAATAATTTTAATAATTTGTATCCTCAAGTGGATTTGTTCATGTTAGAAAGTTTTTGCTTGTCACAACTTCCTGAAGGTCAGTATTTAAAAGTATGCTTGCTAAGGAAATCTGCCTTGAGGAGTATGAACCACACTCAAACTGGGGTGGTTCTCTTTCAAATAAAAGTAATAATAATAAAAAAAAGTTCTTAAAATTCTCATTTTGTTCTTGGTTAGCATAAGGCAGTCGTGTTGCTAAGTAGGAGACATAGCCTTGGATGGATAGCTCTTTGTAGCAGCAGTGGGAGAAATTCATGGTGAAGCAGCTGTGGTAGAGGGGTTGAGGCTCTGGCTGCAGCAGTGCTTGCCCAGAGAAGGAGCTGGGTCTGGGGCACGGTGTGTAGAGGTGGAATGTGCTTTGCAGCTTGTCTGAGCCTCCCAGGGAGGCAAAAGTGTCTCAAGTGAGAGCTTGAGAGGAGGCATGGGCAGTTAATCTGAAAATGATGTGGTGCTCCCAAGGAAGTTGTGTCATCTTACTGGTTAAACATGGATCTTGCTTGCATATAAAATTTTATTGTGGAGAACCATTCATGGTTTTTATTATCTGTTTCCTTTAAAACTCTGAAGTTAAGGAAGGTGGTGAAGTCTTAAAAGGAGCAGAACTGAAGGATAAATATAAAAGCTTTTCTTTTGATTCTGCCATCAAAGGGAGATGTGTATCATGGCAAAAGACACTCTCCCTGCTGCCTTTAAGGACTGCAGTGAAGAACTTTGTCCTCAGAAGGTGCTTGTTGGCACAGGAGTCGTCGTCTGCAGAGCTGTGGGGGAGCTGAAGTAGGAGCTTCACATTTGTATCCCTTAGAAGGCAGTCTAAAATGATCCACACCTGCAATTTAAATTGAAGAGGGCAAATTGCTGCTACTTTTTCTTCTTATTTTCTCCTTTATCCAATGCCAGTTTAAAATACTGAACCTGTGTTGTGGCAGATGCTGGTGGGTACCTTCCTTTGGTAGCTCTTCCCCATCAGCCAAGTTTTTTCTAACTCACCGGAGAGCAAAAAGGGGACAGACAAAATGGCATCACTGATGGGATGGGGTGCAAAATAGAAAGGGAAATTTTTCCTTGGTGCTACGGTATTACCTAGAAGAGTGAGTTAAAGGTTCAGTACAGCTAAAATGCACTGTCTTCTATCTAAGATCCAGGGTCTCTGTTCTGCATCATAAGTTTTTAATTGTGAATTTAATCTGTTCAAGGGAGCTGATGTTTAAAGCACGCTGAGGAAGAGCTTCTCTCTGAGGAACGTGTCCTGAATGCTAGGAGAAATGCTTAAATGCTTTCTACAGTTTAAAAAACCTGAAATTTGTGTGATTATGCTTTCTATTTTCCCTTCCAAACCACTTCATTTTTATAGTCTTACATTCAGCTTATTTCACTCGGATTTTCCATGTGCCATACCAAGGGACATCTGTCCCCTCTAAGCTAGATCTGCCCAAATGGGTACTTTGGCAAACTATGGTAAATGGCTGGAAAACTCAACTTACTTCAAAGTAAGTGGGATCTTGCCATAGAAACTTTGCCATCTTTTCCTTTTTCTTGGAAGCCTTGGATCAGCATAAAATATTGGGCAGGCTTGTGTAAGTGGAGCAGTGTGAGCTGAGTTCAGTTTGTCTTCTTAGCTGTGAGGGTCCTGAAAGGCAGCAATGTGAGCAGCAGCACTGCAGGAATTTGCAGGTGGAGGAAGCTGTGTTTTTATAGCTGCTGGATGCTTTGCCTTCATTTACAGTAGAGCTGCACATGGAAAGCATTACATCTGTATCTGTTTGGTGTGTCAGAGCACAGCACATACGTCTGCATTAGAGGGAGCAGTGGGACTGCTTCCATGCCATTACTGGGAGATACTGATGGCAGATAGGTCTGTGCTGTCCTAAAACCCAGGTAAGTGAAATAGCAGGTGTGGGTTATAGAGATCACAGTTTCCATTTCTTTCACCTGTTTCCTCTGAGGTAACACATTTATATGAGGACTTTTGCTGTCTGCTCGCTCTGGCCTAGTTTCTTCTCTGCACTGGCTTGTAGGGCATTGAATGGAATTGCTGCTGTAACGTGGAATTAAATATGTTGTTATGTGGAAAACGTGTGCTTCCTTATGGGACTTATGCTCAGTGCTACACGTGAGCGTTCTGAGCCAGTGGGTGAAATTGTTACACTTGAAGTTTACCAAGTTGTTTTTAAGTAGAACTTTGCATTTTTTTCCTGCTGCGCATCTCTTTTCCTACTTCAGAATTTGGCAGTGAGAAGCACTTGATGTTGTGCTACAGCAGCAGCTTTCCTTGCCCCGTGGCTTCGTTCCCTTTCCCATGTACCCAACCTGCCCGCTGTGTCCCCATGCAGGACGTGGCGCCTCAGACGTGGTGCAGGAGGCTTCCCCCTGTCTGCTCCCTTGTGCTCTGTGTGCTCAGCTCCTTGAAGGCTTTTTGCCACTGCTGCAGAAGTATTAACAGCTTAAATATGTGGGAGGGCAGGCTGCTTGAATCCTATTAAGCGCTGTACCGAAAGAATCGAGATGCTGTGTCAGTGAGCTCTGTGCTCTGCTTCCCCGACTGGGAAGAAATAGTCAAAATTCCAGAAAGAATCATACCAGATGTTTGTCATTGCTCTGCTTTGGCCATCCTAAATATGGCAAATCAGCAGCCTTAGGGCTTATTTTTGTCTGACCTCAGCAGCAAAAGTTAGTAATTCACTGTTTAACGTTTGGAGTTATTGTAGGGTTTAAAATAAGGTAATTGAAGCTTTGCAACTTTTGGGTTCTGCCGTGTGCTTTATAAACCTGTTATTTTGTGTTTGGGGACCTGACTCTTCTGATGCTATGTAAGAATGTGTGGTATTGGGTGGGGAAAGGTAAAGCCATAGCTTTCATAGACAGCCTTCTTCTAAGGGAAGCTATGAACTTTGTATTATAGGAGCAATTTATTACTTGCAGTTCTTTCAGTGTCCCATTGTATGGGGGGAAAAAGGTTATATTTCAGAAAAGGAGAAATAATGTGAGTATTCCTGTAAAGCTTAAAATCCAGAATCCTTTTAGTGGAATGCAGATCCAGCGTTACCACAGCCCTTGAAACACAAGTGCAATATAAAGGCAGCAATAAATGTAGGAGAGCTGTATTGCTCAGCTTAACACAGAGCTGATGTGAAGCTGACCTCTTGTTAAGCTTCCTTTAACTTATTGGGAGCGTGCTGAGAGCTTCCTGCTTGGAATTGTTCTGTCTGGAAGAGATCAAGTGAGGTGAACCGATGCGTGGCTTAATTCTCTCACGTATGTGCAGTGCTTCAACTCCTTTATTGAATTCCTTTCAAATATCTTCCAAAGTAGCTAACACACAGCCTAATTTTGTGTGTTTTATTTAAAAATTAGGAACTTGTGAGGAAAACACAGTGCCAGCCACAGAAATACATCATGCTTAGAGGCAGGTCTGAGAAACTTTCAGTTGGTACCTCCCAAAAAAGGGACTTGGCATTGAGCGAGGTGTCTGCTGATAGCACAACCTTGGGAACGTTCAATAAACAGGGTTGCAAAAGCATGCCTTTGTGCCATCTGTTTCTCCTTGTAACACAGAGCGTTGTTGGCAAGGGCTTAAATGTGCCTGCTTGTGTAAGAAGGTGATAATACGCAATGAACGTTTCAAAAGCTGTGCTGGGATGGTGACACCTAGCGTGAGAGGTTTGGGGTTTTTAAGGACTGTGATGTTGGATGTTGAGGGTTTGTATTGCAAGTTTAGGGACGCTCCTGAAGTTTTGTTCTGTTAATATCAGAAGCTGTTTCTTCCCAGGCTTGAAATGGACAAATGTAGGATGAAGAATTTGCACTATTAACGCCTGCTCATATCGAGTTGGGAGAGGTGAAGGCTCCACAAGGGGCTCAGAAAGCCTGAAAGGTACTTGGCAGCTGAGAAATGCTTGTGTGCAGGTGCACTTTCCCAGTCCCAAGATCTGGGTTTACTTGTTTGGCTTCCCTGCTCCCTGGGTTGCTTTTCTTCTGCCTCTTCTGGCAGAATGCTCATGCTCAGTGCTTGCTGGCACCTTAATGCAAAATGGAAAAGGTAAAATGTTTGTTAGCTTAAAAAATAACAGAACCAAAAAACCTGCTTCATGGAAAGTCCTCGTTAGAGCTGTCCTGTGTATGTGAAATCAGCCTGGCTTAGCAGTGTTGGGCCTCTCAATCTGCTTCCCTGGCAGACTGGGGGAGCCAGCCCAAAGCTGTAGACATGAGGAGGTCTGCTGGAAGTGGGAGAACCAGCAGAGCTCCAGCCTTAGCTCATCTGGCCTGCTGGTATTTATTAACTGTGCTCTGGTATCAAAGCTGTGTCCAAAGTACAGCAGGGAACGATGTTAGGACAGCTAATAGGTTACATCAGATAGAGAAAGGCTGAATTAAGTACAAAACCTTATAAAAAGGTACTTCTGATCTTCCCTATGAAACAAAAGGCCTGGTTTGCGTGGGGAATCTTTTATGACTCTCTTATTTCCTTAGTGTTTTAAAATATTTCCCTCAGGTAGGCTTCTCACAGATATGTGCCAGCCTTTTTTTGGCACTTTATGTGGAAGTTTACACATAAAACAAGTATATAATCTTCCCTGAGGTTGATCCTCTTCGTTTGAGACACATAGGGAGTATTATGGGAAAGTAACCTTGCCTATGTAGTCTGTAACAAGCTGCTGTAGTTACGAATAGCTCTGGGCTGTCAGCTCTGTTGAGTCCATGTGAGCCCTGCTGGGTGTGAATGTTAGCATGGCCAGAGCTAAACTTCAGCTGCTGGTGCCTGAGTGTGTGTTCATGTGTTCATGTGTTCACAGTTGGGCTTTGGATGAACACACAAATGCCAAATGAAATGTGTGGTGCCTTCATGCCTCCTGGTGAAAGCTTGGGTCCAGTCTTGTTGATGCCAGCTTAGCTGCTGGTTTTGACACGTAAGTGTAATTGCTGGACAAAGGCTTGTGGTTTTATAACCTGTGAGTAAAGGGAGGCAAAGCATTGTATTTGAAATAACACACTCTATCTTTAACTTGCATATGCAATGATGCCATGCAAGTTCCTAGAGTACAAGCAGTTTACATGCCATGGAGTGGCACGGTGAGGGAGATGTAGTGATTTGCACAAATGAGTACAGCCTTGTCATTAGCAGCACTGGGAGCCATCGTCAATCTCTGATCATGTAGTTTCTCAGCTTGGATTAAACTGTTCTGCAGCCTACGTGAGCCGAATGGGCACTGAGATGTTCTGTTAGGAGCACGAATGCCTTGGAGTGGCACACTGCTTGTTTTTGAGGGCATCCTGGTGCTGTCAAAAGGGGTCATTTTTATAACTAGGCATTCATATCCCTTCTTGGTTTCAGCCACCAAGTTGTTTAAAGCTTGACACGGTGCACCTGACTAATAGAGCATGCCAGGCTCTCTTCTCTTCCAGTATGGAAAATAACAGAGAATTTTGCTCATCTCCTGGTCACACTTAGGTGGATCTTCTGCATGCAGCTTGTGTATTTCAGCACTAGATCTCTCTTGGAACTTGGGACCATTTTGTCTCCACGTGCTACTTGCTGGAGTACACATTTCCCAGGTTTGTTCACGTAATTCCCTCCCTCTTGGGGATCTTTTCCCATGTCCACAAATTACTGTTCTCCTACTTCCAGGCATCCAGCAGGTCCAGCTGCTCTGGAGGAGCATGTTTGTTGGGTAGAGCTGGTTCAGCTGGCAGTGAGCTGCTCTAGTGCTTCATGAACTTCTAAGTGATCACAGATTTTTAAAGCTAACCTTAATTAATGACCAGAGGCTTACATCTGTAGAGTAACTTGCCTGCAGATTCTATTAAAAATAAATCAGGAATTGTAGGGAAAAAATAATCTTGTAGAAAAATCTGAATTTTATGGTTTTTTTAAAAAAATTATGCCAAATATGTTCCATAATAATGTAGCTTAAAATGGCTCAAAAATTCTTATTTGATTTTGCAATTCCCATGTTGGAGTGAACTTGATTTGAACGCTATGTAGAAATACTGTGACAAAAATTCCTTAAGAAAAAAAAGAAGCTGGACTTAAGGTGAAAATGTGCACCATCTGGATTGTCAGAGAGGTAATAAATCCTCTTCAGAGTGGGAGTGAATCTCCACAGTTCCACTGCTTCGACATTTCAACCTGTAAAAGAAGAGTTTCCAAGCTACCCCAGCAGGAGCTGAAGCAGGTTCTGCTGCCGCAGAGGTGGCTGTGTATTCTCCATGGAGAGCAGCACACGGGCTGAGGTTGCTGTGGCTTGGTATTGCTTACTAATGTTGGTGTGCACAGGGCATCAGCCATCAGTGTGAGCTAGGAGTCCTGCTGAAGGCTTGCTCCTAAAATCACGCAGAGCTTGGAAGCAGGACTACGCGTGCTGGGCCTTGGTGCCTCAGCACAGATGGAACCCGTGTGGTGACGGGAGCTGTGCCTCGCTCTTCTGTTTCCACGTGTATAATTTCATACTTCACATAGGGCGTGCTAATTTAAGTTTGCCACAGTTGCAGGTCAGTGATAAACGGTGCTTAAAACGATCTGTGGGATGCTAAAGAAGAAAGATGGAGAGCAAACTGTGTGTTTAACTTGTGCCTGTGGTAGCTGAGTGTCCGGATGTTGGAAGCAGCAGCTATTTTAGCCGTGGGGTGGGTGCATAGCAGCAGTGCTCCTGTGCAGCCAGCTCTGCAGCAAGACGTGCTGCCCACATGTGGGCTGAGAGCAGGACAGCTGAGAGCACGAATGGAAGCTTCCCAAATACTGTTTGCTATGTAGCTGTGGGTGTTTGAACTTCTGGATACGGGCTGATAGGATTAGTCCTATTGGTAGGGATCTCATCGTCATCATTTTGGTTCCCTTGGATATGTTGATACCAGTAAGCAGTTTTATAAATCTTCTGTTGGCTCCTGCAGCTATTGGCCTAATTCTGGGACAAATCAGGATTGCTTTTGGTAAGTGACAGGTAGAAACAGCCGTGGGATGAAGTGGCAGAGAGAATGCTCAGAAAGCTAAACAGCATTAGAGGCACATTTGGCTGAGCACGTGGATTTAGAGAAACGATGCATCTCCCTTTAGCAGGTCTCCATGTCTGCGTATGGGGGCAGGAACCATTTCCATACGAGCTGTTTGTTCCAATCAAAATAGAGGAAATTTAAGAAGTACTAAAAAAGATGATTATCTTTACTTTTCCAACCTCTGGATTAAAAAACTAGCTGTGGAGCTTTAATATCCCCACATTTTAGCTGTGAAAGCTGCTACTTAATGAATGGTATTCCTTGCCATCTCATTCTTTATAACAAATATGGTTTATGCATAGCCTGTATTCATAAATGCCATTTTTGTTTATACATAACATTCATGATATTTAGTATCGGGGAGCTTCTGAAGTGTTTTTGATATTTCAAGCCATGTTTGGACAGAGATCTAACAGACTTCAGAAGGAACATGGATAAACAGAGCTCTACAATCACCGACTTGTTTGTATATTTCTGGTTAAGAACGGAAGTAACAAGTTCAGCGTAACTCCTAGATGTAATCATTGATTACCACTTTTCACTCTGCCAAAAAAGGGGAGATCACTTTTTCATTGGGAAGGCCGCTGAAATGCACTGAGAGGGGAAAAAAAACCTACTGCATTTTTAAATGAGGGAGTCTTTATTTATTTGGATTCCTCTAACTTTGTGTGCTCTGCCCTGGCCCTTTATCAGCAGTGGTGTAAAATACAAAATGCTTCCTTCCGTGGACACGCTGTTTACTGGAGGGTTCAGTCTCCAAACAGATGCAGATCCCTGCAGCACAAAGGCCCAGCTCAGCTGCTCTTTGCTGCAGCTGGCAGCCAGTGGTTCCTGCAGCTCTGGCTCGGACAGAAGTTTCCATTCTATACCTCTGTTTTATAACTCTCCGTTTTTTCCAACTCTTGGCATTTGGACTGAAACTTTTCCAGCCTAACTGCTGCCAAATTGTATTTTGGTTTTGGAAAGCCTGAGCGAGGGCAGTTTGTCTGCTCAGGAAAATGAGAGGAATACTTTTTTTTGAATAAAAATAGCGTTGGCTTTTTTTTAGGAGGGTTGTTTTAAAGTACGTGGAAGTAGAAAGTTAAGATGTTCTAGAAGACAGATTTGGGAGGTGCTGAGGAAGAATTGGCTTTGATAATTCTGATCTGCGGTCTGCAGAAAATACATGCTGTGAGTGCCTTGCTTGTTGTGCTGTCTTGCTGGGCTAGGATGGAGCAGCAAAGAGAGGATCACAGCATCACAGAACTGTAGGGGTTGGAAGGGACCTCCAGAGCTCATCGAGTCCAACCCCCTGACAAAGCAGGTTCCCTTCAGCAGGTCGCACAGGTCGGCATCCAGGCAGGTCTGGAACATCTCCAGAGAAGGAGACTCCACGACCCTTGCAAACCAGTATGCAGCACTGACATAAAAGCAAGATCTCTGTGACCTTCGTGTCAATTTTGATGGGCATCCCCATATCCTGGTAGGAGATGGAGGAGAATCTGAATGTGGACAGCAGTGAATTTCAATATACATAAAACCATTCTAAACGTCACGTTTGCCAGGCACTGATGGTGAATTTTCCTGTTTTCTTTCATTGGCAGTCTTGAATTTGGATTGAGTTGTTCCTCAATTTCTCAGTGGAAAAAAAGGCACAGGCATGTGAGGCTGGCTGGGCTGGGGCAGCAGAGACCTGGGCAGCTCTTCTTAGTGGGGCAACCCCTGAGAATGCTGTTGCTCTGCTCAGCTCACCTGCCTCACCTTCCTGTTTCCGTGGGAAAGATGATCTGTTCATTAGACATACAGTAATAATTTCAATTTAAATTCCAGAATCTCATAGTTCTTTGAGGGAGGAGGGGGAAAAAAAAAAAGTGATCATCTCATTAGGAAACCTTTATGAAGACTGCAAAGCTTTAGCTGAAGCGCCTGCAGCCTGAATGCATTATTCACCCTAAGTACAGGCATGGGTTCTGCATGGAGCTGGGTCAGTGCCATCACCATCTGCAGTATTGCTGTCAGGGAGCCACACACTTGCATGGTTATAAGGAGTTTTGAGCTGGACATACAAGTTTATTGGAAAAAAGCTGATACACTGAACTGCCTTCCCATGAGGACGACTTAAGAATCTGTAGTTAAGTTAGGGCTGTGCTGCTGGGGGAAGCTTTTGTTAGCTGCCTCTTAAATTTTGTACAGCGTTTGGGGTTTTTTTTTATATTTTTTGTGCATGTGGAATAATTTAGTAGTTCAGTAATACCATCAGTTGTCATCCTGGCAGCATATAAAGAGTAATTGAGAACTGTGGAATGGAAAGTATGCCGTGTTGTGAGCTTATATTGAAAATGGGCCCTTTCTGAGAGGCATTCATGCAGCTTCTTGCCCTGACGTCAAAGTGACAGTAATTAAGTAATTCCTTGGAAGATTTTGCTTTCTGCTGCTTTTGTGCAGATTGAACAGTGATATGGAGCTGCCTGCTGCAGAGCTAAGCTTTCAGTTTTGTAAGCTTTGAAATTGCAAGGAGCGTCTCAGAAAGGACGGTTGGTTCCATCACAGCGTAACAGCTTGAGATAGGTAAACATAGCAGGGCAACTTGAGGGACTCAATGGCCAAAAGGAGAGTTTTTCCACTTGGAATGGAATAAAAGGCTGTGTTCCATCTCGAGCTTTGTAACTGACTTCTGTTGTTAAAAAAATCTTTTAAAATGGGATATGAAGGTTGCTTTGTACTTTGGAGGAAATATACTATGGAATTAAATTCAGTTTAGACCAAGTTTTTTAGTCTGGAAGTGACACCTACATTTACAGTTAGTAAAAAGAATTAGGCAATAACTATAAAAATATAGCATAATAGTTTTAAATTTAATATTTTGATGGCATCTTTGTAACTTAATCAGTTGTAACAGTTCCCTCTTACTCTATTACCCAATCTCATTACTTTTTCATGCCCCCCATCTTTCTCTTCCTTTTGTGATATTCAGAGTGATTCTGAATGGTAGAACTCAGAGAATGAAAGGATAAAGCAGTCTCTTTATCACCTGGATTTGTGAGCATTGTGCATGAGCAGGAGAAGGCTGTCACAAATGTGCTGCTGTGTTTTCTGAAATGATGGAACACTTATGCTAATATTTCATCTGTGTTTTAAATTTCAGGGTAAGATCTCAATTACAGGTGATGATGAGGCAGGACAAGTATGTGTTTAATTCGTTCTGTGCTTGGTTTACAGCTGCCCCAAGCCCTGGAGGCAGCATTTAGGCTATCTGCATGAACTGAAGCTGACCCAGCAGAGGCCCATGAGGCCGGAAGCTGTGAACAGCAATGCAGTCCTGCCTCAAGACTCAAGTGCAGCGCTAACAAGGCACGGTTGGGTCTCCTGAAGGAAGGAAGCTTTTTTGGTGAACTCGAGGCACATTGCTTCCATAAACCGGGTAAAAATATTTCAGCCACAGTTCCCTTTCCAAACAGGCTGAGAGAATCAAAGAAGCTGTGATTGGCACAGACCTCCAGTGGTCTCTTCATCTCCTGAGGGCTGTTGCCATCGCTGGGTCAGGGCAGCCATGTCCTGAAAACCCCCACAGATGGCAGTTTTGTGGGTTCTCTGTGTACCCTGTTCAGTGCTGCCCTTCTGGGTGTTGCCTGGCATGCAACTTGAACCTATGAAAAGCAATTTGTGGCCACTGACCCTCGCTATGACTCTATTCCAAGAAGAGTTTGGCTCGGTCAACTCTGCGACTGCCATTCAAATAGCTGTAGGCAGTTATTAGATCTGTCATCTCAACTTCCCAGTTTCTTTACCTGGAGCATGTTCTTCCTGGCCTGACCATCTTAGTCAGCCTTCATCACTTGAGCTGTACCTGTTCCAGGTTGTCTTAAATAGAGCACACCTTAGCAGTCAAAAGAGCTGCCACTGTGATACATCTATGATATGAATGCCCTTTCTATGAGCTGGAGTACGAAGACAAGTGGACCATCATGAGGCACAAAGCTAATAGAGTCATGGAGGCATGAATCAGTTTAAAGATGCTGCATGGAGGGGTTGGAAGAAAGTACATTATGGTTTGATTGGGTTAATTTTAACAGCTGTATGTAAGTAGCCATGGATAGGACAGCAGCACAAGTGGTTGGAACAGGCAGTGGTTGGAACTAGGATTACATCTCATTTCAGGAATGAGAAATCAGAGACATTGTTGCAGCCTATCTTCTGCTCAGTGACTTGTGGAAATTAATGGATCTACCTGCAAAGGGACAGTCTGACACGTCCCATCTTCAATAGATGGAAGTACACAAGGCTGGCTGTGGTACTGACACATCCTCAGCAAGTATTGCTGGCTGGAAAGAATTCCTTCATGAGATCAATACCTGTGAGTGATAGAGGCATACAACAGTAATAAAAAATGTATGTGTTTCTGTGCATTTTAAAAAAATCCTACTATATTTAAGGATATTTTTTTCTGCTACTATTTGAAGTTATATCTATAGGTGCAAGGCAAGATATTTTTTTAATTAAGAATGTAGTTTTCATAATATGTTTCTCCAGCAGCACATGGATGCTGTGGCAGGCAGTCTGAGAAACAGACAGAAGAGTAAAAATGTTATGGAAGATGGTGAGGTTTACCTGTATCACTGCTTTCTTCAGAACAAAATACAAACGTACCCATGAAGTCTTCTGCAAGGAAAGATTTTGCCTAATAAATAAAAAATTAAATGGGCTGTGTTCTTAGAAAGAAAATACCATTTTAGGTATCACAAGACTTGTCTGGAGAAAGAGGAGAGCACTTCTCTGTGTGTTGTGTGCTTGGGAGATGGCACAGTTGATACGTTCCCACATCCATTGATGTGACCAGGAACTGGATCATTTCTGCTCACTTGCAGGTTTTTTGGGGGTTTCACCCTCAGTGGATTGATCCAGCAGGATGCCCAAAGCTTCCTCAGGTCATGGTGTTTGTGCCACGTGAATTTGCCTGACTGTGATTCACACTCATGGCTGCCTTCCTGGGTAACCACAGCTCATGAGAGCAGGGGTGAGGAAACGGGCTGCTTTCCTACTGTTTGCTGTCCTTTTGTTTCTTTCCTCTTTTGTTATGGTGTTGGATCCAGTTGACTGTTCACATTGGTCAGATTATCACAGCTGTTTGAAGTTCTGCAGAGTTGTCATAATTTCTCACTGAGGCTTCTTTGAAATGATGTGGAGATATTTAGCCAACTTGCACCGTCCTAAAAGCAGAGGCACAGATTCTTTTTCTTCTAAGCAACTGCTCTTGAATTTTTGGGAGTCTCCATAAAGCAAAACAACTTCCTTATGGTGTTTTTTTTTAAACCCTCTCTATTTCAACCCAAAGGCCCCACTCTTTATTTTCAGTTGCACGTTTTATTGAATTATTACACTACTAATGTGTTACAGTGTCTGTCCCTTTAAAAAGATGTACTGTTCTGAGCTGAGAGAGTCAGTTACAGAACTGTTTGTGTCTGTTGCAGTGGGAAAACCATGGTATCCTCTGGAGCTCTGACTTCTCCAAATAAATGAGATCTGAGTGGTGTGAATGCCTAGGTGTGTTTTGCTGGCTGCTAATGAAAACAAGGCAGAGGGGGGAAGTGATTTTTTCACAGTCTGTGGGGAGAGAGAAAGAGGGTGGTGAGTTTCCATTGGCAGTTTGTGAGGGGAATGCTATAGGATCATGGAATCCTTAGGGTTGGGAAGGACCTCTAAAGGTCCTTGTGCATCTCCCCTGCAGTAAGCAGGGACGTGCACAGCTCCGTCAGGCTGATCCAGCCTCAGTATCCAGAGTGTGCCAGGCCAGCACTGTGCTACTGGCTGTTAGGTCTCATCCTGCCAGCACGTACGTTTGGGATTAGTTCATGCTTTCCTTCTTTCCTGGCAGCTTTTTGTGTTGCTGGAACGGGTAACACAGGGTATGAGAACTCTTTGAACTCTTGTCTGTACGATCTGGATGCTCTGATGTGTGGCTTCACAAGCAGCACTGTCCTTGCAGCAGCTGCTGCAGCCGTGTGCCAATAGATGCTGAGGTGCTGCCGTGTCCAGGGTGTGGAAGTTTCCCCTTTTCTCCCACGTTACCGCAGTGTTGGTTTTGTGGCATTGCACCCAACTGAACAAAGGCAGTGGGGAGGGCTGCGTTACAGATCTGGTGGCAGAGGCAGCCTCGTGCAGTGCTGCGGTTGTGGAGCTGCGGGTGCTGGTGTGGGACTGGGGCAGTCACTGTGCCGAGTGGCAATGCGGATCACAACCTCCAGCTACACAAACACTGTGCTGGTTTGAGGGCACTGCAAAGAGCTTACAAATAGCTGACCTCCAAGGGCCCTTCCAGCTTCAGTCACTGCCATCCTATGGTGCTTGGCTGTTCTGAGCCGTGTATTGCTATTTACAAAGTTAAAATAACAAAGGTGGTCAATGCTGATGTGAAAAACCTTTTTTCTTAAGTTTTCTAAGATAACATTTTATTATTAAATTAGTTTGTCTTAATCTTTTTCTTTTTTGCTTTCCTGTTCAGTCAAAATATTATGGCCAGGCATTACTGACAGAAGTTTACAAGCACCTGAATTTAATTGAATCGGACTACTTTGGAATTGAGTTCCAGAACATCCAGTCATATTGGGTACGTATAATTTTCCACCAAATTCATTACAACAAAAAGGCTGCTGAAGGTTCCAGTCCTTGTGGAGTCTTTGGTCGGATTGTCTCTGATTACTGCTCCTACTTCGCTCATCAGAACAAGGACAACTCCTAAAGTAGGGGAGGGAGATGAGATTCTACTTGTTAAACCTCAAAAACACGTAAAGTTGCTGGTGTTTCCACTTCCAGTCACGTGAATAAAATCCTCCATTGCTCTAAACATTAGTAAGTGAAAGTGTAGTTTGTAGAGCGCTTAAGAAGTCAGGTGAAGTGTGTAACTTCAGTAATTTTATCCTCAGTTATTTCAGTCTTTGGTTAATTTCCCTGACAAATCATTATGGACCTCCCATCCGTTCTGCTCTTCTGTAACCCTGTATTCTGGTTTCTCTCCACTGTCATCTTGGCACTGTTTTGGCAGCGGTCTCCTCAGCATTGATGTTGTGCTCTTTCTGAAGGGACCCTTGCTTCTCTGTCCAGGTGAATTTTAGGCATGGATGAGGGTTTTTGTATTGATACATGACATGTAAATTTAGATAAGCACTTATAAACAACACGAAGAAACAAACAAAGAAACTAAGGAATTGCTACAGAGAAGGAAAAATGCATATGCATAAACTACTTAGTTTGAATTTACTGTTGGTATTTTCACATTGCATTCAAATATGAATGCCAGTTTGTCATTTTTTTCCTTCAATTTCAGATTTGGCTGGAACCTATGAAACCTGTTATTAAACAAGTACGGAGTAAGTAGTTTTAAAAAAGGAAGTTTTCCTTAATTTGCATTTACTTTATGTGGGCTGCTTTCATAATTACTACTTGATTTACTGGTTATGCTTCCCTGAAAATTGTATTTGGTGGTGGTGATAATGACTCCTGTTTGGGCATGCAAACCTGTTGTTTTTATTATGTAGCATGTGGTGGGTGGAATGGAAAATTACTGAGCGTATGATTTTTTCTCTGTGATAAATATCTGGATAGATTGGATCAGCTGGTGTGAAGTTTGTGAAACATGACATTTGGCTGTTTGTGAGCTTTTCTGAATTGTGTTGTCTTAAAATGGGAAGAGAAAGGAATACTGTGAGCAAGGAGGGGTAACACCTGCAACTGTGATCCTTTCCGGGAGCTGGCTGCTTTTTAGAAGGGCTGCAGAAACTACACTTGCCATCTCCAGTGTTCTGATTTGCCAAAGTTCAGACCTGGTTGACCTTTGGAAAGTTTCAGCAGGATGGATGTTCCCTCTTTTCATTCTTGGGGAGCTGCTTCCTTGGCAGAGCAGAGGTGGTGGTAACACTGTGACTGGCTGCAGCTTCAGGGCCCCTGTCAGGGCAGTTCTGAAGTTTCAGAGTGACAGAAAGGCTGAGAAGCCTCTGGGTCCATCCAGTGCCACTGCTGCTCCATCAGTAGTGTGTCCACTGCTTCTAGCCGAGGTCTGAATCTCAGACACACCTTAGACACAGATCTAAAACTAATACTAAAAACATGAGATGATCAAAATTTCCTTTCAGATCCATCATAGGTGATGACCTATTTTGGGATATAGGAAACTTTGCTTTGTATGATGTGGATTTTGTTTTTGATTAGCTTCAGAAGGAATATAGTCAGCTTTACTTGTAGCCCAGAGCTGTGGTTTGTGGTCTAACAGGAGCAGTTGTGTGTCTGTGCAGGTCTGTTTGTTGCAGAAACATCTCTGTGGAGCCCATTTTTAATGCTGCAGTTACTGTGCCCCTAGTCAGACAACGAGCAGGTTTGAAATCAGAAGAGTGTTTCCATATGTTGCTCTAAATTTTAATTGTTGTGCATGTTTGTTTTTGCTGAGAAAAGCAATATACAAGGAATGGGTTTCACATCTATGGCATTTGGTTGCAGCAGGGTTTTCCTTTGACCACGAGTGTATGTTCAGATATTTGACTTCCTAGTAGGCATGCAATACATAGATAAAATTTGGGTGCCATCTCTGAGGACTGCCAGTTTGTATGGGGCTGGTATTAACCATGCCCCCAGGGTACTTTTTTGTGTGTTTTTTTTCTTTGTTTTCAGATTTGATTTCTTAGAGTAAATTCTGCATCTTGGTTCAGAATGGCCCAGTGTTTCCTTGCACTGTGCTAAAACTTTTCCTGTGTAGAATGAGGATTATTTTTAGAGGAAAGGCAAGAGTAAAAATGAACAGTGGAGTTGTGATGCAGAAGTATTATAAAAGCAAAAATGTAGTTCTTTGTTTATTGTTCTTTAACATAGGTCAGGTGCAGAAGACAGTCAAAATTGCTCCTGCAGCAATACTTTGCTGCTGCTGGGTGTGATGGATGTGTCTGCCTGTCCTTAACTTTGTGGAGGTTTTCCAAAGCTTAGGAGCAATTTCAGAAAATCAAAGCCATTTTTTTTCTTTCAGCATGGTCTGCTAAAACTGTTTACTTTCCTTGTTTGATGTATCTCACGAATTATAAAATCCTGAAAATAAGGCATCTGTCTTTGCCAAATGTAAACCTTGTGCATCATCATAAGGTTTTATTTCCAGCCTGTTTGTTCAAGATACCGTACTCTAATGAGGGATTGGTGGTTTAGTGTTTCTGCTCAGCAGAGCAGTGGTAGTTCTGAGGCTGAGAGCTGCTCTTCATCACGGCTCTGATGGTCTGAAAGTTCTCCCAGTAAGGAGACAACATCTGGCAGGAAGCAAAATTTCTTGTTCTTCTGCTAGCAAAGGAAAAGATGGATCTGTGGAAGAGTAAGTTGGACATTTGGGGATAAGAAATCAGGTACTGAGGCTGTGCTTTGGGGTTAAAGGGTCAGGACAGTCCCACAGGAGGTGATGGGTCTGTGCAGCGTGTCTGTGCCATCCTTGTGTTCTGGGAACGCCTTGTGGGCTCACCTGCAGTGCTCTTCTGTGAAGTCAAGTAGCTCCTTCATAGCTCTTCTGTTGCATGAAGTTACTTCACTACATTCTGTGCCATGGGAGTGTTACAGGTAGAGTTTGAAAAGAAACCTTCCTGCTGTGTCTGTTTGACGTGGATCATCTACACCCCATAGACCCACTGTAGTGAGCTGAAGGTTGGCTGGACTGCGGTGGGCTGTATTTCTGTGCATGTTGGGAAGCACAGTGTGCATGTGCTTACAAAGAGCTCTTGTGACATGACTTTTTTTTATAGGACCAAAGACTACAATGCTTCGTCTAGCTGTAAAGTTCTTTCCTCCAGACCCAGGCCAGCTGCAAGAGGAATATACAAGGTAAAGTACCTCTGGAAGAACTTGGTTTGCATTACCCACTGGAACAGGAGGGTGCTATATCTATTTCCAAACAAGTCTTATACTGAAGATATTGAAACAGCACTTTTGGGTCGTATCACATTTTAAGAAGACGTGTTGGTAGATTAATGCTATTGGAAAAAATATTTTTCAGACCAGAAAATGGTGCAGGTAAGGGCTTGCCATCCATCACAGGGTTAAAAGAGGCAGCATATAGAGGAAACACCTGTATTTATAAACAGAACCTGCATAAAATAATCAGGGCATATTTTAGTAGATGGTTTACCATTTAAATCCTCACTAAGTATTCTAGAACATGCAAACATGCTTTACTGTTCATGGTTATCACCAGTTCAGATGTTTGTAATAATGAGGTGTCACACATTTACTGTTGCCTGTTTACTGTGCCTTCTTATAAGTGAAAAGGAAAGCACATCCTTTCCAATGTTGTATTCCTAAAAACATATTAATATTGGCTTAGGTTATGAACTCAGTCCTTATCACTGCGCTTTCAGTTTTGCCATGTTTCTCTTCTTTTGTACTTTCTGCAGGCACTAATAATACTCCTTTAGCTGCTGTATTGGAAAATACTTTGGAGAATTGTGTGTAAAAAAAGTAAATTTAATTTCTTGCTGTTTTTGTGGACTGCAAGCATCATAGTCCTGGAAAATCCTGGAAGAACCACTGAGTGAATTAAATAAGCGTTAGCAGAAATGATGTTCCCTAATGAGATGCTAGCAGCAGTAATGCTCCCTCATCTTGATTGCAGTAGATAAAATCACTTGAAGTCTTCCTCAAGTGTCTTTCCATCTAAAAAATACAGCTGCTGTTACTTCACAGCTCAAACTCGTTGAAGAGTGTGGTTTCCCATCTGCTTCTTCATGTCTCCGTGTTCATTTACACCGATGAATTGTACTGTGCAACTGGATCACTTGTGTGCTTAGTTTTATTTGGCTGCAAGTCTTCTGTTTTGTGTTGGTTTTGGAAAGAGGAAGAATTAGGGGATGTTGCTGCTATGAAATACTATTCAGTTGTTTTTAAGTTCTCACAGCCTGTTAAGATAGTACTTCTTACTCTCACTTTTCAGGTATCTGTTTGCTTTGCAAATCAAAAGAGACCTGGCAGAGGAGCGACTAACCTGCAGTGACAACACGGCAGCTCTTCTCGTCTCTCATCTCCTGCAATGTTAGTATTGCCTCTGTGGTGACCTGGTGGTGTTGCCATTGCATTAGACAGCATGCAGGAGTTTTTTGCATGCGCTCTGGTAGCCAGAAGCATTTTGCCTTGCAGTGTTTCGTTCCAGTACAAAGTAGTAAATGTGTTTGACCAGTGGGATTATGATCAGGGCTAGCTAGGTTCCCAGTGTTCTGGAGAGCAGCTGGTATTTATGTATAAGATAACTTTGGCTTTGTGAAGATCATGAAAAATCAAAGCACTTGTGTGTTGCCTTCTTGCTCTGGCTCTGCAAACTGGGTCACCAGCACTCCTCAGCTCTCAGCCAGCCTCGGTGCTTCTTTATGTTAGTTTCTAAGTTTGCCCCTGGTTGGAAGGCGATAGAGACTGGGCTGGAGTTTGGGAAATAAAACTAGAAATGTGTGAGAACGAGTTTAACAAGTGGGTTGTCAGCAGCTTCCCTTCTTGGAGGCAGTGGAAATGGAAATTGGAAGCGATTGATTTGGAGCTCTCCATGCTTCTGCTTACTCAGCCAGTAAGCAGCTAAAGAGCTAAAAATGTGGCCTTTAAGTCAAGCGGGTTGGGAGACTGGTTTCACAACCAGACGGGTTCAGCTTAGCCTGTCCTCTCAAGCAGCAGCCAAACCTATGATGTGAGCTGCAGAAACAGGAGTTTGTGCCTCCTTGCTTATGTGAAGCAAAAGCCTTGAAATGGCGCCTCTTCGCATGTGCAATACTCAATAGTTGTTAGGTCTCTGCCTCTAATTAGATTACTGTAACTGTCATAATGTTAGTTACAGTTACCTTACACAGAATGAGCTCTATCTTGTGTGTGCAGCCAGGGAGTTGCACAATTAAAATTTGCTAACAATTTGTCACAACTTTGCGTAAGTTTTGGGAGCAGTTCCAGGGCAGTGTGGAGCTGCTGAGCAAATCTCAGTGTCTGCCCTTACCCGTCCTGCTTTTACTGTACTAGGAAAGTAGAAGAAGTAGAGAAAGAATGATTCTTCTTAAGAGCAAATTATTCTACAGAAGTGCCTTTCAGTTTTTCTCATGTTGTTTTGTATGCTGGCTCGATTTTAAACAGGATATTGCTGTGCTCTGTTGAAGAACATCTGTCTTGGATGAGATGATTAGTTTGTTTAGTCCACTCTCCTTTCTCTGACAGTAGTTAGTAGCAGATGCTGTGGGGAAGACATGAGAAACAGAGCAAGCATATGGTGACACTTCTGTCAGTGCACCCACCCAATAATCTTTGCAGTGGCCGTTCTGAGTCGGATTGATTCCTTCACTCTTCATTTAGTCGCCCTTGAACTTCATTTCCTTGTATTTGTCGAATTATTTTTTCAGTTGGCTTCTATTTTTGGCATTCTTTCACGAAAATGAGCTTCACAGCTTAATTTTTTGGCTTGCATAGGAAAGGAAAAAATGGGTTTTGTAATATTTTTTTCATTCTACTTGTAACTTTATGTACATCTGCTGTAGGTTCTGTGTGCATTATGCTTTTCTCTTCCAAACCAAGGACTTCTGGTCTCGAGTTTTATCAAGTAGAAGCTGTTCTGTACATTTGATTCACACTTCATCTGTAAATCTCAATACTGCAGCATCATCTCTGAAAGGTGTGGATTTGTGCTGCTGTAACCCCCAGGGAATCTGCCTGGGGTAAATGTGAATGTTTTCTGAGGTGAATTTGGGTACAAAGCATAATGTACACATTTCAAACAATCAAAGGACAGTACAGCCCAGATCCTTAGCCCCCCACCCCCAGTTCCTGACCCAGCATTTTCTGTTGTTGTTCCTGTTCCATTGCTTGTTTTTATTCTAACACTTCTTTTTCCTGTAATAGCTGAAATAGGGGATTTTGATGAATCGGAGGATCGAGAACACCTTAAAGCCAACCGATATTTGCCAAACCAGGAAAGGATCCAAGGGAAGATCCTGGAGTTCCACAGGAAGCACGTGTAAGTGAGGGTGATGGCGCCCCACTGATGGGACCTGGGGCTGGGGAGCAGGCAGGCTGGCTCCATGAGGGTGAGTGCACTGTTTGATGGCATGGTGGCAGGTTGTGTTTGCTGCATGCTTTCTGATGAGAAAGATTGAATTTATCAATAATTGCTATTGAGACTTTTTAATTAGGAGCTTTAACACAGCTTAAGGTACGTTTTACCTGTGAATATAGCAGTGCAGCTATTTAAACTCTGAGAAGAAGACAGTTTGTCTGCAGGCAGTCTGCAGGTTTGTGTGTGCTGACTTTCTGTATATAAGGGTGGCTTGAATTTAACACTGATGGCAAAAGGAAAGCACAATGAGAACCGTGTTTAAATGTCTGCACTTCCCCAAATGCACTGGACTGTAGTAGTGCAGCAGGCACTTATAAGAGGACAGGTGACAATAATGGATGTTTTTTGTAATACTAGTTGAATGTATATTAATTCTAGTTGGGTAATTGAGAGAGCGAGAGAAACAGAAGAGGACAAAGTTGTTGAGCAATAATTTTTCTCACATGATATTCCAGTGTGCTTTTAATAATGCAGCAGAGAAGCCTATCGTGAGCTTGTAATGATGGCTTGAAGCAAAATCATTCTCCAGAATTTCAGGTTTGCAAAGTTTGTGTTCAGTGTGTCATCAGATCCATAGGTCTTGCTTTTGCATAAGTAGAAATAAATTACATTGTACTCATTTTAGGGTAAAGAAGAAAGTTGAGAGTTAGAAGGAGAGAAGTAACTGTTGTCAAAACGGATGCAATAAATGCTTCTATGGCTCATGTATTTTTGAAATGGTAAAAAATTGATTAGAGCCCGAGGAGCTGTGCACCACAAATATGAGACTGCTTTGAATACAGAGCCAGGCACTCGTAGCTCTATTAACCTTGAGCTTTTATTTTTTCAGAGGGCTCCTTTTAATAATTCCATGCACTAAGGAACTTCATATTTCTGCCTAGAAGAAGGAAGTCAGAAGAAAGTTAATGGGAAAAGATTCCGTGCTTCATAGGTTTACTTTGTATTAGTTTAATGATAATTGCATCTAACGTAGCTATTTCAACAATATGGTTACAAATCTCATTTAAAGCAATTGTCAGTGCTGCTTGTGTGGAGTGAAGATGTTTAACATCTCCTTGCTCCTTTGGAAAATTTCTCTTACATAGATGTAATTTTGGAAGCGCTGCAACCCTAAAAATAGCTGGGACTTCCTTACACGTCTCTTCTCTCTGTCCTTACCCAGTGAGTTCTGGGCACCCTTTCCCATTTTTAGTAAGAGTGGTGAAGGTCCTGCATTTTCTCAGTGTTTGCACACTTTTCTCCACGTTCCTATTACAAGGAGCAAGTGGAAGCACGGACCCTGTCTCCTTCCTTCCGACGCAGAGTGCTGCTAAACGAGCAAATTATTTCTCTTCTCTCTTACCATACTTTTGCTTCATAGCTTTATTTTTAGGTTTTCTTCTTCTGTTCCCTTCCCTTCACCTCCTAACCCTCCTCCCTATCTTTAACAGACTGCTCTTTCCTTCAGCTGACAGCGCAGCCTCCAAAAGGAGAACCCATTGCTGAGGGGATGGCTCCTCTCCAGCTCACTGCTGCATCATCCATTCTCTTTCTGACCCCGTGCTCTGCAGCCCTCGCTTTGCTGTAACCACGCTCACTGGTGTAGCAGTGTGCTGTCTCTTTTCTGTCCAGCACCAAGCAGGGCACATCAGTCTGCCTTTCTCAGCTGGGTGGCAGCAGGATTCCTTGTGGCGCCGCACGTGAGTTGCTGGGCAGGAGCACACGTGGCCCTCGGGTGTGCTTATCTCGGGTGTCTCTTTGTGTTAGAAGGCTGTGCTGGGGTGGTGTGGAGCTTCATCTGAGCTATTAGAGCTGGTAGAAGACGGGGAAAGCAGAATCTGTGTATCCCTTCTGTATCAGAACAAGAGCAAAGCCATTGACAGTTGTATTCAGAAGGATGAGGAAATTTTTTTCTGTTAAACATGCCTGTTTTCTTCCTTTTACAAATATTTATACTCACGAATATAGAAAAACAGCTTTTATATTTAACTTTGCAAATGCAGGAACGATAAATAAGAGGAGTTGTATTTTTAGAACAGCAGGTTGGTTATTTGCTTCAGTGAGAGCCTGTGTTAACTAGAGCTGTTTGCTTCTGTGGTTGGTTTGTATTTTGAAGCTGCTGTTGTCCAGTTACATCTGAGTGCCCCAAACACTCTGAATGTGATGCTTTCTGCCTTCCTGCAAGTAAGACAAGTGGAATACTTGCTGTGAGGGGCTGTAGATTGGAATTAAACGTTACTGTGGATGCCTGAAGGAGAGCTTTGACTCTGTTTTGCTTGATGGATTTGTTGAACGTGATTTGTGTGCCTTCAAATGAGTGGTGGTTTTTTTGTGTGTTTATATATTTGTGTAAATCAGGAAAGGAACTGAAGATTTGTTGCATTTATATATATTTACTGTTATCCCTCAGGTGCTTTCACAACTTGTTAGGCTGGTTGCCCAGGATTAAAATTATTTTGAAAACAGGATGCTTCATATTATGTTTGTAAACAAGAAAAAAGCTGTATTTTTAGATTGCTGCATAGTCTAACAATTTGTAAAAATACAGCATCTTGACTGCCTGTGCTTTAAAATGCTGCCTTACTGCTTTTAAAAGCTGTGCTCACTGCAGAGCTTTTAGCAGCGCGTGATTTGAAGCCATTGCCCCAATTGCCATGTGAATATTGTAACACTCCACAAATATCTGTGTAAATGAAGGCATGTAAGCAGCCTTTACCTTAATACAAATTGCACTGACAGCAGATTTTGCAGGAAAACACTTGCGAAAGAGAGCCTGTTGTCCATTGACCTGGGGAAGAGTAAGTAGATTTATCTGCTTAATGGATGAACAAAATTAGACCAGATTGTTTTCGGGCTGGTCTGTGCAGCTTAGTCTCCAGCAAACATCTGAGGGTAATTACTCTGAAACTGCATCTCATTTGTAATTGTTTGTTGTGCAGTGTGAGCTGCTTGGCATCGCTCCTGGCTTTCCCTGCTGCAGCCTCTTCCTTCTTTGGTAGGTGTGAGCAGGTTTTGTCTATGAGGACATTCTTAAAAAATTTCCTTATTGTTGCTGAGCTGCACTGGGCTTCTGGTGGTGTCTGGTGGGTCAGAACACAGAATGCTGCTGGTTCTGCATCAGTTACACTGCACTGTTCGTCAGGAATTTGTAATAAAATGCTTTCACATTTTCTGCTCGCTATTTTGTCCTAATTTTTGTTTGCATTCCCCTCCAGCAGCAGTTCCCAACCTCCAGCAACCTTAGCATCCTCTCTAAAGACAAAGCACCGCATTCATTCTTAATGCAGCTCTATTGAGAAGAATTATACCAGGAATTAGTGGGGGTGGAAGTTACACACAGTGCTCTTAGAGTGCAACTCAAGGAGCTGTGGCCAAAATTAATATTTATGATCTGAACTTTTTTTGTATGTGTTTAATAAACAGAAACCATGGTACTTCAACTATTTTGACACGGTCAAGGAATCTGTGGAAGAAATGCTAGTGATGCTTAAAGCTGTGATAAAAATGCTTATTCCAGCATTGCTTGTTTTAGGGAAAGGGAAATCTGCTTTAGCAGTTTGAGCTCCCAGACAGAAGTAACATCTGTGGTGGCAACGCTGCTGGAGGTGCAGTTCCAGTACTCCTCATGCAGCTTGGCTGGCATTCCTTTTTCCATCTGAGATGAGAGTTTTGTTCCCTCTGTGCTTCTCAGTTCTTTACAATTGCTTTACACTTACACAGCCCCATTATACTGACGTTGCAATAAGGCTGGAATTTGCAAAGTCAGGAACTTCATGTAATTCTTGCTTTCTCCAGTTGGGAAAAAAAATAGATATTCCTCATTCTCTTTATGTTAAGTTTAAATGTAGTAGCTGCTCACTGAAGTGCTCTCCATTTGTATTTAAGGGAAATGCACGTAGAATCAAAAGTTGTTTAAGTTAAAACATGGAGATAGGCAGGGGGAGAATGCCCAGAAAGGGAAGGCAGGAGAACTGATGCAGTGCTGTTGGTGCTGGCACTGCATCGCACACCAAAATAGATCCTGTGATAAACAGCTTCTCCTCTGCTTGAGTCAAGTGGGGCACGGTTATGGAAGGAAAGCAGGACCTTGGAAACAGGGCTTCTGACATCTGTGTGTGTGTGCAGAAATCTCAGCTGGCTTCAGTGCTCTTTGGCCCTAAACAGAGCGCTTTTCTCTCCTGTGTCCCATCATACCTGTCCTGGCTGAGTGGCAGGCACTAGGAACTCTTCCAGTGCTGCAGCACTGCCCATGGCTCACGCAGCTCTTGCTTGGAAGCAAGGTGGCACTTATTTCTTGTGGCTTTCAGCAGAGAGGTGCCCGTAGGCTGGCGGTGTCCTGGCAGCTGCCCACGTGTCTGTGCTGCTGATGCTGGAGGAGGATTCAGATTCCCACCGGCTCCTGCCTCAGCAAGCAGGAAAAGGCAGCATTAATCCACTGAACTCTCCCCCTCGTGGTGAAAAACAGGGAGGGAAGAAGGTACAGGCCTTTGCTTCAGGGAAGTGAAGTGTTGGCTGTTCAACTTGGGGAGACACCAACACCACATATGTGAGTGGTGTCTCAGCACTGCTTGCTTGGACCTTGTGCACACTCAAGCAGGAGATGCTCCATTTGGGCACACCCCTCTCATGGTTTCAATGTTATTTCAACAGCACTGATGCTTCAAGAATAATGTTTAAAATCCTTCTTCTGGTTCTTTGGTAAGGAGAAAACCAAAGAGCCAAAGTCAGGGGAAAGCCTCGCTCCCAGTCATGCTGGTGTAATAGCTGGGCAGTCCTGAGACCCGACCTGGAGCTCTGGCAGTGTTTGCTTTGTTTCCATCGTGCTGCTTACAGAAGTCTTTCAGCTCTCCCTTTGTGTTGGGTTAATATTAACGTGTATACTGAGAAGCAGAGTGAAGGACACTGCAGATTAAATGTTGGTTTGTTCAACTGTATTGTTCCTAGGTTGGAAAAGCTGAAGCTGGAGGAGTTAATGTTTGTGTCAGTGCCTCTGTCTCTGGGATGCATTTTAGGCTGGTCGTCTGCTATTGAATGTTTCTCCTGTTACACAGAAGTCTCAGTATGATACTTAACTTGAAGTGAACCTGCCAAACTTAATTAGATAGAAAATTCCTTTTTAGTGCCCGAGTTACAGGTGGAGCATTTTAGCCATGTGAGCAGCATTGTAGAATTCAACTGATCTTAAAAGTTTCTTTTTCTTCCTTATTACAGGGGCCAAACTCCTGCTGAATCAGACTTTCAAGTGCTTGAAATTGCTCGGAAACTGGAGATGTATGGCATCAGGTTTCACCTCGCGTCTGATCGTGAGGGCACAAAAATTAATCTGGCTGTTTCACACATGGGTGTGCTGGTATTCCAGGTAAGGTGGGCAAAGCCTGCCATGTGTGTCTGTCTGTTTTTCCATTAGTTTGTCTTGGGAGTAAGAATTATTTTAATTTCAAACGTGTCTGATGGTAAAAATCTAGCATGTATTTTGTGGTCAGTAGAGTATCATTAAGGCCCACAAATCACTGAGCAGTGCAGTTTGCCCTTGGAGATGGAAGAGCATTAAAATCACAGAACTGACAGTGACACCAAATTAAAGTGTTTGATGTCATCTATTTGGAAGTTGCTTACATACATATTCAAGAACAATGATCAGTCTATTCCACACAGCCCTACAACAGTTCTGTAGTCTTGGTGTTTGTGTTCATTTTCCCCTGCTTTAATGTTATAATGTATTTTTGCTAGGATGGCATTGATCTTCACATACAGAAGTATAGAGAAAATCATTTTTGCATCCCAGTTCTCAGGTTTCCCTTCAGTTTTCTGCTATCTGCTCAGAGACATGCAGACATCATACAACTTGTAGTTGACCTTTGTGTTAATAGATATAATTGTCTAAGGTAATATTGTTACCAGAATGTGAGCAGAATGCTTTGGGTGCACATTCATGTATCTGCATGCCTGCAAAAGAATTGGCTTTATTGTTCTTCTGAAACTTCTGCAAACTTTTTATCATTTTAATTCAGGGTAATACGAAAATCAATACCTTTAACTGGTCCAAGGTCCGTAAGCTAAGCTTCAAGAGGAAAAGATTCCTTATTAAACTCCACCCAGAGGTCTGTGTAAGTTTTGCCACAGTAACTACCTTGTCAGTGTTGAAAAAATTACATTTAACTTGTATGTATATGCTTATATGCACACTTTTATCACGAAAAATTCTTGAGTTTGTAACTTTATAAGACACTGTCAGAGAAATAGGCTTATCTTCACTGTTCAAGTAAAATTCTTTCTCACCCCATGCCTGTCACCATAGATTTCAGCTTCATTTGTCTGACAAAGGCATGGGCATGTGTGAATGTTACAGGAAAGGAAATGAAGAATCTGGTGTTTCAGACTAACTTTTTTTTTACTGTAAAAAAGCTGCATTTCCTATTTCTTTTGGAAATAAATGGATCTGAAGAGTTATCTCAGCTCTCTGATCCACCGCAGTCTGAGATACGAGCTAAGATAACTGAAGCATTGAAATAGTAAATCTTTGTTGTTCAGATAAAGGCACAGCAGGGCGTGCTTTTGGCTGTAGCTCCTTAAGAGAACATTGCAGTACACTGCTAATGCAGAAGCTGATTGCTTTATATGGCAGTTTTACCCAGGAACTTGTTGAATATGTGCTGCTTAAATGAAAACTGTGGTCCCTGGTTCCATCATAAAGTAATCTGATGCATTTCAGGAAGCATTAAATGGCTGAGATTACATTGCTGGAGCTTAGTTTAAGAACTGTGTGATTGTTCTTACTACAGCCTTATCTTTCTAATATGGCCTTATAGCAGAAGGTTTTTTTCATGCTTGCCTGATTTACAACACGTATTTTTGACTGCAAATATCGAATTTATTGTCAGTCTCTTTGTTGTTTCCACACTTAATGACTGGATTGTGTTCAGCATGAAGCTAGATTAGAATGGAAAAGCAAAGTTGGACATAATGCAGTGTTGTGTATGTCAGAAACCTGAAGCAGGGCACACTGACATCACTGTAGTCGTGTGTCTCAAAATGAGACCCTCAGAAATGCAAGGTGGTAGCTGTGCTGTGGCACACACACCATTGTCCAGCCTGTTCTAAGCCACAGGAAGTGGAAAAAGCATCAGAACTTCTACACAAAAAGTGTTTTTAGAATCACTGGCGTTTCACTTAAATATTTTTATTTCTGAATTTTAATAATGCTCACTTTTTGTTAATGTGGAATATATCCAGCATGTTGGTACAGTTTTAGTCAAGTGTGTTTCAAGCATTTTTACATTTTCTATGTAAGAAACAGTTGTAAAGTAATTGAGTGATTTAAACTGCATGCAAAATCATATTCATAGCTTTCATGTATGTGAGAAATGACTCAGCACCTCACTGCCTTTGGAGCCTTTTTGCTGAGATCTGTCCTTTCCTTTTCTCTTCCACTGCCATCTTATGTTCTACTTAGCTCTTGTGTTTTGTTCCCAGGGCCCATACCAAGATACACTGGAGTTTCTTTTGGGAAGTAGGGATGAATGTAAGAACTTCTGGAAGATCTGTGTTGAATACCATACGTTTTTTAGGCTCTTTGATCAGCCAAAGCCAAAGGCTAAAGCAGTCTTCTTCACCAGGGGGTCATCATTCAGATACAGGTATGGAGGAGCATCAAACACTTATTAAAGCTGAATTCCTTACATCTGAGGAGACAAACTCAAAAGGGAAAAACATTCTCAAGTAAACTCCATTTGTAATTCTTATCTACTGCTTTTGGTAACTTTTGTACTTTTGTGGATTCACAGTGGACGAACACAGAAGCAGCTAGTGGATTATATTAAAGACAGTGGGATGAAGAAAACTCCATATGAAAGGTAAACACAAAGGATTTTGTCAGGTGAAATTTGGTTGAGATTTTCACAGCATTCTTACTTCCTAAATTAGAACTGTTTTTAAAAGGCTCTTGGAGGCATTTTCATTGGCTGTCTTTTGGGTTATCAAGGTCTACTTTGCATTTAAAGTAGCTGAACTGATTATTTTTTTTCTAACATGATTTCATGATGATGTAAAGACGCTCATGAAAGTTTCAGTATTGCATTTTGATATCAGTGGACACAGCATACAGCTTGGCCATCCAGAAGTTCAGTGTACTTTGGAGGCGCATCAAAGTTAGTGGGACATTTACGTATGTCACTGTGATCCTCGTTTTGTACAAGGGGTGGTGGTAACCAAGAGCCCTGTTCTCATCCATTCTTCTTGAAGATGGTTTCTTCTAATGCATTGCAAGGTTTTACTTTCACAACCTGGTGACACATGCCTATTGCACACCCGTCTGCTTTGTCCTGCTTATGTAATCACAAGGTGAGATGGTTCAGCTTGCTAACAGTGGCAGAGGCTTGCATGTTGTTTTACCATATGATAACTACTAGAGTCTCAACAGTCCCAAAATAAGGTTGGGAGCAGTGCCACAGGGATAGCAATCTCCTTCTGTGGCAGTGTTGAGCTGCACATGTCTAGTCCTCGTTGCTTTGTTGTCACTACTCTGTAGTATTAAGAGCTACAGTGACTTGATAAAAGGATATTGAAGAAAACTGAGGCATCAAATTCAAGTTAAAATCCAAGAGTGTTGACTTAGTTCCCAGTTTGTGGACATGATTTCAATTATGTTCTTAATTTCAGGACATCACACAGCTATGGGCAGTAGTTAGGTCGTTCCTCTTGTGTAGAAGTCATGGTCTGAATACAAACTAAATCCTGAATACCACTGATGTTTGCTGACATCTGATGTAGGATGTGATGCATGGCGATGTAATTTTAAATAACATTCATTTATTAATGCACTTAGCATTTTGTCTTTGTGTATGCTATTGTACAGACAGGAAATGAAGCATGGAAAATACTCTGCCAAAAATTACCCAATTAGGCTGTGATACAGCACGATTGAATTCAAGATCTGCAAGCCTGAAACTCTGACCTTAAATATTTGTTTCTAAACGTATAAAGAATGTGCATTTTAGTTATTAAATGGTGTCACTTGAACTTGTGTGAAACCTATGAATATGTGAGAAACTCTTCATAGTCCGAAAGTTTGCAGGATTTTAATAGGAATTTCAGAAAGCTTTCTGTAATCTGCTATCCATGAATATTTTCAGTGTCTTGGGGTTACAGGTGAGCACCTTTTCTGTATGACAGCATAACTTGTGTTAGGTTAATGGATGAACCTGGTGATCCAACCTAAACAATTGAATTAGTTGTTCAAAGATGATAATAAAATGCATCTTGAGGCTTTTTATTGTCTCTTAGAATGAAAATAGCTAAACAGGGAAGGGAGAAGGCTGGCTTTTGTCTTGGATACTCACAGGATGCTCTCTCTTCTGCAGGAGGCACAGCAAAGTCAGAGTGTCCACTCACGCTTCAAACACAGACGTGCCAAAGCAGGTTAGTTCAGTGTGACTCCACGTAGTCCACTCTGAAGCTGACAGCCAGCTTTCCAAGATGACTGCCTAGGAATATGGTACAATGAACTGTTTGTCTGGGGTCAGCTTCGCAGTCTGGTCTTTGTTCCTGCTGCATAGTTTATGGGGTTTTTTTCGCAAGGAGTAACAACTTTGATAATTGTAGCTAATGGAGTCTAGGGCAGGTAATTTCCTGTTCAGAGTTCAGGCTGAGAAGATGTGATAGCTCCTAGTGTGTTACTATTTCAGAGGATCAAAATGTGCTGACTTATATCTAACTGCTTTTTGTGGGAGAGGTCATCCTGCTACCCTTTGTGTCTTTATTTTCTTTCCCTCAGAGTGCTGCGTTCCCCGAGGGCTTGAGGACCCCGGGGTCTCCTGCCTCAGCGACTGTCCCCTTCCACTCCGTTCATTCCTCAGCTGCTCCTACCGTCCTGCCCATCTTTGCAGAAAGCAGCCCTTCCTCCTTGGACCCCCGAGCGCCATACACAAGGATTCCAGACAAAAACACCCCAATGCCCGCAGAAGAAACGGGGAGGAAACTGGTGCAGCAGCCTGGATCTCCCATCTTCCAGTCATTCCAAGGTGTTGGGTTTGGTAGTGTTGCAGGAAACTGCAACCCTGCTTGTCCTGTTGTTGAGAGTGGTTGTGCTTTAGATTTAGATGTAGAGAAGAGTAACAAGGAGAATAGGGCTGCTCTTTGTAAAAATGACAATGATGAGGATGACTTTACCACAGGTGTTTTTGTTGCTGAAAAAGAGCATCAGCACTGCAGTAGGGGTGCCCCTCTGTTCACACTGACAAATTCACAGTTACAGGTGTCAGAAGAGTTTATCGATGATGACCCTGCAGAGATATCCTTTTTTGCAGGGGGCTCTGAGGCATTTTCCTATGTGTACAGTGGTTTAGATTTAAAGGGCTCTGATTTTTCCAAGCGTGCGTCAGAGTCTCCAGGCTTAACGAAGGATGCCCTTCAACAAAATGCAGTCTCTCCTGAGTCGAGCCCTGACAGGTACTCAACAGAAGCAGTAGATATGAATATGGAAGACGAGTTTGAATTTGAAGAAGGGAGTGACTTCAATGGCAACGAGAGACCATCCAACACCTCGGAGCTGTTTGAGGTTAAGGCACAAGCAAGCCGAATTCAGAGCCTCCTGAGCCCTTCTGAAACAAGTTCGCTCATCAACAACCGATCTGAGAGCAGCTCCCTCAACAACTTGCCTCTCAATGGTACGTCCTCCCTGCACACCTACAGCTCTGCTAACCACTCAGAGGCGAGCTCCATGGTGAACTTCCCAGCCTACTCAGTGCGCTCCGAGTCCAGCTCAGCCTTTCAGTTCACTGACATCATTGACCAGCTGGAGCAGCTGAGTTACCCTCCTACCACCACGGAAGACTCCAGCAGTACAGATACAGACTCCTGGGACTCTGAAACCGCGGCGCCGCTGGATGTAAACCTTTTCTTTAGTAACCCTTTCGCTCAAGCAACCAGTGAGAACTTGACTTTTGACTTTCAGAATAATTTAAAGAATCTCACTCAAGAAGACTGGACAGAGAAGACTCACGTAAATCATTGATTCTTGATCTTTGTGGTGCAGTTCTCTCACCTGTTCAGGCTTAGAAGCCAGAAAGATGTGTTGAACAAGAAAACTCGAATCCATTGGCTGACTTTTAAATCACGTCCCACAGCTTTTAAATCACATCATTCTTCCTGTCTCTCTTCAGTTCCCTTAAAGCACGCTAACTTCAGTTCTGCATTTTGTACGACACACTGCATCCAGAATGTGTCACAACAGGCTGCAATGTTTGCAGAACACCACTGGTTTCAGAGAAGTTAAGAACCATCACTTTGCAAATTACAGTATATCTGAAGGATTTTTTTGGCTGTGAACATGTCTTTCAGAGTGATACAATATGCTGTCCCTGATTACAAGTCATTTTTGCAGGTGAGAGATTCTTGGTGTTTTGTGTTTGGGTTTTTTTCCCCACAATCAAAAAAAAAAAGAAAGAGACAATCTTCAAGTCAGCTATGAAGGATGACTTTTAAGACACAAAACTATGCAACGTGATCAAGTGAATATAGGAGCCAGGAAAGCTTCTTTGTGAAGACAATCATATTTTCTGACCCTAAAGTGCCTTCAGCAGTCCAGCAAAAAACAAGAACCCTTCTGTTTTGCAGTAGTTCAAAGATGCATACATAGACTATGAAAGCACTTAGTTTGCATTGCATTTTTGTCTCAGCTTTTCTTTACTGTGCTACATTGAAGTACTTACAAATCAGCTCATGAGAATCTACTTGATTTAGGGGAGAAAGGTGGAGGTAAATCTGGTGAAAGCTTTAGTTTTTCTTTACAATATGGCCTTTCTTATTAAAGGAGAAGGAGATAGGATGGTACGAGTACAAACAGTGCCTCAAACTAAGCAGCTTACAATGATAAGCTGATTTAATACTCAGTATCATTCATACTGATTTTCTTAGCTTTGGTCTTGATATATTGTTAAAAGACCTCCATTCCTTAGTCCAGCATTAAAAAAATGCCATTGTTTCACAAAATTCTGTTAACTGAAAGTTCAGGGGAATTCCTCTCCATAGTAAAACGTGAGGAAGTGAAACATCCTTTTATCATCTGTTCCTTTTAGTTCAGTATTTATTGAGGTAGGATTATTTTCCATGGCACTTACAAGTATTGTGGGAGTTGGGTTTGAATGGAATTGCTGTTGTTTCATTAGAATCTGGTTGCCTTTGCCAGTGGCACAGGAAAGCAAAGCACATTTAGCACACAGTACTGGCTTGGACTTAGAGGAATGTACAGTTGTGTAATTGGTCTTTTTTTTTAAGTTTAGTTTTGTTTTTCTACTGAATGTGTATTCTAGCTCTTTGTTTGACTTGATTCATACCTGTGGAGATAATCTCATGGATGTGACATTTGTAAATAGGCATTTGGAAGAGCTCTTCAGCTGTGTCCCAGGTGGTGCCTTTACGTGTGTTTCAGGCTGTTTGGTTTCCTTCCCACAATGACATCATGTAACTTGAAAAAGAAATTAGAAAGAAGACTTCTATCTACTGACTTTCTTACAGGTAGTAGAGTCAGGGACAAACATCAGTGTAAGATTTAAAAAGTGGCCTTTAATTTCCTCTCATCTTTAAGTAAAAAAATCAAGATGGGGCTATTTGCATGTGACCACGTCTGCCTCTGCTTTATGTTCCGTGCCTAAACCACAAGCATTCTCTCTAAATATGTTACAATTGCTCAATATGGGAATAAATCCCATTACATTCCCTCGCATTTCAAAAGCTCTTAAGATCTTCAGAAGAGAAAAGCTTGCTGGTGTGTTTTCAACAGACGTACTGGGTCAAGAGAGAAGGCTTGCCAAGAACATTTTCTTGCAGAGCACTTGGTTCTAAAAGGTGTCTTTAGTGCTTCTCCTTATACTTTACTTCTCCTTATACTTTGCAACTATGCAGATCTTCTGTTGGCAGTTGGCAATTTTAAATCTCAGGGATATGTATTTTTTTAAGTAGTAGTAAAAGCCTTAATGTGGTGCCTGTTTTGTTCCCAAATGAGCTAGAGATCTGAGTCCTTTGGCTTAGAGCAAGGTGTGTGGAACCACAGGAGAGGATGGGCTGGCGTGTGGAGTGTGGGAAAGAGTGCCTTGACCCAGGAACAGAACTGATCAGAACAAGGCTTTAGTTATCGCCAAGAATGCTGACCTTTCCCATCTTCTGGCTCTGCTTTATATCTGAACTGGGGATGCTCACACAGAGACAGCACTGGTGAGCACCTAAAAACCAGTATCCTTTGCTAGGATTGCATGCTGTGGTGTACTTGCAAACAGTCTGCTGCTTCCTCGTTGCCAGATATGGAATGTGGAAGAGTGAGCAAGGGTTACATGCTCCTTAGATACAATTAGAATCCTTCAGAGGAGGTCCAAAGCCTGCTACTAGCTGATAGACTGCTGGAATGCTGTTTCTGTAGGAGTTGCTGTCTGTGCTTCCAGCACCTGCTGGTTATGCCCTTGCTGTTGGTAACTGACAGCATATGGCTGTTGTGGATTGCTTTTCCTGCCCTTTTCTGATCTTTAAAGCTGTGTGGTTTCTGAAGCTGTAGTTCTGGGATTGGCTGTTTTGCTTTATTTGTGATTTTCCATACTGGCACAAAAGAGGAGAACGTTTAATTTGCAAGTAGAATTCTTACTATAGCAGGAAAGCCTTGAGAAAAGCTTCTCCTTGGTTTCCTCTAGGGGGATGATTTCGGATTTCCTTTGCAATGGAGAGCGAGTCAAAACCAGCCTGCCTCTGAGTGCTTTGCATCAATTGCCAGTTACTCTGGTGTGCTGGAGTCACACCAGACATCCTCTTCTCCTCCAGCAGTCTCCTGATACAGCAGGGGAGGGTGAAAGAAGGGCTTATCTCTGTGCTTTGTTTTTGAATAGTGTTGAGAGAGTGGGTGAACTTCAGTGCATTATGTCCTGAATAGCAGCTCGACTGTCAAGCTGTTGCTGTTAGTCCTTGCAGTTTGTTCCGTTGGCTTTTCACAATGCTGGCTCACCTTGAGGAGAAGGAGTTGGGTGAGCTGAGGTAGGGGCAGGCAAAAGCCTGGCTGCAAAGCTTCACTTGTTTGTGGCTGGTGAATGTGCATTTTCTCTCCCCGTGCTGCGCACTTTTGGAGATGTGTTCCTTCTTGTTTGCTTTCTGCCCCCATCTGTGGAAGGCTAGGATGGATGTATTGCTGTCTGAGGGACGTGGGTTTCTTGTCAACATGCAGCTTTTATTGCTGTGGTTTTTTCAGCAGCAAGAACCACTGGGGCTTTCAGGTTTCTTCTGTTGCAGGCTGCCTGTGCAAATACAATCCCATTTTACCAAACACACGCAGCTGCAGAAGGTATGTCCAGATCAGTGGTGTTCCCAGATGAGTTAGGCTGATAGCTGCAGCTCTTTGGTGGTACTCAACGTTCGCCTTGCAGTGTGAATGGAAGCCATAACGGAGTGAATGTCTTCAGTGGGTAAGGTACTCTGCACCTGGATTGCCACATGTGCCTATTTACAATCGTTTACACTTCAGTGCAGTTCTTAATGTCAAGCACTACAGGAGAACACTTGCATCTTTGTGTACGTAGTTAGTGGAGCTATTAATTTGCACAGAACTCTGGTCACAGGATATTCTTTGACCAATCAGCAACCCAGTTAAACTTCTTAAGCCTTACCAGCCTGTATTATTGCTTGTGCCTGTTCTTGGTAAGTTTAACATATGCACTCATTATTCGAGTATTACATGCTGTGTATTTCCCAAGAGTTATTGTATTTTATCTTAGGATGGAGCAGGGCAACATATTGATTTGCTCTCAACTTTCACTTTAGTTTCCAGCGAGTTTCTGCATTGCTGGATAATAGCAACTTCTGATCTCCATCTTCCTGTGAATGTTTGTATTGTGGTCATAGGTGGTTTTCTTTTCTATAAGGGTGGTTTTCCTTTTATTGGTTGGTGGTTTCTCTCTGTGGTGGTGGTAGTTTCTGTTTAGTTGCAAATCTTAATGAGGGTAAGAGTTTGTGGAGGTGCCAATAAATGTCATTTCTCTGTCCAGTTTGGTGCAAACCTGTTGGTAAGTCATTCCCATTATTGTCATTTTGCAAGAAATCCAAAGCCATACTTCCCAGGTATCGACTGAGTGAATGCAAATGCATTGCAGTTCTCATTGTAGTTTGTTAGCTGTCACTGCCTGTAGTTTTTGGTAGATCCTACAATGAACCTGTCACAAATGCTGTGTGTGGGCATTCATACACACCCTGTGCCAACATGGGGAGACCTCACAGTCCCAAAGACGTATCATAACATCCACTCTGTTCTCTGCTGGAGGGCTGTTACAGGCTTAGTCCACAGAGCATGCTGTAGCTTTGGGGCACGGTTCCTCAAACCTGCTTTGTGGGAAGGTGCTGCTGCCTATTTTTCAAATCACAGCATCCTCCTGCCAACGTGCAGGTTGGCAGCACAAGAGTGTGCTTTGTGACAGTTAGCAGCTTGGGAAGAAACCTGAAATGCCTGCTTCTCAATATGCACAGGGATACACGTGCCTTGATCAGAGTGACTCCCCAGTGAAATAGGTGCTACTCTTTTCAGGAAAGGATTGCATTAAGGAAACAAAGAAGGCTGGAATTTCTTGATTGATCTCTCAAACTTCTATCTTTTATACCATAAATGTTTTATTGAATTACGTGTTGGGACTTTTTAATACCTTTGTGTCTGTTGAGATTGCTGGTTATGAACCTACAGATTTGTACTAATTCATAATTCTAATTGTTTATGCAATAAAATAAGGAAAACTTTGATATAAATGACATCATGGGCTTTTTAACTTTATTTTTCGTTACCCCTGTGTTTGAAATAGAATAAATGTTTGTTCTCCTAGCCAAGGCACCTTAGAGTTTCATTACAGTTTCATGACCAGGTTTCCCAAGGCAGTTTCCCTCTTACATACCTTGGTTGAAAGTAGAGCGCAACCAAATATTGGTGTGTGTTTTTCAGATTGCTGTCTTCTGTAGACGTTTTGTTTGGGATAGAAGTGGGAGGAGGGCAGCAGCCATTTGTCCTGAGCTCCCTTTGAAGGGAGTCACCCCATAGGGACGTGGTGGGGCAGCCCTTCTGATAAGGAATCCTACTGCTAACATTTGAGCCGTGCGTAGCTGTTAGGACATCCCATCATGGTCTGCTTTAGGAGGATACTCCTTGTTGTCTGTCTTTGAAGTGTTTTAAGCATTCAAGTGTAAGAGTCAGTGTTTGTGCTTTATTTTTGTCAAACTTTGCATTCGAATACAGCTTTATTTGCCAAAATTTCCCTATGAGAAGTGTGACAGGTTAGAGAGGAGCCCTGCAGTAATTCTGTGAGCGAGAGAAATGAGAAGTGGGTAGCTTCTCCCACGTGGAAAATTGTAGGCTATTATAAATGGATTTTGGATATAGATGCTATTTTGCTCATTTAAATAGGTGTAATTAAAATATAAATGAACCCAAAGCTAGAACAAACATAAACAAGAAGTAACCCAGATGCATGTTATCTTTAATAATGTCAGTGAGAGGGATGCAATTCATGTACTTTTGAAGAAAACACGAGGTAAGGTGATGGTTACAGCAGCTGGCTTCAAGACTGCTTCGCTTTGTGCTTTTTTTTTAACAGCCTTGAATTAAGGCAGTAATGAGCTTTCCATGGCTGCTTTTGTGTGATGCTCTCAACTTCTCTTGTTTTCAAAGCTGAGTTTGAATCTTCACCTCTGTACGCACTGGAGGTCGCTAAAACTGGAGTGGATCAGTGTTGTAAGTGATAGCCTTGTGTGTTAGGTGGAGGCTTCCACTTCTGCAAGTGGATGAAAGAAGGCATAGGCAGTAACTGAGCCAAGGGCAGTGTTACACAGTGGCTGGGAAAGGTGAGGCTGGCAGATGTGCATGGCTGCCTTCATCAAAACCGCAATGTTTTGGAATGCTTTACTGTTGTGATTTTTTTTTTCTTTCCACTTGTACCCATGCTGGTTTTTTTAAATATGAAACCCTGTTTTTATTTGCCTACGGATATGGATTTTTACCTACACACTGCCCTCTGCCCCTGTGCCTGGAGTTGTAGCCACAGCTTGAGGCTTCTCCATGGGGCAAGCATGCCTCTTTTTCAGGCTTTGCTCAGGGACCGGGCTCCTGTGTTCAGATAGCAAGTGTTTACATGGGTTTCCTGGCTGGCTGCTGCCAGAGGGGAACGTGAAACCCAGAGCAGTGCAACAGGCAAAGCTTCCATGGTCAGCCCTGGCCCTGCTGTGCTGTCTGAGCAGCACTTGGGCTCAGGGACGTGCGGCCGCTGCAGGGAAGAATTTAAAGCGGCTCCTCGCCCCTGCCGTGCTGCTGCCTTGTTGGCTGTGGAGCTGTCGTTTCACCATCCCAGCTGTGCAAAAGCAGCCTTCTGATCCTCCCCGTGGAGGTGAAACAAACACCAGCTGGTTGTTTTCCTGCCTTGCTGCTAGAAGCAGCTGGAGTGAAGGAACGCAGGCAGACAGAGGCGCTGCGCGTGCCTTGGCGTGCCTAGAGTGTTAACAGTTAACTGCAGCCTCCATCAGCTGAATCTCTTCCAGGTGACCGAGCGCAGCACTGTTTAGCTTCCTGCATTTGTCAATGTGAAATTACGCACTTCGCTTCCTCCTCACTGTCCTGCCGCAACTGCGCGCTGTGCTGCTGCTGCTCCCCGGCGCAGCCCGCCTGCTGCCCTGCCGATGGAGAGACCCGCAGCTCCCCAGGGTGTGCGAAAGCATGCAGGGTGCACACATGGCCTGCTTGGGTTTTTTTGGTGTTATTTTTTTAGTAATAAAAGACTTTTTTTAGATGGGTTTTTTAAGTAGCCTGACAGCAGGAAAAGGGCGACGCGGCTTAAGGCAGAGCTCAGGGGCAGAGGTGGTGCTGTGTTGAATCTGGGGTGGGAACGGTGGTAGGGAAGGGACCCCACGAGATGTCAGCTTGCTGTCTGTAGGCAGGTTTGGGGCTCCCCAAAAGGCAGGGATTTGTTGTTTCGGGAGGAGTTGTGTGAGCTGCAGGAAGTCACAGAGGTGCCTGGGGAGGTGCAGAGCACTTTGGCCATGCGCTGAGCCCAGAGCTGGGTGCTGGGGTGGATTGGCTTTGCTGTTGGTTTTGTGCTTGCCTTTGATCAGGTGTCCTAGTCCTTCGCTTTCTGCTTGGAATGCAAAGCAAATCGTGCTGGGGAGTGCTGCTAGCGTGGCTGTTTATCACAGGGAAGATCAGAAAGAAAAATGCCTGTTTTAGGAAGATCACAGTGTGAATAATCAGAGCGTCTCTTAATTTGGTCATACAAAATAGCTTTTGAACAGCAGTACTCACTGCAGGTCCCATGGGGTGTCTGCATGCTGCATCTCAGGGGTCTGCAGAAGGGGGGAGAGCTGCTGGTGGGCTTTAAATGCACTGCAGTTGTGCCTTTATGTATTTGGAAGTCTTTAAAGAGTCCACAAACAGATTAAAAAACCAAGCAGTCTGGAGCAAAGCAATTCACACTGCTCCTCTTTTAGAAGGGCTTTACTGTACAACAGGGTTGTAACCACCCACTGAAACCTTGGTCTTATGCTGTGCTGCAGAGGTGCTTTCCTGAGAGCAGGACGTTGCTCTGCTGGTGTACGAAGCAGGAGGGTCAGCAAGAAATCTATTGCACAGTCCCTGTTTGTATGGAACTGCTTCCTTTCCCATCAGTTCTGGAGATTCCCTGAATTCTGCATGTATTTCAGCTAGCTTTGTCTTCTGGATTCTTTTTGTGGAGCCGAAAGTAGTGCAGTGGTTTGCTCTGACTTTCCCTCGTGGTGAGAAGTAACCCTTATTTCAGGAAAGGATGAACTGAAAGATAAGTTCTTGCTACTTACAGTATAGACCTGTATTGTGAGCTGTTTGCTCAACAACATCCAGGGGGATTTGGGCACTTTTCCCTGGACTGTAAGCAATGTATCTGTACCCTTAGATGCTGTTCTGAGGGTGTCTGTCTGTACTGCACTGTCACACAACAGTTGATGTGCAAAGAAAACTCTTCACTTTGAGAAACACACTGAAGTGTTTGGATGCATGTTGCTTTGTTTTTTAATATGAGATAGTAATTATGATTTACAGTAACAGTGGGTAGTTGTCTTAGCTGCAGTATATTGAAAGCATTTTTTCTCTTTGTTTCCATTCCATCTTCTGGTTCTCTTCCCCTCCAGGCCTCCCAGTGGACCATTCTCAGCTCTCCTCCCTCGTGCTGAAGAGTCCCCTGGGTTTGAACCCAGCATTCCCTGTGAACCTGAATGCAGCTGGCCAGGGTTCATCTCCTCTCCTGAGCCCTGTCCTCAGTGATGCTGGCGGTGCCAGGATAGAAGAGGATGATGAGATGAAACGTAAGGTGAGCCCATGGCACTGCAGGGAATGTACTTAATGAACTCACTGCAGAAAATGTGCTTAATGAACATGCTGCAGAGAGCCCCAGAGCAGCAGGGAGCTCTTCTCACCACCTCTCCTTTGTACCTTGGGATGGAAACAAGAGGTGCTGCATCCCACGGGAGTTATTCTGGGGGTTTTCTGCTGGTGTATTTGATATAAAGCAGCAATGGTTTGCTTGGCACCGTTTGGACTGGAACTTTGTTACTTTAGAACGTAGAAAATGCTCATCCTTGAGCTGAAACTTGAAAGGATGCTTGAAAACAAGTTCAGCATTCAAAATGATCCTCACCAGGGAGATGTATTGAAAGGCTGGTAGGAGGGATGGCTTTGGTTCTAGAAACTGATTACTTTTGTCTGATTCAGTAATGAAAAACTATGGCACGTGCTGAGGTTAAACCTGGCACTGTCTTTGCTGACTGCTCTCACAGTTAACCTGTGTCAGCTTACTGGATTGTGTAAGCTGTCTGTGTGAAGTGCTGCTGCATCACAAAAATGCGTTCTAAGGAGCTCAGAGCTTGTCTTGCTTGCAGAGTATGAGTGATCAGATAGGTCTGTTGTCTCCTTGGTGCCTTAGGAAGAACCCAGGCCTTCCATTACAGCACAAAGAAGTGCCAAGTTCACAGCGAATATACAGAAATCTCAGCAAGAGCAAAGATGCTGCTCTGCTTTCAGTGCTTCCAGAGCTGATTTCTCCTGTGACTGGCCACTAACACTAAGGGAGCCCTCCTGTCAAAAGAAACACAATTGCTTTTTGCCCTCCTGACGTGAACCAGGAGAACAAATGAGTGCGTGCACTGTAAGAGGCTGCTTCCTTTCTCTGTGTTATTAATACATTTCACTCTAATTGTTGTAGATCTTCATGCAGGCAGAGTAGCCTGCCAGGCCTTGGAAAAATATCTGTCTCTATGTAATCCACAGGGAAGTCTACTGGGAAAGGCTTGATGAATGCCTGTCCTGCACCTCTGAAAATAACAGGTTCTCCCTAGCAGCTGTTACCAGGGCTCAGCACAAAGGAATTCAGTTGAGGATGGTATAAAACAAACAAAAAAAATACTTAAACAATTTACAATAACATGTATTTTCTTTCTAGCACTCATTTTGATTCAGTGCAATGAGAGAACATCTGTTTTCACAGTTTCCTTCCTCTCTGCTTTGATGTCCATTCAGTCCTTCTCTTTTGAGACTTTCCCCCGATGTCAGGGAGGAGACAGCTCTGAAGAAGATGGAATAGAGCATTTTTTAACACTGAAAAACTTAATTTGCTAAACTGTGAGAACTTTTTCCAAGTGTCAATGTTGCTCTTCTTTCAAGCTGTTCACACAGGGGGTTTTGTGTGGCACCCTGTAAGCGTTGGAGCTCTGTTGGATCTATCTGTTGATAACCAAACGTTGTTTTCCTACAGCAAGGAAGAATGTCTGTAAGATTTGAGCTTGTGCTTTGTAATAGGACATCCATACTGTGTTACCTACTGATCATTTTGTGTTCTTTCAGCGCTACCCAACCGACAAAGCGTACTTCATTGCAAAGGAGATTCTTGCTACAGAAAGGACGTATTTAAAGGACCTGGAAGTTATTACAGTGGTAAGGGTTCTTCCCTTTCTTTAATCCTCTTCTTTTCCTTGAGCTCTGTAATCATTACTTTGGAAGAACTTGGAATTTCTTCCAAGTAACAGAAGTCGTCCTGACAGAGCGTAAACCTTGAGCCACATAGCTGTACCTTCCTTGCTTTATGGGCCCTCACCTGACAGGGCTGATATCCTCTCTGTACTGCTATCATTAACTCAAATATCCACATGTTAGGTATGAGTTTCCTTAAGGATCCCTTGGCTGTGCATTCAGCCTCAGAGGTCACCATTGCTGTCAGCAGTGCTTATGATCTAGCTGTCACCGTTTCAGAGATCCTTCATCTTTGTGCCTTCAGATGATGAGGATAGATGCCAATTTCAAAGAGAATTAAGGATCCATAGAGTTTTGAAAGGTTTAGTCCTTTTTCTTTTTTTCCCCTCCCCTCATTTGAAGGAGTGGAAGAAGCCCAGCACGGACGGGTGGATCCTTATTTGGATGACTCTGATTTCCAGCTCTGTCAGAGCTGTTTTTTACTTACTGCAGGCTTGAACACACAAATTATTGTTTTAATTTCATCAGAGAGAAGTTTGTGCTCGTTGTGCCATGCAGCATCAGCTGAGGTACCTTGCAATAACTCACATGGAGATTCCTCCTACTGACTTCCCAGACCTTCTCCTTCCATTCCATTCTGTCTCTGTGCTCGTGCTTTCTCCTCCCCATCCCTACAAAAGCAGAAACGTCTGTGCTGCTGATGGATTTCAATAGGAAAAATAATAATGTAATTTGTGCTTGTTCCTGCAGTGGTTTCGCAGTGCTGTTATCAAGGAAAATGCAATGCCAGAGGGCCTGATGACGTTACTCTTCTCTAACATAGACCCAATTTATGAGTTCCACCGAGGCTTTCTGAAGGAGATTGAGCAGAGGCTTTCACTCTGGTAAGCACTGCAGTGCAGTGGCTGGGCAACTTTTCCTGTGTCCTCACATTAAAACCATGCTCATAAGCAGAAACACCCATTCAAATGTAAGGAGAGTCGAGGAAAAATATTCTAATAAATCAGAATTTTAATTAATGACTAAATGCATCTTTCAAGCAATGCCTTATACACACTCTCCTGTATTCATCTGAACTGGATGCCCGGCCCAGTGTTTTTGTAATGTAGCTTGGTGTTGTTTCTCTGGCCTTGGAAAAGAGAAGGTCAGAAAGATAATGTGTGCATTTTTTCAATACCTTCCAGTTAATGAATCTCCAGGTGAAAATCTGGGAAATGCTTTTTTGTAATTAAAATTAGATTCTTGCAGCACTGTTTATTGTAAAGGGCACTTTTTCATTTATTTAACCTTTATATTGTTTTTTTCCTGGCCTGGGATGTAATGTATGAAGATATTTGCTACCATTCAAAAAGAGATGCTTTTCCTTCCTCCTGGTGATGTTGAAACATTGGATGATTTTTGTTCTCTTTTTGTATTGGTGAATTGAGCTGCTGTCTGTACCTGAGTGTTCCAACTCACTTGGAAAGCTTTCTGCTCTGGAGAGAACAATCCAGGCCATTGTGTGAGATGAAAGCAACCTGAATCTGAAGCAAGGGAAATGGAAAAAATAGTCAGTGAAGCATGATCAAAAATAAATTCGTACATTTGGGCAGGATTGTAATAATGGCATGTACTCAGAAAGTATGAAAGGTTGAGCTCTGTAATAGACTTCCAGGCAAATTCTTTTCTGTTCCTTTCTCAGTTTCCCAAGTGTGGCTTTTGGTTTTGTTGTTCTATGCAGCTTCAAGGCAATCAAAGGCAACAGCAGCTGAAATGGATGGAGGTGGGATTAACGTTAGTTCTGCTTCCTGCAGGACAGGAGGGCTTGGAGGGAAGGAACAGAAACATCTTCCTTTCTCACATACTGTGCCTTCTAATTTCACCTTTTTATGTGTATTTCAGGGAAGGAAAGACAAATGCTCACGTGAAAGGGGATTTTCAGCGCATCGGAGACGTCATGCTCAGGAACATGCGCACTCTGAAGGTAGCTGAAGGATTTGGATAACAAAGTGCTGGGGCTGTTGGTTCCTTTCTTCCTGTTGCCAAAGATGGTTGTTCAACATTCAGGAATCATAGAGAATGGCCTGGGTTGCAAAGGCCCACAGTGCTCATCCATTTCCAACCCCCTGCTGTGTGCAGGTCACCAACCAGCAGCCCAGGCTGCCCAGAGCCACATCCAGCCTGGCTTTAAATGCCTGCAGGGATGGGGCATCCACAGCCTCCTTGGGCAACCTGTTCCAGTGCCTCACCACCCTCTGGCTGAAAAACTTCCTCCTAATATCCAACCTAACCCCCCCCATCTCAGCTTAAAACCATTCCCCATTGATTAAATCCCCAGGATTTTAACTTGAAGCAACTTGCAAACAATTACTGCTGCTAAACAAGTTCAAAATAAAACAGAATATTTACAGCAGGGCACAATAGGAGGGTTGCACGTTTTCTGCCTGTGTTTACCTTAAGGAAAGGCTGTGTGTTAGTTACTCTAGAAGTAATTAAGTAGCTTCACAGTGTTCCAATCTGTGCACAACTTTAACTCTCCCCTGTGGAGACACTGATTCATGAGGTTGATTAATTTCCAAATCCAAGCATTCTTAACTGCAGAGTACATTCTGAAATGAGGGCCCCTTTGTTTGGGGCTGAGGACTTCATGGGGCAGGTATGCTTGTGTTGTGGTGGCCAAATTTTTATCATTGCAAAATCTATAGCAGGCTGTTTTCTCTTTTCTGTGCCATTCAACAGGAGTTTACAAGTTACTTGCAGAAGCATGACGAGGTCCTGACAGAACTGGAGAAAGCAACCAAACGCCTGAAGAAACTGGAAATGGTTTATAAGGAGTTTGAGCTGCAGAAAGTTTGCTATCTGCCACTCAACACTTTTCTGCTCAAGCCAATCCAGAGGCTGATGCACTACAAGCTGATCCTGGGGAGGCTTTGCAAGCACTACACAGCAGAGCACCGGGACTTTGCAGACTGTCGGAGTGAGTGAGCACCCAGCTGCACACACATGCTGGGTTTTAAATTGCTTGGCAGGTACCTGTGGGAGGCAGCAAGCTTTGCAGCTGCACGTTCAGTGTACATTCTCCTTTTCTCCTCTTGAGACCTCTCTTATTCTCCCATGCAACTGTGAGAATTGCACAGAATTTTTGGTTTAGATTGCTGAAAGCAAAACTGTCAAATGTGTTCTCTGATTTAAATATCCAGGAAAGGAATTACAGCATATCAAGTAGAAAAGCAGAAAAGTGTCAGGAAGCAGCTTAGTTCAAGAGGTGCTTAGGCTGTGTTGTTTTTTTTTCTTTACAATTTTTGGTACCAGGTTTTACCAGTCTGCTGTCATGCTCTGGTGCAGGGCTCTGAAGTTCTCTGCACTGATTAGAAAATAGTTGTTCCTTACTTTGCAGTTGACTTTTGGCTACATGGTCATTACTTTTCAGATGTGCCACCATAATATCTGGAGGCGTTGGAGATGCTGTGAAGTTACTTGTGAAGTTACTGTGAAGTCACTGTCTTGCCTCACTCTATATAAAGTATTGCTTAAGAATGAACCTAGCTGTCAGTTTCAGATTCAATTTTCCAGGGACAGCGTGGGTTTGTCTCCTCGCTCTGATCCCATTGGCACCATTTCCCACACAGATGCCCTGAAGGAAGTCACGGAGATGACCTCCCAGCTACAGCACAGCCTGATCCGCTTGGAGAACTTCCAGAAGCTGACAGAGCTGCAGCACGACTTGATTGGTATAGACAACCTCACAGCACCTGGTCGGGTAAGTAACACTGCTGAGCTTTCAAAGCCTTGGTTGTTTTTATGACCATGGTGTTGCATTGCAACGCGTTGCTCCACGCGCAGCCTTTGTCGCATTTGTGGGATGAGTGCAGAGGCTTTGGTTCATAATTGTCTTCATAGCAGTTCAGCTCCTGGTGATGTGGTAGGGAAGCGGATCACAAATGCTTCTGCTTCAACTCCAGCCACGGTTTCATGTTTTCAGTGGGGCAGAAACTGGTTCCACCTGGGTGCAGGGCTCTGTGTTTGAGTGGGAAGCAGGATGTTGTACTCAACAAAAGCCCACTGCCAGCTTTGTGTATGTCTGATGTGACCTTGTGGACACAGCGATGGTGAGAGGTGCAGCGCTGGACAGAAGTGCTATTAGTGACTGTTTCTGCAAGAGTTTCTTTAGCTCCTGCTTGGTTTTCTGTTTGTTTTTGCTAGATGTACTGAGCATAAGTAGAGGAGCATCGCTTATGCTTTTGGGATGTGATGGCAGTCACTGCAGTGGGATGTAAGTGTAACAGGTGAACTGCTGAAATCCAACAGGAACTCTGCTCCTTTTCCTTCTCTTGCTTCACTGATTCAAATGCTGGCTGCAGCAAGGATCTGATTCATGTGACAAAACAGAAGGAAAGGTGGTGTTTAGCATTTATCAAATCTGTTGGGGATCATTGCTGGGCACCAATCAACACCTGTATGCTCTGGGCTGAGAACAAATCCATTAGAATTCTGTGTGGTTGGGAAAGTTGAAGCTTTGCATCACTGTTTCTTTTCCTTGGCAGGAATTTATCCGGGAAGGCTGCTTGTACAAGCTCACTAAAAAAGGTTTACAGCAGCGGATGTTCTTTCTGGTGGGTGCTGCTTCTGCTTTCCTACAGTGTTCAGAGTCTTCAAGATAAAGCTGTTGTGAAAGTGTTTTTGTGTGCTTGTGATGGAAACCAACAGTCATAACTGAAAATTCGTTCTCAGGTGGTGGTTGTTGATTTTAATGGAGGAAGTGACTGTGATCGTGCTGTCAGGCCTGTTTCCTTGGTGGCAGAGAGAGTTTCATCAGAATTATGAACTTAATTTCCTCTCTTGTAAATAATAGTTTTAATGAATAAGTAAACGTTGTTCATAAATGTTGCAAGAAAGAGCACACCAGAGTGATGGAGAAACTGTTTTTCCATGTGTCTAAATGTAAAACATACTTGGTGCTGCCTGCCTGCTGTCCTCAGAACCAATTGCTTTCTTCCTCTGTTCTTCAGTTCTCAGATATGTTACTGTACACGAGCAAAGGGGTCACAGGGACAAATCAGTTCAAAATTCACGGGCATCTTCCTCTGCATGGCATGCTGGTAAGTGGTTTCAAGCTGCCAAGTCATTTCCTTACGCACTGTGGTGCTTTAAGGCAGGTTGGGGCATTCCTTCAGGGCTGGAGGGAGAAGCAGTGCCCTAGTAAGCATGGATGGGACCTTAAAGTGCCTCAGCCTATGTGCTAAACAGAGACTCACCTGCAGGCAATAAGCTTATCCCTTCATCTCATTAGCAAAACAATCGGAGCACGTTTGACCATTCATTCTGACGGTGCAGTGAGAATCTGATCTGGAAGGTGGATTTGCCTGGGCATTTTTTTTGCAACGTGAATGCCTAGGCATAAAATCAATCCTCTGTGTCCCCACCCCCATATTCTAACGGGACTGTTGTTTTTGTGTTTGATTTGCAGCTGATAGTGCTTGACCCACCGGTAAGTAATAGGCTGAATCCTGAGCAAGATCCTCTTTTTCTGTCCCTGCTACGTGTTGTGCTCTGCAGCTAGAGATACAGTAGAAAGACACCATACACTTCAAATATAGAGCCAAAATAGTCTTAAAGTAGGTGATACTCATTTAGAAAAAAAATAGCTGTTCTGCAATTACTGCTACTGTGTTGTAATGATACTGAGGCTCAAATTCATAGCCAGCCAACAAGTGGTTTTTGGTGTTTATCAGTCGCTAAACAGTGATGAGAAAAACCTTGGATTTTTTTCCTGTAGGTGGAGGAGAGTGAGAATGAATGGGCTGTTCCACACTGCTTCACAATCTATTCAGCACAGAAGACCATAGTAGTGGCAGCAAGGTAAGATTTATTTTCCCCTGTGCGTGTGGGTTTGAGAGAGACCTCCAAAGAGTTTTGTTTGGTGCAGAGCCACCAGGGCTGTTCCTTGTGTCCTCTGGAGAGCACAACTTCAAAATAAACTCATGACACTTCACAATGCCTTTATCAGCTCTTTGTTTCAGGAAGGAGTCGTTTGTCAGCCCACACCAGTTCCCAAGTGTGGGAATGCTCAGGAATGGCAGGATTCCATCTGCAGCACTCGGGGTGCTCTCTGCATCAGGAGGCAAATATGCCAAACTGCCTTGGCATCAAAATGTAGTTTAGGCTGCTTTGCTTTGAATACGTGGTCAAAAATGTGAGCAAGGAGGATGGGTTGAACATTTAGAGGTGCTTTATAACCAGACTTTGCAGTGCTTCTCTCTCTGTAATTTGCTTTTCTGTACATGGTCACAATGGAATATGTAAGCTAACACAAATGGTGCAGGCTTTAATTCAGCTGTTAATCAGGCAGTGCTTTGACTAACCTTGAATAAATCCATCTGAGCATGGTGCAACTCCCTTTGGTACCCCAGTGTATGAATTTTGTTGATCTTTTCATTAACCTGACAAGGAGAAGGAGTGCAAAATGTTTGACTAAGGCTGAGCTGCCTTTTTAGTTCAGCACTTTGTGTTTGATGTCCAGACACTGTACACGTTTGTATTTCAGTGACATTCCTCCATACTATTCTGGTTTTGCCCACAACCTCCCAGCCAAATACCTGAGTGTGTGACTGTGCACAGCACTGTGCAAAACAACTGTGCATGTAACAGGGAAAAAAGAAATTCCACAGCCATATGAAATGTGTCCAGAGGAAGACCTTACTCTGTTGCATACTGACAAATATAGATGCATGTGTATGAGCTATAGAGTTCTTACCCTGTCCTCGTGGCACGAGCCATGCGACCAGCAATGGAAACTGCACGGGTTCAAAGAATTCCTCATCTTCCTGCACGCTGTTTTACTTTCTTGAGGAGAAAAGTAAATGATAAATCCCCTTTAGAAGATACGCTGGCTTTCAGGTTGTCTTTTATCCCTCAAAATATCATTTCCAGTGTGGTTATACAATGCATTTCTAAAGGGCTTTCATTAATACTGTTTTTAGAGTGAAAACATGATTTCATGTTTGAAGCAGTCCATCAGCTGTTGGTGAACAGTGATGCTCTCGCCCAATTATACTGCTGAGTCTGGTAGATCTGAAGGAGAATTCTGTGTGGCCCCATGGCTGTCTATTCATTTAGTTTCCTGTGAAGTCCACGTTTTAAAATGGCGCTTTTAAACTTGTTCTAAAGCTCTGGATAGTGGTGAAGGCTCCAGGGTGGACCAGTCACCATTCACACTGTTTGTCTTGCAGCACCCGCTTGGAGATGGGCAAGTGGATGGAAGACCTGAACATGGCAATTGAAATGGCCAAGAAATCCACTGAGAAATCCGACATGCTTCTGGACAACTCTGTATGCAACCGCTCCAACAGTAAGTGCTGTTTCCCACACTCTTGAAAGTAGTCAGGTGTTGAGTCTTGTTCATGTTTCCCCTTGTAAATTTGATGATGCAAATGGAGTATTTTATAATTCATATGCTAATAGTGAGCTCTTGTGCTCTTGTCGTGTTTTAGTTCAAGTTAATATGCTTGTGTTTCTAGGCTGATGCTCCCAGTAGCTTTAAATGCAGCAGAGATGCTCCAGCTGCTGAATCCTTGATTTGATAAGCTCCTTATTTGTCTCTTGTGCAGGCATTTCTCCATTTAACCAAGCAGGGTGTTTTCTTGTCCATAAATTCAGTGGTGTATTTAGAGATCAGCAAATTATTTTATAGCCCAGCACTCTTGTGCTTGTCTCTGGCACTGCCATGGATGTGCTGAAATTTGTAGTGTCCCTCCCTGGAGCACTTCCTGTTCCTTGCTAAGGATCAACTGAAGATGAAGTGTGGGGGTTTTGTTTGTTGCTTGTGTTGTTGTGTTGTTTTTTTTCCCCCCCACACTGTGGAGTCAGCTGTCCCAAGCAGAGCTGAGCAATGGGAGCCAAAACGAGCAGCTCAGCTGTAACATTCAAGCTGTATTTTAAAACTGGACCATTGCAAGAGAGAAAAAAACCAAACGCCATCCTTTCTCAGAGGAACGCCAGCTTCTCTCGCACAGTTTTCTTAAACCGCTGCCGAATTCTCCTCCCCCAGGATCCTCTGATGAGGTCTCTGTAGAACAGGAGTCCGAAGATGACATACACTCTTCCCGTAGCTCCTTGGACAGGCAGAGCCACCACCGTGCCAACACAACCATGCACGTGTGCTGGTACCGCAACACGAGCGTCTCCATGGCCGACCACAGTGTGGCTGTCGAGGTACCGCGGGGCGCAGCTCGGCCTCTCGCTCTGTCCATCTCGGCTGCCTCAGCCTCTGCTCATCCTCCACTCCGTGCTCCACTTTGCATTCCTGCTGTCTGTGGGAGAGCACGGACCATTGAAAGCCCGCTGCGTGTCTGCTCATCTTCATGCATGTCTGTGTGTCTTCCGGCCCTCGGTGTGTGGCTCCGTGTGGCACTGCTGGCACGTTTTGGTGCTGGTCCTGCAGGCTGTAAGGCAGATGTGCTCAGTGTGCTGCTGGCAGCTGTACCCCGGGCGTGCTTTAGGTGGCAGGTAGTTGGGTAGGAACCTCCTTCCTGGAGGCTGACGTGCTTGGTGTCCAGATGTGGGAAGTACCCTAAATGCCATAAAGAAAAAAAGAAGGTCCCTCGCTAGCCAAAGCAGGGAGTCAGATGTCAGGCATGTGTACTTTCCTGGCCCTGCAGCTTGGCCACTTCAGTGGAAGGTGTTAGAGTTGGGCTCCAAAGCTTCTGGGTTTTGAGAATGCAACAGTCAGTAAGGAGGTCCTACAGTGTTATGTTGGCTCAGGGTCTGGAAGTTGGACACCTCAGCCAGCAAAGTGGTTTCTGCTGGAGGGAAGAAGCCTTCCTTTGCTTGATGATACACCTGGGAAGGAGACATCATTGCTCTTGTGTCCTTATAATGAAACCTGCCCACTGCAGGCTCTGGGAGTTAACGTGTGAGTTCTTCCAGCACCTTCTTGCCTCATTCCGTTCCATGTTCTAACACCATCACTTCTTTCACAATCCATTTCCCTGTAACAGACACTTCTGCAGCATCACTTTTCTTACCCTAACGTTCTGTTTTTCTCTTTCTCTCCCCCTTTTCTCTGCTCAGTTTTCTGCTCTCTTGCTGTTTCTCCAGAGCTTCCTCCTCGCTATTTGCTGGGTCAGGCCCAACGGCCCAACACAATCACCCATGTTTGTTGGTACCGGAACCAGAGCCTGTCCCTCTCTGATTACCTGTGCATGATTCAGGTAAAACCCTCTCAAGTTCTGTGCTGGTGGGAGGAGCTGTGGGATGCCAAGTGAAGCTGACTTCTCGCTCCGTGAACCCACATGTTGTGTTAGCATGAGGTTCAACCAGCAGCAGTTGTGATGCTGCCTCGTTGATACAGGATTTCCTCCTATTTCTGCTTCTCAGAAGGGTTCTTTGTGTAACTCTGCTCTTTCTCTCCAGTTATGATCCATTTGCCTTCATTCAGTGCTATAGGTTTCCTTTCCCCATGGCACAGATGCTGGGGACTGACCCTGGGGTGCAGCAGTGACCACGTAGCGCTCCTCTGCAGCCTGCTTCCCTTTGGGGCTTGGCTTTGCACAGCTGCTGCGTTCTGTCCACAGCTATGGCTTTTATCATCTTTGTTTCTTCTCTGTTTTTTCCTCCTTCTCTTGTTTTTTGGTTTTGTTTTTTATGTTTAAAAAAAAAAAAGGGGGAGTGAAAGAAGGTGAATAAAGGGATGAAGCCGCACCCTTGTGGCTGTCACTGTTTCCTGGCTACAGACTGCAGAAGACGAGGCTGGCCGCAGGGATGAGTCAGGGTTGCACTGCTGTGCACTGCCTGGCAGAACACTGAGAGCCAGTGAGCAGTTAAACCTCAGAACTCCATGTTAGTGGAATGCACAGTGGAGCAGAATACAGCTGTGTGCAGAACTGGTCAGTTGAGGATTGATTCGGTCACTGTATGTAATCATAGAATCATTCAGGTTGGAAAAGACCCCTCAGATCCCCAGCCAACCCCAGCCCACCCCACCGTGCCCACTGCCCAGTGCCACATCTCACAGCTGTGAGCACCTCCAGGCACAGTGACTGCCCCAACTCCCTGGGCAGCCTGTATCCCAGTGAGGTGGTGTGCAGGAGGCCACTTAAAACATGAGTATAAGGGCTGTTATAGGCAGAGCAGTGATATCAGAGGGCTCAAGGTTTCTGACTGCAGCAGCTAACTTTCTTTTGAGGCCAGCAATCAGTGGTTTCATGGCAGCCTTCTGTTTGTTCTTGCTAGAACCAGCTCTCTGGGTACCTGCTAAGGAAGTTCAAGAACAGCAATGGCTGGCAGAAGCTCTGGGTCGTTTTCACCAACTTCTGCTTGTTCTTCTACAAAACACACCAGGTGAGCACGTGGCTGTGTGCTGATGTTTAGGGACTGGGCTGAATCTGGAGACCCTTTGCTTTCAGCTCCAGGTGCCTCTCCTTGCAATCTGAAGGAGAGCAGCAGGTGAATGGTTGGTAGCACTTAATGAAGCCAGGTCTCTGCAGGGCCACGGGCCCTTCTTGCAGGATTTAATCAGTTGTTAATAGTACTTATCTTCTGCATTTCATGGGAAGGATGTCGTAACACCTGACTGGTGGAGCTCAGTGAATGAGCAGCCTTTGGTCTATTTCTCACCTGGGGCTGCAGTACAGTCACTGGTTGCACAGGCAGCAGGAGTTTCTCTGCCCGTGGTGCTCGCAGCACCTGGTTTTGTAACAAGCTGTGCGGTGCAATGTGTGCCTCTTCATCTTATTAATCACCAAACCTGTTTATTGCATTCAGGTTTCCTGAGGGCGTGTTTCTTTGGGGAAGGATGCTTTAATGATCATGTTGGGTCATGCTTGGCATTTCAGATGCAGCAAGGAGGGGGAAGCAGGGAGCCCAGGCGGCAGCAGAGACAGGAGCAGCACTTTGTGAATGCGGTGCAGGGAGTTGGGGGATGTTAGCAGGCTTCATGAGAGATAAAGGCAGCTTCTCCTGCATTCCTTCCTAAGCAAAGCCACACAGCCCCTAGCAGCACAGTACAGCAGGGCAGTGCTGATGGCCTGGCACTGGCAGCATGCAGGCTGCCTGGTGCTCAGGCGATGCTGTTGGGCTGTTGCAGGATGATTATCCCCTGGCCAGCCTCCCGCTGCTCGGCTACGTGGTCAGCTCCCCCGTGGAGGCAGACGGCATCCAGAAGGATTATGTCTTCAAGCTGCAGTTCAAATCCCACGTGTATTTCTTCAGGGCCGAGAGCAAATACACCTTTGAGAGGTAATTTTATGTTTTCTTAACATTCATTTCTCGGTATGTAGCACGCTGTTAATTCATGGGTTGCAATGCAGAGCCCTGTCTTTGCTCCCCACTGCCTCCTGCTCTGAGGGATTGTGTAGAACACCCAACATACTTCCACTAAAGGTTTTCCTTCCCCTCCCGCCCACAAGCAGTAGCATCCTCTTGCAGGGGAAGGCTGTGGTTACACCCAGGGCGGTAGGCTCTGCTCTGTCCCAGGGGTCTGGAGCTGTTCAGAGCCCTCACACTGCTTTGTGCCTTGCAGGGTTGGTTTTTTGGGATGTACCGTTTGCTTTCCCTTCCTTGGGAAAGCAGCACACATAGCAGCTACCTGAGAGAGCAGAGCTGTGCTTTTCAATCTTCAGTCATGCAGCAACTTCAGTCTAATTCACTGTTGATGTTTGTCTTGCTTTCTTCATTGCTGCTTTTTTTCCAAATAAGCAAGTGGTTTCTTGTAAGAAAAGCAATCTGTATGACTAAGGGAAGTACTGCCAGCCTGTTCTCCATGCATAAATACTTTGTGTACAGTTCTAAGAGAACACAATGTGCTCTAATAAGAGTTCTCCAGCTCAGTGCACTGTAGAGCTGTTCCTTGAGCAGGCAACCACATTTGCAGGATATTTGCCACAACGCAAGCATTCGTATGAAGAACCAGCTCATTTACTGAAACAGAATGAGTATTTCCCTTTAAAAAAAAATGTAGAAGAAAGAAGGATGGAAAGCAGATGTCTTGTGAGGTCTGGTGAAAGCAATACAAGCTGTAACAAAAGCACGAGCTTGTGCTGGTGAGAAGCTGAGCACTCCTACTGCCCTGTTCCTTCTCCTTTCCCAGGTGGATGGAGGTGATCAAGAGGGCCACCAGCTCCCCAGCCAGGTCGAGCCTTTTGCTTCCCAAGGACGAGAAGGATCGGCACACGGACTGAAGGGAGCAGAGCTGGATCTCTGCCATAAACATCGCTAAGAGGCAGGTGGAAGCAGGAGTCTGGGGAGGTGATAAAGCAGAGAGCCAGGCAGCTCATTTCTACCTGGTATGGAACGGGAGAGCTTGGCAGTTGCAGACAGGGATCAAGCCCACTCCAAATGGTGTGGGAGAGGGTCACGACTGCTCCAGTTGAACCTACTTAGAGAGAATCTAACAACTGCAGAGCTTTGGTGTGTGCACATTGCGGAAGGTGCCGCTGTGCCAGTTGTTAACTGTACAGTAATGCCCTTGCCTGCCCTGCAGGTGGCAAATGCCACCTTTTTTTCATACTATGACTGGATGGTCAGCATACCTGGGGGAAAGCAGCAGCTGCTGGGGTGAGTGGTTCACAGCTGCTGGCAGCAGGTTTGCTGGCTCCCAGGGGTTCCCTTCCCTGATGCTCACGGCTGGCTCCAGCCACGGCCCCACTGCTGTCCATGTCAGCTGGCTTGCAGGCCTTAGACTAACAGGGTCCCACAGATGTATTAGCGTAACAAGTGCATTTTGAACAGAAACAGCAGCTCTTGCAGAACAGTTCTGCTACTCAGAGGCTGCCAAGGCAACGATTTTCCAGGGGAAGTGTGAACCTCTGCTGAGGTGTCAGCACGCTGTGGGTTGGTGCAGGTGGGGTGTGTGGTTTCTCCTCTGAACTCTGCTATGGTGCATGCTGAGAGGGTCACTTGCTTAGTCTATATCACAGCTCCAGAGTTCCTTTATCCTATTGTAGGTGTTTCTTAAGGCATGGGATGGCAAACACTTCACCCTTGTGTGAATGATATTTTCAAGGCATTTAAAGCAATATAGGAGAACAAGCTTCTCGGAAAGTCACTGTTGCTTGTGCTTCTGTGTCATGTAAAGACTTTTGAGAATCCCTTTTCTTACCTTTAAATATCAAGGGGGAACCATCTTCTATTTCTCGTGAAGGTGTAAAAGTCACTGGATTCTAGATGGAGCATTAGTGTGCGAGGACTCCATTAAATCTCTGTATTAATGCTGACACGGTTGCCATTTGTTGTTTTTGCAAAGCTGTCACAGTTGGTTGCTTCCACAGGACTGAAAGAAGGCAAACACTGTCAAATGCTGATGGATGTGGTTTTGAGGGGCTCTAGGTATCCTGCTTTTATTTTGGTATTTGAATAGTAGAAAAAGGACCCAGGAGTTGGTGTAGTTGAAAGCAAAAGGAAAGTGCTGCGTGTTGTGTGGACAGAGGATTGCTGAGATCCCTGCAAACATGGGAAGCACAGAGACTGACCTGTGTGTTCTCCAGGACTTCAGATTATGGTCTGCAATGCTTTGGGGGATGGGGGCAGGTGGGGGTTTTAAGAGAGGTTTCCCAGACTGCTCAGGTGACTGCAGATTCACTCTTCACTGCCACTGTTGTGACGACCGTTGTCCCGTGTAACTTAAATGTACTTAATTTATTAGTGTCTTCATTTTTAACAAGTAACTGTTGTAGGTGAACACGTGTGGATCGACCAAGTATATTATAACCAGCTCAGTTGTGTCGTGGAAGTAAATAGCATCTTGATATGAAATGATTTCAGCCTCTTATTCCTGCCAGGTGCAGTGGAGCACTGCACGTGAGCTGTGAAGGGTTTGATGGAGAGCCTGGCTCGCTAGGCACTGCTAGGAGCTGCACGGGGCAGGAAGATGCAGGGCAGGACCAAGCACAAGGCAAAGAAACTGCAGCTTGAACGAATACTTTTTACCTGGCAATAAAAAGTTACACCCCACCTCATTCATTTTGTTACTTTATTGAAAGTGGCAGATCCCTTTCAATGCTTTTAAAAACTAAAACCATTGTTGTTTCGAATACTGGACAAAGTCTGTGGGGATTGTTTCCTTTAAAAATTTTACTCATTACACTGCAGTGCATGTGAGTAATAACACAAGGTACCTTACTGACACAACTTGCTACTGTCATGAACAGCAATTTTAAAGCAGCAGGAGCCCTTTCTGCTAGACTGCAGCCTCTGCCTTCAACTCAGTAACTTTTGTGTCTATACATTAACAGCTCCTCCTCCTCCTCCTGAGGGAAAGATGGGTTTGTTGTGTTCCTCGTAAGGCCAGGCTCCAAGGCTGCTCACCTGGAGAAACACAGCCCTGCAGCAGCTCCAACGCAATGAAGCAGCAGCACCTTTTCTCTAGCAGATGAGATCACAGTGTGTGCTGAGCCCGTATTTATCCACCAGAGAGGAACAGGAAAGGACTGACACAAGCTAAAGTGAACACCGCACGTGGGGATGGGGAAACGTATGCTCCTCTGGAGCTCCTTTTAGCCCAGCACTTACCATCTGCAGCTCTGAATCAAAGTACCAAAAATCAAGCCTTACCACTAACACTCTGCCTATCTATCTCTCCTTTAAAAAACGCTGAACAGCCGCAGCTTTTGTTCTCAGTGGCTTTGGGGTGAGCCACATCATTCACACAAACACTCAGAAAGATCTGGGTATCTAAGGTCTTGCTGACTTAATGGGAATATCTTTACAATTAGTGAGCAGATTGCTAAGCAACCGGCTATCAGAAGTTATTATCCTAAGTCTATTTTTCTAGACCTTGACAGTATAGATTATATCAACCTCAATTAAAAAGTAGCTTTATAAACTAGTACTATACAGGAAGCAAAGCTCATTGGGATGGCCCTGCCAGCACACCTTTAAGCAGGCACCGCAGCCGTGGACGTTTCAGTCTCTGCCAGCAACCACCACCCCAGCCTGACAGATAGAGCAGAGCCCTGGCTCCAGCCAGTTTCCAGCCCAGGCAGAAAGAAGAGTCAAAAGGTTCATTTAAGAAGATGGAGAAAGAGGCTGAGAGTGGTTTTGGAAACTCCCACCCACAGCACACGGATGCCTCTGCTGCCAGCCATCCCACCTTCATCTTTCTGCAGAGGACAGGCATCCTGTCCCAGGAGCTGCTGCGCAGTGCCGACCTGCCCTCGGAAGAACTGAAGCCCTCAGTGTTGGCCATGGGCTGCTGTGTTCCCTCTCCTCTCCCTTCTTTTTAATCCTTCTGCAAGGTTTGGGCACATGCAGCTGTCCACGGAGCTCAGAGGTGAGGCCTGCCCAAAGCTGAGTACCAAACCTTCAGCTGCAGAAAGCACCAGGGAAGGAAACCCCAGCAGCTCCCATGCCAAACGTAACCACTGGCCCCTCCCAGCCTCTGGAGACCCAAGGCAAGTTCTGCTGTTGCCTGCATCACATGAACCAACGCCTAATGCAAAATGATGTCCCAGAGCCAAAAAAGAAGCAGTCAGCAAACCCATCCTCCCATGGAACAAGCTAGGGAAGAGCAGCAGCAGCCTACTTACTTTACTTTGCCTGCTGCTAGAGTCAAAAGCTTTCTTTACTAGCGTGTGAAGGAGCTGAAAGAACCCTTCAGAATATCCAAGGAGCTGTTCTAACTTTCCCAGAGGCTGTAGTGCACGTAGAGCTTGCAAACATACCTGCACTCACACATTACAGCTCACAAACACTTCTGTAGGAAGGGTGGGAGGCTGAACCCATCAGGCTGGCCTTTGAAACACACACAGCTGAATAGAGGGGAGCCTTCCCCTTCTCCAGCAGGCAGCCATTTACCAGTGGGATTCAAACCAAGCCAAAATGGATACATCCATAGGGAAACAATTAAAAACCGCGTTGATTACATTGTAAAAACAATTAGACCACCCATCTTGGGTTCTGTAAAAGGTCTAAATTGTACTTGCATTGCAAACCTCACCCTGGGTCATCATGGAAACACGTGTAATATGGAGGCTCTGAAATGTCCTGGAGTCCGTAACACAATGTTATATCCAACAGCAGACAGTGGTCTGGATTAGAGATGTAGTTCTTATGAAGCTGGAAAAAATCCTTCCTCCTCTCAGAACAGCAGCAGGGAATGTTTGCATCAGCGGGCAGAGGTCAGGTGGTTCCGACTGTGTGAAAACCTTCAAGAAAGAACAGGGAGGAACAGGTCACTGCTGCCACATGACACCCTCACCTGCAGGAAGCACACACAGCCCAACCAGCCCTGTGGGCAGAAGTGAGGCTGCCTCTGTTTAACCTCTATCCATTGTCTACATAAAGCTGTCAGTCTTGAAAGGAAGCCCCAGCACTTGAGGAACACAGCCAAGAATTGCAGGGGCTGGAAGGGATCTCTGGGGATCATCCAGTGCAGGCTCCCTGCAGCAGGGTGCACAGGTAGGCGGCCTGGCAGGTATTGCATATTTCCAGAGGAGGACACTCCACCCCCCCTCTGTGAAGCCTGTTCCAGTGACTTCAGAGATTCCACCTGAGCCTAACAAGAAGTTCTGAGCACCATCGTTGTACAGCAGAAATAAACCAGGGGCCCTGAGGCTTTACAAGCCTTCAAAGAAGTGTCAGTTTCATGCTTATATTGACAATTAGAGGCTGCTCGCAGTGAGTGATACCAGAGTAGCTGACGCTCAGTCATCCAAGGTGCATTTATGAGTATCCCCCCTACTCAGCTGGGGGTTAAAACCTTTGAGAGCATCACGAGGACAGATCCTGTAACCCCTGTGCAGCAGTCAGAGTGCTCTCTCCTGCTGTGATTGTTAGACGTTGTCTGTATGAACAAACCCCACAGCATATTTGCTTGAAAGCCGTAATGACTTGGTAACAAGGCCTTAAAGAGGGCCAGTGTTTTCAGTCCTTCATGTTTAAGGCTATCTATTTTTCCCCACTTGACAGCATCCTATTGCCTCTGATGCCCGGACTGCTCAGCACCACACCTGAATGCAGCTGCAGAGCATAACAGCAGTGCAGTTGGCTGCCAGCCCTGCCCCACTGGCACCCACCTTTGCCCTGAGGGCCCTCACTCACCTCTGTACCCGCTCCACCATGTGTGCTATCAGTTTGTCAGAGATGCCAGGGCAGGACTCCTCCGCCAAGCTGAAGGCATTCTCCAGCTCCTCCATAGCTCCCACGTTGCCTCCGGTCTGCTTGTGCTTATCTTTAAGCTGCAACCCAGAAATAGCATGTTAGCTCCTTAGCTCACTGCAGGGAGCACCTGTCAAGCAGTGCAGACATCAAGTTCCTTCCCCTTGTAGGAAGACACCAGGAGGGTGCAGGAGGGGACCCACGTCTTTCAAAATGGCCTTTTTGTAGGTCAGGAAGATGAGAATGCAAAGTCTGGAATTTAGGCTTTCCTCCAGGTAATAACAGCAATTGAATTCCTTACAAGACAGGCTGTGGTGTGCTGCTAAACATCCTGTATGATACTAGTGCTGGATCAATAGCTCTGAAAAAACACTGATGTATCTGAACTGGTACAATCTCTTTGCTGCTGAGGACAGCCTAACACCCAGACACACACCAAAGGCTTCTGGACAGGCAGGGTTGTAAACACTACAGGATCTGGATTAGTCATCACTTCAACAGCTCCAGAAAAGAGCTTTCCGCAGGAGAATGGGGGAACAAAGCCCACAGGAGGGCCAAGGTATGAAGCCTCTGCTTGCATTTAGCATTTTTAGCCCTCTCTCAGTGGACCTTAGCAAGTGCAAGTCTCCTTGTGCATAATCCTAGCTGTTGATTTGAAATGGCTGTGCCTTCATCATTCAGTTACATCACAGAAACCTCAAGACGTTGCTGATGCTGAGCCCAAAGCAGTCTGCCACTGGAAATGCACCATCACATTCTCTAAGTTTCCCACCATTCCCATGTAAGCAGCTCATGCTGCAGCTCATTCCCTGGCACACCAGGATGCAGTGTGCTGTGCAAAAATCAGCCCCTTTTGTGGAACAAGAAGTACCTGCCAGCTAACCCCTGTCCAGCTCAATTAGGCTCCCATTAGGCTATGCCAATTAAGGAGCTTTACATAAGCCCCACCGCTCTTTGCCTGCAGTTGCAGTATCAGCCCTCCTGACTGCTGGAGGTCACCTTTCCTCCCCGGGCCAGAAAGCAGGACACCACGAATGGTTGGACATCACCTGACCACAGACTGCTTGCCTTAGAGGCAGGAGGAGACACGGCTGTCCTGCAGGGAAGCTGCCCACCCAGCGCCGCGCTGTGACGCAGGGCTGCAGCCCTTCAGCTTGATGTGCGTGGGCTGCGTTACATCGGTGCTGCAGAGCAGCTTTCTGAAGGTTAGCAGGGGGCAGAGGGCTGTGCTACACTGCGCCATCCAGACTGGCTCTTATTCCAGCTTGGCCCAAATATTGAGCCTGTCCTCTCCTCCTCAGAAGGAGAAGCTGGGTTTCAGGGCTTGCAATTGCCCACACCCGTGCTGATGACCTGCTGTGGGTCACTTTCCATATTAACACCCAATAATAAAGATGCAGGCAACCATACAAAAGCTCATGAACACCATATCACTAGAAATTCTGTTCACAAAGCCCAGCTCCAGCCTTTTAATGGAAAGAGGTGATCACAACTTAGCAGATTTCAGAGGCATTATTGCAGCAGTGCAAAGCAAATGCTGTTGGTAGGAAGCCAGCACTGAGAAGAACAACATACACACCTGGCTGAGAAGCAGTTTTCAGGTCTTGGAGAAAAGCTTTTTTCCCACCTCCTGCTACTGTACACAGAAGCCAGGTTACTTCAGAGACAGCCCAGCACCTCCCCTGCTCCTGATTTTGCTGAGTGGGATCAGCAGGGCCAGCAGGGAAGTCTGACCCAAGGAAAGGAGGGGCAGCAAGTCTGGGGCAAAGGAGCCAAAGCAGAAATGGAAGGCCAAGACATCACCTCCCATCTGATATCAGCACAGTGGTGCTGCTAAGAAGCCCACAGGTGCACTCAGTGGTTTGAAGAGCTCACAGCTCTTCCCAGAAGGCTGCTAAACAAACGAGACTGAGAAATGGTCAGCAATATGCTGCATGAGAAGCAGCACCTTCTGCCTCATGTGTTGACCTCTGCAGTCAAACACAGTGGACTATGGAAAAGGCCAGTCAGCACAATCCATAGAATCATTAAGATTGAATCAGACATCTAAGATCTCCCAGTCTGTTAGTTCTCCGTTTCCTAAGCAGTGCTGTCTCAAGCACTGAATGCCCGCTTTCTGGAACAGCCTCTGCTTCTTGTCCTGAAGCAGTAAGCCCTCTTTCCACATAAACTCTTTTTCCAAGTCTACTGCAAAGTCCAGAGACCATCCTTGGGAAAGCAGAGCCCTGTGCTGGAACAGCATCAGGATATAGAAAAGAGCAAGTCCTCAGGAGCAGGGAAAGGCATCTGTGACTGGCAGCCCAAGAGAAGGCACACTGGATCCCAGCACACAGTGTCTGTATAAGGTACTTCTTACTAAGAACCCCCCATTTCTACTCTCCTGCTGGGAATAGCAGCTAAAGATCATTGCTAGTGGGCTCCATTATGATTATCCTCCTCTCTCCCTTAAAGCACTCACCTAAAAAGCCAATTACAAACATTATCCTGTCAGTAACTGTAGCTTTTACTGCACCTCCGCATCCTCACCCAGAACACAAGGCAAAGAAACAGTGAATTTTCAAACTCATTTTCTGTCCATCTGCGACAGGCCATGCAGTCAGTCACTCCTGAGCTTTGGTACCCTAGCAACAGAAGATGGCCCAATAGTTGGCAGAGCCAAGGTCCTACTCACCTCCCCAAAGACTGGGTGGACAAGTGTGGAGAGACACTGTGACCGTGGTTGTCTCTTGATGGGCTCAGAAGGCTAGAAAACAAGGAAAGAAGTTATAAGCACATGCAAAGGCTTCCTAAGCTCACAAGCTGCCAAGCCCTTTTTAATTTCACTGCACCTCAATGGCACCTCACCAGATGTCAGGAAAACCACAGCTTGTGTTACCCTGAGGACGTGGAGGAGAGCTCTGAGGCACTAGCCTTGATATTGGACTAAAGCAAATTTTAGACAGAACAGGCACGACTGGCAGCTTCACCAAGCCCCATGAGATTGCGTTAGCTTAGCCCACTTCTAAGGGAACAGATGGCAACCAGACCTTCTGGGAACCATGAAGTGCCATTCCTTTGTGCAGCTTGCTCAAGGAGTTGGGACGAATAGTTGGTGGGAATGTCCAGATTGGGCCCTGGTCTCCGTCCTCTGTGTCTCCATCACTGCCAAAGAAAAGGGGAGGTCAGGACAAAGCCTCAGCTCCACACATGGTTCTGTCTGTGCACTGTCGTAGTCACAAGCTCTCTCCCACACATTGATTCACAAACACAAATACATATGTAAGTATTGCCACAGTTATAAAGCCTGAGGCTCTCTGAAAGGAGATACATATGACTGAATGCACATAAAATACAGGTAACAAGAGCCCTGTTTCACTACATCAGATGTTTCTCATTACTGCTTTTGGTTCCTTGCACTCAGGAGGTGTAGAGGTTCCATAGATAAGACTAGACTAGAATAGCAGGCTCCAACGAAGCAGAAAGAGGCACAAGCCTGTTTCTTCAGGCAGCAAACAGATGCTCACATGTTTTCCTGGCTATGATAATGATCTCCAACCCAGGTGGGGAAAAGGACCTCGGTCGCTTGCACCTGGGCACGTGTGGCACAGAAGGGGCATCTTCCCCGTGCAGTGTGTACATACATGTCAGAATCACCAGAACTTGAATCTTCTCCATGGCCCTCTGACTTCCAGCGCTTGAATCTGTCAATCAGCTCCATTAGGAATGAGGTTTTCTTGGTGTAGCGTGTGATGAATTTGTGCTTTAGCAACTCTTTAGCTGTTGGCCTCTGGAATGAATAAGGAAAGCAAGCTGCATCTAACCTTCTCTGTACAATAAACATGCAAGTGTATCACCTTCAATTCTTGCCAGGCTGCAAGCTCAGAACTACTTTTTCTTCAGTAGAGAGCAAGTACTGCCCTACAGGGGTATTACAGGTCCTACACCCAAAGGCAGAAATGGAGAGCAGTACTCACAAATCTAGGATCCTTATTGAGGCAGGCTTCCACAAACTCCTTGAAGGGCTTGCTGTGGTGACCTTCAAGTGTTGGAGGGTTATTTTTGGGGATCAGGAAGAGAACCCTCATAGGATGGAGGTCAGAATTTGGAGGCTCTCCCTTTGCTAATTCAATGGCTGTAATTCCAAGGGACCATATGTCTGCCTAAGAGAGGAGCAAAGAACAGTGACTACAGAGCAGCAAGGGGCAATTCTGCGACACGGAAGCATGCAACTTTGGCACAGCTGAAGGGCTCATCACATAAGATCACACAGGGTGCTTCACAACTAATAGACAAACTTCTACAGACCCTGAATGATAGGAAAGTACACTACCAGCAGCATTTCCCTGCATTAACCCTACCACCCCCTGCAGCAGCATCAAGCAATCCTTCTCCTGCTCTAGCTCACCTTGAAGTCATAAGCAGACTGTTTGATGACCTCTGGTGCCATCCAGAATGGAGTCCCCACAAAGGTGTTCCTCTTGATTTGTGTGTCTGTCAGTTGTCCAGCCACTCCAAAGTCAGCCAGTTTCACGTCTCCTTGTTCCGAAAGCAGCACATTGGCAGCTGTTCACACAAATAAGTGTTAAGTCCACAAGTTCCCAAGTCATCTGCAACCCACACAGAACTGACCAGTGGGAAGGGACATCCCACAACATCCCTCTTTGCCTCCATGTAAACCTCAGTTTGGATTCCCAGTGTCAGACTCATCCCTGTGTTCTGCTGGGTAACACAGAATACTTCTGTGGTGGTAATAAGGAGTAGATTTGAAGGGCCACACGATTACTAGATGTGATTCCTGGATGCACAGAGGTGAGAGGCACTTGGCCCAAGGTACCTCAAATGATCTTTACTTTTTTCCCCTCGCCCTTCAGCAGCATTCAGTACAGGTTAAACAGCAGCTCCCTGAAAGCAGCTCACTCATCCTGGCCTTGCTTCCCACTCACTCAGCTTAAGAAAGCAGCACTGCTCAGGCTCTGGAGGGAGGGTGGGCTGTAGGTTTGCAGAGCTAGCAGCTATAGAAACTTGCAATATCACGTAGACAACAAAATCCTTTCTGTGTCTCCCTGCATAAAGTTTCCTCATTCTCCTTGTTCACATGCCCTCCTGCAGAGGGTCAGGCAGTGTGCATCCAGCACTGCCATCCTGCTGTCCTTTGATGCTCTGCTCCTGATGTGAGGCTTCTCTATGGGAGGCAGGTGCCAGATCTCTCTGCCCTGCACAGGGCCAGAGGCCACAGCAATCAGGACAAGAGGACACATGCAGCCCTGACTTTCCTGGGCTATGAACCCTGCCTGCAGACACCACTGCAGTAAGTTTTTCACCATGATAACCAGCATGCATGTGCCTTGGCATCCATCAGAAAAGCAAATACCCAGACCTAACAGCCAGCTGATAGTGAAGCACACCATTCACTGACTCCTTTGCTTTAACACCCTGTGTCCATGCAAACTGCAAGTGTCAGAGAAGAGCTACAGATCCTTACTGTTGCACTACATCCTGAAGACAACAAAAACATGAGCTGCAATAAAATGAGAAGTACCAGATTCAGAAACAAGCAACCCTAAGAAACAGGCTTTGAAACCTCTCAGATTAGTTCTGCGTCATCCTTCTGAATTCATGTTTGGAATATCCCTTACAGCACAGACAGCTGAGCTCCCTGCTCTTACCTTTGATGTCCCTGTGGATCTTCCTCTCAGAGTGCAGGTAATCCAAGCCCTTTAGGATTTCCCTCAGGATAGTAGCTATATAAGTCTCTTCCAAGGGCCCTGGCTTTAGCTGAAAAAGTGCAGGAAGACAACTTAAAGGGTGAGTGATGCTTGCATTTTCAAGCCTCTCCCATTTGTTACTTGGAAACCTTTGTCAAGCAGATCATATTCAGCAGGAAGCACCAACTGCACACAGCCCAGTGCACATCTTGTTCTACAAGCAGAATGCCAGACTTTGCACCTGGTTACATGACATGGAAAATCTTTGAAGGCTTTTCTGTTAGTCTCTTAAAGGCTTCCCAGACAAACAGCAGGATGCTCATCTCTTGCTCTCACTTGGAAATACACTGGTGAACAAAACACCTTATCTGTTTCTCTTGTTCAAGCCTCTTTGCCAGCATGCAAGAGCTGAATTTCAGCCATTGCAACAGCAGTGAGAACTTGTGCCTTCTGGCTGTGGCGTGACAAGGTACCGTATCACAACTTTTCTCCTTTTAATCAGTTCTCTTCTAAACAAGCCCTGCCTTCTGCTGTTGATTACAGATCCCCCTACTGCACCCTTCCTCCAACTCAGTGCAGGCTCAGCAGTTTTCACTATATGACCTTAGTTCCTTCTGGAAGAACAGGCTTTATAGTCCCAAAGAGAAAAGCAGAATCCTGTGAAAGAATACAGCACAGCAGAACTTTTTTTTCATGTGTTTACTATGCATTAGTGTTCCCCTGAAGTCTGGGGCAGCTTGTTAGACATGATCAGTATTACTAACACCAGTATCCCAACTGTAGGCCAGCTCCCTGCCAAAGCCTGATGCCATGCAAGCACTGAACCACAAACTTCTGGCAAGCACAAGACTTCAGTTAGGTGAGCTATGGATTTATGTTGCTCAAGAACAACTTACTGCTGTCAAATTCATTTCACTGTTTTTTTCTACTGTAAAGCAACAGAACACCTTGGAGAACTGTGTTTCAACAGCTGAGCCCCATGCAAACGTTTCCTCTGTCCTGGATATGCATAACCAGCACATCCACCCTGCACTGCCTCCCCTTCAGGCACAGGGCTGTCAGAAAGATGTCACGCAGCAAGTCAGCATCTGCCTTGCAGGCATTTCACAAATCAAAGCTTCAGCCAAGATATGTCAGGGCCCAGAGCTTACCACATACTTACCAAATCCAAGGCTGAACCTCCTCCCAGGTACTCCATGATTATCCACAGCTTGGTGCCCTGCAAGTAACAGCACAGTCCAAGAGCAAAGACGGCTTAAGATCAGGCAGACAAGCAAAACATTTGAGGTGAACAGCCCTTGTGCACAACACAAGAAATGTTGCCTACCACAGCTCTCAGAGACAACAGAGGACCTGCTCCTGCCTCCAACATTTATTTATCTCCAGTTCTGCCTAAGCAAGCTTAGTACTGCTGCGGGCACCAGACTGCACAGCCCAGGGAGATAAGTATATTGTCTGGCTGGAGCCACTCAGCAGCACTCCAACAGATCTAGCACATCTTGCCAATGACAGGAGAGCTTTGCAGCCTTTGATTACATTAACAGAATTCCAGTTTGAAGGCTATGGTCAGCAAGGCACTTTCTTTCTCCCTAGAGAAGAGATTTCCAGACTGAGCTTCTGGTAGGAGATAAGCAGCTGGTCCACAAAACCACAGCTTTCATGGTGGTTTTGGCAGAATGCTGAGAAAGTGCATTATCACCTGTGAAAAATATGCAAGGAATAATTGGGATCCAAAGAGCTCAAGGATTGCTGTGCCATACAGCCAGCGTTACACATGCCTCCAGCAGCTGGCATCATCATTAGGAACTTCTATTGGGGGTTCCTGAACCTGTTCTCAGTAGGAACATCACCACCCCATTGCTCCACCACTCCTTCAAAGACTCAGACCCTGTTCTTTTCATTACTTCTTCAACCCTTCAGTACATCCTTCCCTGCTCCTGTTCCCTCGTAAGGTAGGGAGTGTGGTAAGAGTGCCCTGCTCTTGGGACCATACCAGGAACCTCATTTCCACATGCTCTGCAAGTGACTTAAAGACCAGCTGTATATGAAAACCACATATATGCAGTGGACAGAACCACTGCTGCTCCTGCTGCCACACTGACTCAACGCCCATGGCTTGGGCACCCGAGCAGTGCTGTTTACCATCAGCAGCTGTGGCTCCTGCAGAAGCCCAACCCAGTCTCCAAACTTCTGGCAAGAGAACTGCCTTGGCTTTGTCCTACCTTCAAGTAGGAGCCATAATAGCGGGTGATGTAGGGACTGTCACACTGGCTGAGCACTGTAATCTCTTGCTGAATGTCCTCAATTTCATCCTCAGCCTCCTCCAGATCAATAATCTTGATAGCAACCACTTCCTTGGTGCGGTTGTCGATCCCTTTATACACTTCACCAAACGATCCTTTGCCAATCCGCTCCAGCTTGGTGAACAGTTCCTCAGGATCCACCCTGGAGTGCTAAAAGGGGAGGGAGAGAAGGCAAAGGTCAGCAAGTCCCGCAGCAGCCCGCAGAGCACCATGCATACCAGATCTGTTTGCCTTGCATCTCCTATCTACACATCTGCTGTGTTGTTGAATTCACCTGAAGCCCACAGGCCCTGCATGGTCTCAGAAACGTTATCAAAGAACACGTCCAGGATAAGAGCTGAAGCAGACTTTTACATCTGCTTCTGCAGATCAGAGCTGGAGAGGAACAGGAGAGAGACCAGAAAGGAGAATGACAGCAGGATCCACTCCTAAGAAGGCAGCAGCTCCTTTGGGACAGGACTGATGTGGCATGCAGCTCAAGTGCAGGCACCAAACTGGGGCCAAACGAGCTTCATGAGCAAGGACTCGTCTATACCTGAATGAAAGGCAGGTGAGGTGTATCAGAACCCAATTTCATCTGAAGACTGGGATGAGAAAATAGGCACAGATCAGAGGCCGTCAGAAGTTCACAGAGACGTTTCCCTTCTCATGTTCAAACATTTGACTGATTTGAACGATTTTCACCTCCCCTACTTGTTTGGAGGGCAACATACCCCAGCAGTACAAACACCAATTCCCATCAGCTGCCTTTACTGCAGCCTGGTTTTCAGGCAGACCCAGCCCTGATGGAGCCTCGCATCTCTCAGGAGGTCAGCAGCACTCTGTGAGGCCTCTGCCCACCCCGCAGTACAAGGAGCCACATGGACACCCTGTCTGCACTTCTGGAACAGCCTCCTCCAGCTGGCACACTCAGGCACAAGAGTGAATAGCATTTTCCTTATTTGATAAGCATATCAACTGGGAAGCTACTGACATGACCATCAGAGAAATACTGACTCACAATGGCTGGGCTTCAAAGTTAACTCTTTGATAAGAATAAGCACAACAGAGGGAGGAAGAATCATCTGATGTTCTTTCATTCTGTTCAGCTGCAGACCAAGAGGGCCTGCTCTGCTTCATGCTATTAAAAGCCTCTTTGTGATTAATTTTTTTTGCCTTAAAAAAAGGTCTAGTTTAAACAAAAAGAAAAAAATCTGGCAAATGCAGCTTGACCTACAGGAAGCAGACAAGTGGTTACAGGGAGTTCTCCACACCCAGAACTTCTCAGTCTCACCTCACACGTCACCCAAAGGGACCACTCCCATGCAAGGACTTTGAGCTGGGCAGAGATTTTATCTGAGCACGAGGCAGTGGTGTTTTTGCAACTAGCACCAGGTTTAGCAGCATCCCTGGGTGCTCCTTACTGATTAACCAAGCAGTCATTACACGTTGTTTGCCTTCTGCACCCAGTACATTGCTGCAGGGAGTAAGCTTCACAGTCAGCTCACTCAACAATATTTCCACATGCATTCCAGTCCAAGATACAGATGGATAACCAAATATCCTTCTGCATCCATGGCTACACCCAAACAGGCTGTATTTGAACAAACGCATTGGGAACAGACTGGAGGGGATAGGCAGTGAGGAAATGAGATGGAGATACATAACAGAGTGGAGAGAGTGAAGGAAAGGAAGATCTGTGCTTGAGAAGTGTCAGAAACCAGCACAAGAACAACAGCTGTGGTGCAGGAGGAACAGCTTGACTACATGCAGTTCCCACCTGTTGGCCTCTTTAATAAGAAGGGGCAGCAAAGTGGCCCAGGCACTGCCTCACCCAGTCACCTGCTGCACAGGAGGAACATCATTCATCCCACCAGCCAGCCACCAAGGAGAGAAAGAGAACCATCTCTGAGCAGCACCTGGCTCAGCACACATTCTGCAGGGCAGCAAGACTGCAAAGAAACCTCCCTCTCCTCCTACCTGGATCATTTTTCCATGAGAAAACAAAGGACAAGGGATGAGCTACTGCTTCCCTTCTCAGCCTTGTGTGGCACATTGAGGAATTGGGGCTGAAACTCTTCAAGAATGGGACATCAAACAGCAGAGCACTGGCTGCTGCAGGCAGCTTCTGGGACAGCCAGCAGTTTGTGTTGCAGGCTCTGTCATCACAGCTTCCTGAACAAGCGTCTATACTTTGAGGTAGGTGTATCATGCTTTTTGAGGAACAAAGCAGCTCAGGGGTGGTAGAGAAGACAGACCATGACAAGCACAAGAAAACTTTGCCCAAGGAACTCAAGAAAGTAATACAACTCTGATATTTAGTTACCCTTCTGTATTTTTGACTGGAATGCACCTGGAAATCCTGTCGAGTGAGAAGAAGGAATGAGGCCAGAACTGTTCAATTGCAGGTGCTAGATTTACCTTGCTGTAGCTTGCACTTCAAAGCTGATCTGGAAATGCTTCAAAGCTCTTAGGTGACAGGGTGAGACTATGCCCTGTGCCACGCTGCAGCGGGATGTAGGGGAATAGAATAACACATTTTGTGTAACCTGACTTGCTCCTGCACCAGTAAATCTGTTCATGTGGAGCACTGCAATGAGGGGTCATAAAAAGCAGAATCTGTCCCTTTTCTAAATACCCACTGATCTCAGCACCAGTCTTTTTGTCAGAGAACTGCCCTGCAAAGCTACAAACTTTATTAGTAGAAATGCAAGAAGCCAGATGAAATAACTCACACCTGCACAGTCACAGATAACCCAAAGCACATCATTAGCACCTGTCAGCTTTGCAACTCTTGGCCAACTTGAGATCTTCCCATTTTCTTAGATACTCACAGACCCCACCAGGGCTGCAGAGCAGAGCTCTGGGTCACTGCCAGAAGAGCTGACTGCTCTCCTTGTTGTGCTGCAATGTATAAGCCTTCAAGGGATGAGCACTTCACTGCTCACCTTTTGTCTGACTGCTTGTGTTACATCACAGTTCTGGAGCAGAAGGCCTCGTGCTGTTTCTCCCCACTGAGTGCATTCAGACTAGAGATGGCTCAGAGTTGGGCAGCACACAGAGCACTATCTTGTTTGTACACACAGAAAGAAAACAAGTGTGAGAAGGATGAGGATGGTAATATGCCATCTGGGATCTCATCTCTTTGAAACTTCCCTGTCTGTGAAACGACAGCACAGTCAGCTGCTGAACCCGAGACAGTTTCCAGCTTCAGGAGTATAAGAGACAGATTCTCAACACTTTGAACCTCAAATATGAAACACATACATAATCTATTGTCTGAGACTCCCAACTTGCTTCACTGATAGCACTGTTTTGCTTCAAGGTAAGAAAGTATTAGCTAGAGAACTTGAGACTTTCTCAAGGTCACTTAAAGGAACAACAGAACTGGAAACAAGCTGGATTCGGAGCTTTAAAGACTGCAGTGCAAATACATAATCGAGAGGGTAGAGCTCCCAACAGAGGCCCACTGCACTGTGTGTACACAGCAAAGGTCAACCTAGAGAGGAGAGCACCCAGCTGGCCTGGGCAGGGAGGGAGCAGCACTGAGATAAAGCAGCTTAGGGATCTGCCTAAGGTAACCCAGCACATCAGCAACAGATAAGGAACCCGAGACAAGTCAAGACCCTGACATCCCAATCCAAGTCCTATAGTCTCTCTATTTTTACAGCACCTCCTCACCGATGCTTAAGACTTGGCTAGCAGAATATATGGGAACTGCTGAGTCCCAGCCTGAAGCACTGACTGAGCACCCGGGAAAGGAGCTGATCAGCCCTGGGAGCACAGGTGAAGGCAATTCAGCTGTGTGACTGGAACAGGTAGAGCCTGGCTGCACCTCTCTTAGACCTCATTTAAGGGCTGACTGCCATTAGGGAAGGATCTCTCTGGAGATTCCTCCTTGGTGAAGCTTTCCTCTGCAAACCAACAATCTTCTGATAAAAGTGAGCAATCTTCTGCCCTTCCTTTATAGCAGCTCTCTATTGTGCTGGTCCTTCCATCGTCACACCTTTGTTGTAATGCCTTTCCATTGTACTGATCTATACAATTACCACACAGAACTTTAAGCCAATTCTCACTGCTCTTCCAGGAAGCCCCAATTAAACAGAGTATGAGGTGCCACCAAGGATTCTAGAAGAGGCCCAAGGAAGTAACAGGTAACACACACTGCTTTCCTATTTGAGCTCTGGAGTTAGCACAGTATGACAATCTCTTAAGACAACTGACGTTTGCCTAATTTACAGATTAGATAACCAGAACTTTTAATAGTCTCTATTGTTGAACGCTGTCTACAAAAAAGCTTCAGAGCAACCACTCTGCACCAACAGAGCTCAGCTCCCTGCCTTGAGCAGACAGAATCCTTCCTTCTCTCATTTCTCTCCCTGTACTGTGACTCACTGAGGCACTAAATTTGCATTTAATTCCACCAGTGCTTTGAGGAAACAGTGTATGTGAAAGGCAGCATGCAAACCAAGATGCATTGCAAATCAATTTTAAACCAGAAGGGGTTTGGAGGAAGCATCATCTCAAACTGCAGAAGCTTTTAGTGCTGTAGTACTACACCTATAAGTGGAAAGGACTCTGGGCAGCCTGGTCTGGTGGTGGTTGGTGACCCTCCCTGTGGCAGGGGGTTTGAAAATAGGTGATCACTGTGGTCCTTTTCAACTCAGGCCATTCTGTGATTCTGTGAAAAGGCTCCAGAGAGACCTGAAGAAGGGCTGTAAGAAGGAAGGAGACAGACTTCACTTCAGCAGGGTCTGCTGTGATAGGACAAGGGGAACCGGTTTCAAACTAAAAGAGGAAAGACTCAAACTGGATATTGATCACAGAAGGAAGAAGTTTCTTACATTAAGAGCAGCGAAACATTGGCACAGGTTGCCCAGATTGGTGGTGCTGTCCCATCTCTGCAGACACCCGAGGTCAGGATGGATGGGGTCTGAGCACCTGATGGAGCTGTGGGTGTCCCTGCTCAGTGCAGAGGTTGGACCACATGCCTTTAAGGGGCTCTTCTGATTCTATGTAAAGAGGAACACCCAGATTTCTCCCCAGAGATCTGCACTCAGCGCTAACACCTGCCAACCACCAAACATACCCACAGCCAAGCTCAGAAGGATGATCCAAGCTGATACCGTTCACGTGCTTTTAGCCCCGAGTCACGACATCATCTCATGCCATCACGACAGCAGGACGTACTTACAGCCCCCGAGGGGTAGGACACCTCAGCGCTCAGCGTCACACGGGATTGCTGAGGCCGGAGAAACCCTTAGGATGCCGAAGCCGCAGCAGCACATCCATTGCTGTGACCCCGCGGCGCACCGAGCGTACAGAGCCCGCTCCGCAGGGTTTCGGCGCGGTGTGCCCAGGCCGCCTCAGCCGAAGGCCGGGGCGACAGCTGCCAGCGAACAAAGCGCGGCTCCGCGGGCTGCGAGCCGAGCCGCGACTGCCGGCGGCGGGCGGCCCTTACCTGGCTGGCGAAGTCCCTCAGGTGAGCCATGCCTGCGCGATCCTCGGGGCCGCGCGGGCGGCGCTCCTCGGCCGGCGCTCAGCTGCGGGAGACAACACAGCGGCTGTGCACGGACCCGTCTCGCCCGCGCGGCCCCGCCATCCCCGCTCCGCCCCCCCGGTCCCTCCGCGTCCCCCACCTACGGCCCTCGTCCCCCCGGCGGAGCGCTCTGCGGCGCCATGCCGGGACCCGGCGCGCGGAGCCGCCGCCCGCCCTGGGACACCGAGCTCGGCCGCGGCGCCGGGAGCGACGACGCGGCGCCGAGTGGAAGCGGGAGGGGAGGCCGCGCCGCGCCGCCTGCTGGGAGCTGTAGTTCCCGCCCCGCCCCGCGCCGCCCGGGTGCCGCCCGTACGGACCGCGTGTCCCGGCGAGCCGCGCGCGGGGCGGGAGGAGCAGCTGAGGGGAAGCGGAGGCGCGGACTACGGCTCCCGTGGCACTACGCGGTGCCGGCTGTGCGCTGCGGTGCTGGGGTTACGGCGGCGAGGAGCGGCGCTTAACGCCTTGTGTTGGTTTCATTTAAGGCGAGCCCTCGTGAAGTGCCTTCAGAAGCGCCCCTGCCCGGCAAATCGTCGCCTCTGGGAGCGATCGGGGCTGGCGAGCGGGTTTGTGGAGCAAGCCCGCTTTGTTTTGTGTCGCTGCCACCAGGTGGCGACCACGGATTGCAGCCCTGTGCCTCTGGAGCGGCACGCGGCCCTGCTGGGCTCCGTGGTGCTGGGTGAGGAACAGCTCGGTCCAAAGAGGAGCTCCGGCTTCGGCACACCGACGGGCTGAAGTGCTCTTCTGCACTGAGCTGCTGGAGGTGAGCTGTGCAGAACAGCGCTGTGCCTGCGGAAGGCAGTTAAGCAGCGAGACTAGAGAAGGAAAGGAGAAACACATTGAATTTATCACCTCCCAGGAGCAGCTTCCATACTGCGGGGAAGAATGCACTTGTATGGAGGAAGCAAGAACTGGGCTTTGCCAGCAGCTTTCCTCCTCGCTATGGTTTACGGCTGCTGTCTAGACTGGGCCACTGAGCTTCTGTTCAGCAGATGCTAGGCTGTGCCAAAACAGCCTCTGCCTCAACTTGCAAGCTATGCTGACAGTGTTAAATGGGATGTTCTTCCCCGTCAGCCTTCTTTACGGTGAAATTTTTGAACTGAAGCAGCAAGTGCCTTATGTGGATTTAGCAAAGCAAAGTAGCAGAAGAGAGTTCTCCAAACCTCAAGTGCTCCTTCAGTGCAAGGCATAGGGCTGATGAGCTCCACCCCACCTGCCAGGCACTGCTAGGCATGAGGTGGCTGCTGCGTGATGGCAGCTGTGAACTTCTCCAGGCCTTAAACCTTGCTCCTTATAGGAGATGCGAGGACAACTTTAAAGAGGAACCTGTACCTACCTACCAAGACAGAACGCACTGAGTGAGTGCTGTAGAAGCCCGCTTGCTCTTATGGTTCCCCTTCTAGAGCCCCCAGCTGTATGGAAGCTGCAGCGGGCTGCTTGAGCTCCAGCACTCTTGTTCCTGCAGACTCTCTCACTACAAGTCTTGCAATACTGAGGCTCTCTTTTCCTGCTGATATCGTGGCTCTTAAGACTGTTTTGAGTGTTCAGCAAAGAAAAGGGCCTTTATCTCCCAGTGCTGCTGGTAAAGTGGAATAAGCAGGAATGGCTCTTGCAGCTGTAAAGCTCCAAGTGGAGCTGACTCCTGGGTTGGCTGAGCATTTTTTCTCTCCCAATGACTAATCCTCAAATTAAGCCAGGCTGCTTCCAAGCTGAGAGCACTGAGTACTTGTTCTTCCAAACCATGTTCCTGTGCAGCGGCAGAAAACAGCTGATGAAGCTGAATCCTAAACCCTCACAGACATTGGCGCTCTGCTTAGGCAGGAATGGATACTGCTGATGTATCTGCAGGGATGCTTTGCCTTCCCAGCTGGTCCCTTCTGACTGCGCTGGGAGTCCTGTGCTGATAGCAGAGACCCCAGAGCGTCCCTGCTTAACAAAGTGAATGATGGGAGCCAGTGATGGGGGATGAGCTGCACAGCAGCCAGCACCTGGGGACAGAGCTGGCACTCACTGAGCACTCGAAGAGACAGCCTTGTCTGGAGCCACGGCACAGCTATGGAAATTAGCGTGTCTACTCTTTGAAACAGAACAGAACAGGAACCAACAGCGTGACATCGTGCTTTCATTCCCTGCCTGCTTTTAAACTGGATATGGAGGAATCCATTTGGAGTTGTTCACTGCAGAAAATGAGGAGAAAAAGACGGCAATAGCCAGAATCAGGAAAGAAATGTGCGATAATTGCCTGCCACTGCCTGTGCAGATGGGCCAACCAGGGGCAGAGCATGCAGCTCTAATTCTGATAGAACCACACTGTACTCATGTTTGTGTTCACAAAGATCTTTGCAGTCCAGATGACAGCCCCACTCACTCTCCTGAGATGCTTCTGACCCCTTCTGAGTTCAGGGTTTCCTCTGTGAAATCTCCATGCTTTTCATGCTGTTAGACTAAAATATAACACCACATGAAACCGATTACTTGGAGATACATATTCTGAGAAATGAGCTCTCATGGTGCGTGTCTGGGACCCTTTGTGCAAGGAAAACCTAGCAGTCCATGCTTTGTTAAGGGAAGACTCCTCTTTTCTTGCATTTGTCCAGCAACGTTTTTAAACAGAATGATTCACAAAATGAATTGTTTGGGGGCACTGTTTCTCAGATGAGGATTCTGAGAAGACTTTTGTGTCTTGTGTAATAAGAAGCAGCAAAGCTTCTTACTCCTTTACGCATCTTTCTGATGTGGGGCTTGATGCCAGCATCAAAATTCTGTCCTTTGCTGGACCAAAAGAACCATTGGCAGCTCTGTGACGTTAATTTCTGCAAGGCTAAGTGATAATTCAGGCAGATTAGTGAATCGGTCTCATGCACTGCAGTGATCTGATCTCGTGGCTCCTTCTAGAAATGAAATTCTTCAATCCCAAACATATATTTTTCCTATCAAAACGCCAGACATATGTTAGTGCCAGCAAGAAACATGGCAGTGTGTTGGTTCTATCCTGGTCTGTGATTACCAGGACATGAGAAACCAGACCTTGGGTGTGGAGTTGCTTTGGGAATGCGCAGGAGAAACTTGCACAGATGCTGTGCAGGTCTGCGTGAAGCTGATCTCTCTCTCAAAACTCAAGGTAAGCATTTCCCACTTCTTTTAAATTAAGAAGCTCTGCCTGTTAAATGACTCACGCTGAACATCTACCCTGTGTTGTCACTTCTGGTACAGGGGCACCTCTGTCCCTTAAACCACAGATGTTCAACAGGAAGTATGCAGGGCTGCACAGAGCCTGTCTGTCAGCCTGTCTGTTTGTCTGCAGAGACCTGCAAGAGGAGATACGCTAGCTGCTGCAGCTGCAGTGGGAAGCCATGCAGCTGGCTGTGCTCCCTCCTGGGGCAGGCAAACACAGCTTGCTGCTCTCTGATACAATTCAGTGTGTGACCTGACTGTGGCTTCTTTCAAATTGCCTTCGCCATGAGGGATGATGTTAAGCAGCGCTGCCCCTCCTGTGGAACAAATAACCATTTGCTTGCAGCTTCTTGGGCATGGCTGATGGGTTGGTGGTGGGTCCTGGTGATCTTGGTGGTCTTTTCCAGTCTTAATGATTGTATGATTTGATTCTATGGTTCTATACTGAAGCATTTGTTGGGTCTGAAAATTGCTCTGCTTGCTTCAGCAGAAAGCAGTGACTTGAATGAGAAACCTCCCTCCCCCAGAACCGCAGTTTTACATATTTCTTCATTCCTTGGAAACGCTTCCCCTAATTCTAGTTTAACTGATTGACCTCTTGTGTACTGAAGACTTCAGGTTTGAGCTGGCTGGGGTTCTGGGACCATGTAAAAGGCCATTGGTGTCAGAAGCTGCTTATTCACTTCAGCAGTTGACTCAATTCAGTAGCTGCATCAAGCATGTTCTTTTTCTTTTGTTTTGCTTTGTCTCAGGTGCTTTATGAATTCTAACAGCCTTTTCACGTTTGCTCTTTTAATTTAGCGCATAAAGACATCATTTGTTTCTATTTATCTCTAATTGCATTTGGATCACTCTTCAGGAGGGCATGCACCAAGTGACATGAATAACCTGCTAAGCAGAACACAGAATGCTTAGCACCTGCAATACGTTCAGATTTCTCATTTGTTTCAGCTATAGAACTGCTTTAGTACATAATTTTCCTCCTTTTTAGCCAAGAGGGGAAATGTAGCACGGAGCTGTGCTTACTTGCAAGTAAACAGGTCTTAATTCCAACTGAGACTCACCCTACCAGAGAAACAAATGCAAAAACAGATTAAAATCGGTGACCTCAAACAAGATTTCCTGCTTGCTGATTCTGAAATATGATTAAAATTGACTCAAATGCTTTGTCTGAAGTGGGCCCACCCTGAGCATCGTTGGCTCTGAGCACCTGGCCAGCACTTTGCTGGCATTCCAACATGCAGTGCCAGCTGTTGATACCTGGCAGCACTCAGGCGGGTGGCCCAGGACCAGCAGCAGCTCTTGCAGTGAGCCTGGAAAAGTGAGGGCCGTGCTGTGGAGCCCATTGAAGGTAGTGCTGGGGCTCCTCAAAATTATGTTCAAATTTCCTTTCTTGCCTTTCAGAATCAGGTAAATGCTCCGGCCCAAAGCTTTCCAAGTCCAAGTAGGGAAAATTCTGGAGTTCAAAGCCAACAGAGGTAACTAACCTTGCTTTGGGCACTCACCCTTCTGGCAGAAGGAGAGGCAGCTTTGTCCTGCCTGTTCTCCAAAACCGATCAGGATAGCTCAGTGTCAGGTAACAAGAAGTTGCAGTCTCTTTGTTTTTGTTCAGTGAGACTCTCCCATCACAACTCGTGAAGGCTGTAATTGTGGGAGCACCGGGAAAGCTGCACTTGGTGAGCTGTCTCTGCTCTTGCACAAGGCTCTGGTGATTACCTGCTGGCAGCATCCATCTGCCTTGTGCAATGCACCACGCCGTTCCAAATCACTGCAGCTGCACTTCTGTATGCAGAGGTGACAGTAGGCTGTGGCTTCATGGACGCTTGTCTGATGGCAAAGCTGACAGGGTTTCCTTCTGCTGCCCTGCCCAGCTCTAGAGGCTGAGCCTTTCCAAAAGTCACCAAGGGCTTAACATAAAAGCAGAGCTGTGTCCTGAATGTGCAGAAATACTTCGAGGCATGTTTAGGACATGCAAACATGTGCAAGGCAGACTCCTTCCTTGTTATCAGCTCCAGCAATCCGTCTGCCTGTGTAGGACACTGCTGTGCCCCAGCACGTGTCTCTAGGCTGCACATCAATGCATCAGAGCTCATAAATGCTGCCAAGCCAGTACAGCACACATTTGGGCTCATGAGATGTCAGGGTCAGTGCAGGCAGAGGCATCTGCCTGCCTTCACCTGTCTGCACCTGTGAGAGCATCCCTGCATGGAGGTGTGGGACCTGGTTCCCATCCTGGGGATTGATCGGTTGCTGCAGTGAAACCAAGGCTCATCCTCTGCCCTTGTGCCTTAGGGACTGAAAGGGGAGAATCCTCTTTGCTCTCTTGGGGATGTTGACCTCATGCTGTGCTTTTGCTTTTTCTATTTTAGTGGTACAATATGTAAATATGTTGTTTGTGCTAAGAAATGAAGTTTTGTCTATCAAATCACAGTTTGGAGCTGCTCTTTTACTGTGGCTTGATACCTGAGTGGCAATGATTGTGCTCTTCATGGGAAATCAAATTTGGGAATAAGGGTGGAGATGATGAGGATTCAGCTCATAGCACTGCTTAGTAATAGGAAGTTCATTCCAGTTTCCCTTCCATGGGGTTGTACCCCAGTCCTGGAGTACAGCATGTCTTTGTATATATGTATCTGTGTATGTGCGTATATGGGCATGTTTCTAACAGGAGACTTGTGCCTACAAACACCAGCAGTGAGCATGACAGCTAAGAGAAGAAAACATTGGTGTTAGTGATAATCTGTCGGATCCCTAAGTAATGGATTGCTTACTAATCCTGATGAGTGTAAACCACCAGACCTGTGTACTTGAGAAGGTGAACCATCTGGAGGCTGTGGAAGGTAACATTGCCTGCAACACAGCCCCTTTGTTCTGCTACAGAACACAGCACTGCAAGATGCTGCTCAGGAGAGGTGCTCGGGGCAATCTCCTACACAGAATACTGCAAATAACTGCCTGGGTTCCATGAGGCTCTGAACTGAGCCCTTCAGAATTAAGGGGAAAGTTCAAAAACCCTCTGTGTTCTGCTTGGGTCCCATTATGCTGCTACTTCCATGTATTGTTTTTCTGTTAGAGCTGGCAAGATGTTTCTGTAGGAAAAGTGCTGTTTCTTCTCATCTTGCTGATCCTCCTGTTAGTGCCCCAATGGCTTTGAACCTGTAGTGTGACCCCATGGGCACTCACAGCAGTGAAGGATCCCTTCCCAACACAACCCAAGAGCTGCTGCCTAAATGGACCAGGAAAGGCAGTGGGGAAAGACAGAATGGCTGAGGTGATGCAAGAGGGTCAGGGTGGCATGGTGGAAGGCTGAGGACCATTATGGTGCTGGTGCTCTGCCACAGCAGCCCTGTTTATAAGGTGTAGTCCTGTTTTGTTGGGTTTTTTTGGCTCTTATTTTAGGAAGTGAGTGCTCCAAGCTTTTCTGATCATCCCCATCTGAGATAGATAGGCAGGAGTTGTAATTTAGAGCCTGCTGGAGCCAAAACACTGCCATGCCACGGATACCTACAATGGGAACAATGTTTTGGGGTGAGACAAGTGTTTCAGTGCCATTTTCTGGTAGCCCTTTGCCACGAGGGATCCCCAGTATAGGTTTAGCCTCTAAATGTTGTAGCCTGAATGTGTTATGGACAAAGGAGCTCAGCAGACACCAGCAGCTCCCTGGGCTGCAGCATTGCTCCTGCATGGCCGGCTCAGTGCTGTGTGCTGAGCTTTCATGTACTACCATCTAAAGAGGCATCTTTTGGTGTGACAGCGGGCAGGGAACATGTGGGGTGGGATTGGCACCCAGGAGAGCAGGGAGGATCTGTGGCACCTGCACGCCTGCTAGAATTCTGACAAACATGATCACTAGTTAAGCAATACTGATATTTAAGCCCTCATCTTTGTTTCAGGGCTCTACTGAATAGGAGCAGTTTAAACAGAACTTCTGTTTCAAGCTGTCAGCTGCTGTAGCTTAGGCAACATTTCTAATGATTGTTTGGCCATGAGAGTTGCAAAGGCAGAAATATGGTTGTTCAGGAGGCCACAGAGTGCATTCTGCAGGGAAGGAATGGGTCAGGGATGGGCAGCTCCTGTTGGAAAGGATGCAGCTTACTCAGATTCTTCTTTCTTGGGCTGGTAGAATTTCTTTTCTGCAGGAAACATTTCTGCTCAGACAGAGCAGCGAGGCACTGCACAGCTGCACAGGGAGGTGGGGGTCACCATCCGTGGTGGTGTACAGAGCCGTGGAGATGTGGCACTGAGGGACGTGGGCAATAGGCATGGTGACATGAGGTGCAGTCGGACTCGGGGATCTCAGGGGTCTTCTCCAACCTTAGTGATTCTGTGATTCTCTAATAGGAATCCATAGCTGAGGGCGGGGGGATGGCTGCAGCACGGCCTTCCCCTCCCATTCCAGCACTCCCTGCTCACTCCAGCAGTGTAGTCCCCACACGGCTCTGCAGCGAACCTCCTTAAGAGCACAGAAAGGGGAGGAGGAAGCGCAGCTCTCCGGCTCCCGCAACCCCACCTCCCGGTTATTTCATCTTCCTTACAAGGCTAAAGCTAGAAGCTTTCCTCTGCCTCTGGGTCTCTTAAAAGCAGCGCGGCGAGCCCAGGGCTGTCAGTGGGATGTGGGGATGGGGGCACGGTGGGGAGCCCTACCCCCACTGACCCGGCTCTGCAGGAGGAGCACCGAACCAACCCATCAGGAGACACCGAGGGGGACCAGAGCGCAACATGAGGGGTAAATATATTTTTCATTGGGAAGAGCAAAAGTAACTGGCTTTGTTTAGTCTGAAATTCGTTACTGTAAGCAGCTGTCCAACAATGAGGACTCAGAAATGCATTGGCTGACACCTGGGCAGAGCCTTAGGTCTGAGTTTGCTTCCCAGAGCAGCACTGGGTTAGAAAGACCAACATGAATTCACATGGCTGTAGAAATTCTGTGTTTTCTCTATAGCCATTCACACCTGGGAACATTTTTTTAGAATCTGATTTCCTTTTTTGCTGTTACTGAAGCATTTTGAGTAGCAGTACATATGTTGCTATAAAAACAGAAAAAGCTGCAGAACCAAAACCCCTCTGAGAATGTGATAAGGACCAGGTCTTCCACCACAGCCAAGGGCCTCTGGGACATCTCAAATGTTCCTGCCCCTCTGTTCCTGTGCTGTCTGTTAGTGCCATTCCTCCAGACAGATCCATGCCCCACTGCGCTGGAATGTCTGCCTCTGGCTGAGGTTGCTGCAGCTGGTATTTGGGATTCAGGTTTTTTTCCAGTTTAATTGAAACAAGATGAAGTTGTCTGCTGAATTGTTTCCGTGTCTGACCATCCAGTCTGTCTGCAGTGCGATACTGGAACTGCTGAATGCAAATAGATAAAGGGAAAACATCTCTGTGACTGGGAACTGCTGTGGGCCAGACTGCTGGTGGGATCAGAGCAGCCAGGGCAGAGGATGCAGCCACTCTCGCAAATATGATACTACCAACATCAGTGTAACTGTAAGGCGTGATACCTGAATCGGAGTTCTGGAGAAACTTAAAGATGCTCTTATTCAACAGGTAAAATGAAAAACTGTCCTTGGGAGAGCAGCTCCTGAGAGCTGTGACGGAGCCCCGCGGATCGCTGCCTCCCTAAGGCTCAGCCCAGCCTGGAGCTGGGTGGCTTTGCTGCGAGGATGGAAGTGCTGCGCCGCTCCTCCGTCTTTGCTGCAGAGGTGATGGAGGTGTTTGACAGGTCTCCCACTGACAAGGAGCTTGTGTCCCAAGCCAAGGCCCTCTGCAGGGACTACATCAACTCGAGGCTGATCCGTGCAGGTGTCAGCTGGAGCAAACCTGAGCACAATACCCCGGTGCCTGGCGGCAAGCTGGCTGAGGTGTCTGCCATCCTGCTGCGCCTGGGTGAGTCCCTGCATGTGGTCTGGGCTTGGGAATCTTCCTTGGCTTGCACATCTTTCATCTTTTAGGTCATTGCTCAGCACTGTGGTTCCGAGACCCAACAGCAAATGATGTTTAAACTGTGTAAAACTGCATCTGCGTGAGAGTTTTGTTTCTCTCTGTAGTTTTTCTCAGCTTGGCATTTTGAACGGGGCTTGTGGTGGTTCTCCAGGCACAGGTGGGATCCTGGCAGCTCCATGCCTGGGCTTCATCAGCAGCTCACAGAGGTGGTTGCTCACCCAGCTGCAGGGATGTTTAAGGGTAATTGATTAGATGTGTGTACCAGAGATTTTATAACACTGCTTTTCAGTGGCAGTGTGTTAGTGTACTCTCTTCGCCTTTCCCTACCCCAATCATTTAGCAAGTTCTTTTCCTGTTTTTGGTCACTGGGGCAGCTGTAGAATCTTCCATGCTTGGGGCAGTGTACCAATCATTGATACAGGGACCTCTGCACCAAACTAAGCCTTGTGATGCAGGACGATAAGGATGGCTATCTGTGCCCAGCAGCACAGAGCAGTAGAGACTTCTTCAGTCATGGCAGTTGTGGACACCCAGCAGCTGCCCTGGCAGAGCACTCAGCTGTGCACTTGACATGGCTGTGGGAGCAGCTCTGGAGCAGTGCTTGCAGCCCGTGCACCCTCTGGCTGCTGCCCATTGCCTACCTTTGGCTTTAGGCTTTGACCTGCATGCTCAAGTGAAGCACTCTTCTCTAGATCCCAGCGCTCTGGTTCTAGGAGGTTGCTTCCAACATCCCTCTTTGCCTGCAGGTTGGAATATCAGTTCACATTTGGCTTGGAAACTACCATTGGCATTTGCATCTGATTTAATTACACCAAAGTTCAAGTAAGTCTGGTGAAGCAACCTTTAACTGAGCCCAACCAAATCAGTGGCAGACTGGTTCCCCCACTTTCCTCTTTCTAGTTCTTTTGGATGTTATCCCAAATTTGTTTTTAAGGCATACATGGTTTTCATTTGGCTGGCTTTTATTAAATTACTCTTCTTTTACATGTTTTCTCTCGTATGCTGAATCTTCTGTTGTTTTTGTCCATCTGTCAGCCTGGCTGCCTCTTTGTCTCCCCAGTTTTTCTTGGGCTGGGGTTGAGCCAGATCTTCTGTGGGAGGCCAGGAGGACACTGAAGGGCGAGCAGGTGGCAGCCTGTGTCTGGAGGCGTCTCCTGGGTGACTCTGCTACCACTGATTCTCCTCCAGATGGAGAGGCTTGGCTGACAAAATCTGCTTGGAGAGAGCCATGGCTTGCTTGGTTCCCATGCAGCAAGAAGGGGGAGCTGTCCTTCTTGGTAGGATAGTCAGAGGTGGTAAAACCCAATGATATGGCTAAGAGATCTCAGACCAACCTACCATGTGTGACGTAGGTCTGGTGTACCTGAACCAGAGGTTGCAGCACCAGGAGCAGGCTGCAGGCACTGAGCCCAGCCCAAATTATGTCCCAGCCACCCCTCTGGGCTGGGGACAAGGCTGTGTGCTCCTTGCAGAGCCAGAGCAGCTGCTGAGGATATAAGGAATGGTGCCTCTTATCAGCCCTGGCCATGCAGGCTCAGGGTTTCCTCTTTCCTCAGCCCATGTGGAACAATGCACCAGGCACAAGGGGCCAGAAGAATTTGTTTGTGGCCTCCTGTGAAGCTGGGCTCCGCTTGTCTTATACTGAGTGCTGGGGAATAGTTTTATGAATTCAAGTTGAGCAGCTGCTGCTTAACAAACCCCTGATGGGATGATGCCTTTGTTCCCATTTAATGCCATCCTCTGGGTGCTTGGTTGCCTTCTGGCTGGGACAAGCCACCTTCGTCCTGCAGTGACATTGACTCGATGGTTCTTACGTATCCCACCCAAGTCAGAGTGCTCAAGTGACCCTATGGATGTCTAGGGGCCGTGACAGCTCTCCTCTTCCCCTGCGTCCTCCTATGCAGAAGGATGAGCATTCATCTAGATGGCCAAGTGAGAATCTCCATGCACACAAGGCTTTGGTCCCATGCCATGCTCACATTGTGTAACACTCCTACAGCATCTTCTTAAATATCCATGAGAGGTAAAACAATTAGAGATAGCAGTTAACGATTGTACTGGTCAGGATGGTTTGTTAGACTGCAGAGGAAAGCTGTGCTGCTCATGTTCCAGCACAAGCCTGCTAGGAGGATGTTCTCTGTTTGTCCTTGCTCTTTTTGTCTTGATCTTCGAGCTAATGTGACACCACTAACTGGGTCCCAGCTGGGGAAAAAACAAGCTGGGTAGAAAGCACATCCTGTGTATGCCAGGAACTTTGCTGGGGAAGCCAGGCAGGCAAATGGATTGCTGGGAGTTGGGCAGGAGCTCTGCTCTGTCACTCTGTGCACAAAGAGCTGAGCCGGGAGTCTCTGCTCAATGCTGTGTGGCTCCGGGTGGATTCCTGGCTTCTGTCAGCCTCCAGCATGCCTGAGTCACTCTCATCTCATGACTTTTTTTGTACAGGTTGAGAAAGGTTGTACCTTCCAACAGCTCACACAGGTGTATGTGCCTCTTTTTTGCTGCCGGCCTTGTTCCTTTCAGACTGTGGGGAAAGGAGGGCGCAGGCAATACTGGCACAAAGGACCGAGGTGCCGGGGCTGCTTCTAAGTGACCCTGAGAGCTGTGCTGCCTGTTTTACACCAGATGGAAGGACGGCCTCAGCCGTGATTCCAGCATGCTGACCCCGAGTGCTTGCTTGCAGGGGACGAGCTGGAATACATTCGCCCCAACGTCTATCGCAACATCGCCCGCCAGCTGAACATCTCGCTGCACTCGGAGACGGTGGTGACGGATGCTTTCCTGGCCGTGGCTGCACAGATCTTCACTGCAGGTACCGCACCCAGACAGGCAGACAGGGCTGGGGCAGGCAGGAACAGGATGGGGCCGCTGTTATGGGATGGCTGCGAGGTGGGGCCAGGTTTAGGAAAGAGCCGTGGGCAGTTTGGCAGCACGCCCTTCTGTAATGATTTAATGAGCTCCTCCATGCTCTGGCGGGGCAGTGCCCCGTTCTGTGCATCCTCCTGGCATTTCTCGCTCGTTCTAGAAGCCGTCTCCTGCCCTGCCTCTGTAGGAGGTGGTGTTACCGCATCGCACAGGGAGGTCGCTCATTCCAAGCTCCTTTGCTCACCGCTGGCAACCGGAGCAGGTTCATTACACGGGAGCCTCCCTTGTTCCAGCTCATGCTGCTGGTGCTGGGAGCCAGAGCTAACTCATCACAAGGGAGTTCCCTCTTCCTGGCTTCCTTTCCCCCAGCGACAGCCAGGGCTGCAGTGGAGCCTGCTGCTTCCAGCTGCTGCCTTGTGTTTGGAGGCAGGACCGCTCTCCTCTGAGCCACACAAACATGGCAGGCATGTCTGAGTGTTGCTGTGTCAAAGGACAGTCTTGTCATTTCAGTGCTGAGCTTTATTTGCCTTGAAAAGCAGAGGTCAGGTTTGCAGGCATGGGTGTTTGCAGCGCAGACAAGTAGGTTATCTTAGCTGAACACAGCTGACTGCATCCAAACCAGCCCACATCACAAGTGACATGGGGAATTCAACAGAAGGCTGGATGGCTCCAGGCAGAGCAGTGTGCCATGTGTTGGGAGAAAGCCCTGCTGGCTGCTGGGAGCCTCACCTTTTGACCATTGATAGTGTGTGCTTGTTGAGAAATGCACTCATTGTTCCTCAATTCCAAGCTCAGGAGTCGCATGAGAAGCTTGAATGGTCTTAAATGTTGTGGTCTTGTTGAAAGTAAAGCTGGAAATTGTATCTATTGGCCCCAAACTCAGGGGTTTTGAGGTGGTAAGGCCGCAGACTCAGTCCTTTGAGGGTGGCAGTTGGGAAGCTTTGGGGATGTAGTAGGAGCTCAGGCTAAAGCTCTGCTGAGGGTGCTGGGGATTCAGTGCAGCATTAGCCTCCAGCAGATGGTTGTGCATGGGCGTGGGTTCCCAGCTTACCCTGCTCTGCATGCTCTGCTTTCTCTTCTTTCCATCTCTGCTTCATACCAACCAGCAGGACAGCCTGTGGATGTGAGGTTGAGGCAGTGCTTCAGTGGCTTTTGTCAATTCATTACTGTAGCTTCTCTTGCTAGAAGGCTGCTGAGTAGTAGGAGGGGGAAAAGTTCACTGATTTTAACATTCATGAGTCCTAGCAGCAGTCTCAAGACTCGGCATTTAATGTTAAATCCAGCAGATCAGTGCTAGCAGTGACAGCCAGACACTTCTCTCTTTTTTTTTTTTGTTTTTTTCATAGTTCAGAGGAAAGAGGCTCTTAATGGGTGAAGGAAATGAAAGAGCTCAAATGCAGCCTGAATTTTCAAGCCAGTTACCAATGGCTAAAGCATCTGACCCTGATTTTCACTGTCCAGTTTATTAAGAAAACAGCTCCAGTCTGACACTGCAGTGCCAAAACAGTCTGAGGAGCCCATCAGTCACTTACAGTGCCTGTCCAGCAATGGAATGTGAGAGTTTTACCCTGTCTTGTTGAAGAGGACAGTTGCACCCCCCTGCTTAGCACTGCTGTGTAGATGTAGCACCGAGGGACATGGTCAGTGGGCACAGTGGGAATGGGTTGGTGGTTGGACCAGATGACCTTAGAGGTTTTTTCCAACTTCAGTGATTCTATGGTTCTATGATGTTACTGGTTTTATAGTTTTGGGTGCTGGTAAGCTCCTAATTAACAGTGCTTGGGCTGCAGTGAGCCCTGTGCAAAAAGGACCAGGGATGCATGAGGTTGCCAAGAGAACATACCTCCCTGCAGCTGGAATGTTGCTAGCAATGCACCTCGCTGCTGCCTCACCCTGCAGGCTTTATGAGCTCCCTGCATTGTGCACATCCCTCTTGGCACCTTTTTCTCCACCAGAGGAGAGCATACTGAGCCTGGCTCATCCTTCAAGCTGCTGAAACGTAGCACAGGATTATGTTTCTCTGAGGTCTGACTGGCAGGTCAGATGGATGCAAGTGGGATGAGGGCAGTTTGTCTGAGTGCTTGGGCAGCACAGTGCTGGGGGCTGCGTGGCCACACGCTCCCCTGGGCTTGCTGACATGCTGTGGGAATGCATTCAAGAGCAGCTCTTTCCTGCTAATTCATTTTCCCTTGGGCTCGCAGTGTTTACATACCTCCAGCTCCAAGGCTGGCCTTGAGACTGCAGCTTGTATTTCTTACTTTTAAAAACACTTTCTAAGTGGCTTGTCTCATTTTTTTCTGTCCCACCTCTGTGGGCAGAAACTTTAGGGAATTTTCTGCTTTAATCACTCTTCAATCATTCAGCTGGTGCAGATGCATCCAGCTGCTGCCACCCTGCCTCCAGCAGCAGTGATGGAAGCTTTGGCATGGAGGAATTGTGAGGAAAGGGATTTCTTACTCCCTTACCCCTGCAGCTCAGGTTTGCCAGGAAGCAGCCTCAGGGATTGATTTGACCCTTATAGAGTGCTCTGTAAAGAAGAGGAGATGGGAAGTGACCACTGAGCCCTCCACATCCATCACTTCGACACACATTGCTGCCAGTTTGTGTCATCCATGTGAAGGGGAGGGCTCTGTCCCTGTGCTGGGGAGGGCTTTACCCCCCTGAAATATCTAGAATTCAATAGCCTGCAAGAAGGACCATCGATCAGTGGGGAAGGCAAGAACTGAAGGATCTTTCCCTCCATCCTTCCTTGGAGCTGGACCAACATGTCCATATGGCAAACTGCTTTGCTGTGTGTTAGAACCATAGAATCATAGAATCACAGAGGTTGGAAAAGATCCCTAAGATCCCCAGGTCCAGCCCCAGCCCATCCCACCATGCCCGCTGCCCACATCCCCATGGTTCTGGAACACCTCCAGAAAAATAACAGCCAGTTATCAATAACTTCCTAAGATCCTGGGGACAGTGCCTATGGAGAACAGAGCATACAGGACACTAGTGTGGGTTATTATTGCTGCTACAGTGCCTAGCAAAATGGTCTTTTGTAGATATTGATGTCACATTAGTCATGAGTGGAAGAACTGCTTTTTTGGAACAGCAAATGGAGATTTGTCAGCGTAACAAACCATTCCTGTGGCTGATATTTGAATAGTTTCTCTGTAAAGCAAACTTCCCAGCATAGCCAAAGGAAATCCACATACCCCTGTGCTGTGTGCATGCAGAGGGCTGCGTTCCCAGGTTGCTGCTCCTGTTAAAAGCCTCATCAGAGATTGCTAGCTGTGATGCCTGAGTGTGGAGGATTTACACCCTGTGGTGTTGGCTCATATAGGGATACCCTGGAGCTGGCTGGTGCCCAGAGCACAGCCTGGGCATGGATTGCCAGCGCTGCAGGGAGATGGCTGCTGCTGGGACAGCATCCATGGGGCTCTTGCTGCGGGCAGGCCAGCCTTGCAGGAAGCTCTGCTTGGGGAGGTTAGATAGCTGGCTGGCATGGCTGGCTGCACTGCCCTTGGTGGGACAGGTATGAGCTGTGAAATGCTCATGGGGTTACCTGGTTGGAGATTGACTCCAGGAAGACTCCAACTGTCTTGAGCCTGTAGCTCTATCTCCCTCATTTGGTCTTTGTTGTGGCAGAATGGACTGTGCAGATGCTTATTGCTTATGTGCTCTGTCTGTCACTTTGGAACAGACTCCTCTAATCTAGAAAAAAAAAACAAAAAGCACTGTTTTTATGTCTTTGAGTCATGTCTTTGGGCTGCTTCCTCCAAAGCTGCACGCATGGCGCTAAGCAGTGGTCAAAGCATGCCCAGTTTTAATCACTCACAGGAAAGCATGCAGGACCACAGCTGCAGCCAGACTCAAACCCTCATGCTTACAGAGTGGGCACCTGTGATGGAGGAGGGATCCATGTAAGTGTGAGCACCCTGTCTTCTTTTCCCAGGCATAACATGGGGCAAGGTGGTGTCTCTCTACGCCGTGGCAGCGGGGCTGGCAGTGGACTGTGTGCGTCATGCACAGCCAGCCATGGTCCACACCATCGTGGACTGCCTGGGAGAGTTTGTCCGCAAGACCTTGGTGACGTGGCTGAAGAGGCGAGGAGGCTGGGTAAGAGATGCTGGCTGGTCTGGCTTGCTTCCTAGGACTAGGAAACAGCCCAGTTAATGCATTTTGTTGTAGAATAACATTGAGTGAGATTGTTCCTGTGCTAGGCTCTCATAGCTCTGTTACTATCTCCTCGCCCTGTCCTCAACAGTTTCAGCTGTTCTGGTCTTCAGCTTCCTGTGCACTAATTCAATCCTCACCCACTGATGCCTCTTCTGTTTCTGTCCTGAATTTCTCTGGAGCAGGCACACAGTTGTAGTAGCAGACTGTAAACAGGAGCCATCACCCAGTGTTTGATTTCTGTGGTTCTCTCTATAGCCCATGGGAAATACAGTGCTCCTATGGAGAACAGTTTGGAGTAAGAGCTTTGTTTAGGTGCTGTGAAATAGCTAGACACCTCACCAGTGACCTCCCCAGGAGCTCGAGCTGATGGCTGAGCTGTGGCAGAGTCAGAAGCAGGGTGATGTGCATGATGGGGGGCAGCTGGAAAGGTAGCAGTGTCCTGATTTTTGGATCCCTTGCCACCTAAGAGTCATTGCCACCTTTGGTCATCCCTGCTCTCTCTAAAGCTGCCACCTTGGGGCCAGTGGGCTGATTGGCTGGGCTGGAGAGTAACCATTGTATTGAATGCCCCAACTTTTTTGTGTGTTTCATTTTGTGTCTGCACAAATAATTGTGCTGAGGTACTGGAGAGGATGCCCTGGGAAAGAACTCACCAAGCTGCACTGTTCCTGTCCCCACCTCAGCCCATCAGTGAGGTTTATTCTGAGCACCTGTGGGGCTGGTTGAAATGTTTTCTCTGAAAGTTTTTCCTTTGGGGGGAAAAACACAAAAGTTTCCTTAAAATTGGAATGTTGCACAGGAATGTGCCCCCTTCTAGTTTCCCAACTAAGTTGCTTCCTTGTTCTGGTAAACCATGTATGTTCAGATAAGTTAACATCTTGTTTTAATTTTTGTGGTGTGTTGTTAGACTTCAAAACAAAGAGTTTGATAGTTCCAAATGGATATTTTTGGAAAGTCTGCTGCATAGCAAGCAAGCCACAGAGCCCATCCCCTGCCCAGAATGGGCTCTCAGCAGCTGAGGAGAGGAGCCCTGTCCTTGTCTGCTCCTGGTGCAGCCGTTTCTACTCGAGTGCCATTCCATTTGCCCTGGTGCTGCTGAAGCCATGCTGCTTGCTCTCAGGATCCGGCCCTAGGAAAGGGAAGCCCCTGATCAGACAAGAAAGCTGTGAAAGCTGCTGCTTGGTGCTGATTGCCTCCTGTTGTAAGCACGCTTATCAGCAGCTCTGGGCTGCACAGAGGAGATAGCTTCCCTCCAGAAACAAGTGGCTCCTTCAGCTGAGGGGAAGTCTCCTCATCCCTGTGCCTTTGTGCTGTGTTTTCCTGAATGTTGTTCCTCTCAGCTAGGCACTGCAGCGTGACATTTCTCAGCCCTGTTCCCAGAAGGGCCACGCTCTGTGCTGGAGTCCCTTTCATCTGGTGCCTGACCTCACTGCCGTTGGTTTGTCTTGGCCTGGTGTCCGCCTTTCCTCTGTGCACATGGCCCCACCACACACCTGCTTGGGCTGCCAAGAGGAACCTCTGTGCTCCAGGCTGTGCCAGGAGAGCCTCTGCTCAGCAGTAGGGGCCCATATGGTCTATTATGGCCCCCCAGTCCCATATTTTATAGGGTGGAGAAAGCCTCTAACTGCCATGGTCCAACACCTCACAAGCCCAACAGCTCTTAGGAGGAAGAAAAAACATTTAACTCTTGGGGATACCATCTCTGCCCAAGGAGCGTTCGCAGCCTCAGCAGTGGCTTTGCAGGGGAGTAGAAAGGTTTTTTAGCAGCTGCTATGGATGTTTGCTCCACAGAAGAGCTTGAGACCCGAACTTGTTCAATGAATAAATAACAGGCAGAGATCAAACTGTCACTGTGGCAGCTTATCAGTGCCTCACAAAGGCCTTTTTAATTAAGCGGCTTTGAAATGTTCAGTTTCAGTGCCTTATCTGGTACGCTTTGTTTGGATTACAATAACCAAGGCAATTGTTCAACAGCTGAGCAGTTGTGTTTATCTAAGCGAGCGCAGTACCAGTCTCAAGGTGCTGCTGAGCACGGCTCCTCTCAGCTGGCCACATTAGAGTGCTCATTACATCAGCACAGAGCAGGTGATGCTCATCTCAGATCAGCCATCTCTGTAGCTGCCACTCACCGGGTGCATTCACCCAGCACTGATTACCGTGAAGCTCTGGCTCACAGGGAGCCGTGGGCTCTGCTGGCACTGAGTGTCAAGACTTTTACAGCTGCAGCATTCCTCTACCTTGCTGTTCACCCCAGGAATTCCCCATGCACTGATCCAGCTTCCTGCTGCTTTCCACTCCTCCCTACTCAAGCCATCTCTGCTCGCCGGGTGTGTATGAGCTCAGAGACCCCAAAGCAGCATGGTAATGCAACATGCCAGCCTTCAGGCTTCCTGGGGCTGCTATTATCAGACCTTCCACACGTAGATGATCTTGGCATCAGTTAACAAAGCTGTGTTCGCTTTGTCCCTGTGCCCACCCTCTTGTTTTCTTCTAACTATTGCCAAGATTGCTCAAGTGTGTCTCACTGGCATCTTGAATGCAGGTGGGAACACTGGAAAAGATCATTGGGATGTTCAGTGATCCTTATTCCTCTCTTCAAGGAGGGCTGCACTCTTCTCAGTCATAGGATCACAGAATGATTTGAGTTGGAAGGGACTTTGGGGAACAGTGCCAGGGTCTCACCATCCCCTGAGTAAATAATTTTTTCCTAACATCTGACCTAAGTCTCCCCTCTCTTAGTTTAAAACCATTCCCCCTTGTCTTATTGAAATCAGATTGTGCAAAAAGCTCACTCCTGCTTTTATGCTTCCTTCAACCACTGAAAGGCCACATTGAGGTCTCCCCATAGCCTTCTCTTCTCCAAGCTTAACAAGCCCAGCTCCTTCAGCCTGTCTTCATAGGAAAGGTGTTCCAGCCCTCTGATCATTTTCATGGCCCTCCTCTGGACCTCCTTTAACATCCGTTAAACATCCAAACTCTGCATCCCTCTTCTTCTGGGGCCTTAGGTCTGGACATAGTACTCCAGTCAGAGAAGGGCTGCTCGCCAAGGTGTAAAGAGAAAGCTGTGAGGCCAATGGATATTAGCTCTCCTTGTCTCTCAGTTTTGGTTCGCTTTTGCCACCCTACATTCCCTGGTATTTCTGAAAACCTCATCAAACTGATACGGTAACAGTGCACCCTGTGTCACAGAGCTGCAGCCCATAGTTCCTTGTGCTTGCCTGATGTTTAACCACAACACAAATTTTGCAGGCAAAATTGCAGGTAAGCGAATGAAAATTTGCTTACCCCTCCCAGAAGATGTAATTTTCTATCCGCTTCTGTCCTGTTCGCTTTACCCTCCAGATATTTTCTGCTCTCTCCTCCCCGTCCCAGCCGAGATCACATCTCCATGAATTCACTGCATTGTTATTTCTGCTCATCGCTGGCTGCCATTCCTGTCAATACCTGACAGTGGCTGCCCAGCAATCCATACCTCTTGGCCCATGTGCCGGGCAGCACCGCAGCCAGCAGACACATTCCCACAAACAAAGCTTGCATTGCTCGCGATTTAAATCATGGATTTACTTCCTTGAACGAGTTCCAAATAAAACATTAAGGCAAGAGAAAAAGTGCAAGCAACTTGAGCTGATATTAAACAGGACAACCTCAGGGAAGCATCGTGCTTTGCAGAAAGGGATGGGAAGGCTGTTGTTGCCAAGGCTTCTCCTGGGAAAGGGAGGAAAGTTTCTTTTATTTTGCTGTTGAAAATGGAAATGCTTGCTGATCTCTCTGTAGCATTCCTTTTCCCAGGCGTGGCTTGTTTTGAGGTACGCAGTGGCTGGGTGGGTCTGGGCATGGCCACTGACCTCTGCTCCCCCTCCTCAGGCAGACATCACCAAGTGCGTGGTGAGCACCGACCCCAGTCTCCGCTCCCACTGGCTCGTGGCCGCCATCTGCAGCTTTGGGCACTTCCTCAAGGCCGTCTTCTTCGTGTTGCTGCCCGAGAGATGAGTCCCACTGCCCCGTGCCCCATCTCCTCCCCCACTCCAGAAGCAGTGGCCGTGGGCTCTGAAGAGGAGGAAAAGAAGAACTGGTACAGATGCAACTTGTTCTCCACTCCCTTAGCTGGTGGCAGCTGATGGACTTCATTCTCCTTTGATGGCCACAGGAGCCTCTCCCACCGTTCATGTCTCAGGAACCCTGTTTCCCATGGGGACCAGAGGAGGAAGGAGCTACGATTTGAAATGAAATGGGAAGAAGAGAGGAGGAGCAGCCCTCCCCCACTGCATGCAATCCCCTTTCAGTCTTCAGACTCGCCTTGTGTCACTTCTTGTTGTTGTGTTTTGCTAAGACTCCATCTCCTCCTCGCTCTCTGGACTCGCTCCTCCTCGCTCTGTGTCACTGGGCTCTCCCCACAGCACAGCGTGACAGACAGTACTGTGCTGTGATGGGATTTGCATGGGATGAAACCAGATGTACCATCATCAGATGCTTCCCCCTCTGACCTTCCTTGGGAAATGCATTTTGTGGTGTGTGTGCAGGGCAGCTGCATGGGATACAGTTGGCAAGGGCGCTGCTCTGACCTCTTCCGGAGCCCGCATGCATCACATCAGACAAGGAACTGAGCAACAACTCAGGTTGGAATTTTGCAGTGAAGACAAAGCTCAGTTTGTAAGTGGGACAGGTGAGATGAGGGAAGCAGTAAGAGAGCTGCCTGGTGTCAGAACGGGGAAAGCTGTGTCAAAAGGAACTGCTTTATATTTCTCCCTTATTGTCTTCAGGAGTACAGCCTATAGTCCTCTTTGTATTGTACAATAAAAGCAAGTAGGTGTTGTTTATTGTAAAGGGTAATGTATTTGTTTCCAGAGTTAAAAATTCCAAAAAAGGCCAAAACAGTGCAGAGACCAACACTGGAGCCATGCTAAAAATACTCCAGCATTTCCCCTGGTAGAAGATGCTAATGTGTTAAAAGCACCACCCGTCTGCTTCTTGTCGGGGTTTGGCCCATGGTGTGGCCATGACACAAGTGTTTGTTGCAGGGACAGGTGAGCTGCTCTTGTACAACCAGAGTGGGTGTAGTGTGCGTGGGGAGCTGAGCCAACCACACTGAGAGCACAGAGAGCAGTAACTGCAGTGGAAGCAGACTGCTAGGAGGATGCAGCTTCTTTGTCTCAAAGAAGCTTACTAAAACCAGATTTGTCCTTCCTGGGAGAACCTCAGCTGTGTGTCACTTGGAGTCAGACAGCTCTGCAGCTGGTAAAGTGCAGCCCATCTTGTCATGCCTTGTGCTTTATGGGGTGTGGGTGAGCTCACGGAGCCAACATGGTCACACTGCAACTGCAAAGACCTTCCTCAGTTTGGATGCTACTTTGAAATGTAATGCTTTAGGCTATGACTGCTCTTAGAATAAACAAGGGATATCAGAGGGACCAACAAACAACATCAAGAGTTAAAGGCACCAATTAAGTCAGTTTGAGAAAAAGATAAGAATGATAAGCCGAAGAAAGCAGCATTGCTGGAAAGGAATGTGTGTGGGTGGGAAGGGGCTGCACATAAGGCAGACAGCAATTCCATCTGGAAGCTGCAGACTGCGAAGGGCTGAGGAAGATCCCTGCGAGCAGGTCTCAGTCCTTCACCTGCAGCAAAATGCAGCATTACTCACATCCTGGGTGCTGTGGAGGATGTGGATTCCCAGTGATATCCATGTGTGGTTTTTGAGAGCTGGATGCACAATGCATGGCTGGGCAAGCGGTGTGCAGAGATGCTGGAGCAGCCGATTCTCTGGCTTGTGCTCTCCCAGGCAGACTTCTGCAGCTTGCTTCTTCCTTTTCCCATTTGCTAATACGTGTGTGGACTGCATTCAGCATGCTGCTTGTACCATGCCTGTTAAACCAGGAAAATGCTTCCAGAGTCCCATGGGCTCTGCTTGTGGGACAACCATGCAGCCGGAGGAGCCCTGAGCTACTGGCTCCTAAACCACAATGGCTCTTAAACTATATTCCTAACTCAGCCCAAATTTTGGGGCTGTCAGAGTGTGTCTGCTTTCTCACTCCCTGTGCAACAACCACACTGACACCAGTCCTCCTACCAAAACAAATAGCAAGCAGTACTGTTTGTGCTGTCATGCATTTCTAAGCAGTGGTTTCAAGCCTGATTTAGCTGGGTATTTATACTGTGTTCAGCTCTACTTGTAATATTTAGGCATTTCAGAGTACTTCCAGAGGTCCTTGACAATCTCAACGAGTTTGTGGTTCTGTGGTTTCTTGTCCTTTTTAGTCCTACCTGATGGAGGCGTCGGGTTGGTTGTTTATCACCCCAGTAAACACCTTCCTTTTATGTGATGGGTAAAGATCTTGGAGTTGTGTTGAATTTATTTAGCAGCTGAGGAAAAGGACACCTTTTGTGGAAGCTGGAAGAGGAAGAACTAGGTAACATGGCTGCCCCTCACCAGCTGGCCTGCAATTCCTATGCTCACATAAAGTGCTATGAAGTGCTGCTGCCTTGCTGCCACACTGAAATGAGCTTAAGCTGTTCTGGGGGGCGTGGGAGATGCCCAGGCAATAGCAGGGGGAGGGAGAAAGGGCTGCAGTGGGGAAACAGCACTCAGTCAATGGAAATATTTGTTTTATCAGAACAGTAGAGAGTAGAAAAGCTATCTTGGCCGGAGTGTTGCAGTGACAGGCACTCGAGCAGTGCTTATCGTGTCCTAGAGCTGACATTGCTTGAGACACAGCCTCACTTACATGGTCCCTGGTCAAACACTGGGCGCTCGGTTGACCTTCTTCAAAGTGCCAGGAGGAACTGAAGTGTTCTCACAGTTGCCTAGATGACATCACGTGGCCCTGCACTGCCATTTCTCTTGTAAATGGAAAGAAAGCAACCTGTGAAGCCCTTGATTTATCAGACTTGCATCTGTATTTTATACTGAAGTACCAAACAATAGTCAGGGAGCGACATTAAGTGTTTTCTGCAAAAGTGAAGTGCCAAACTTCCCCATTTTCAGCCTTGCTGTTTGGACCTTGAGAAAAAAAGTCGTCTCATTTTCTGTGATTCTTCTTTTAGTGTGCAAGCTCCTTGTGTGGATTTTGTGTGCAATTAAGTTGAAGATGAAGCAGGTCTCGAGTCTCTCAGATGGCTTTCTGAGAAGATCAGGCCCCCGAGTTGTTCCGATGGCCTTGCCAAGAGGTTTCTTAACATGCCTCTCACCCACATGTGGTTCCTTGAATTCCATTTCTTCACTGGTACTGTTTTTCTGTCAATCTAGGTTTCGTAATTTTTGTAGCCATAAATTTGCCACGGTTTAGTTATTTTCTTAGGGCAACATGAAAACAATACATTTCACCAAACCAAAGACAAGGAAACAGCTAACAGCTAACTTAATATACTGCTGGCAGAGTCTATAAATTTCTTTTATCCAAGTGGTTTGACAGATGGAGTTTAAATACTCCTCAGAAAAGCCCGTAACCTCTTCAACTCTAAACATTTTGACCCACTGGGATTATGAGCCTGCAGCAGAACTAAACAGAGTGATCCTCAGCTGAACTTTACACCACCGTGCAAGACCTGGAAGTGCACTGCACGTTCAAGCAGAGTCTGTGGGAAATAGAGCACTCCTGGGTCAACCACATGACTGACCCAGAGGCAAGGTCCAGAGACTGTTCAGGCAAGGTCATATAAAGAAGACTTCCCTTCCACAAGAAAAAAAATTAAAAATGTGTTGGGGAAATGATTTCCAACTTCCTTACAAACATATTTCAGACTTCAATCTCAGAAGAAGCTTCCTCTCGTTCCTTGGCCCAAAGCTATTGATAGCACTACAGCTTTCATTCTCCATCATAGTATCATAGAGTCGTTAAAGTTAGAAAAGACCTCTAAGACCATCAGGTCCATCCATTGACCTACCACCAATATTGCCCACTAAACCACGTCCCTCAGTGCCACATCTCCACTGTTCTGGAACACCTCCAGAGATGGCGACTCCCCCACCTCCCTGGACAGCCCATGCTGGTGCCTCAGTGCTCCTTCAGAGAAGTCTTTCCTAATATTCACCCTGAAGCTGGCACAGCTTAAGGTCATCACCTCTCATCCTATTGCTGTAACCCAATTGACCTGTTTTGTCACAGCCTCCTCTCAAGGAGTTGCAGAGATCAATGAGGTCTCCTCCGAGCCTTCTTTTCTGCAGACTACCCATCTCAGCTCCCTCACCCGCTCCCCATAACACTTGTGCTCCAGGCCTTTGATGTCATATCTCTACTTTTGTCAGAGCTTGGATGGCTAAAGCTGAGCTCAGAACAAAGGGCTAAAGAAACCTATTGTTTCCACTGCTGGTCCTATCTCATGACCTTCTCTCGTACTTGCATTATTCCACACCGAAGCTAGATAAGGTGAGTTCCCACCTCCAGAATGCTCCATCCCATACTGGAACGTGACCTTGATCCCAAGTCCCTTCCAATCCACTGAAAGGCACTCTAGAGCACGGTGAGGCACTGAGAGCTTTGTGGTCACTGATCTGCTGGGAGGCAAGAGGATGAGCAGGACAAGTCTCACACCAGCTCTTGGTCCCCAGCACAGCCAAGAAGAGGAACTGCAAGGTTGAATCTGAAGTGCTCTCAGATTCACCACGTCACCTCTTTGCACCTCATGTGACAGTGCTGTGCTGTGATCAACACAGAGGCGGTTTTGTTCCCGTTTCCCACCAGAATTAAGCTTGATTTTTCTGGTGATCTGAAGATTTAAAAAAAAAAAAAGTCTTTTATTTTAATCTCATTGGCACTTCAAAGGAAAATTTGAATCATCGCTAAGCTGCTAGAGCATTGCTCTCAGTTCCTCAGCCAGGAGATACTAAGAGTGCCTTCTGAAGCCTGGCAAGCTTCCACAAGCAAAATCCCTGTCCTGTTTGGTGCTGGAGGGGCTGTCAGAGCTCCTAGGGAATGATGCCTGAGGCCATGGCCATCCCAGTAACCCGGCAAGCTGCTTTCTGTCCCAGAGGACGCAGAGGGGAGGCCTCATGGCAGCCTACATCTCCAAACTGCCCGATCTCAAGGAGCGTTTGAACACGGCTCTCACACATAGAGTTTGCCTTGGTGATCCCTGTGGGTCCTTTCCAACTGAGGATATTCCATGATTCTATAAGTTATACAGGAGAGAGCATGACTGGTGCTTGTGCTCGCAGCACAGGCTGTTGTTTGCTGTTGCCATTCTCTGGGCTGGTGCACGCTGCAAGCCATGGGGTTGTGGCCGATGCTATATTATCCAAAGCTGTGAAAAGATGCTTCAAATGTCTATGTCCTTGGTTTTTATGGCTTAACTGGAGAAGGAGAACAGCACTGCTAAAAATACTTACATGTTCAGTGTAGCATTCTGTCTCTGAGGGAGAGCAATGGCCTCACAAAGTGAAGCCAAAGCTGTATATTATTACAAGCAATAAACCTACTGGAGTCTGTAGCTGGCGTGCTCTAAATTACGAGCCAGCCTTTCCAAAGCTTACAGCACAGAGGTGGGAAGACTGGAAAAGTAGCACAGTAGCTTTGCTTAAATTCAAGCAGACTAATTAAGGGGAAAAATATTCAATTTAGTAGCATGCTCTGTATTATTTTGAGAGGGCGTTCACACACCTGAGGGCACAGCAGCCCCCATCACCCTGCACCTCGGCCCTTCAGCCCATTGCTGCATGCCATCACGTAGGGGATGTCTTGGGGACACCAGGAGCCTGGGCTGACAATGTGCTGAGCAAGATTGATTTGCTGCTACTTCCATCGGCCCATGTAGGAGTTTGTAAAAGGAGAGGCACTGAGAGAAAGGACAGTGAAAAGAGTTGAGGAGCACAGTATGGTCAAAGAGTGTCCATGGATGCACAGCGTGATTTCCAGTGAAGATAGCTTCTTACTGAGGAGCGTTTGTTGACTGTATGTATTTATATCTACAGACATAAAAATTTCAATCACTCCTTCTTTTGAAAGGCGTAATAGCAGCTGAGAAAACATTTGTCCTTTTTCAAAGGGCTGTATTTACGTTAGCATTGGAGTGATCCAATACGGAGGCACCGGGCAGGGCTGGAGGGGACTTGCTTCTGCCCTTGAAGATGGAGTAGAGGCTTACATCAAAAGTGGGATTTAATCCTGCTATTTTTCACTTAAAAGATTTAGCAAAGTGCCTCCCTTTTACTTCAGCAGTGTCTCCAAGCACTCTCAGGCTTTAAAGAAGCAAAATAGAGTTGTTTTTCTTATTTTTAAAGCTAGCAGTGATCAGCTGGGGGACAGGAGTCCTTCTCACATGCCCCATGTCTCGGCCCCAGCCTCCCCAGCTCCAACACTTGTACTTCTGCTGCAATCTCTCTGACATTTTCCAATCTTTTCACATTCATATTTTAACATTCAATATCAAGGTTACTCAAGACATGTCTGTACAGGGGTTGGGTATAGCTGTGGGTATAGCCATCTGTGCCATTAAGCCAACCCCAAGCAGCCACACTGCAAACTTAATTCCTTTCAAAGGAGTGCTGGAGCCAAAAACTGGTGCAATTAGAGGGAAATACGGGAGAGGTTCGCTCATAAAAACTCCTCCACTCTTTTTTGTTTGAGCTAATGGATCCCTCCAGCTGATGCAATTGGAACCATTTGTCTGGTTCATGACGTGAAGGGGAAAACTACGGGGAAGAGGGGAATGGGATGCTGCTGGCTGGTCCTGCACGTCCCACTGTCAGACTTCTAAGCTTCTCTCTTGCTTCAAGTTGCATGCAGAGTTTTGCAGCTCCCTGGGGCATCATGCAGCTTTCCCCAGGGGCCAGCTAAATCAACGCACACGTCAATGTGTTGTTGCCATTCATATGTATCCAAATGAGGAGGTGTGTTTAAAACATTTCTAAAAACAGCTTGTGGTTTTGACCTAAGAAAAGACATGAATGATTTCCAGAAGAAAACTTGAGATCCAAGCACACTTACTACGTTTACATCTCCTGTGATACAGCTGCGCCGGCCTCACTTTCCAGGAGTAGGAGCAGCAAGAGTGTGCAGAACACAGAGAAAAAGCTTGGAAAATATGTGCACATGTGCCTGATCTCCAGGCACTCATGGGAGAAGATAAACAATTTGCTTGGAAATAATCCTGACACCTTCCTCTCCTCATTTAGCAACCACTCAACCTGCTGAAGAAAGTGTGTTAGTTGACTTAAAAGCTTTCACAGGACCTAAAGACTGTTTTATCTCCTCCTTGGTGGCTGCTCTCTGGGATGGCCGACTTGCTGGGTCTTCATGGGATGTTTGCAAGGAGGTGCTTACAAGGAGGTATATATGCTGTTTTCATCTCTTCCTGTTACAATGCTGTGAAGAAAAAAGGCAACGTAAAAAGAAAGGGCAGAGTAGGAGAGTTCACTGATGTTATTGCTGTCACCTCTTCTTTGCCTGGGCAGTATTCAGATGTGTTCGTGGTCTGCATGCACCAAACCTGCCCTGCTGTGCCTTCCCGAGCTGCTGCTGCATGGGCAGAAACACCAGGAGTGGCTTGAAAGAGTTTGCTAGTCTCTGCAATCTTGTGCTTCTAACACTACCAGTGTTCCCCTGTTATTGCTGTGATTGCCTTTGAAGCCTGGAACCAAATTGCAGCAAGCTCCCTGGGGGCTGCCTTGTTTGTATCCAGTTGGACATGGGTGAAGCTATTTCTAGTCTGGATGGGTGCATGGAATCCAGCTCCAAAAAATGCTGCTGCTGCAAAAAGTCTGTGTTTAGCCCAGTCTTGTCTTGGAGGGAGCACTGTTTTATTCAAACACATGATCATCCATAGAACTTGGATAACGAACGTGGAACTAAAAGAAAAATCTCCATGCCCAGGCACATCAGTGCTTCAGGCAACAGGAAAAAAAAAAAATATTTCAAGGTTGGATGTCATAAACAGGCAGTTCTCCTTTAACACAGTGCTGGTAGCCTGGCCCCATTAATTACTTTTGGGCTCGAGATGCTCCATGGCTCCCGGGTCCCTTAGCAGCTGGCTGCAGAGCTCCCCTGGGCTGCCTGACCTCTGCTGGGGTTGCTCTCTGTCCCTTTTCTTAATGCTATCTTTTTCTTTATCTGCAGAGCTGGCCTTTTCCATATGTTGCTTGCTGGAGACAACAGCATGACAGATTTCTTCTTTCCCCTCGGAAGTCAAGGCTCGAATACTTGACCGATCCTTTCGGTTGCATACGTGGTCATCCAGACCATGTTGCATGGGAATAAAAACGACATTGCTGCTACAGCACTGCTGAGCCCACGCAGCTGGAGAAAAAGAAAGAAGGAGCTCAGCACAGGCACTGTGCTAAGGAGGAATTTGGGTGCTTGCAGCTGCTCTGTTCTCCCACACAGATAAATCCATAGGGTTCTCCTCCTGGCTAGCTGTGTATGTGCACAAGGACATCTCCTGGGAGCAGGACCTGGAGGCAGCCTCCATTTGAAGGCTGTAGAGGGAACTACAAGACAGAACATGGTTGCTTGAGCTTTGTTTCCTTTTGGAAACCAGGCTAAAAAGCACGCAGTCAGCTGACAGCTCCATCACCAGCAGCCAGCATAAGGAGCAGGGCATTCCTGGTACATGCACACAGTACACACCATATTAAAGCTGGAGAACTGCTGATCTTCCACAAGCTGCTAATGACTATTTTGGCTCGGGTGGCTGCTGATGTTCCCTAGGGAAGCCCAGATGATGCTCACTGTGGTGCCAGCCCCATTCTGGCAGCCCTATAGGAGCTCTACTTCTGTACCTCCTTTGTTTATCCCATTCTCCTTTTCACCATCCAGCGCCCTAAGGCTGGCTTGTGTGCTTCAAGGCGTGATCATATTGCTGATTGTGTCCATTTATGGCTTCTCCATGACAAAGGCATGAAATCATCTTGAATCCCTCACCCAGATACATAGGCGTACCTGTAAGCCTTTATCGCCTGCAGGCATGCAGCCCAGGACGTGTCTCAACAGTACTGCAAAAAATCAGCAGTTTTCAAGTAAAAAAAAAAACAAAAAATTATCAGGCCATCCAGCTAGATCTTGTCAAATCCTCTCACCTGGAGGATGAAAACTCTCATTTACAAAGAAAAAAGGTGAAGCTAATAAGTCTCAGTTGTATCCACACCTGCTCCTGTCCAAAAGCTGATGTCAACACAAAGCTCAGCTTGTGGGAAGCTGTGTATGGGGTGTCTCATGCTTCACGTGTGCCCTGCTTGTAGGGCACTGTGGCAGAAATGCTAAGTCATGGCCTGAAGCAGTGACTGAGCACCTGGTGGAAGGCAGGGCCAACCCAGGGGACCTCAGGTGCATGCAGTGTACCTGAGTGATTGGAAGGGATGGAGCCAGGACCAACCCCCCACCCAGACCTCATTTAAGGGCTCGTATAGGAGGTGAGGGTATCTTGCTGGAGATCTCTGCCCACTTGAGGCCTTCTAAAGGTAAGCAGATTATTTCCTTTGTTTCTGTGTCTAGAACTGTTGCATTTGAGTATATCCTTACTTTGTTGCTGCTTGGAACTTTGCTACTATGTTGCTGTGCTTTCTGTCGTGCTGTAGTATTGCAAGTGTGATTCTGTGAGCCCTGTATCTGGCTGTCTTCTCTGACTTCAGAAGGAAACTGAAAACCAGTGTGCTGGGAAGGAGAAGTTCAAAGAGATGGTAGTAATGCAAATTTCATGTATCAGTGGCAAGAATACAAAGTTCCCTTTGACTTGGTAACCTTAAGAAACTTGGCGTCATCTCAGTGAAAAAGAAAAGTGGGGTCTATGGTGCATATATCTTGTGGCCCTTGTAGGTTCTGCAGCCTGTTTGTGATCCTGGCAGTGCCACCTAACAGATGGTGTGAGTGCAGTGCTAGCTGGGGAGAGTTTAGAGGCAGCCATGCTGCTTCCTTCCTCAGCCCATGGTGATGTGGTAAGAAAGAATGATGGATGGATGGATGGATGGATGGATGGATGGATGGATGGATGGATGGAGGAGGTGACACCTAGCCTGTTGGTGGGGTTCCAGATGAAAGCTAGATCATAGTCAGAGAATGGTTGGGTTGGAAGGGACCTTAAAGATCACCTGGCTCCACACCCCCCTGCCCTGGGCTGGGTTTCCATCTGCTAAATCAGGCTGCCTAGGGTCCAATCCAACTTGACCTTGAATGCCTTCAAGGACAGGGTATCTAGAACCTCTCTAGGCAAGCACTGAAGACCATTTCATTCATCAGCCTAGTTCCTTTGCATCCCAAAGCTCATAGAGGTACTTCCAATGTATGCAATAGGAAGTGTGGATGCCCTTGGCAACCCTCCCCCCTGCAAACCTGCTCCATGCCAGATGGAGAAGTGCAGGAGGTGCTGGTGGGAGGTAGAGCAAAAGAAAGGTATCAGAGCCAGCTGACAGGGCCCCCATCCAAGCATGGGGTGGAGAGGACTGGTTGCCCACCTGGCAGATGAGGTGGGTGTAGAGCAGAACCCAAGTGCATGCAGGCTGAAGCCTAACGAGCTGCAAGCTGTTCTCTTATGTCATTATATTTAGAGACACATAACCAGGATGTGTCTGGAAAGGCTCCTTTCTAATGACTCATTTCAGAACAGTGGCGTCAGTAAGCCACAGTTTTTGCTTTGCTGTGATTTTAGAGGGAGTGAAGGTAAAGAAGTCAGTTGAGCCCAACTGATGGCAAGGCTGTATGGAGAAGCCAGGATTGAAACACAGTGCCCGTGTGTCAATGTGCAGTGCTCTGAGTGATATCTTTAGAGCTGCTTTAGCTTCAGAAGTCTGAAAAATCGCTATGGGTATCTCATATCTCCAAATTGATTTTAATGCCACTTCCACAAAGAAAGCAAACAGTCTTGAGCATCAATTGAGTACCATTGTTCTGCCCAGCAGGTTTTTGCCTTCTGCTTGACGCCTAGATGTGTTGATTTTTATTTTGTGGCTTTCTTGGAGGAAAAAAGTAAGTGCTGTGTCGGGACGGGGATCTGACCTGCAGCCTGGGCTGCTGCTGCCCTCTCCTGGCTCTGACAGTGTCAAGAAACCGAGATTTCCCAAAAGAGAATCCTGCAAGCCTGGGTCCATTTCCCAAAAGGGATTCTTGCAAGCTGGTACCCGGCTGGCCTGTGCCGCATGAGCACAGCATGGCCTCATCCCCACCGCCGCCCCACTACATCCTTCCTCCCCACCCTGGTGCCTCATTTTGTGCGTTTCAGTGCCCTTTTCAGACTTTTTCCTGAGCTTTCCCACATAGAGAGAAAAATGTCACATCCCAGAGATGCTCCTCGTGTTGGCCTCTCCAAAATGTGCCTGCTCAGGGTCTGCAGGATGACGGCGCAACCCGTGCAGCACAGAGCGCCCTGCGTGCAGCAGCTGCCTAATGGTTTCAAAAGCCACTTAGTGGCTTATTGCGGTGTGAGTGGGTGGAAGCTCAGCACCAGAGAGCTCAGAGGCAGCCGTGCAGCCCCTGCTTTCCTCCTGATGGAGCGCAGGAAGAGGAGTGTGTGGTTTTGTTTTGGCTTTTTTTTTTCCCCCCTGAGATCTGCTCCGTGTACCTTGCAGGGCATGGAGTTGAGCACCGGGAGCCTGGGCACAAACAACCACGTTTGTGCTCCCCAGATTCTTCTGCATGCTCTGTGCTACAGGTCTGCACAGTGCCATTGCAGCTGGGAGATGGGGGATCCCCAGGGCAGTGTCAGCTGTGCTTCCCACTAATGCTCTTCCAGTCAGGGATGGAAAACTCCATTGTGGGCTATTAAATATGAAGTCCCCAAGCCACAACTCAGGTTGCAGATGGAAGTGCTGGTCTACTTATACGCTCCTCTCCAAAAGCCAGGCAGACCTTTGGCTATCCATTGCTTTTTGAACAATTTCCAGCCTAGCTACATCCTGAGGTAAGGAGAGCAGAGATGTATTTGGTAAATTATGTATGTATGTAGGGCTGTGGTGATGTTCTCCTCTTTGTGATTGCCACTTTTCCAGGCAATTCTGAATATATGCCTTACATCTGAGCAGCTTCTGAGCTATGTGTCTGGTGAAACCAAGCTCTTTTATCGACAGGAGGCAGGTGGTCCTGTGAGGTGGAGGGGAAAGACATTGGTCCCAGGGACCTGCAAATTCAAGGGGCAAATTCTTGATGCTCTGAGTCATTAAAAACCAATGTGGTGTCAAACCATCAGAGGCTTCACACCCTTCCACCCTGCCTTGATACATCCCAACCTGCAGCTGATGAAGGAACAAGGAGTTATGGGGGTGGTCTTCCTGGGGGTTGCATCATGACACACAGGGTGCTTGTGTGAGTGCCACCCTCTCACTGTTCCCCAGGTTTGGGTCCCATCACCCCAGGACCACCTGCTTGCTGGCTGCCACTGCCCTGGTTTTCCACTGCTTTGCCCTCAGTGCTGGTACTTGGTCTGCTGCAATTCCCATCAAAATGGGATTACTGGGCATCAGTGTATGGAGCTGAGCTTTTCAGCATGAGGCCTGGCAAAAAGGATGTCCACCTGTATGTTGTGTGTATCTTTAGATAGAGAATGCACTTGGAAAATCGCCCCCATCCAGACTGCTGGGAGCTACATTTTTGCCACAAGGCCACTTCTTCCCAAAATGCTGGCACAGTGGGGAATGTTCTGCTGCACTGTTCTCTCACTGCTCCTTCCCAGGATGCACACCTGAGCGTTGCTGGGGCTTTCATGGTGAGCTTGCTTGCCAAAACACAGCTAGTTGCCATGAGGCATCCAGGCGATGCCAGCAGGGATGATGCAGCACTCCCAGCACCTTTGAGCTTTTCCCCAGCCTGGTGTAGTGATGACAACCTTTCACACAAGTCAAGTCCTCATGGTACAACCCCATACAGACAGCCCAAGGTTAAGTTACATGGTGTAGCTTATTTAGCTTGCTGGCTGTTAAAATCCTGAGGAAAACCACTGCTGAGAGCTGTGCTCCAGCTTCCAGTGCCCTTGGTGGGGTCTCAGGTTTCCAGAGGTGAGTGAAGGGGACAGATACTGCTGTACCTACTGCTCAGGAGCAGCAATATTAAGTTGCACCACCCTGGGGACAAACAGTCCCCATCAGAGTGGATCCTCATGCCAGACACAGCTCTGTGGAAGCCCTGCAAGTACTGAAGATGGGAGTGAGCAGGCAGGCACAGACTCCATGTTACCCCAAAGCAGGGCAAGAAAGCTTGCCCTGCCCCTCAGAAAACCCGATATAGCATCTGGCAGCACACACAAAGCACAGCCTGGGAGGAACAGAAAGCAAGATTCTTTATTGTACACAGTACAGAACGTAATGCGGATTTGCAGGAGATACATAGCCCTGCTTGAGTAAAGGTTATTTCAGTCAGTCCTCAGATTTAACCCCCTCTGCACTGAGCAAATGTTCCTAGCCATCCCCAAGGCACAGTGCCTGCAGTCACCGCTTCCTGACGGCACTGGGCACGCTGCACACTGTAGGGACAGCCAGCCAGCCTGCAAGGGTTAATCTTCATACTTCCCCCAAAAAAGAATGGATCAGTCCAAAAACAACCAAAAAAAAAAGAGAAAAGACACCCAACAAAATAAAATCCCCCCAAAAAAACAACTGGAAAAAAAAAAAAAACCCAATCCAAACAAAGCTAACTAAGGATGAGAAAAAAAATTCCTATACAGCATTTACAACAAAAACATGTAGCCATTAGGGGTGGGGGGGGAGGCAGGGGCATATATATGAGAGGTGGAGGAGTGTAGGGAGTTGTGGTGGGCAGGGGCCAAAGGGAAGGGACTCCAGCCTGGCCCTGTTATGCACAGAGGGGAGCAGAGCCCCTGGGACAGGGATGTGAGCTGTGAAATGGAGTGGACCAGGTACTTCGGCAGGCAGCCTGGTGAGCCGCAGGGGCATCGGCACAGCAGCTGGGCTGCAGAAAATAGCTTTGCCTTAAAATACAAAATAATCTACAAAAATCAGTTAGAAATCTGTTTTTTTTTCCCCAAAAACATCACCCACCCCCATATCTCCCCCCAAAAAAAGAAAGGAAAAAAAACAAAAGAGGGAGATAGCATCACAGCAGCCCCCCTCCTGTGAAATTAAACCCATCGCATACAGCCTGAGCTGGGGAGAAGTGAGGGGGGATGTGGAAAGGAGTGGGGCAGGCTGACAAATTGTTAAATGGGAGAGTAATGCTTGCTGGGAACAAGGAGGGACGGGGAGGTTGTGTCTGGGAAGAAGGCAGAAGGCTCCTCCAGCTTGGGGTGGGACGCCGCACACATCAGCCCCAGGGCACCGAGCCCCCCGACACCCCCTCGTCTGTGCAAATCAAAGCCCTTTCCAACACACAAGGCAGCTACGCGTATTGTGATCGATGCAAAGCAGATTGTCGTGACAATTCGCTACAGTCACACCGTCTAGACCAGTCCCACAGGCGCTGCTGAAGCCATCAGCCATCGCATGCTCGCGAGAAGCGTGGCCAGGGTCAGAGACTTGGTGCTTAGCTCCCAGCTCCCCAACACAGCCGTGGGACGCTCGGCGCCAGCCTCGGGCAGTCCTATGCACTAGCCCTTGGACAGTAAGGTTGCGAGCTCAGCGCTGACACACACTGGGCATTTTAGATTCCTCCAATTGCGCTTAAAGGTAAAGGCCAGTTTGTGTGCGCGCACGCGTTTTTTAGTTATTTGTTTCCTTTTTTTTTTTTCCTTTTTTTTTTTTTTTTGTTGTTGTGTTTCGTTTTTAAAAGAAATGGCAAAAAATACTCTTTACAAAACCTTTGCCCTTATTGGCCCACAGCAGACGTGCGTGCTAGCGCTGGTCGCTCCGCCAGCCGGCCATCAGTAGGCAAAGCCCTCCGCGTAGGGCAGGCTGCCGCAGTGCTCCACCTCCAGCAGGTAGGCAGGGCTGTCCTCAAAGTGCGTCAGCGGCAGGGTGTCCTCCTCGCTCACGTGGCAGTCGGGCTCTGCTTTCAGGAAGGGACGCTGATTGTCGGGGTATGCCATGGAGAAGAGGGCATCAGGGTCACACACGAACTTGTAGACGTACCGCTCGCCGGCCACCTGCAAGCAGAGAGAGTGTGAGCTTGGGGAATGAAGAGCTCGGCTGGAGTGACGGCAGGGTCACCCCATGGTGCTGTGTGCTGGGGTGATATTGAGGGTGCCCGAAATGGGTGCAGGGCTGCGTGCCTTCTGCATGATGCCCTTCTCATAGTAGTAGCGCAGGGAGCGGCTCAGCTTGTCATAGTTCATGGCCGGCCGGTTCTTCTGGATGCCCCAGCGCCGTGCTACCTGCAGGGGATGAAAAGCTGTGTTCAGGCACGGGTGCCTCAAATAAGCCAAACCACACAAGCGCTCTGCCAGCCCCAGGGCACTGCTCACACCACAACCGTGTTCCCCCATCCCCTCCGTCCCTTCCAAATCTCATTGGATTGCTGCAGTGCAGCCCACACGGAGCTGAAGGCCTAATCGAAAGGCATCTGATGAGGGGAGCCTGCCAAAATTTGCTTCCAAACCACAGTTTCCATGCACGGTGTTGGGGATATTATGGGTAACAACCACAGCTGCTCTCACTTGCTTGGCTACTTCCTCCACACCACCTGCACAGGAGGGAATGGCCTCGTACCCAACCCGTACCTCCTCGGGCTCGATCAGCTTGAACTCCATGCCACGGCCAGTCCAGGCGATGAAGTGCGCGTTGGCAGGGTCATCCAGGAGCGTGACGAGGAACTGCCAGAGCTGCAGCGACCCGCGCCGCTGGTAGGGAGGGCCCTCGCGGTACAGGGTGGGCTCCTGCTTCACCTTACCTGTGGTGAGATGGCCATTCAGCCACACAGGACCCAAGGGCAGCAGCAGACCTCAGGTCCAGCTCGTGCCCGTGCTGAGCCCAAACATGCCCCCCACCAGACCCTTGCTTACCCTCCAGTCTTTCTGGTACCACGCACGTGTCGTCAAAATACAATCGTGTGTCTTTTTCATATGAAAATCCTAAGGGAAGAACAGCGTGCTGTGAGCAGCCCCCTCCCCAGGTACCCATTCCTCTGCTGTGGGCCTTGCTGAGACATGGCTCTGTCCTCCCCTCACCCCAGGATCCAGGACGGCCAAAGCCCTCTTAGCAGCTATTTCAGGTGGTTATCTCAGATTATACAGGGCGGCACATCATTCCCATGTCTGCAGGGAGAGGCTGGGAGCAGGGAGAGCCCCGGGTGTGGAGCAAAGCTGCCAGGGGAAGGAGGGAGGGGATAGGATAGGAAGGGCCATGCTAGCAGGCTCCATCCCACGTTTCTCACCATCATGGCTGCTGGGGAAGAGGCCCCCTCTCACGTATGAGGACTGGCAGTTAGGCACTTCTGAAAGGGAAACATAGGCAGCCATAAGCCTGGTGCATCCTCATCCGCAAGCACAACCCCCATATACCACCCCAGGCTGTCCTATTCCACCTGACATGCTGCACAGCCCCACTCCCACCTCTAGGGAAAAGTGGTACAATTTACAGCACTGGGACTCACTCATACAACTGTGTGTAGCGCGGCTGAAACTGGCTTTTCACCACGTTATTTAGGCCACACATGATGGGAGGCAGCAATTGCCCATCACCAGCACCAGGCTTTTGGCCGCCTCCCTTCCCTCCCAGCCATCTGCTCGGCTGCACTGAACCGGCCACCCCCAGCCCAAGGCTGTGGTATTTTTAGGCCCTAAGGCGCTTAGAGGATTTTCCGTGATGCTCGTGGAGTCCGGCGCCAGCCACCAGGAGCTGCAGTGGGATGAACCCAGGCCCCAGTATGTCAGTATGTCCGTCCTGCTCCTCACCTACCTGAGTCGATGCAGTAGTCCCGGGGCTCCTGCTTGATGCCCATGGGGGACTGGAAGCCGTGCCCAGGGGGGCCGGGCAGGCTGGGGCCGGCGTGCTCATAGAGCGGGTCGTGGTACTCCTGTTTGAATCCCTGAGCGGGGTGGGGGGCAGCGGGGCCAACAGGTTCTGACAGCTGCCGGTGGTAGACGGGGCGGCTGTCCCCAGGAACGCCGGGCTGTGGTGGGAAGGGGTGGCAGGGCTCAGACATCTGCCTCTGGAACCTGCAGAAAAAGGGACACGGTGTCACCAGGGGCAACCATGAGCTCAGCCAGTGCTACGTGTCCCCATCTGGGACACAGCGCATGGCCATCACCTGGGTTTGAGCCTGTCAGGGTGCTTGGTCCCCCAGGCCAAGGGATGGAGATCCACCTTGCATAAGGCAAGAACCTATGGGATGTTGGGGTAAGCGTGGGGGAAAAAAAACAACAACAAAACCAATGCTGTAAGATAAAAATTGAGCCAGCTTAAAGCAGGTGAGGCAGTGCTGCTTGGGGCCCAGGGCCACTGCAACGGGGCAGGTGCTGACGCAAAGCCAAATCCCCTCTGCTGCGCCGCACAGCCAGTTGGCCACTAATCTGCCCAGGATTAAACCTTGAACTGGGTACGGACAGCACTATTTTGGGAGCGAGGGGCCGGTGCCCTCCCATGAGGCTCGGTGCTGCACAGGGTATGGGAGTGGGCTGAGGGGTGCTGCCGACCCCTGCACGGTGCAGCACCGTGAAAGGCGATCTCCGGGCGCCCGCTCCTTTCGGGGCCGCTGAGCGCTGCTCAGCTTTGTAACCAGATCCCTCCCAGCTGACGGGCTGGGATTACTCCATTTCCGACCCGCGTCCCCCTGCCCTTCCTGAGTGAAACCCAAGCCCCGTGCTGGTATGGCACTTCCAGATGGGTCGCAGCCAGTCCCCCGCATAGCTCCAAGGTCGCCCAGAACCGAGCTCTGTACCGGAGTTGGCTGCTGTGCCAGGAAGGGACGCAGCCTGACCTTCCCTGTTCGCTGCATCCAGCCTCAGGTCCTCCTCCCATAGGGAGCACCATCCCCACGAGCCCAGAAGATGTGCTGGGGTTCGCACTCATTGCAGCCCCAGCAAAAAGCGACAAGTGTCCCGCCTATGTCCCCACCTCTGGAGGCCACCGAGCCTTACCTGTGCTCTGTGGGGTACTGGTTTTCGGACATCATCTTTGGCATGTGCACGGGCGGGTGGGGCGGCCGCGGCACGGCGAAGGTTTGCTGTCTCTGCTCCTGCAGCAGGTGTGGTGCCGGCGCCGTGCTGCGCAGTGGGGCAGCTGGGCCGCCATGGGCAGCTGCCTGCACCCCTGGGGCCGGCGGCGGTGGCAGGGACGAACCCGGCTGCGCGGGGGACACCGGCGTGGCGGGCGGTGTTAATGGCTTGAACCCGGCGGGGGGCTTCCTGTCGTAGGCACTGCAGTGGGGAGAGGGGATGGGGGCTGAGGGCAAGGCAACGCTAACGCGGTCAGACAGCTGCGGGCCCCAGGGAAAGCAGGGTGCAGAGGAGACTGACGCATGAGACAAGAGCCTGTGACATGGCCACCGCTACCACTGGCATCAGGAAACAGCCCTCGTGGTGTGACCACCTGCAAGGGGCTCCGACTAGCCAGACAGGGGACCCCAAACTCCTTCTAGCACCGGTGCTTTGACTGCTGACATGGAACGCTCCCCATCACCCAGCTTCCAAAGAGAGGATGTCAGAACGGGGCTCGCAGGGACGTACCAGCAGTTGTAGAGGCACTTGTCTCCATAGCTGGCACAGAGAGCCTGCTCGTGGCTGCAGGCCGACAGCTCTGAGGAAGGGCTGTGCAGCTCCCGCTTGATCTTGGCTGGAGGTGGGGCGTGCAGGACCACTGCAACAAGAAGGAGGAGGAGGAAGACATGGGCACCACTGACTTCCAGCCGTGACTCTGAGCTGCGTGGGAGCAGGCCATAGGCACAGACAGATCTGGGGAACAGCTGTGTGGGTGCTCCCTTTTGGAAACCAGGAGCACGGGAGCACCAGAGAAACACAACAGCACAAAAAATCCTCAGCAAGGACTATAGGGACACCTGGGTATCACCTGCAGAGGGGATCTGCTCTCATGATGCATGGGGGCAGAGCACGGGCTGTGACAGGGATGTGGGTGATCACTGATGAGCGGTGTGCATGGACCAGCCCCTGCAAAGCAGCTATGAGCCCAGCTGTGCTGCCCTTTGCCACACATGGACCTTTCCCTGAGCGTATCCAGACTCACATCTATGGAAGCCTCTACATGCTTGCCTGCACGCAGCCCCAAATTAGCCAGCCAGAAGTGGTGAGCAGCAACCAGCACCACGTGTCCTGTGCTCAGTGCCGGGACCACTGGGGATGGGAGCCATGACTGTACGAGTTCAAGGGGCAAACAGCCCATTAAACCCAAAGCCTTCCCAGCTCCAAGCCCGTTCACTATATATACATTTTAAACCGAGTAATATATGCTTAACCTCTTTAATTTCTAAAAGCGGGTGCTCTAGGAAAGGGAAACCACGTCAGAGATCTTTACCTAAATCACGCCTGAGCGGGAGAGCCAACACTAATCGGAAGTGGAGTATTAGCTTCATGCGAAGTCTAAACACAGCCCAGCTACACCAGAGGGGAGCAAATAGATCCAGGACAACTGTTCACAGCTTGCCAGGTAATTAGCTGCTCCCCTAATTTGTCAAACCCTTTAAAGAGCTGCTGACTCCCCCCTCTCTCCCCGCCGCCGTAGCCCAGCACAGCTGGTACCAAGGGCAAGAAAAACCCAAAGGAGCATTTGAAACACGAAGCCCGGGCTGAGCAAGCACAGCCCCTGCGCTGCCTGGAGCCTCCCCGGAGCCAGATTTGCTCCCCCTGTGCTCTCCCTGCGTGCATTTTGGGCCGGTGTGGAGGCTGCGACGCCGCAAGAAAGCAAAGGGGAAGGCACTTTGGAAGGGCTCCAGCTGCCGATCACGGGCATGTTTCTCCCTAACAGTCTCCGTGTTGTTCAAGCGGGTTGTTTTTCCGCCAGCCGCACAATGGGGTCTGGTTATTCATTGAAAAAAGTCTCTGAGCGGGCACCACCCTCCATTCACAAACAATTTGGAGCGCTCCATTCATGCGGTTGGAAGGGGGAAAAAAAAAGAAAAAAAAAAGAAAGAAAAAAAAGAAAAAGAAAGAAAAATTTCCCCAGAGCTTAGTGCTGCCATTCAAGAAAAGGGAAACGATACTTAAGATCATAACAGAGACCAGCTGTCCTCGCAAAGAAGCCTGGACTTTGTGCAACGTTTGAATTCCTTACACAAACAGCACGGGGCCGGGCGCGCTGCGCTCCCAGCTCGGCCTTTCCGCCAAGTTCATTCAAAGCAGAGCGATTGTGCAAGGTGGTGAGGCCGGAAAGCTCTTTGGCGAGAGTCAGGAGAAAGAAAAATAACCGCCAGCGGCTGCTGGGGGAAGCACCAAACCACGCTGCCTCTGGGGGCTGGGCAACCTGAGCACGGCCCTGCAGGGGCCACGTGGAGGGGGTGGGGGGAGCACCCACGATGGCCTTCGGTGGGCTGCGTTGGTCCCATAGGATGGGCAGAGCCCAGGGGGGGAACAGCATCGCATCTCCAGCCGGGCCGGCCTCAAGATGCCACCTAATAGCTGACAGCTCCTGCAGGGAAAGGGACACCCCAAAACCTTTTGGGGCTTTGAATCCTGAGCCCCGATCTGGATGGCACGTGACAGGCCTGGAGGCTGCAGCTTCATGCCCCAAACACCGCTCCGACACAGGCACCAGCTGGGGACCTTGGCACCGCCGCGGCCGTCACCTGGGCACCAGCTCCCTGCCAGCCCCTCTGTCCCCCCAGCACAGGACGCACCCAAGGTCACACCAGGAGAGGAGCCAGAAATAGAAGCCGTGCTCCTGCTTTCCTTTGTTTAAGCACTCCTTCCTCAGAAACAAACCTCCTGCCTTCATTTGGGTGTCTAAAAAAGAAAAAAGCCAAAAAAAAAAAAAAAAAAAAAGCCTGCTCATCGCCTTTGCTGTGAACCATCCATGTGGGGGAACACGATTCCCCAGGGAACAACACTCCTCCCTACCAAAAAAAGGACCCTACACGTTCCCACCCCCAGCGCTCGCTGTCCCCAGCACAGTCCTATCACCCTGCGCCTATGTAAACAACTGCCCCAGATAAGGTGCTGGGCACATGCCCTCCTCCCCAGGGCCAGGCGGGAGGACAGGAGACACGTGCCATGTGTTGACCAACACCTGTCTGCGAGCTGCCAAACCCAACTTCTGCCATGACATCGTGACCCACGAGAGTATTATCAGCCGTTCTGCAGGCAGCTTGCAAACCAGCAGGGCTTTCAGCAAGGTGGGAGCGATGGGTGTCACCGACACTCAGCACAGTGCACAGGGACACGGGGATCGAGCTGGGTGCCACCCATCCCATCATGCCCCCTCAGCAGCTGCCATCACTGGGAACTCTGGGGTCAAACACCCCAGCCAGCGAGGAGACCTTTGCTTCATCTCCCCAGGAAGGTTATTACGGCAGGAAGTCACGCAGGAACATCACCCTTCAGGTGACAAAATTGTTTTGACCCCAGTGACACCGGGCCGCACAGGCTGAGCCAGGCAGGAGCTCACTAAAAGCCTCGACCAAATGCTTTTTCCCCCCTGCATCACCCAGAGAAGTTTGTCTCTCTTCTCCCTGAGCCGTTCAGGTTACAAGGAAGCCGGCGGCTGCCAAAAGGCTCTGGAAGCAGCTCTGCTCCGCAGCCAGCCTCCCACGCACGCTGCAGTTTGCGCCGCTCCAAGCGGGAGCTGCTGGGCTGAGCGCGGATGGCAGCAGCGGCTGCGGCTCTGCCTCGGGGCTCTGCCTTTTATCTCGGGGGAGAAAGGGGGAAAAAAGGCGCATCTGAAGCCCAGGCTGTCTGGAACAGTTTAATGGCAAGCTTCCCATTCAGAAGTAATCAAAGAGCAATAATTAACATGCATTTACTGTAGTATAAGATACTCTGATGCATGCTGTGACAAAGCTGGAATGAAAAATCTGTTCGACTGCAGGCTAAATTTGATTTCCTTCAAGTTCTCTAGCTGTCTGCCTGAGCTGCAAACCCAGCACCGGGCTGCTCCTCGCGTTCTCCAGGTAACAACTCAAAGCCCCCATCCCCATCTGAGAATTAATGCCAGAGCTCTCCGCACACGCACGGTGCACCATTAGCTGTGCAGCAGCCCCTGGCTCGGGCAGTGAACCACGGCTAAGAAACAACTCTCTCTCTATTATGCAATTCAAGAGGGACTGCATTTTCACTGGCCTCCTTTTAAACACGCTCGCTTGCCAGAGATTAATGCTGCTTAAAGCAGCTCAAGTTTCACCGCTCGGGTCGGCTCTCGCCAGCAGCACGAGGCCAGGACTGGAAAAAGCTGCAGGAGTGCAGAGATTGTGGCTAACCGACAAGCCCAGCACGAGCTCTCGCTTCCACTTGAAAAGGAAAAGCAGCATTTTGGAGCAAATTGACGCTACTACGAAGGGGAGCCCAGGGCTCAGGCAGATACCCTTCCCACCGTTTGGCCCAGATTTACCCATTTATGAGACACAGGACACTGAGCCCCAGCTGCACAGACCCACACGTGCTCCCTCTCCAAAGCCCGAGGGTCTCGAGGCCTCAGGGGTTTGGTGCTGGTCTCTTTCCCAGAGAAGGGGTCCTACACTGTTGCATGCAGTGCCCCAAACGCTTCCACCCCACAGAGCAAACGCCAGGATGGTTACTTACGGTTATCAGACTGGAAATCTGGGACAAACTGTTCATCGTCGGGGACCTGAGCTGAAGAAAAAAAAGAAGAAAAAAAAGAGCATTTTTATAGCATTTTCAGCTCTCAAAAAAATGCACATGATGAGATTTCACATGGCAAAAAGCAGAGATCAGGACTTGCCTTCAGCTAGCCAGGCCTCCTGCAGCTGGCTGAGATCCTGGAAGAGCTCTGGAACACAGTGAGAGGTTTATGCATCCACAGAACACTGACCAAACATGCTGCTATTTGCAGGCTGACCCCAAGGGGAGCGGACCCACAGGGGCCTGCAGTGCTGCCTACCTTCCGAGTCGTGGGCCAGGTCGGTCTCCAAAAACTTCCTTTTCCTCTCGGAGCCCAACCGGCCTCGGCCCTCCTCAGCACAGGATTTCTGCAACAGCCACGGTGTGAGGGTGGCAGCTCCCAAAAAGATGGGGGAGCCCAAGGAAGTGCCTCAAAGACGAGGGGTGAGGCATGCCCCAAAGTGGACTAACAGAAAGTGCCTGCCCCGAAGGGGGTGTCCACAATGGGGACAAAAGGGAGGGGCAGCCCAAAGGGACCCAAGAGGAGGCATTCCAAGGGAAGGTGTCCTCAAGGGATCACAAGCAGGTGTTTCAAGGACTCGGGGGGGCTTTAGGCAGACTTACCCCAGGGCCCATGAAGGGGACCTGCTGGTCGTAGAAGCCATCCATGGTGCAGGGAGGCGGGCAGTGCCCCCGGCACGCTCAGCATCGACGGCGGCCCGGGAGGGGGCTCCCGCCTGGGCTTCGGCAAGATGCGAGGCTGCGGGGGGAGAGGCAACGGCAGGATCAGAATCGGGTCCCTTCAGGGCTGGCTGAGTACCGATGCGGGACCCGCAGCGGGTCGCGGACCCCCGGGCCGTGATGTCACCGAATTTCTATAGAAACAGCCGTGACATCACGCGGGGGGGAAGCGGCCCCGTCCCCGCTCCGCGCCGCTCTCCCGCTCCCCACCGTCCGTGCCGTTGCTCAGCGCCGCGGGGCCGCAGCCGGGCCCGTTCCCACGCCGCCCCGCGCGCCCCATTCATAAACTCCTCCCCCCCCTCCTCCTCCTCATTCACTCCCTCCCCCTCCCGCGCGCGCGCCCTCGCTCGCGCGCGCCCCCCGCCATTCACACCGCGCGGCCCGCGCCATTCATAAGCGCCGCCCCCACCCCGGGCCGCGCCACACCGAGCCGCATCGAGCCGCCAGACCCCGCGCGGACGGCGGAGCACCGCGGGCTCACCCGCTGCAGGCCGGGAGCGGGGCCGGGCGTGCCGGGACGGCGCAGCTCCGAGCCGGGCACCGCGCTGCCGCTCTGCGCCGGCCCGCAGCTCCCGAGCCAGCAGCCCCCGCCACGCCACGCCCAGCGCCGCTTGTTTACCCTCGGCGCCGCCCAATGGGGAGCCGGCAGCCGGCAGCCAGCGCCTGCCGATTGGTCGAGGCGCCGCCCGAGGGCCCGCCCCCCCGCGCCGCTCCGCGGGGCACCATTGAGAACGGCGGGGTGGGAGGGGGGAAGGCAGCCAATGGGCGCCGACTGATTTGCATGGCTCCGCCGAGAGCGTTTTTCATTCATAAAAAAATAGAAGGGGAAGAGGCCGGCGGGTGGGGCGGGGGCAGTGCAGGATTTAAAGTGGCCGCGGCCCTCCGCAGGAGGGGGTTGGGTAGGAAGCTCAAGGGCAGCTAAGGGGGGTGCTGGGCCAGCCTGGGAGCTTCATGAGGAACGTACAGCGTCCTGCAGAGCACGCGCTGCAGAGCCAGGCCGGTGGGTGAGGGGGCCTTCGGGCTTCATGCAGTTGCGGTGCACATGGGTGGTATTGGTGGGGTCTTCGGGCTCCTTCCTCTTCGGGACCCCGAGTTGAGCTAGCCCAAGCGGCCGCTGTGTTGTTTGACCCCTGCGCGCCTCGTAGCCCTCAAAGGGCTCTTTGGAGGAGGCTGTGGGAAGAGATTCCCATCTGCATAGGAATTTGAATGGTGGGAAGGGGTTGCTGCAGGTTTCCCAAGTGGCCGTGGGGGGATGGTGATGGCGGGAGCTGGAAGGCAGAGTAGAAGTGTGAGGGGATGGAACGGGGGCACAGGGAGGAGGAGGAGGCTTGCAAGTGGGCAATCATACCCCTGGACAGACCCTCAGGGCTCCCCAGCAGGACCTGCAGCACAGCCCATATAGGATTGCAGGTGGCTCAGAGGACCAGGAATTAGCTCAGGACATAGCCACAGGGACACGAACTTCCCAGCACCTGGCATGGCCCTGCTACTTGCCTCAGTTTCCCTGTTTATAGAAGTAAGCAGCGAATATGACACTCTGCTACCATGGTTCAGGATCCACAAACCTCACAGTTGTAGGGCCCAGGAAATCCCTGATGGAGCAGGTTAAAAGAGAGTGCTCAGCAAGTAGTGTTTTGCACAGCTTGGGATCCAGGGAGGGTGCCTTGGAGACTTGCAATCTGGAGGCTGTAGGCTTGCAGGTGGCCTTACAGAAGTGTGCCACTAATTTTTCAGGTGTTGTACCAGTGCAGATTGCTGCAGGGCTATCAGCATCCCCAGGGCTGACGCTGGTCTCTGTGAGCAGTTTGGCTCCCATGTTGCACAGCAGGGCAGTTGCCATCACGCCTCATTCACAAGCTGCTGGGACACGTGCGGTGGGCACAGGGTGTCCTTACCACTGGGGACGCTCCTGGGGGGCTCTGCAGGAGCTGGCACTCTCGTGTTTCCCTTTGCACAAGGGTGAGGAGGATTAAATCACCACTAGTAAAATTAGCAGATGACGCACAGTTGGGCAGGTGGACAGGGGGCTGTGGGGTGTCAGCAGCAGTGGTACACAAACAGCCCATGTCAGACCTGATGGCTGCTGCAGATGAAGAGGAGAGGTGTAGAGGCTCTCCCTGCCTTGTCTTTGCCTTTGAGTCAATTGGCCAGACCCTAGCCAAGCTACAGGCCGACTGCCATGGGGTCTCCTTGTGGTGCCTTTGGATGAGCCAGCGGCCATGGACACACAGGGTTGGGAGGGGGCTGGTGACCGGCACCTGCTAAATTTAGAGCCTACTTGGAGAAGAAAAAAACAACCAACACATCGCAGGTTCCAAATTTAGCCTGTTGCGCCTCCCACCGAACATGGCTCCATCTTGCTGTGGCTGAAAACGCCGTCACCTGTGTGCTCACAGAGGGGCACATCTCCCTGTGCCCCCAGAATGGCTGGGAAATGGGGACCCCCAAGCTCAGGACCAGCTGAGTGCTTCATCACCACCTTTATTTGACACAAGCCCACAGCAGGCCAGGTGTACACGGCAACACAAGCTACGCTACGGACGCCACGCTATTTCCATGCAGGCAACCACGGCTACGGACATAGCAGGAGGATGGGAACAGAGCCTGAACTAGGGAGGCTGGGAGCTCCATCCAATGGCCTTTGGGGGTATAAATGGGGGCTGGTGTGAGAGGCACCGGCTGAGCCAGGCAGCTATCGTGATCCCTGTGAGCCCCCCAGGGTGGAGCCTGGGGCTAAGGTGGCTGCCAGCGGCAGGTCCTGTTGTGCGATGCCTTTGGCATGATCCATGCTGCATCCCACAGAGGAGGCAGCAGCCCTGGCAGCCCGAACCACCTCTGCCCCCCTGCTCTGCCATCACTACTGCTAAAGCCAAGCAGAACAGCCCTGGCACTGATCTTTGCCCAAAGCACGAGCCCACCAAACCATGACCGGGTGCAAGGATCAGTCTGCAGAGAAAAATGCTTGCATACAGACACCTTCTGCCATGGTCACAGCACAAAACAACAGGTTGAGACTAAGTGGGGAGTGAAAGGAAGCCAAACCTGCCTCTATGAATTTCCCTGCCCTCACGTCTTGTCATCCTGCGCCCCAAGCAGAGCGGTGCAGGCTTTGAGGTCGTTGTTTTGTTTCGTTTTAATCCTCCCCAGGTGCCAGTGTTGAGGTCTGCAGATAATATCAGGGAGGGGACTGGGAGAAACGGAGGCTGCCGTTTCAGGAGAGCTTCAGGGTTTATTTTGGCACCCGTCCCATAAGCTTTCACCTGGCTACTCATTAATGGCTGCCCCTGGCGAGGAGCAGAGGAGGGTGGATTTATGTGCCGCAGGGAGTGCGCAGGTCGATGCACTTGAATGGTGCTGCCTACAGTGTCTGTGCCTGGGGGGATGGCAAACGCTTTTCAGTGTGCTGTTCACTCTGAAACCTAAGGACGGCAGCAGCTCTGCACTTGGGGGAATGCTGCTCTCAGCAGAACAGAGCATACCGAGGGGGCTGCTGAAGGGGGAGGAGGCTGATTTTGGAGCCGTGGTCCTCTGTGCAGGGCCATGAGAAGGTGGGGGGCAGTGTGTGGCAGCAGAAGAAATCAGCAAACCTTCCTGGGGCTCACTGCTGGCAGCTCCCAGCTATTCGGAGCCAGGGGACGCTCAGCTCAGGCATGTCATGCATTTCTCTGTTTCCTGGGGGAGGAGCTGGGCTTCAAAGCCGCATCCTTGGCTTCGGGATGGGTCAGGGAGAGACCTGGCTGCAACAAACCCGAGGGCCAGCTGCTCACATTGCTCCCTGTGGCAACCCAAAAAACAGCATCTGAAGCAGTGAGTCCTCACTGGGATGAATGAAAAGGCGACGCTTCCAAGCTGGAGGAGCTTTTAGGTGATGGGAAATGCTGCATCGCTCTCCCAGCAGCTGCATGGAATGAGGATGGAGTTGCTGGGGGCTGCAGCCCGCACCAGGCGCACTGCCACAAGGATGGCCAGCCAAAATGGGGGTGGCATTTGTGTCCAATGTCATCCCATTAGGAGGGAAATGACCCCTTGAAGTTTGTTCAATAAATACATAAATACAAATCCAGATGAGAGGTCCAAACACAGTGGCAGCTCCCCACTGGGATCCCCTCTGGCTGTTCCCACTTCCCAGTGATGCCTTCTCCTGCCTGCCCTGAGCCCGGCCCCCTGTTCCAGGTGAGCTGTGTCCCCACACAGCCTGCTTCACACCCTGTGGCATCGTGCTTCAGAGCCAATAGCGAGTGCTGTGTCTGCATCTGCTCTGAAGCAAGCCAGAAGAGCCAGCTGAAGGCATGGAAACCTGCTTGGAGAGCAGCAAGGGAAGCGAGGGTTGGGCAGCCGAGTCCTCGAGGCTAAGGAAATAAATAACTGCTCAGATGTGCAGGTCTGGTGGACAAGAAAGCCAGTGCAGCAAAACACCAAGTGTCCTTCAGGAGGATTAAAAATAAATAAGTGAAGCTCGGCTTTTTCTCAGGAATGCGTTCGTTTGCAGCTCTGCTGGCAGGAAGGGGGTAGTTCTTTAAATAAAGGGAAAAAAAAACAGTTCTAGCACGCCTGCACGCCAAGCTGCCCATCGCTCCGATCCTGGCTGGAGAAAATACTTGTGGTAGCTGGGAAGGAGATCCCAAACGTTCCTGAGACGGAGCATCCCGCTGGGCTGAGTGGGCTGGGCTGGAATCCTTCCCCACCTCAGCACGGGTCCTGCAGCAGGACCTGCCCTGCACAGCCTGCACCCACTTTCCAGCGCAGTGTTTGTGAAGCAGGGAGAAGAGTCAGGATGTGCAGAGATGAAGGTTTGCAGCCCACAGGATGCCCAGGATGTCTGGTTGCCTTTGGGCTGCGGCTCATTTCACCCAGCTTAATCTCGAGTTCGGTTTCTCCTCTTCAGGAAAAAGAAGCTGCTCTTCTGGGGAGGGCCCAGCAGCATTGGCACTTGGCTTTTATGTGTAATTTTGACCTAAAAATAAACAAATGCAGCTCAGCAAGCGGCTCCAGCCATGAGTCATGCTCTGGTCAGGCACCGAGCACCCCCGCCTCAGCGGCTCCCACTCCATCCTCGTCCCCCCAGGGGCTTACAGTGCAGGATGGCTGCATCCAGGGCTCCCCATCCACCTGCATGGGCAGCAGCTTGGAGGTCCTGCAACAGAGAACAGGGGATCACGCAGCCGCCCGCTTTCACTGCCCATCAGGGCATGGCCTGTGTGGGGATGGGCACAGATACCTGATGGTGACAGCTGAACACTGGGCCAGCCTCTTCCCAGCGCTCTTCAGCCCCGTGTAGATCTGCCCCATCTCCATTGCGCCCTCCAGCCCCACCACCTCCAGCAGGTGGTCACTGAGGTCTGCAAGACATGGAGCGGAGTCAGTGCCAAGGTCCCACGTCGCCATGTCTCGAGGGACTCCTGTGCATTCCTTTTTGATGATGGAGTGGGGGACTCGGACTTTGCCAGCCCCTATGTGCTCCATTTTTCAAAATGATTTAATATTGAGCCGGGTGTCAGAAGTCCCCCAGAGCCGAGGAGCTGGCTGCAGGTGGGCACAGCCAGCAGTCTGCATACAGCAGCAAAACTCCACGGCCAGCTCCTGTGGTGCAAAGCTCCCGCTTTGTCCTCGCTTTTGGCAGGATGCCTTCGCTCCAGGAAATCAGTCGAGCTTGAACTCTCCAGCCTGAACCTGTCTGGGTTTCATTCATGCACAGCCTGAGCTCTCATACGTAAAAATCAGCCCCCCTCTCGCATGATCCGCCCCTGTCCCATGGGTTCAAGGTTCCCTCTTTGGACTAGGCAAGCAGGGAACAAGGTGGAAGAGCTGCAGCAGTGATGCAGGCTGTCCAGGGACCCTGTGCCTTCTGCTATCCTGAGACATTCTGACCAGCTCGGTGTGGCTGCTCCCACAAAACTGCAAGAGCAAAAATCCCCCTGGTGCCAAACAGCACCACATCCTGGCACAGATCCCCCTCCAGCCCTTGGATGGGGTGCATGCACCAGGGGAAACAACAGCAGAAGCCTCACTGGGAGCAGCTTCCCACCACGGACTCTGGAAAAAGTGGGCACTTGGCACATCCCACCGGCTGCCAGGAGCAGCACGTTGCTTCCCAGTTGATTTCTCCCTGCTGAGTAACTCCTACAGCCTGATCTCCCGGGGGCAAGCTGGGCTGCCTGCACAATCCCTCGCCTCCATCTCTGCCTCTGCTTGTGCCCGTGCTGGCAGAGATGAGTCAGGCACCAGGGGCACCAGTGGCACAGCGCTGGGCAGAGGTGCTGGGAGCACAGCACACTGGAGGAGAGGTGCTAGAGTTTTTCCCCCCAGCTGCCTGCAGCTCGCGCACATGGCCGCGTTCTCACAAAAAGGCACCATGCTGACGGCACTGCAGCAGGAGAAGCTTTAAAAAGCTGCAGCTCTGCTGCCAGACCCTCCCATGCACCGTCCTTCCCACCGCTCACCCTGTGCACAGAACTTGAGCTCCTTGGCGTCGGTCACCACCGCTGCGTGCGGTTTCTCCGGTGCTTTCTTGCTCAGGCGGTTGTAGCCACGCTGCTTCTTGGTCTCGCCCCAAAGGTTGGAGCCACCATACATGCTGGGGATGTTGAGGACGGCGATGCCCTCCAAGGAGGCGTTGCTCAGGTCCAGCAGGGTCCCGTCACACTGCCAGGCACACAGATGTACATCAGGACCCAGCAGCCTGCTCCAACTGGACCCCTTGGTGCCATGCAGCCCCATGGGCTCCTGCAGCGCCAGCCTTCCTCGTCCCCTTGCTTAAGCTGACCTCAGCAAATTGCAGTCTGGCTACACAAAGGTTGATGCAAAAGGGCTTCTCTTAAAGTGCTTGTTGGAAACCAGGAAAAAATCATTATAGAATCATTGGATTGCAGGCTCACTACAGTTGGAAAAGACCTCTAAGATCCCCAGGTCCAGCCCTGGCCTTCCACACCATGCCCACTGACTGTGTTCCTCAGTGCCACATCTCCACAACTCTGAACACCTCCAGGGACAGGGACTGCCCACCTCCCTGTGCAGCTGTGCAGTGCCTTAAAGGCTACAGAGAAAAAGATGGCAGCTTTTGGGAGAGAGTAACAGAACAGTGCCCAGGATGGGTGTTCTGGATTCACCAGCACACAGCAGGACTGAAAATTCCATGGAAAGCCAAACAGCTGCTGTTGATGGCTGTCCCACAGGACGTAGAGATGGAATTGCATCCCTTAATCTCAGCTCTCACACCCAGGACACCCAGGACGTGGCACTGACCTCATCTGTGGGTGCTGCCACGCAGTTCCACCAGAAAAGACGGAGTCTTGGGTTTGAAGAAACAAGGGCTCCTCTGTCTGGATCCCTCTGAAGTCAGGATTGCTGTGGGCAGCATCCGTCTCTCGCTTTCAACTCCATTTTCTCTAGAGCATCTGTATTTCCCTTTGAGCATCTGCATTTCTCCCCAGGCACCTGTTCCCTACCTGCCAGCCTACACTTCAGCAAACACCAGAGCACTTTTCTTCTTGTATTTGGGGATGTGAAGGAATTTCTGTCCCCTGTGTCTCTTTGCCAGGAGGAAATGTGAGTTGGCTGATAGAACCCCGCTGCTGCCCACACTCTAGTTGTTTTGCTGGAGCTGGAGTGGAGGGCTTGAGCTTGTTTTTGGTATGGGGAATGGGCTGGATGGGAACAAGTGGGCATCTCTGCAGGCTCAGAGCTCTGTGCCCTCTCCCCGCTCAGAGACGGTTTGGCCCTGCCTTGAAATGCAAAGGGCTTCTGGTCTGCAGGCAAAGAGCCACCTCACCAAGGCTGGCCTTCCATCCCTTATTTCTCAGTGCATTTTAATAACATGATGATTGCTGTGAACGATGCAAACCCTACTGCTGTGAGCAGCGGGTGCACAGCAAGCTGGCCATGCTGTGGCCAACGCACCAATCATTGCCCTCAATGGGATGGGATGGGACCTCAGCATCACCATGTGCTGTGGGACCCCCGGAGCAGGAGCTGCCCTTCTCCCCACAGCCCTGCAGCCCTGCAACCCTGCAGCCCCGCTCCATGTGCCAGCCTGCCACAAAGGGCTCTTTGAGCGGGGGCAGCTGGCGGCGTGCTGGCAGCGGCGCTGGGAGGAGAAATTTGCAGCTGGGGAAAAAGCAAATTCATTTCCAGGAGCTGCACTGGAACGAGTGCCAATTTCCAAAACAAAACTGCCATTTCTCTGTGAGGATGACAGTTGCCTCGGAGCTGAAGGGCTGCTACTTTCAGCTTAAAATGCCGTCGCCTTAACGCTTTCCTGCCGGCACGGGGGGCCGAGCTTTAGGGTGAGCAGAGAACCCCAGCATGTAAATAGGCTCCAACACCACAGTGCCCCAGCGCTGGGGCTGCGTGGCCCAGTGCACGCCAGCACCATGGGTTTTTCTTTCTGTAGCCCTCCAGAATAAGTTCTAAAAGGGGCATTTATCCCGAGATAAGGAGAGCCGGAAGTTTGCAGAAAAGCACGGCACAAACCCCACCAATGCAAACTGCAAAATGACAGAGCTCTTAGCAACCGCTGGCACGCAGCGGTCCCTCCTCCCTGCTCTAATTAAAGGCTGTTTCCATGTAATCCAAAGACGGCTGCGAGCAGACACTGAGTTTACAGAGAGAATATTCCAGGCACACTCTCAAATACAGCTGGAAGGGGAAAAAATACAGGGCTATTCTTTTGCCTGCAGCTGGCTGGCCACGCGGCGAGCCCTGCACTGGAGGTGCAGGCTGGGCTTGGAGAGGCGGCATGCAGCCCCTCAGCCAGCACTGCCCCGGTGTGCCTGGTTCCCCCTGAGCCTCCTCACTTTGCCAGTGTGGGCACACATCCCTCAGCACGCCAGCAGAGTGGGCTGGACATGGGGAGGGCTGTGGGATGCTTTGGCTGGGGAGATGCGAGCTCTTGCTCCTGTTCATTGGTTATCGAGCAGTAATTAGTTCTTGAGTTAGTAAATAATTGATTATGAAAGAATCAGATTTGATTATTTATCAAAAATTGAATATTGTCATCGCTCCAGCTCTGTGGGCTGCAGAGGTCTGGGCACTGGGCACCCGATTCTCAGACAGGCACCCAACAACATTCCCCACCTCTCTGCTGCCCAGGGCACCACAGCTCTATCCAAAGGCATGGACTGCTTGGGTATCAGGAGACATTCCTTCTCAGAAAGGGCACTGAGGCACTGCACAGCTGCACAGGGAGGTGGGGTCACCATCCATGGAGGTGTTCAGAGCTGTAGTGATGTGGCACTGAGGGCTGTGGGCAGCGGGTACGGTGGGCTGGAGTCGGACTAGATGATCTCAGTGGTCTTTTCCAACCTTGATTCTATGATTCTGATACCCTGGTAAAGCCTTCTCCAAATCCCCACCTTCACTTCTTGAAACCCACCTCCACCTCAACATAGTCGTGGAGCTTCTTACAGGTGGCCGCAAAGGTTTCCGACGTGCCAAACTCAAAGTACCACAGCTTGTTCTTCATCCTAGGGCACAGGGAGTGGTGTTAGCATCCCACGTGTGAGCAGCAACTCCCCTGGCCCACCCCACAAGGTTCCCTTTGGGGACATGAGACTCCCCAGCCTCCACCCCTTGCTTGGAGGCATGACAAAGGATGGATGCTGGCTACAGTGCACCAGGAGCACCCAGTGAGGACTGAGATGTGCATGGCCAGCAGCAGGCATGAGCATGCAGGGACTTGGGGACAGTGGCTCCTGGGGACATCAAATGGCCCTGCAGCTGTGGCACAGCAGCTGGACAGCCCTTACCTGCTGTTGAATTTCTCAGGGTGCTTTTCTCGCATGATGTGGAAGCGGTGGGCAATGGAGGCATCCTGCAAGGAAAGGTGGTGCAGGTTGGAAAGGGCTGGGAAACAGAATCCCCCTCCCTGTGTGTGCATTGGGACACAGGGGCTCAGCCCTTCCCCCTCATTGCCAGCCCCATAGCATGGGGCTCCCACACAGCTTCCACCAGATTGTGACCCACCCCTGGGACTCCAAGCCTCTCTGAACTCTGTCAGAGCTCCTTTGGCTCTTGCAGCACCCTCAGCTTGGAAGAGAGACATTTTGTGAATATTTTTGCATTCAAGCGCTGCTATTTCAGACAACAATAAAAACAGAAAGACAATGCCAAGAGGGAGGTTGGGAACACAAGCAAGGAAGAGCAGGGAGGGGGAGTTGCAGGGTGGGGGACCCAAGCTCAAATGGAGAGTTTCACCAAATTCTGAGAAAGGCTTTTATTGTGTTTGCGGAATGACACAAGCCAGCCATCCCTGCTCTTATGAGGCTCACCCCCAGAGGGGGCTCAAATGAGTACAGGAGGAGAGACAGGATCAGAAAGCATGGGAGCCATCCCCATTTGCACCACTCCCTGACTTCCTGTCAGCTGAGGAACATTTATTTCACGGGGCAGAGGAATCAATCACCCCAAAGGCCCTGATCTGCAGGTTTGGGGCAACAGCTGCACAGGGATGCTCCGATGGGTTCTGCTGCTCCTTGCTCAGCTTGGCCACCACGTCCCTCCCCATTCCTTGGTGCTGAGGGGCCCCACTGCTCACCACCCCAATGGAGAAGTAGTTGTTGATGATGCTGTATGGGACAGGGTCCCCGTTGGCCTCCTTGTCACTGGGAATCACGTCTATCTGCCAGCGGTCCAGCATCACCTCCGTGCTGTGCTCTATGTCTTTCAGCACCTTCATCAGGCTGCCGCCCTCATAGCCTGTACGTTGGAGGAGGATGAAGAGGAGCGCATCCATGCCAATGGGACAGGGCACAGCTGAAGGCTGCTCACGTGGCACATCATCTGCCCTTGTCCCAGCTGTGTGCCTCCCAGCCCCAGGACAGCACCCCACAGTCACACAGGGTCCCCATGGGCTGCATCCCATCAGAGTGATGCTCACCTCCGCCCCAGCGCAGACACCGGGCCAAGTCATTGCCTGTTCCCAGAGGCAGGACGGCCACTGGTGGGTGCTTCAGCAAGTTTGCCTTGTCTGCAACACAAGGGGAAAGAGAGTTTGGGGCTGTGATGAATGGATTGTGCCCTGGTTAGGCTTGTTTCATACTCCTCTTGATGTCCTTCCTCTACCCAGTAGTTTTCTGTACTCAGGGGCTACAGAGCCTGCTCACCTATGCAGTCCAGGATCCAGCCCACGGTGCCATCCCCTCCACAGGCCAGAACACGGAAATCTGGAGTGTCCCGGAAAAAGCTCAGCCTGCACAGGGCAGAGAGAGGAAAATGGTTTATGCAGGAGATGGATGGGCATCAGGATGGACTGTGGGGGCTGGCGAGTGTCCGCAGCACCTCCGTACCCAGGAGCAGGCCCACCACGGTCCAGGTTGTACACTTGCCGTGGGTTGAGCAGGTAGTGAAACTTTCGGAGGACCCTACAGGAAAAGAAAAGTGAGAGATGCCACAGGGGATGCTGTCTGGTGGCTGGGGCATCCCAACGAGCTGGTGGCAGTGGGGCCACAGAGGAATGCTGTCACCAGGCAGGGGTACAACCTACCGCTCTCCTTGCCTCCCTCCACTCTTGGGGTTCACAAACACCAGCAGGGGATGTGTCCCAGGCCGGGGGCTGATCTGGAAGGCAGAAAGGGTGACGGTTGAAATACCCAGCAGAGCACGGCCGACCGCAGCCTTGGGGGGGAGATCCTACCTGCAGCCCTTGCCCATCCACTGTGGTGGAGTTGAACTTGAAGCTCTGCCCATCCTCAGGGCTGGTGCCGGCTGGGGACTCACTGTCGGACCTGCGGCAGTGGGATTGCCGCTCCTGCGGGACACAGCGAGGGCGGGTGGGGGGGCTGTGGGGATGGGGCAGGGACCGAGGGGTGTGGGGACAGGGTGGCCACGCACCAGAACCACAGGGCAGATGTAGGAAGGCAGCAAGATGTGGTCCCGCAGAGGGCCCCCATCGCACTCCGGCTTGACGTGGGAGGCACATTTGTTGTGGAGCTGAAGGGGGGGACGTCAGAGGGGTGACACAAAGGTGACAACCCCCTCCCGTGACAACCCCTGACCGTTCCCACTCACGGTGACTTGGCACCAGACGCAGTGCAGGCCGGTGATGCCCTGGTAGCACTTGATGCTCTTGTGGCATCGGTCGCACTTGACGGGGGAGTTGCCCTCAATCCAGGTGTGCTGCATCACCTGCAAGAGGAGAAGGGATGCTGCACCCGCAGACTCCCAGCAGCTGTTCTGTCTCCTCTGGGTCTGGGTCCTCTGTGGTCTCCTCTGGGATTTCAGAGGCTGGTCTGTGCCCTCTACTCACATTGGTGTTCCTCTTGGACTTCACATAGGTGCTGATGCAGGAGGCGATATCTTTGGACACGCACCTCTCGTGCACGGTGTATTTGCAGACTGGTGGGAGGGAAGGAGGAGATGAGCGACCCTCTCCCCTACAGCCCCACAGCACCCAGCAGGGTTGGGGTGCCCTAGGGACATGACTCACAGGAGCAACAGAGGCCCTGCTTGCGGACACCCAGCAGCATGGTGCGGCAGAAGTTGCAGTAGGCGGGCTTCTTGAAGTGCTTCAGCCTCCAGGCGTGCTGCCCATCATCCTTCACATTCTGCAGGGCAGCCGAGAGGAGCAGGAGGCTCATTCCCTGCTGCCTTTCCCCTTGTTGTCCCTCCTACATCCTTGCCACCAAGAGCAAATAAAGCTGGCTCCAGGCTGAGCCCCCCATGGCAGAGCACGCCTCTTGAATCTGTGTTTGGGCACCAGCACTCTCAAGGAGCCACTTCAAATTCCTGCCTGACAATCTGCCCACCCACCCCTCCTTAGAAAGCAAACACTAGAACGAGCACTGGGAATAAATTTTCCCTGCAAATCAGACATGGAAGGGGACTTGGATAAGGACTTGGATGCAGCTTGGGGATGTAAAGCTCGGCAGGATGAAAAAATGAGACGTGGAAATAAAGGGGGGTGAAAACCACCCCCGCTCCTCATTTGGGTTGAACACGCGCAGCACTGGAGCGCACTGCAATGCTGCAGAACAAACGCAGCCCGCGTGGGCTGCCGAGGGGAGGCTGCCCTCCCGTGGCTCCTGCAGCCTTGCTGCTGCGGCCTCGCTCCGTGCCCAGCTCTCCCGTCTCACCGTCTCCATTCCCAGCAGCACCAGCAAGGGGATGGTGGTCATGCCGCCCCGGATCCACTCTTCTAGCGTCACGTTCCCATCGTGGTCGTAGTCGATCTCCTCCATCATCGCCTTCAGGATCTGAGGACAGGAGGGGAGGTTGCAGCGGGGTGCAGCTCGCAGCCCCTGGACTCTCGAGCCCCCGCTGGGCACTCACAGGCTTCAGCTCAGTGGAGTCCCACTCCAGGTACTCAGCCACGTGCACCATCTGGTTTATGATACGATCCAGCTCCTGTGCACAGGGAAGTGGATGAGGTCAGTGCCCTTGCCTTTCATCCCAAATTGCCCTTGGTTTCTCCTCCTCAGGCTTACCGAGCTGTCCAGGATGCCGTTCCCATCGGTGTCATATAGGCGAAACATAACTGAAGGGAGAAGAAAAGCCACTGCAGGTTGGACTCCATGTCCGCAGAAGCCACCCTGGTTCCCTGCCCCCACCACACTCACACCACGCACTCCCCCCTCTGTTGGGGAAGAGCTTGTAATTTCAACAACAGAGAGAAAGGCATACTGATCCCAGGTCACACGTGCACCCGTGGGGCTGCTGCAGGCCCTGTGGTGTGCTCACATTTCCCTTTGGGCTCCTGTGGGAAGGGACGTGGCCTCACGCTGCTCAGCATTTTGCAGTGGTCCCACCTGGGACAAACTTTGTGCCCAGCTAAACTCCCATTTCCCCAAACAGCTGCTGCCAGGTACCCGAGGCACCTAACCCAGGGATTACAGCCCAAAAGGGATAGAAACAGGGATGGAGAAACAGGGCACTGCCAAGGACGTTGGCTCCTGCAGCCCCGTAAGTTTGAAGCCAGCCCAGCTTTGTCCCCTCCCACTCCTCCCAGTTCACCCAGTAACCAGCAGCCTGTAGTGCAGGGCTGCCACTCACACTCCAGCTTGTCCTCTGCCCGTCCTCTCTCCAGCAGGGACAGGTAGCAAACGATGTCCTTCAGGTAGACCACCTGAGCCAGGGGGGCCGGAGGGTGCTGGGGGGCAGCTTTCAGGGCGCTGTGGCTTTTCCGCAGACTGAAGGGAAGCCTCTTCTCCAAACTCCTGGAGCCTGCGAGGAGGGAGGGGACACACACCGGGCTGTGCATCGGGAGGGGGCCAAGGGGTTCTGCAGGATGCTCCACAGGACTCAGGTGATGTGGAGGATGTGGAGCAGGGCCGGGTGATGCCACCTGTGCCCAGAGCAGGGGACAGCCCATGCGGTCTACCCGCAGCAGATGGCCGCTCGCTCCTCAGGCAGCAGGAAGGCACTTCATTAATCCCTCTCCATAGGACCTGCTGCCAGGTAATTAAGACATTGAGCAGCGGCAGCTCTGCGGGATGGGACCGATGGCTTCAGTTTGCAAAGCAAAGGTGTTGAGGCACCGGGAGGCTGCCTGACTGGAAAGGTCACCGCTGCTGCCCCAGGGACAGCACCAGGGAACCCCTGTCACCTGTTCCCTGCACAGCCCCGGCCGAGCTCACCTGGCGATTGGGGGCTGAGCAGGGACCCCGAGGAGATCTTTGAGGACCCTGAGGAGTTGTGAGCAGAGGGGGTGCCAGTAGTGGACTTCTGGGAAGACGACCGGGACCAGCTGGGGGAGGCAGCGGCTATGGAGGCTGGGCTCAGCGCCGCCGGCTGCGGCTCAGCCATTGTGCTGGGGCAGCCCTTGGGCTCAGCCGTGTGCCGTCCCAGGGCGCTGAGCAGCGTTTTCCCGTTGATCCCTGCAAAGAGACACGGCTGCCTCCCCCACCGGCCTCCAGCAGCCCCCCTCCCATCACTAGCCACCACATCCTGTTCACTAGCCCACCAGCAGGCCCATATTCTGACCTGTCAGTCCCGCACCATGCTCAGCCCCCACGCCCTAGGGATGTGTGCCGGGGTCTGGATGGAGAGGACACCGTCCTCTGTGTGCTTTTCCTATTGCTTTTGCAGTTTAATGTGCTCTCTCAGCAGATATCTCCGCACGCTGCAGACCCAGCAGTGGGGGGACGCAGTGCTGGCCGCATCAAACGGCCCCACGCGGTACCTGTGACAGGAGCGCAGGCCACCTCGGTCTGGATGGAGATGCCGGCATCAAGCGACTTGGGCTCTGAAACACAGGTTCGGCACCATGAAGCTCTGTTCTCCCCAGGGCAGGGAGAGCCGATGGGACAGAGCCAGGCTGTGGTGCCCAGCTTCGTGCCAAGTGGGCTCACCGAGCTGCGAGACGTTGGGGCTTTGGCGCTGGGCCTCGGGGGCTGCCTGGCAGCTCTTCCGCTTGAATGACGTGAAGAGGTGCTGGCAGAGCTCCTCGGGCACCTCTGCCTCCAGGTAGGTCTTCATGAAGAGGCGGAAGCCCTCGTAGTCGATGGGCTGCGGGGGCACAGGGGGCTGTGGTGCCTGCATCCCTGCCCTTGCAGCACTGCGTCCTGCCCAGCGATGGGCTGGTGGCTACGGGGACTGGGGATGTGCTGGGGGAGGTGAAAGGCTCCCAAAGGGCAGGGGAGGAGTGAAGTGATTGCAGCTCCAGCCACACTCCCCCCGTGCCAACATAATTGCCTCCCACATGGGGAAATCTCCTTCTGTGTGAGGTCCCACAGTGAGCGTGAATAGCGAGGTGGTTCTGCTGCTTCTCCTTGCAGCTTTCAGCCCACTGATTTTCTCATTTCACCTCGTTTCCAGTGATTATGGCCCTCCTGAAAGGCTCTGTCATGCTGGCACAATAACAGCTCTCACTAAAAGCACTACTTGGAACAAACAACCCCAGCCTTCTCCAGGTGAGTGTGACAAGCTATAGGGCCTGCCCATGTCCCCAGGTTGGCAACAGCAAAATAAATTGCCTTGTGGGAAGTGCAAGGGGTAAGTGAGAGTAAATCACTTCTCTGCTCCTGCCTGGCAAGAAAGTGCCAAAAATGCTCAGATGGGACAGAATGGGATGAAATGGGATGGGATGGCAAGAGAGATGGGATGGGATGAGACAAGATGGGATGGGAGGGAGTAGAATGGGTGCTATGGCATGGAGTGGGATAGTATGGGAAGGGTGGGATGGGATAGGATATGATGGGGGAGATGACTAGGGAGCTGGGGTCTCCCAGCAGCATCTGCTGTGCTGGTGTGGCTGAGCAGGCAGTGGGAAAGGCTGGATGGGAAAGGGCTGTACCTGTTCAGGGTTGTACCTCGAGAGGACACCATCCCCATGGAACTCCTCCAGGACATCCTTGAGCTTCTTGGTGGAGTCTGGGGGGGCAAAAGCATTGCACTGAGCATGGTCTAGCAAGCCCCCTTTGACAACTGCATGTAGCAGCAAGCTTCCTCACTGACAAACAACCAGGTCCCTGCATGCCCTGGGAGGATCCATTTGTGCCCCACTTTTAGGGGGACATTTAAGTGGCTCTTGGTCACACAATGCCTGTTTATTGTTGCTAATTCCTCTCTATGCAGGATTAGAGCTACTTCCTGCTCTTCCACTGCGGGTACGGGCCACGAGTGCTATGGGACAGACACATGATGTGGGGCCAATGCAGCTGGTGGTTGGGACTGGAAGGACCTTGGGAAGCTCCTGGCCCCCATAAGGTGCAGGATTTGGGATCAGCCCAATTTCCATGGGACAACCTCAGCCTTGCAGCACGGCTCCTGTCCATTGTCAGGCTTCTCACTCTGTCTCTGTTCATCTCCTGGAGCCAACACCTAAGCAGCACCCAAGTGCTTTGAAGGAGGCTGTGGGAAATGCTGCGTTTGGACTCCGCACCCCTGCCTCAGGGAAGGGAAGGATGGCTCATCCATCACGCCCCTGCCCTTCGGGTGGCAGCTGTATTTCTTTTGCTAGAAAATATCCCTTCTGCCTGCTCACAAGCTGCACTGTCATTCAAAACGTTTCCATTCCCATGATTAGCCCCTTGTGCATCGTATGAGGATGGCAGAGCAGTGTCTGGAGACGGGAAGGATATTTGCAGTTGCACAAAACACCAGCTCCTTCCCAGCTCCCTGCTGCAGCCGCCCCCCACCTCCCGAGCAAGCCTCGCTTGCCAAACTTTGATTAACACAACGAAGATGCTGTGCACAAACTCAGCATTACAGATGGCGTTTTATAGCCTGTGATTAAATAACGCAGAGCTCGTTCTCTGAAAAGGAAGGATGAGGTGCCGGCAGCAATGCTGCACCCCTGCCTGCAGCCTATCTCACCTGCAGCACCGTGCCCAGGGGAGATGTGCTCAGCACTGAAGTAAGGGCTGTTTTGAAGAGGGAACTGGGCAGGTTCCAGAGGTGAGCCCCGAGAACCACATAAAGCCAGTGCAAGGTCCTTCAACCCCAAGCACAGGGTCAGGGCAACCCCAAGCACAGATGTCAGCTGGGCAATGAGAGGGTGGTGAGCAGAGCTGCAGGGAAGGGCTTGGGTGCTGGTGAGTGAAAAACTGAATATGAACCAGCGGTGTGTGTTTGCAGCCCAGAAAGCCAACTGCATTCCAGGCTACATCAAAAGCAGCACGGACAGCAGGTCAGAGAGGGCGGTGTCCCCCTCTGCTCCACTGTCTGAGCCCCAACCTGCAGTGCTGTATTCAGCCTGGGGCCCCCAGCACAAGGACATGGACCAGTTGGAGTGGGTCCAGAGAAGGCCATGAGGATCCTCAGAGGGTGGGAGCACTTCTGCTATAGCTGAGAGCTGGGGGTTTCAGTCTGGACACGGGAAGGGGAGACCTCTCAGCAGCCTTCCAGTGCCTAACGTGGGCTGTGGAAGAAAAGCTGGAGAGGACCCTATTGGGGAGTGCAGCGATGGGAGAAGGGGTAATGGCTTTAAATTAAAAGATGTTTAAATGAGGTATTAGGAAGAAATTCTATATTCAGAGGGCAGTGATGAGCTGGCACTGCTGCCCAGAGAAGTGTGGTGCCCCATCCCTGGAGGTGCTCAAGGCCAAGATTCATGGAGCCCTGGGCAGCCTGAGCTGGTGGGGGCAGCCAGCCCGTGGCAGGGTTTGGGACTGGATGGGATTCCAGCCCAAACCATTCTGTGATTCTATGATTCTATAAAAGTTATCCGAGGCTCGTGATTCTATCTCTGCAAAAGCAAAATTCCATCTCTGCAAAAGCAAAATTCCTTCTCTGCAAAAGCAAAATCATCGCAGAGGGTTGGCAGCCAGAGCTGAGCTGTAGCGCAGCTCCGTGTGTTTGGGAAAAGCCCGCCCGCTTTCCCCGCTGGCATTTCACTTTGCCGACAAATGTGGGTGCCTGCAGAGGGATGGAGCTGTGCTCACGTCTGCGCCGCTGCCCCCTGGTGCGGGGGCTTTCTGGGGATGGGGCTGCAGTGCTCTGAGTGACGCTGGGCTGGTCCCTGGGGCCCCAGCCCTGCTGCAGGGAGGTGATGGACACCAGGGGAGCACAGCAGCTCTGCTCTCGTTTTTCAGTAGCATCAGTGGATGCATCTGATGTTTTCTCCGTTGCGGTGGCCAGGAGCTGCAGGTTGGGCATCCCTGCAGGTGACAGACCCAGCCAAGCCTCCTTGTCCCAAGCGCCATCTAAACCGACCCAAATCTCCGAGGACAAATTGTGCATGCTTAAACTACAGGCAGGGAGCTGTGAGCCAGTCCCCATGGCCGTGAAGCTGCAAAGGGGCAGGACGGAGGAGAGCTGGGTGTTGGGAGCCGGGCCATGCAAGGAGCACTACTCACAGTCAGTGTACTGCTGGAGCTGGGCGAATTCAGCGGGGCTGAGTGTGATCCAGCCCCCGTCACTCATCTTGGGGCCGCTGCGGGGCCACCGGCCACCACTCTAGGAGCTGTCTGGGCTCATCGCCGTGCTGGCTCACGTCGGCACTGTGAGGGGCACGGGGGTTCTGGTCCCACGCACAGCATCGCTCCGGCAGTGAGGCTGAGAGCTTCAGGGCAGCCACGGCCGGAGCACCTGGCCAGTACCCTCCTCCCTGCAGAGGGAAAGAAAGAGAGGATGGCATCAGTGGCACCAAGACTCCATCCCAGATGGACCAATGGCCTTGGCTGTCACTAGGGCTCCTGAGCTTGGACATGGAGGGTGAGACTGCTTTCACAGCAGCAGGTCACCCCTGGTGTGGTCCTGCTGGGACCCACAGAGCTCCCCAACCCTTTGGGACCCAAGGGGCAACCTGAGCCACTGCTCACCCCAGAGCTCAACACCTGCTGGAGGAGCTGCCTCAGATGGGGGGATTCCCTGCGTAACCTCAGTGAAACACATCCCACTGCTCCTGGCCAGAGCTTCCCCATCAGCATTTCGCAAGGGAATTCAACACGATACAGGGAGAAAAAATGAGTCTATTAATTACAGAAGACACAGCTCACGATGCCTGCAGGGCAGAGGATGTGAACGAATGGAAACTCACAGATTGCAGCTCCATCCACGGAGCCAGCCCTGACCTTTCACTGGCTCCCACAGCTGATAATCTTTTCTAATGAAAATCTATGTTCTAAACCAGGCGAGGGGGAACCTACACGAAGAAAAGTGCTAGGGAAGGCTGTGCCCCAGAGGAAATGTCAGAGGGCTTCAAGCAAAGTGGCAGTCTCCAGCCGATCAATTTGCAGGCTTCAAAATTTATTAGCTTCTTCACTTAACCGAATCGGTGGCTGAGGTCCAGGGGAAATGTCAGCTTCCCGAGGACACGCAGCCGGCCCTGGAGATGCTTGTTGTTCAAGAAGCAGACAGGAGCAATTAGATCTCGATTTTAGGGCCGGCTCCTGGTTTGGTGCTGGCTGCCAGGTGGAAAGCAACTGGATAACACAGAGCCAGGGCAGGTGGGGAGTGGTGTTCCAGCACCAGAGTGAGCCTAACCTGCACGCCTGGAGAGACACAGCGCTGAGTGAGAGAGGTGTGCCCTGCCCTGGAAGCTGGGAGCCGTGGCTCAAGGCAAACGGTTGGAGCTGGACCTGCGGAGGACAGGGAATGATTGCTGCCAAGGGATGGCCATTCAGGGCCAAATGCCCTCTGTGCATGCTTGTTGGCATCCCTTTGCGTCAATGAACAGGGGAGGTGATGAGACACTGGTGCTTTGGGATGCTCAAATTGTGCTTTGGGATGCCCGAATGGTGCGAGCAAAGCATTTGATGCTTTGGGATAGGATGCTCGGATGGTGCTTGGGGTGCTCGGATGATAAAACGAGGCATCAATCGCTGGGGAAAAGAAGAGAGCCATTTCCCTCCACAACAAGAGGGTTCAAGGTGGAGGCAAAGGGAGGGGATGTTCCCATCTCCTCCGCATAGACACATGCATCTCAAGCAAACCCTGCAGCAGGAATTATTGGAGTGCTGGGGGTGGTGCAGTGGAGGCACAAGTGGGAACACTGTGTCCAAACTCCCGCAGGATGCAGAGCTTGTCTCTGGGTACTCCAGAGGCTCTGTCTGAAACCCCCCACAAGTGCTTTCTGTTTCCAGGCAAACGAGCTGCTTAGATGGACAAGAAACTGTTTTTTTATCTTAAACCTTCCTGCCCTAGCCTCTCTTATACAGGGAGAGGCTAGGAGAGTGGAGCTAGTTCAGCTTGCAGAAGGAAAGGCGCAGGGGGGCTGGCTGTGGTTCCCAGCTCCCTCTATCTGTCCCCATACTCAGAGACAGTGGGGCAGGACATGGCCCTGATTGAGCCACTCTTAGAGGCTTTCCCCCATCAATCTGTAGAACAACAAATGCCACTTCTGGCATGTCAGCCTCGGGTCTTAGGGAGGGAAGGAAAAAGCCTCCTCGGGAATCCAGCTGCTGCTCATTTGGACGGCCTCTGAATTGTCAGCAGCAAATTACACGATATTAAATCAAACTTGCCTCTTCCTAAAAATAGCTCTCCTTCCAGCAGTACAAAGAATGAGGAGAGGGTTTTCCAGCAGTCCCAGCACCTCGCCTGCCCTCTGGGTGCCTCGTGGGGCCCAAGAAGAGGTGGTGGCTGTGTCCCACCAGCCCCAAAGCAGTACCCGCAGTCTGAGTGCCCCCACCTACTCTAAGGGTCTGCCTGCTCCTGCGATGCGCTGCCGAAAGGCTCCCCTGGCATTAAATTGGGTGGAAATCCCTCCTGTCCCACTGCAGCAAACAAACCCGGAGTGAGTCAACCTCAAATTGCTTTCTGCAGGCACCAGAGCTCCCTTTGGATCCCAGCATCTCGCAGCACAAAGGAGATGTGCAAGGGTGCACCAACCAGAAGCCCCTCACACCCATGGGCAGGGACAGAGAGCAGCACTTTGTCAAGAGATGCTTCGCCCTCAGTGAGCGCTGCATTTGGAGGGGCAGACACCTGCCGTCACTCTCTCACTGCCATCAATTTTTTCCCCAAATATTCTCTCAGAGCAGCCTAGATCTCTGCTCAGACACCACCGCAGATCCTGTCTGGTGGAAGAGCCCCAGCCCGAGGCAGCAGCAACCTGCACCAACAAAGCCACGAGAGCGGGACAGCCTCAGGAACCCCGCAGCATCCAGTCCCCAGGGTGGGCTGCACCTTGAGTGGGACGGCGCTGTTTCCCCGCAGCTCTGAAGTTGCCCTTCTCCCCTTCCATCCCCACTAACAACCCGAACAACAAGTTCCAGACAGCCTCCTCCCGGCGCTCCGGACCATCTGCCCCGCGCAGCGGCAGCCCCGGCGCCGTTCCCGTCGGATGTGCTGCCCGGGAGCGGCAGCTCGGCTCTCCCAGCAGCGGGGCGAGCAGGTTGGTACCGAGCTGAGACCCGACGCACATTCAGACAGCAGTGAGAGTAGCGCGGCACGCAGCCTCCGCGGGCATTAACAGGCTGCGCTCAGGGCTCGCTGGCAGCCATGTTCTCACCCCCGGGGGAAAACAAGCCGCTGCCCCGTCCCCGCCACCTCCCCGTGCACCTCTTCCCCGGGTTAGAGCCCCGGCCCCGGCACCCGCGGTTCCCGTCGCCAGCGATGCCCGAAGCAGCGCGGCTCCTCCCCGCCCGCCCCGCGCTCCCGAAGCTCTCCAAACCCAAACGCGAGCCCCGGGACGGGATCGGGGCCGGCCGCGGAGGACGGGGGGGCACGGGCGGCTCGGAGCCCCCCCCCCCCCCCCCCGCACAACCGGAGCCCCAGTGCGGGGCCAGGGGCAGCGCCGCAAAGTTGGTGCCGGCCGCTCCCAAAGGCTCGGGCTTTTCCCACGCTCGCTCTCCATCCCTACCCAAAGCTTTCCTTTCGGCCGAGCGGCTCCCGCCCCCCACAGCCCGTACCCCTCGGGTCCCTTACGGGGAGGCGAGGCGGCGGCGGGCGCTCGGGGCCATCCGCGGGACCAGCGGCGGAGGAGGAGCAATCGCCGGAGCTCCCGAGCGCGGACCCGGCGCTGCAGCCTGACAGCTCCGCGGCCCCTTCGGAAGGTGGAGCCTGGCCGCGGGCGCGGGGCCGGCACCGGCGGGAGGCGGGTACCGGGAGGAGCCCCCCCCCCCCCCGCCTCGCCCCCGCCCCGGGCACCGGGCAGCGCCCCGCCGAGCCGCCCCCGCCGCCGGCAGCGGGAGGGTGCAGAGCCGCGGGCCGGGTGAGCGCGGTGCCCGGCGCCCCGCAGCTCCGGGGTGCTGCTTCCTGCGGAGCGGAACAAGCAAACAAACAAACAGAAAAGGCCCAAAAGAGATAAAAAGCATTTTTATTTTCTTTCCATGACGCGGCCGCCTGCCTGCTCGGGGGTGACACTATTTCAGGCATGTCTCTTATTTATGTTTCTCTCTATTGATACTAATTAAAGACGCCATACGTGCACGTAGCTCTCCGACTTGGAAAAAAGCAGAACGGGACTGGCAGCCGGGACTGAACTTTCCTGAGAGAAACGGGCAGAGAGGGGCAGAACGGACGGCATCGCTGCATCCTGCGTGTCACCTCTACGATGCTCCAGCTGTGTGCCCGGGGCTGCGATGCTCCAGCCCCTCTTTCTCCTAAAATTACCTAAATCCACGCAGCGGTGAAGCTCTTTGCAGAGCGATGCCCATGGGATGCGCGGTCCCCTTCCGTCTGCGCTCCTCCAGCAGAGCCCAGGGCTCTCCAGGACCAGGGAGCTCTCGAGTCGTTGCCGAGGGCTGGGAGCGGCTCTGTCTGGAGCCCTGTGAGGTTTGCAGAACAAAACCCAGCGGGCCGGCTGCTACACCACGCTGCCTTCACCGTGCTGCTGAGGCTTTGCCTGGGCTGCTGGTGCGATGCCGAGCACACGCAGATGGAGGAGTTCCATTCTTTCCCTGCATCCAAGTAGATATTCCTTCCAAGGATTAATTAGTAAATTAAAATGGTAGAAAGATGAAATTATTATCCAGGAGCCTGCTGGTGATCTCTCTCTGCTCTGCGCTGCCTTCCTCAAGGGCTGGGGCAGCGGCTTCTCCCTACATTCCCTTCATGAAAAAGAACCTCAGGGTGGCAAATGTGAGACAATGCACGGCTGCCAACCCCCATCCTGCCATGCCCGAGGGAAAGAACAACCTGTGTGCCCCCTATATGGGCACCCTCACACCGACACCACGGGTCACACAGAGCCTCTCCCTCCGGATTGACGCAAGCAGAAGCCTGAGAACTGCATTGATCAGAGCTGCAGTCCCATCTTCTAGCCCCGTCCAAAAAAGCCATCACATTTTGCTTGGCAAAAATTCTCCTTCTTAAACCTGAGTCACCAACAATTCCCTGTTCTGACGCCTGACAATTTGTTTTTTTCTGCTGCTCCCCCCAGCAGGGCCCAGCTGCCCACAGGGCTCGGATCTCAGCCCAGAAAGTGATGGCAAAGCCTCACGGAGCTGGAAGGTGCCTGTTTTGGGGTTATCGATGCCCCAGGGCTCTCTGAGAGGCAGCCCAGCTACAGAACAGGGCCAGGCTCTCTGAAAAGCTCAATGCATGCCAAGGATTTGCACCGAGCATTTTTTACCCCCAAGAGCTCTGGAAATGCACCAGTGTTTGCTGGCACCTCCTGGATCTTCACATTCAGAGGATGAGACACAGGGGAAGATGCTGGAAGGCCAATCCCAAGGGCCACCCGAAGGATGGCTTGCAATGGGTGAGCCTACCAGCCTGGTGCTGCCTTGTCTCATGTGGCTCTGCCACAGCTCAGCCCGATTACATTCCCCGCTGTGTGCTGCCACAAGAGCATGGAGGGATCCTCAGCCATTACAACCCCATTATTTTACTACATATATGATGGAGATGGGAACTGCAGAGCCCATTGTGGCACTGAGGAACAGGCAGCCCAGAGAAGATACAACAAAACGAGCCCGTCCCGCAGCGCAGAGACAAGCGGGCTGCCTCCAGTGCATTCCTCACTGAGAGAGGAAAGATGTCAGATTTCAAAGGGGAAAAACCCATGGGAGAAACTTCTAGGCTGTTTTTTTGGCTTTTTTTTTTTCACTTCTGCTCTGCGTGGCCGTGAGAAGGATGCGCTCTCCTGCTCTGCCCGCGGGTGGTCGCAGCTTTATATTAACTCACAGCGAGACGCGGCGTGTGGCCTGCGGAGTGACAGATCTGCCTCAAATTAGAAAATGCCGTGGGGAGGGGTGTCCCTTGGGCACGCTGCTGGAGTGCTCCTGAGCCGGCCGCTTTGTTGAGCTCTCCCATGCAGCCAGGAGCTGGCTGCCACGGAAGGATGGTGTGGGTGAAGCAGGGATGCAGCACAGCTTTTCCACCTGGGTGCTGGGGTGGGCAAGCAACGCTGAGCCCTCTGCAGAAGACAACAATGCGTAGCCTTCAGAAGGGGACAGCCATATGCTAAGGGAGATATTTTGCTAAGGATTTCCACCTGTATCCCAGTCGTGGAGGGAGCTTCCTGGAATTACATCTTGACAGAGCAGAGAGGGATGCTTCCATGCAGCCCCGCTGTGCCGGTCTCACCTAACACTGATGTGATATGACATTTAGAAAATGGTGCTGTGGGTGACAGTTCCCAGTGGTTATTTTAACCCAGCATTGTTAGAAAATCACACTCTCACCAAAATATATGGAAAAATGGTTGTGGAGGCTGCTTGGAGGCATGGAGGTTCCCTGTGCACCTGTGCAGCCTTGAACAGCTGATGTCATCAATGAGCATTCACTGAATGCCTCTGGGCACCTCGGGGAGGTTTTTGGTGGTGGAGGACAGAGCAAACAGGAGGAGTGATGGGGAAACCACAAAGCAGTGCCCGCTGAGCACAGCAGCAGTGCTGTGCATGATTTTAAGCACATCGGTGCTGCACAGTAGCAATGATGGCAGTGAGGATACGGGCACGGTGCGCTGGAGGAGAAGTTGCAGCCAGTGAGAACAGGGAAGGAAGAGGTGCTGCCCGGCCGGGCACTCAGAGCTGCACTCCCCGCGCTGTCAGCTCAGCTCTTTGCTGGCTCGGAGCGCGCTGTGAGCGCAGAGCTGCGCGGTGCTGTTAGCAGCGTGACACCTCCTAACCAGCCCCATCTGCTCGGAGGCACCGCATCCGGCGGGGTTTCTGCAGACCTGCTGGCAGAAGCGTTTGCCAAGGTTTTACAATCATCGTTAATAAACACGGCGGGGCGGCGTTTGGCACCACGAGCTGCGACTCCCAGGCTGGCTAGCTGAGATGGAGAGAAGCCATGGCAAATAGACGTGAAATGATCCCACCCTGTGGGATGCGTGGATGCGTACAGCCTGCAGGCAGGGCTCAGCACTCAGGCGCTGCTGCCTGCAGACAGCCCACAGCCCTGGGCTGCTGCTGGGCTGTGGTGTGACCCAGTGCCACCCTATGCTGCAGGACCCGAGCTGTGTGAGAAGCTGGTGCCTTTCAGACAGGATGGCACCATCCAGAAAGCATCCAGGATGGAACAGCTGGACCCGTAGGTGTGTAATAGCATCACAAAAAACCCATGTGATTTAAGAAAATGCCACGTTCCCGGCAGATGAAAGGCTACAGCTGAATCGAGTGGCTGCGGATGAATCACAGCGCTGTAGGGAGCACACTCATGGGTGTCTCAGCAAAGCCATACAGCTTGGATGGGCTCCAGCAGTGCTGGGGCGTTGCGGGACTCTCACTCCACCCCCCGGGCTCTCAAAGCCCACACATCCCACAGGTGCCTGGCACCCAGCAGCACCTCCCAGCTGCTTCCACTGCGGGCCGCAAGGAGTGAGATGAAGCATCACTTGGAGTACACACTCTATCAGATCCCTTAACCTGCTGCATTAAAATAATAGTGTGGGATTAAGGTCTGGAGGTTCTGGAGCGGGTAGTTTTGTTATACATCATCATTCCCATCCTGAGTTTAAACTGTTTTGAAGCGCTGTGTAAATAGCCACGGGATCACCTTTCCCAGCTGGCTCCATCCCTCCCCGTGTCTCATAAGAAGAGAAATGCGCACATCATTGGGAACCTCTGGTTTTGCTTTCCATGGGCTGGAATATCAGTGCTGAGGGTTTCCAAGAGAGATGCTGTAATGCACTTACGCACACACAGTGCTATGCGCAGAGCTGGAACCTTTGCACTCATGGGGCTGGAACCCTCTTGACAAACCCCCAGGTCCTGCCTCCCCAGCACTCTTAAGGCCGATTTGAAAGTGCTGAAGGTTTTGGGGGACACCCAGGCCACGTCCTCACTTTGCTTTTTGCATGAGGGTTGCAGTGCTGCAAAGCTGCAGAGGGAGTTCCCCACAAACAGGTGGAGATGGAGGGGCTGCACCAAGCCCTGTGCATACACAGGGCTGTGTTAAACCCTGATTCACCCAAGCCAACCTACGGAGAAATGTATGGGTGCTGTGATGCACAGCCCATCATCCATCGGAGCTCTGGGAAACCGTGGGGTCAGGGCAGCTTTGAAGATGCTTGAAAGCAACATAAGGAGGATATTCCTATTCCGAGAGCTTCTAGTCTGGGGATGCGGGGCCACAACCACAGCCCATCTCGCTTTCAGCTCAGAGCTGTGCCGTCGCACTGCTGGGGCCGTGCCGCAGCCGCGAGGAGATGAGAACCATTTGCCATATGCTGAGGGATTACTGTACAAAACCAGGATGGTTGGCGGTGAGCCAAGGCACAAGGTTTCCAAATAGAGTCTGAATCCTGGACAGAAAAGTTCCAACTAAATATAGCCATGGCAGGCTCGGGGATGACTTTTTCTGTTGAGTTCAATGAAAGCAGGGCAGGCAGTGGTGTGTGTGCAAACGGAGGACCTGGGATGCACAAGCAGGATGGTGCTGGGACAGGAGGGGCTGAGGATCACTGCAGGGTGGGGGGTCAGGCAGGAGCAGCAGCTGGGAGGGAGAAGCTGAGCCCTATGTGATGCGTGTTCCCAAAGAGCCATGCCAGGGGGGCCGGCAGCGCGGGGAGCTCCAGCTAACAATAACAGATCCTGCTGGAGTTATACCTTACATAGAGAAAACCAACACTGGAACCAGCTTTCTGCGAGCCTGGCAAAAAGCTTTTGTTTAATTTACAGGGGCTCAGGCTATATTTAGCCTGCAGATCCTTGGGGTTTTATCTGGGATCCAGTGAGCAGCTGAGACACACTGCCTGTTTGTGGGATTTGGTCTTTTTCCAGCAGGGCAGCACTGTAGGGCAATGCCAAAGTGAGCAATGGGGTTTGCCTGAGCTCAGCCCCATGGGCAGTGGGATGGGAGCGATGGGATGGGGGCAGTGGAATAGGAACAGTGAGATGAGAGCTGTGGGATGGGAGCTTTGAGATGGGATTGATGGGATGGGGGCAGCAGGATGGGAGCTGTAGGATGGGAACAGAGAGATGGGAGCTGTGGGATGGGAACAGTGGGATGGGAGCAGTGGGATGAGAGCTGTAGGATGGGATCTGTGGGATGGGAGCAGCATCTCTGTCAGGAAAGCCCAGCTCCCACATGGCCCTGATGATGGATGCAGTGGCTTCTGCCCTCTCAGACATATTTTTCCTTTCTCTCTTTGCAGAGTAACCCTTTTTGAGACACAAGAGCCCCAGCGCAATGCTGGCAGCCTCCCTCTCCATCGCCGGCCGCCGTGCTGAGCTAATTTTATCCTCCCTGGCCCCCCCATCTCCTGGAGATTGTCCTGCTGCAGCCAGCGAGCGCTAGAAAATAGCACATCGCCCACTCATCCAGCCTCCCTCCACAAGGAAAATATTTATATTATGCCAAAGAGAGGGTTTCCATGGCAGTGATGACTTTAGCACTGTTGCCTTGGAAACCACTTGAGGCCATCTTAAGTGGGGCAAAAATACCTTTCATCGACAAATAAGGAGAGTGCACAGGAAGGCCCCGCTGGCACACAGCAGGACGGGAGCTGCTCCCCTCCCGGTTGCTTTCGGAGCTCCCCAAAAGGGGACGTGCCGTGCCTGACCCTCAGTGATGGCACCGGAGGGCAAAGGGGTGGCACTTAAGGAGATACGGTGACATTGAGGGGTGCAGAGGTGGCACTGGAGGGGACTTGGGTGGTGCTGGGGGGGACGCAGGTGGCACTGGTAGGCACATGAGTGGCACCGCTGCCATCCAGCCTCCAGCACCACTCCCTCCCGAGGAAGCCCCTGTGCCTCGGGGCAGCCGCGGTTCCCCGCCAGCTCCATGCGAGGGGCCCCACGTTTCTCCCGCGGAGCTGCCAAATCCCCCCTCCCCTGCACTCCGCCTGCTGCGCGGTTTGGCAGACCTCTCCGAGACAGCGGGACTCCATCACCGGGAACACATCGCTGGAGCCTCCAGAGCGGGCAACGAGCTCCGTGACGAAGCCAGCGGCGCAGAGGCACGATGCCACGTGTTCAAGCTATAGAATTTGGTTTTTTTTCCCCCATGTTTTGCTTTCTGGTGGGCTGGAACGACGTCACAAACGTGGCAAGTGATGCTCCAACCCGGCAACCCGCCAGCCGAAGCGGGGTCTTTGGGGCGAACCGGGGGATGCTGGAACGCACCTCTCTGTCCCATCGCAGCAGACCAGCTCCGTGAAAAAGCCCCCGAACGCTTCCCCCCCGTGCGGACACCAAACCCGTATGGCGGCGTCCACGCGTGGCGGGACCGCGCTCGGACCGGCGCCGCGGGGACGGACGGCGGCAGCGGGGACGCGCCTCGCCCCGCCGCCGCCACGCGTGGGGTTCGCGCAGCGTTCCGCGCTCCGGTGCCGAACGGCTCGGGGCCGCCCCCGGCACGCCCCCGTCGGTCCCGCCCCACCCCGACGGCTCTAGAAAGGCGGCGGCCGCCCCACCGCCCCCGTGTGCCGGTGCCGCCATGGCCCCGCCGCCCGTGCTGCGGCTGTGCGCTGCGTCGCTCGTCGTGCCGCTGTTGCTCCTCGCGGCCGCCGCTCAACAACGGGAGGCGGCGGGAGGTGAGCGGGGGGATCGGCGCGGGGATCGGGTGGGGACTGCGCTGATCCCGCGGGCCCGTCCTGGGGGTGCCGCGGGGCGGTGGTCCCGGGTTGGGGCCGCTCCGGGAAGCGGCTGCGCGTGGGAGCGGCGTGACTGCTGCCTTCTCCCGTTCAGCTGCCGAAAGCAGAGTGTGACCAAGTGTGAGCTGGAGGGTCCCGGTCGGGAAGCGGTGTGTGGCTGGCGAGGGCTGAGACGACGCCTGTCGCTGCGGGGGGCTGGGTTGCTGCGGTGGCAAGGGGCTGTAGCCGCAGGGTTTGGGGTCCTGTGCTGATCCCACAGAGCCATGAGGGTGGTGTGGCATTGGGAGTGCTGGCAGCTTCCCCAAGGGGAATGCTCCAGGGAGAGCGATGCTGATGGGGAAGTGGTAAACCGTCCGATTGCCTCCCGGGGCAAAAGGGTGGATTCCAAGCGGCCTGGAAGCAAACGGGTGGAGGCAACCCAATGACTGTGATGCTTTCCTGGCCTTGGCTGGGGAAATGGGGAGGATGCGGCTTCCCAGAGCATTGCAGGCTGTGCGGAGCATGCAATCTCAGCCTCTCCACCGTGCATAAACAGCCTTATCTGAGTGTTAATAAATCGCTGGGTTGTTTGGAGGGCTCTGCGGAGCATGTGACCGGCTGTTGACACTTGGCCGCAGCTGAGGCTTCCTCCCAGCTGCAAGGGGAGCATGCAGCTCTGCTCCTCACACACTTGGGGCACTCAGGACTGGGGCTTTGCGAAGCATTGCTCCTCATGCTGCAGTTATTGGGGGGCTGCTCTGCTGTGGGGCTGCAGTTGCTCCTTTCTGCCCCTCTACTGCTTTTGCTTGCAGCAACTTCCTTGTCTGGGTTCTGTTTGACTGGGCTGACCTCTCACCCAGTGGTAGGGGATTTGTGCAGGCTGTCCTTGCCCAGCAGGTCTCTGGACAGCCACATGGTAGCACTGCTCAGCTATCCAGAGCAGCCAACAGCTCAGTGCTTTGTGTCAGTATGGGCCAGGCTTGGGTTTGCCTTTGGGTCTTGCTGAAATCAGCTCTGATCTCCTGTAGCTCAGGTGGCTTCTGGAGGGCATGGGGCAGCATCTGCCTCCAGAACCACGGTGCTGCTGCAGATGCAGCAGGCTCTCTGTTGGCATGCCTGGGAGCAACATTTAATGCATGGCAGCATGTCCTAGGGCGCAGGTCCTTGCAATGTGGGGACAAAAACAGGCTCCAAGGAGCACAGAGCTTGTAACACAGACAAGCTCCTCAGGTGTCTCACTCTGTTCTTTTTTTTCTACAGAATGTCAGCAGTATACAAACAGAAGCTGCGAAGAGTGCCTGAAGAATGTCACTGTAAGTAGCAGGAGTAACTCTGACTTCTCCCTAATGTCCAGAAGCATAGTGTGTGCTTTGGGGGGCTGTGTGAAGAGGTTTTTCCCTGTTGGAGCTCCTCTGTCCCTGCCCTAAGCACACTGTGAGTACCACCCATCTGCCCATGGCAGCGTGAGGACCAGTGCCCGTTGGTGCTCAGGGAGTAGCTGCTAGAAAGTGCTTGAGTCTCATGGTGTGCTGCTTGAGTCGTTTAATATGCTGGGCTCCTCCTCAAGAATGTGAGCTGCTGCTTGTGCTCAGGTGAGTCCTGTGAATGCTGGAGCACCTGACTGCCCAGCACAACGAGCAGATGCTTGCTGGTTGAGTGCCCTCACCTCTTGCAGGTTGCCTTGCATGCAGCAGATCAGGGTAGGCTCTTTCCAGAGGTCTCTTAGCCTTGAAACAGTTAGCTTTCCTCTTGGTGTTCCTGATGTATGCAGCCCCACCACAGGTGTGTGGGGGCAGGATAGGCTGCCAGGGTGGCAGCTGTAGGCTATGTGCTCTCCTGCAAACCTCCTCCATCACTCAGCCTTGAAAGCAGGAAGTTTGGGCTTGAGACAGACCTCACTGCTGACTTGGCCAGGAAGTTCTGGCCAAAGCCAAGCAAGTTGGTCTGGGGGCTGTGGGCAGCAAGGCATGGCTGCTCAGGGAGGTTGTGGTATTCACCATCCCTGGAGGTGATCCAGAAATGTGGCACTGAGGAACATGGTTGCTGGGCACGGTGGTGTGGGTTAGGACTGGAAAATATCCCTAAGATGCTCAAGTTCAGCTGTAGGGATTCTGATTCTCGGGCTGGAGCTGGCTGAGTGGAGGCACTGCAGCTGGTCTGGCTGGGAGGAAGCAGTGATGGCACAGGTGGGCATCTTCTGTACCAGCAGTTCTGTACCAAGTTCTGTCTCAAAGGCCTTCTGTCCCTAAAAAGCTGGACAGAATGAACACAAAGGATTTTATGATTACTCCTTCCTTGCAAGCCAGTAGAAGTGCTCTCAACATCTTTACTTGCTGTGGAAATCTGCATTCCCTGCTGAGGTGAACCTGCTGCAGAACAGTATGGTGGTAGCTGTGGTACTTAGGAGCATGGTACCTGGCAGTAATGCTGTGCTTTCGCATGCTGCAGTGCCTGTGGTGTGCCAGCAGCAGGAGGTGTGTGCCGTACCCTGTCCGGAGGATCCTCCCGTCTGCTGATCTCTGTGAGCTCCGCTCTGCACGCTGGGGTGTCTGCTGGGGTGAGTGTAGGGAGACCTGTCTGCTTGGTGTCTCCTTTGGGCCACAGTGGCACGCTGGTGCATGGACAAAGCCTGGGTTTTAGGGAGCGGGGTGGTAGGGGAACAAGCTGGGGCTCAGTTTCCATCACTTGTCCCCATGGTGCAGCACAGCTAAACTGTGGCCAGCTGTTGTTCTGGAGGCTGGGCTGTCCTCACTGCCTGTGGGGGAGTGAGAACCGCTTCCACACCAGCCAGAGGGAGAGTCTGCTCTTTGTGAGCACCGCTGTGTGCTCTCCTGAACCTTGTGTAAGACCCTGAAATACTAGTTTTTGTGCAAGTAGCTTCATAAAAGGTCTCATTGTGGAAGAACACATTCCTTACCTTGCAAAACGAGCCTCAGGGGTGATTAGTCCTCCAGGAGATTAGCTGTAAGCTGTGTTTGTGGTGTGTGACTGCGGCCTTCGTCACCGGGCAAAGCAGCGTGTTGTGTGGGCAGGGTGATGTGAAGCCCTGGCTTGCCCTGCAGAGCTGTGCATTTTGGGGGTACTGCTGGTGAAGGAACTCCCGTTGGAGGTGAAAAGCATGGTTAGGTTTCTTGCCTACTGCTGCTGATTTCCAATACCTGGCCTCCAGCCTAGCAGCCTTGCCTTGGGTGAGCCATGAAGCTGCTTTCTGCAGCACTGTGGTTGGCAGTAACATGCCTGGTGCATTCATGCTGGTGCCAACACTGAGCACACCTGTAGATGATGTCTGTCTTGCTTTCTCAGGCTGTCATGCTTGTTTCAAGTTCAGCAACTGATGCTCCCAGTGACAGGAGCTGCATGGTTGTCAGCAGGCAGCCGTACGCTGGGGTGCTAAGTGTGTTTTGTTGCATCTTGCAGTGAATTTTGAAGCCCTGATCATTGCCATGTCTGTGGTGGGTGGAATGATCCTCATCATGCTGGTTGTTTGCTGCTGCTGCTGTTGTAAGAAAAAGAGCAAAAAGCAAGTATTGGAGCGGGCTGTGCCCAGTTCTCTCAAAGAGTCCCTAAGGTGCAGCTGTGGGCTGCTGGAGGTGGGTCAGTGTGGGCTGATGGGCTCTTTTTTGCTGCAGGCCAGACAAGGAGGATGAACGAGCTGCCCGGGAGCGGGAGCGCAGGCGAGTGCGCCAGGAGGAGAGGTGAGGTTTCATTGCCCTGTGCCTGCTGACCCAGTGCTGTGCCAATTGCATGGTGCTGCAGCCTCTGCATGAGGGTCTGTGCTGCAAACAGGGTCCCTGCTGGGATCTGTGGGTGCAGCATTGTGATGGTGGTGTGTATGCACCCTGAAGTTCCTGCCCTGTGGGAGGGGGGCTGCAGGGAGACCAGCAGCCTGAAGGCTCTGAGCAGGGCTGCTGGCATGGAGCTTCCTAGCCTGAGAGCGAGTGGGGAGCTGGAGCTCCTCCTCCTTGGCTCTGTTCTGCTGGTCACTGACTTGTGGTTTCTTTCCTGTTTGTTTCTTGCAGGAGAGCAGAGATGAAGTCACGGCATGATGAAATCCGAAGAAAATACGGTACAGTGGCTTGCACTAGCAGCTAGCACTAAGCTTTAGAATTGTAGAATCATTTAAAGTTGGAAGGAGCACTGACATCTACTCCAACCATCAACCCATGTCTCTGACTACTCTAGACTGTGTCCCTTAGTGTGACAACTATCCTCTTCTTGAACAGCTCCGGGGATGGTGACTCCACCTCCCTGTGCAACTCATCCCTTCCCAATGCCTCATCACTACTTCTGGGGATGATGTTTTCCTAATATCCAACCCGAGGTGCATCTCAAGGCCATTACCTCTCATCCCACTGCTGTTAATCTGGGAACAGAGGCGATTTCCCCACTTCACCACCATTTCCTCTCAGTGAGTTGCAGAGCAATGAGGTCTCCTCTGAGCCTCCTCTTCTCTGACCCATCCTAGTTCCCTCTGCTGTTCCCCATCACATTTTGTGCCCCAGACCCCTCACAGCTCTGCTGACCTCTGGACACACTTCCTCCTTGTAGTGAGGGGCTCAGGATTGAACACAGTGCTTGGTGTGTATCCCATGAGGGATAGGTGATGGGGTGGTGTGGGCACAGTCTTCCAGGAAGACACTGGTACGTGTTTCTAGAACAGGTGAGCAGAGGATGGTTGGCAAAGAATTGTCACCCAGAGCGGTGAGTGCTGCTCCTGGGGGTCTCAGTGACTCTCTTTTCTTCCAGGCCTGTTCAAGGAGGAGAACCCTTATGCAAAATTTGAGAACTAGCCTCTCTGGATCTGTCACACCTGGAAAATGGCATCCTCCTTGTAGACCCACCTCACTCTGGGTCACTTTCCAGAAGATCCCTATGGTGCAACGTGCTGCCACGAGCCCTGCTCAGTGACTCCCCCATTCCCCACTCCAGTTCTCAGCTTGCCCTGGGCTTTTGCTGCAGAGGCTGTGCTGAGGCAGCCAGCCATCAGCTGCAGTGCTGGGCCAGGCTGAAACTTCATTCTGTGCCTGACAACTTGGTGGCAGTAGCACTGGGCTTCACACTCCTCCTTAACCCAGCTGGGGGTGGCAGCCCAGCACAATGCAACACGGTGCCTGGCTGAGGTCCTGAGTGGCCCAGCGTGTCTTCCTTCTCCTGCCTCATGCAAAGCTGGGTATGTGTGGCATGAGGCTGTCGTCTCCCTCTGCATGGAAGTGACTCAGAGGGTGGCCTGGCTGTCTCCAGCTGCATGCACGTGCCCACATACCAGCATCCCCTCACAGTGTTGGTTTCTAGCTGCCTTGGGCCTCTGGGGGCAGGCCTACGTGCACATTTCACTTGCAACTAATCCAGGGTCCCTTCACAGCCCCTCTACCTCTGTGCCTTTCTCGATCATCTCCTGGGCTCAGTGCCTGTTACTGATAGCAATATGGTAGGGTTCTGATGCATATGCAGTATGGTAAAGATGTATTAAATGGATTTGATTACTATCCCCGTGTGAATGCTTCATTCTGCTTCCACACAAGTGTGGCTTTCAGCTGGGCCTGGGTTGCCATCATGGCAATGGGCAGGGGTAGGACTGAGTTTCTTTAGAGCAGGGAGAGTTGAGCACAGGGCTGTGTGTTTATGTCCTGTGAGGATAGGGGCTTACACGGGGCTAGAGTGGATTTGCAGTACAGAGGAGCGCTGCGTGTATGCGGTAGCATCCACTGATGCCGTTTTGTGACACAGCCGAGTGGGGCTGACAGCACACGTGGCGCTCGCAGAAAGCGCGGACCCTGCAGCCCCAGGCACGGCTCCTGAGCGCGGCGTGATATTTGCGGTACGCCCGCAAGGGGGCGCCATAAGACCGGGCCCGCGCCGCCGTGCTTCGCCCCTCCCTCCCTCCCTCGGAGCTCCGCCCCTCGCTCGCGGCGCTTCCGCCACTCCGTGACGCACTTTCTAGAGGCGCCGAGCTGCGCGCGATCGCTCATCCCCCCCACCCTCCTTTCACGTGACCGGCCGGGCGGCCAATCGGGGCGCGGCGTTGCTGGCGCGGGGCGGTGGGGGCGCGGCTGAGCGCGCTCTCTTGCGGGCGGTTGGCGGCGGCTGCGGGAGCCAGGCGGGAGGCAGCGCGCGGGCCGGGCCCTCCCCGCCCCTACCGGACCCTCTGGGCCCGTCCTGCCGCCATGTCGGAGGAGAAGCCCAAGGTAAGCTCGGCGCGGCGCGGCGGGGGCTCGGCGGGCGCGGGGCGGGTCGCAGGCGGAGCAGGGGGGGAGGGTCGGGCCTCGCCGTGCGCTGATCTCCGCCCGTCCGGTTTTTCCTAGGAAGGAGTGAAGACAGAGAACGACCACATCAACCTGAAGGTGGCCGGGCAGGATGGCTCCGTCGTGCAGTTCAAGATCAAGCGGCACACGCCTCTCAGCAAGCTGATGAAGGCCTACTGCGAGCGGCAGGTGCGCGCATCGCCCCGCGGGCGCCGGGGCCGACCGCATCCCTGCCGTGCGCCGCATTCCTGGAGGGAAGCTCGGGCCGCCGGCATCGCTCTGCCTTGCTGGTGCACGTGGGGCCCTTTCTCCGCTTCCCCACACCGAAGGCTCGGCCCCATCCCGTGCCTCAAACACGGCGTGGGTCCTTGTCTTCATCGGAAGGTCGGGACTGGGAGCGGGTGCCCAGCAGGAGTTGTGTGAGGTGTGAGCAGGCACTGTGAGCAGGGGGCTTCTACGCATGTGTTGGGAGTGTTGGCTGCTGAATGAATTTAAAGCCTCTCATTTCTCCTTATGAGGAACGGCTGGCCCTCGCGCACGCATGCACGCCATGCAGAGCAGCACGGTGCTGTGGGTCAGAGCCAGGTGCAGCCCAGCACCGTTGCTCCTTGCAGAGCCCTTGCTGCCACAGCAGCAGCACAGCATCCGTTGAGCAACTCTGCTCTCTCCATTTGCACCGCAACAGAGGCATGAAGTTTCCCATTTGTTTATGTTCTTTAAATCTTAATTTTGTTATTATCCGTTCTGACAGCGAATCAGTAAATGCTTTTTGTTTTATTTTATTCAAAACTAAGAGGATGGTTTCTCACATGTATTACTCTATAAATTTGCAGGGTTTGTCTATGAGGCAGATCAGATTCAGATTTGACGGACAACCTATTAATGAAGCAGACACACCTGCGCAGGTATGAAAGATGATTTTACTGCAAATGGCTATAAAATGCTTCTTCAGTTTCTTCCCTGTTTTGTCCTGGCTGGGGTGGGAGATCTGTATGAGCAGTGGTGCCAAACATGCTGGCACCTGTGTGCTGCTGTGGGCAGGACAGGACCTGGAGGAAGTGCAGAGCTCGTCAGCTCTGTCCCACTTCTGCTTAAAGCTGGGAGTGAAGCTGAGTGCTGTAGCTGCTGCCAGCTCTATCAGTGCTGAGAATTTGGGGGTTTTCTTGCATTGATGAGGCCTGAGGTGAGAAGCAGAAGAAACACATGACAGGTTGTTGCTTTTAGAGGGTGAGCTTCTAAATCTGGTTTGAAATAGAGATCTCGAAACCTGTGTAACTCTGTAACTTTGTGGTTGTGAATTTGTGTTCTCTGTATCAACCTCACAGCTGGAGATGGAAGATGAAGACACTATCGATGTGTTCCAGCAGCAGACGGGCGGGCTGTGCTAAGACATGCCATCCTTTGGAGCGGAGGCCTTCCAGGCTCATTGCACCTCGCTCTCATCTGTCCTTGGATTTGCTATTAAATAGTAAACAAATGAACATGCCAATCACATGGGATTCTTCGAAACCTTAGAGGACATTTACCAAAATTGCTTGTTGTCTTTGACGTACTGCGTGTGCAAGTCAAAACAGTATCTGCAGGGATTAATCTATATCTTAAATTGGGCCCATTTGATTTAAGTTCTGATTCAGTAATATACGTTGTCTGTCTGCTGTTTCCTTTTTTTCCTTTAAACCTGTGGCCTAAATATCCGTCCGTGTTTGAGGACATGGAGTGCATTCCTGGCTGTCGGTCCTGCCCTTCTGTTCCATCCTAACCTTGTAAATAATTCAGTATATCTTCATGCCGATCACAAGCTTACAAGTTTTGTTGTTTTGTTTTAAAACATGCCGAAGAGGAGGAAAAAGATGCTGATTTAAGTGTGCGTTGCAAACAGTTACTGGGAAACCTACGACACGAAGTCTGTATGTGCAGATGCAATGCTTCATATGGAGTCAGAGTTTGGAATATTGCAGATTTACATGTGCTTTGTCATGATTTGATAAAGTCGTCTGAAATATACTTTTTTAACGCAGAAACGAGAAGTGTCATCAATCAGGCGTTGGGGTGAGCGGAGCAGGCGGGGCGCGCTTTGTGCCTCGCGCTTCCCGCGGCTCTCGGCCCCGCCCACAAGTCGTTGGTGATACTGCGCCTGCGCGGCTCGCGGCCGGCGCTGGGAGGACTCGGCTCGCACCATAGAGGCGGAGCGCTAGCACGCCCCCTATCGTCTTCCTCCCCGCCAGCCCGCCCGGAAGCGGCGCGGGGCCGGGGCGCTGCGGGCCGCGCTATGGCGGGCACAGCGCTCAAGCGGCTGATGGCTGAGTACAAGCGTGAGTAGCGAGGCCGGGCCGTGGTGCTGCGAGCTGTGTGGGGCGCAGGGCTCGGGAGAGGGCTGGCTGTGGGGCTGGGGGTCTTGCGGGAGGCGGGGCGGCCTCAGTGCCTGTAGGCTGCCTGGGGCCGAGAGGGGCTGTGAGGCGGGGGCGGCTGTGGGGCTGATCTCCGAATAGCGGCTGCGATAGAGGGTTCAGAGATGCGGAGGTGGGGAAGAGTCTGTGGACACGGCGTGTGTGTGAGCAGTGCTGAGGGCTGTGGTTTATTCGGCCCAGAGCACGGGAGCTGAGCGGAGCCCTCGTGGCGGCTGCAACTCCTCATGGGGAGCGGTTGGGCAGCGCCGAGCTGTGCGCTGAGGGAACGGAGTGGAGCTGCGTTGAGGAGGGGCGGCTGGGGGCAGGGAGAGGTTGTGCAGCACGGGGCGGTGGGCACGGCACAGCTCCACAGCAGCGAGCACGACTTACCGGCATCTTAACACAAAACCCAAAACGACTCAAAAAGGTGAACGTGTGTGCAGCTGATGGATGCATTTAAATACATCTTACTGAGGAATGACCTCGACTTGTTTGCGTAAAAGTTGGATGAGCTGTGGCTAGCAGACAGCGGGGCCAGGGGAGCCACTGCTGCTCTCGCCCCGCCAGAGGGAGCCGGGAGCCTCTGCCGACCTCGGGAGCTGCTGGTGCCCGATGCTGGAAGGATGGGGCCCTCTCAGGGTGTTTCTGCCAGCACAAACAGCCTGCTTCCATGAGTTGACCAAAAGTGGCTTTCTTTTGAGAGATAGGCAGTTTGCTTTTTGTTTAGTTGGTTTTGGTCTGTCATTTTCCAGCTTTTTACATAACAAAAGGCAACAGGATAGGGGAAAACCCACTGTTTGTTCGGTGGAGGATGTTGTTGAGCTGTAAGGACTGGACACAAGAACTGGCTGCCTGCTTCATGCTATATGGAAGCTGTTTGCTCTTCAGGGATGTGGAGCTGGTTCTCACTTTGCCTTGGTGGCTTCAGTCTGTACCAAACAGTATTTCTGAGTACATGATTTCAGACAAAACCCCGTGCTTGGTCCTGGAGTATCCTGCAGGGCATGAGCTCTAACCTATCTGATGATGACAGCCAGCCCTGGCCTGCTGACGTGGTGTCCTAGACACATTACTTTTCTCTGTTGTCACTACACAGTGCTGACCCAAAAACCAGCCACAGCAGGACTGGTCTCTGCTCCTTTCTGCTCTCCTGTGTGAGTCCCGTCAGTCTTTGAAGTACTTCTGATACTTTGTTACTGGGAAGCTCCACGATCTTAATGCCATACACGAATGAATTGCTAAGAGAAAACTGATGCTAACTAAAGAACCTTGAAAAGGAAGTTACTTAATGCTCCAGGCTGGCATCCCATGAATCTTCTTTGCATGCTGTCCTGATACAGCACTCGACGTGACCTGAGATACCATCTTGTTTATTATCCTCTCTTACGCTTTCCCAACAGTAGTCGGATAGAGTGTTGTGAAAGGCAAAATAATGCAGCGTGGCTGAGGGCACAGTATTCCTTCTGCACACCTGAATTCCAGAAGTAAAGTAGAGCTTTTGGTTCCTGTGGTCGCCTGCGTGGCCCTGTGCTGTTTTCCTGGCTGGGGTCGTGTATTTGGTGGGTGCTTTTGTCCAGCTTCACTACCAAACAGCCCAGCCCCTCCCTACTGCTTCCCAACAGGCTGCCAAGCTGCAGCCTTGCAGAATTTGTTCTGCTCTGTTGAAGTTTTCTTCCTTCTTTCTCTCCTCTTCCCTTTATGTACTTCTGGTTGTGATAGAGATGTTTGGCAGTCGGTGCCTTGCTGGTGGTTACATTTTGTTTACCAGATTGCTGATTCTTTCCTTTCCTGCTTTCTTTTTTTTTTTTCTTTAATAAGTTTTGACTGTTAATTTTCTGTGTGTGTGTGCATGTTTAAATCTGTTTGTTGTTACCGTATGTGAAAAATGCTTGATGCTGTGTGAGCTTTCAACCTGCTAGAGCAGAAAAGCATTACTTCCTTCTGGGAGGTGCTGTGAAATGGCAATGTTTTCCCATCCAGGTGGAGCTGAAGGGAAGGTGGCTGCGAGCACCAGCAAGATTCATTTCGTTTTTGTCCTCATTTAGAGCTTTGTTTGCATGTTTGGAGGCTGATGACTGTTTGCTGTCTCATGTGTTGAAGTGTTTTTATACTCGCATAGACAAAGCTTTCAAAAATCAGATATAAAAAAGCATGTAATTCCTGCTGGTGTATATGTTTGTTACAATCTCAGTTTAGAATATTTAACAGTATTAAAGCCTAAAATGTATCTCTCAATTGGAGCTTGTGCTTGCGAGACTTAAGGGAAGGAAACCCGCTGTTTCTGCCTTTATCATTTCCTTGCTGCGTGCTCTTGAAGGTATCTTGTCTGTTTTCAATCTAAAACGGGCTACTTGGGAAACACTCAGTCGAAGCTGTAGGTGCACAGGACGTACAGTGTTTGGTTTTATGCACCTTACAGAAAAGCAGAGAGGTGCCTGAGTGGTGGGTTGTAACCCTGGCAGGTATCGCTGGGGGCAGCGCAGGGTTAAAGCCAGGAGGTTTGGAGAAGGCAGATCTGCATCATGCAGAGCAGCAGGGGTGGGGCATTGAAATGGAAACGGATGCACTGAGCCTGTGTGCACCCAAATCTGTCCCATGTTCCCAGCAGAAGCGCCGCACTTTGGTTGTGCCGGCTTTTCCCTTTCATTCGGTCTCGCCTTAAGAGCAAAGCTTTAAAACAAGGCTTAGCTCCTCTGCTGCAAGCTGGGACTTCATTGTGTTTGCATTTGGAAGCAAATCCCCTGGCTGTGTGCAGCACGACCGCCGTGCAAATCGAATGGGATGCCTTGTGGAGGATGCAAAGCTTCAACTGCTCCAAGTGCTCCCAGTGCTGAAGAGAGGCATTGTTCTGAGGCAGCTGGTGGGCTGCCTGCCATGGGCTGCTCCCACATGCACTCGCCATATGTGCGTGGCAGAGGGCCTGCAGCCACCCAGGCTCCTGGGACACTCCAGGGCAGCTCCTCTGGGGTGTGAATGCCCAGTGCCTTTACCTGCCAGCCTCAGCTTTTTCTTGAGCCTCTCTGCTCCTTTGTTTGCCTTTTTGTTTGCTTCTTCAAAACCTTTTTTTTTTTTTTTTGTTAGCATTCCTTTTCTGAATTTCCATTTTCTCCTCCTTGCCACGTTGCCTTTCATCCTCCAGCCTCTCAGAGGCCTCCAGCAGAATCCTGCTGATTGGGTGTTTGTCCTATTTTGATTTCTATTTTGGAAGCTGCAGTGGGACTGAAGCAGCTGCTGCCACGCCAGTTCCTGGCAGCTCGTGCTTTGTAGCTCTTGAATGCAGTGCACCCCGTTTCCTTTAGAGTGGTTCTGGACAAACCATACAGTAGGATGTGACTATCCATGTCTGAAAGGCCTTTCTTCTTCCTAAGTATCTCCTCCAAATCAAAGCTCCTGTGCCAGTTCACTGCCTTCAGGATGGAAACCTCTGACTGGTGTCCAAGGGGAGAGGTGAGCAGGGAGAAGTGAAGAAGTGAGCTTCCATCACCTTGCAGGTTCCTTGCTCTGGGGTTTTGCCTCATGATTCCCAGCACCCAGCTTTGCTTGGAGAGCTGTACAGAATCCCTCAGCACAGCTACCATACGTCCAGCCCCTCCAGCACAGGGTCTGAAATATCAGAGCTCCCTGGATTTTCAGGGGAAATCATGGGAAATAGCAGAACTGTGGGGTCTTGTTTGTTTTCCCTTAAAGAAAGAGCCCCAGTATGGGTTGAAACAGCTCCAGGAGTTCCCAGGTTTGACACCTCCATCTGCCTAGAACCATCTACAAGCAGAGCTGCTGCAGACCCACTGTCAAGCTGGAAAACCCGCTCTGTAATGTCCCTGTTCTCGTGTTCAGGATGTGTTCAGCCCTGGGACTGACCTCCATCTGCTGCTCTTCTTTTGAACTTGAATCTGTGCCGAAGCTGATGGCAATCTGAGTGAGCCGGAGGGTTTTGCTGTCTTTCCTGCCAGCGTATCTCAATGGCTTTTGAATCTATCACCACTTTGAGACACAAATCTGTGCTCTGGTTTGTGCAGCGTTACCCACAGCTCTCGCTTACAGCCTAGCAGGAATTAGGTTAAGCCTCTCATGTGGCCCTTCGTGGCTTTTCATCTTCCCTGGTGATGCGTTGCTGCTTGTTTTCAGGTTGCAGAATGCATGTGGTGCTCTGTGGTTGGTGTTTGCATGGTGTGAGTCGCTGGTAGAAGTTCACTGATGAATTGGGAATTGCATCCATTTCCTATACAGAGCAAGGGTGGGTCAGTCAGCATTCTGTGTGCATCCACAGCTGTGCTGTTGTCTCTTTTCAACTTGCACTTCCCAGGCCACACGGGGCGAGATGGTTTAGGTCTGCAGCACAGAGGCACTTGTCATTATCTCTTTGCTTCTGCTCCTTCACCTTTTAGTCTTGTTTCGGGTTTTGTGTGGACGTGCTGTGAAGTCTAAGTTGGTGCAAATAGGCTGTAGCAGTACAACCTGTTTGTTGAGCGTATACCTTTATACCCAGTAGCACAGTGCCCCATGCTTGTGAAAAGGGATTTTTTTTGCCTTCCTTCCTAGTTTTCTTCCACTGGGAAGACAAGCTTTGAGATCTTGAAAAAGCACAGGACCTCAGGCAATGTCCTTGTCTCTAAAACAGAGAGATATGGATGTGATGGATGGACTGCTCAGTGGAGGATGAGTTAGCTGGATGGTTGCACTCACTGCTGTCAGGAGTGGGTCAGAAGCCCCATGTCCATGTGCTGTCCCTTGGGTCTGTTTTGGGACAGTGTGTGCTTGCAGCCCTGAAGGCCAGCTGCATGCTGGGCTGCATTAAAAGCAGCATGGCCAGCAGGTTGGGGGGCAGTGTCCTCCTCTCTGCCCTCGTGAAGCCCCACCTGAAGCACTGTGTTCAGCCCCTCACAGCAGGGAGGTGGAACTTGATGGTGTTTAAGGTCCCTTCCAACCCAAACCATTCCATGATTCTGCAGTCATTTTGCTTAGAAAATTGCCTTGCATTGACCTTCTGGATGGCAAACCTTGCCCAGAAAAGCAAAGCCAGAAGATTCCTCCTGTGCTTTCCTCAGGCTGTGTTAACATTCCTTGTCCTTTTTCTTTTATAGAACTGACCCTGAACCCACCAGAAGGGATAGTAGCAGGTGAGATGCTAACCAGCTTGTGCACTGTGAAGTTGGAGCCTTACTTTCTGACAGCTCTGAGCATCGTTTCATGGTTGTTTTTTCTCCTCTTAGGTCCTATGAATGAGGAAAACTTCTTTGAATGGGAAGCTCTGATTATGTGAGTCAATATTGCCTCTTTCTCTGAAAACAGCTCTTGTGCTCTATGAGTACCTTCTGGGAGAACAAGAATATTTAAGAAAACATCTTCCTAGTTTTGCATTACATTGACTTTGGCCTATCTCTGGCTGGAAACTTCTTTTCTGATTCAAACTGGAAATTATATTTGGAATTTAAACAGTGTGACGGGGCAGCTGAAGTGATGATTTGTCATGCAGGTGCCATAATAAGAAACACTTGGCATGTAACTTGCAGATTTTACAAGAGTCATCATTCAGGCTCCACTGGATATATTGTGTATACAAGCACTGCAGGAAACCATAAATTGCTTGTAGATCACACAAACATTGCTCAACTGCAAATACAGGACAGGTTTCCTCAAGTTTTAAGGGGAGCAAAATGGCCAGATAGACCATCAGAGATAGGAGAAAAAAAATCATTGTCTAAAATTAGTTGACTTACTATTCAAATTTTTTTGTAGGGAAATTGAAAGAGGATTGATTTGAGCTAGCACTGAAATTAAAAAACCAACCAACAAACAAAAAACACAACAGCAAAAGAACGCTTTAAACTTTTCAAATTCTTTACATTTCATGGAACAGCTGCTCTTGAGGAGATGTTGGGTGTGGTGGTTCCTTGTAGAACTCTTCTGCTGGTGAACAGCTCTGATCACTCTGCTGTATTCTGGGGGCTGACACACTTCTTCCAAGGCTGCATCCTTCTGCTCCTGAGCTGTTGGGTACAGTTGTTCACAGCTGAAGTTACCTTGTAAAGACAGGGTCATACCCAGCAGCCTACAAGTCCTCTCTCGCTTCTACTGCTTTACTCATGCTGTCTGCATCCTTCTTTGGGGAGTTTTGGGTGCCTGGTGATTCTTACAAGATAAAAGTTCTACAAAGTTGTTGAAGGGGAAGGAACAGGTCTGACAGTTTATACACGTGACACCTAACAGTGAGATGAGGAAGTTGCAGTCCTGCAGCTGATAACCTGTCGGTAGGGCTAGTCCACACTGCATTTCTTGTGCTCTTTGGTAGGAGCAGTGTTTGCTGACCCTGTTTGGGGCTGGGCACAGGGCAGGCTTTCAGCACGGCTCCTCGTGGTGCGTGACCCCTTGGACACTGTTGTCCAAGGGTGGAAAAGCAGCTGGCACACAAACAATGCCATTCCTATCAAGCTGTAGTGTATCACCTATTCTGTACCAGCTGTGGGGGTGATCCTGCCTTCTTGCAAGCATGAGGCTCTAAGTTATTTTAATCCTTGGTAGAGATTTGGATTACCACTGCTCGTTCGTGGGTTGACACAGAGCTGCTTGCAGCAGGGCATCCTGTGATGAACAGGTTGCACCTCCTGGGAGCTCAGTCTCCTGAAGATAAACACCAGTCATGGAATGAGGTAGATGACTACAGCCAAAACCTGTCACCTTAGGCAACCATGGAATCTTACTCTTCTTTCTGTAAGTGGGACAGTTACCACTTCTCTATAACATGTGTTTTGTGATGTACCTACTGCCAGCTCAGAAAGCTCTCTTGGTGTTTAGAAACCCCAGAGGATTTATTGCTCTTGGAATGTGGAAGGAAATTCCTGTCCATCACTACTTTCTAGTAACAGAGATTTTGTGGTTGATGACAGCTTTCATGGGGGGCACACAAGATACTTCTTTATTTGATTTATTACCTAGAAAATATCTTTTTTTCTGTTGTTTCTCCTAACAAATGCTTAAACAGCAGAGGATCTGCTTGCAAACTTGCAAGCCCTTTAAAGTGCTGAGTGTTGAGCTTCAGGTCTTTGTCAGCGCTAAATGAGAGGCGGAGGTGCTTTTAGTTTCTGAATTGTGTGTGTGTCATAATAAAATCATATTCTAAGATCTGCTAAATTCTGAAGCTGTGGTACAATAGAAACAAGTTTACCCTAAGCACGTTGGGTTACTTTAATCTCTTTACAATACTCTATTGGTAAACATGTTTGAGTACAGCTACACGACTTGTTTATGTTTGTGATAATCTTCTTGAGTGTTTTGTAATCTCAAATGTGCTGTGTGAGACTGTGGGATTGAAAGAAGTGCAGATGAGGTGATTAAAGTAAGGCTGACTTACATTTGAGAAGGATGAAATGCAGAATGTAGATAAGTGCTGTAGTGATAAAAAGAGAGCAAAATATTCTTCTCTCCACATGCTTTTGAGAAAGCTAGAGTACATCATCACAAACAAAACTGAAGAAAAAGAGAGTTAAGAGGAGAAGACATTGCCCATCTATCAGTCTGTAGGGGGGCTGGGTGATGTTACAGAGACTGCTTGGAAGCTTGGCCCAGAGATTGTTTTAAAAGGCTTTCTTTTAATATAATAAGTAACAATACTGTTTGTATTCCTGATGTTCTTGCCTGCAGCAGCAGTGCTGGATAAATGCTGAGCATAAACATTCCGCATTGACGTGGCTGAATGATAGGACAGTTCTTAGGCTTATGGATTAGAGCTGTAGGTTGAAATACAACGTGGTAATTTTTCTGAACAGTGAAAGCTTACAGCCTGGTGTTCAGTGTGCCCTTCTGATAAGGCATCAAACAGTAGCTGACTGGGAGTATTTACAGAAACCAAACCTTTGCAGCCGGGAACCTCCTTCCTGGTGATAAATAGCCCCAGCATGTCAATGGAGTTTATCAGCTTGACACTGCGTGAGGTCTGACAGGCTGTGTTATGTTATGCAAGCTCATGAATTTAACATTTCGAGACCAAGTTTTGTCCTCTAGCATGGAATTCCCCTTTTCAGCATCTGATGACTGTGGGGTTTGGTCTTTTTTCGCCCTCTTTTTGAGGAACCACTTACAAATGTACTTGAAGCCATGGTTATGGCATTAATTGCTGTTATCACTTCAATTTTCCCTCCTATTTTGGCATGCACTGCCCTTGGGTTGTTTTTTTTTTCCCTTGCCTAAATAACATCAAGCTCACGGAGTTCAGAATCTCATATTATGTCTTGTATGGCAGGAATTGTTCCTGGCATGATTTTTTCTGCTCTGGAGTCAGCATAGTTACATTTAGCACAGGCACTGCAGGAATAGTGCAACTTTTTGTTAACTTCTGGAATCATAGAATCACCAAGGTTGGAAAAGACCTAAAAGATCATCCAGTCCAACCGTTCACCTGTTCCCAACAGCTCCCACTAAACCATGTCCCTCAACAGTTCGTATCGATGTCTTTGCCATGGCTACTGGGAGCAAGACAGGAAAGGAAAGAAACAGATGCAGGCAGAGGATAAGGAAGGCTGGTTAGATCGCAGTGCTGTGGCAGATGTAAGGCACTTGGTTCACTTGCAGGTGACAAGTTCCTTCTGACCCTAGCAGAGAATTTGCAGAAGGGCATCCCATGGGAAGAGGGATGTTTGCTGGCCTGTTGGCTCAATGGGGAGGATGCCACTGCTGTGCTCTGAGCTTTTCTTGGGGAAATCCTTATCAGAGGGAGAAGCTCAGGAAAAATCCCTGCAGAAGGCACAGAGGTCCTGAAAATGTGATGTGCTGTGAAATTCCTACGTTGCAGGCAGTGTGGCTGCAGAAGGGCTGTGTGTTTTGCCTTGCTGGCCCTGCTGATAATCCTTTTAGAACTGGAAGCAGCAAGTTTAACCGTTGTGGTCTTCAGTGTGTTTTGTAGTTGCAAACGCTGTCTTGGATTAACTTAAATAATTTCTTTGAAGTTGACCCTGGCAGCAGTGAATGGCTGAAACAAAAGCAGTGTGCTCTCTTAATGCAGGGCCTAAAATGGAGCATGTTGGGTTAATGTATTTGACAGAAGAGCCCTTCAGGCTGTGTGTTTGCTCTCAGAACAGAAGACACCCACCAGCTTTTCAATGCTTGTATGTACATACTCTTAGAAGTTCGACAATAAGCCTTGAAAATGCAGCTGGAATTAAAATACTTGTGAAAAAATGCATTCAGTTTGCCCTCAGATGTGAATATTGAATCCTGACTAAATTTAAGGAGAAGACAGAAAGGGAGCATACGTGGTTGAGATGCTTCAGCTCATCCTGCATAGCTGCATTTCTCTAATCTCACCTCGAGTCAATGTTCAGGTTTAAAGCACTTGAGGTCTTGTGTTTATCTGTCAGCCAAGCCTTCTGAATTGCAGAGTTTAGCAGTGGCTCTCTGTGGGGCTTTAGGTTTTGCCTGCCTCCATTTTCTTTTTCTGTAGATCACCAATGTAATCTGAACTGGATGAAGCTTTTGACCATTTGGCTTTGATATTTTTTGTTCCTTCTGGCATGGAGAACATGTTGGTGGGTTGGGAGGTGCAGGCACCAATATATTTCTAAATCTTTCTTCCCAGGCAATAGAATCCTCATGTCAAAAGCTGTCTAGTGAAGACAGGAGGTTTCCTTGGCTGAGACATTAAGTGACGAAGCCTTTTCCCTGATCTTGCCAATCAGGGGAGATGGAGTTTGTTTTATAACTTCCAGGGGGTTCATCTAGTTGGAATAAATCATGTCAAGTAAACTTTTTTGCTTACCTTCCAAAAACGTTTTGTGTAGAGAGGACAAAATAGCTGCATGCTCACCTGATTGTGCTTTGAACTGGATGCTGAACACAAGAAGGAAATGTTTCTGCAGGAGCCTTGATGAAGTTATTTCTTCTCTGTATACATTTGAGGGAGGGAAAGCTAAATGCCTGAAGTCTGCAAAGCATGGGGCTGTCCTGCATCTGGCAGTTTTGGTCCCTGGGCTGCGTTTTTATTTTGACAAAACACGGTGTGGTTGCACTCGATACTGGCTGTTGGAATCCTCCTAGGCTTTATAAGCTCTTTTTGAGCTACAGCATTTGACATCTCTGTCTCTGCAGCCTAACAGCATCTTCAAAGGCACGGGAGTCCCACACCTGCCTCTGCCTTCTCTTGACGTGCAGACACTCAAATCCTGGAACATGCCTTGGAGCCAGATACTCCAATTATAGCCAGACACACCCTGCTAATTAAGCCATGTTGTGACCTTCCTAGTAATTTAGTGTGCAAGCTTTGATTTTTTTTTTTTCATTATTTTTTTTTTTCCCCATTCCATCCCAAACCCCAAATTTGGATTTAAGTTTATGAGATGTGGGATGAGAGCGTTTTAACTCTTAGTATTCTGGAGTAGATGATATAACGCAAACCTAAGACGTCTCATTAGACAAGAAGCTGGTGAAAGAAATACCCTTAACTCAGGTGAATCTCTTTTTGTCTCTTTCTAGGGGTCCTGAAGATACCTGTTTTGAGTACGGGGTTTTCCCTGCTGTTCTGAGCTTCCCACTTGACTATCCTCTAAGTCCTCCGAAGATGAGGTTCACGTGTGAGATGTTCCATCCAAACAGTGAGTGCTGCATGGGGAGCAGGGGGCTTTTACACCATAAACAAACAGCTTCTGCTGAGAGAGAGCAGGCATCCTGGCTCAGGGATGAATGGTGCTCTCCCTGTCTGTAGGCATGAGCAGCTACACAGCAGTGCTGCTCTTTGCTAGGATCGCTCTCTCTTTGTCACATAAGTCCTTATACACCTTATGATGTTAAACAGCCCAACAGATTCCAACAGTTCCACTGCCTTGAAGATCATTCCAGGAATACTTGTAACTACTTCATAAACAAACAGAAGTGTTTTGTACACGATGTAAGATTTAGTAAAACAATACAGACTCTTTCCAGTGTTGCTCTGTGGTTTGTATTTTAAGTAGTTTTGTTTTAGGTGAAAATTTATTCATATTGACCAAAGTCTGGATGCAGCTTTAGTTGGCAGCATGACTTTTTTCCCCCATTTAACAAAGGCGTGATCTTTCTGAAGTCCAGGGTGCTCTGTCCATGCAGCTGGTACATCTGTAGGCCTCAATACTCAAGACTTTGCTGGCCTTTTTGCTGCAAATCCAGAGCGGACAACGTCTCAGCTTTATGTCTCTTGGGACTTAAGGGGAAGGAATTGAAGTAACAATGAGTACAACTTTTTTCTTTGGACTGATAAAAACCTTAAAGCTCCTTCCAACCCAGAGCACGACTTTCCGGAGTCAGTCCTGGCATTTGCTGTACAATTGTGAATGCATCTACCAAATCAGCATGGATTGTGATGAGATTGTTGTCATCACCCAGATTTGATGAGCTGGTCCCATGTTTGAGGCTATTAGGCCTCTGCCATTGAGAACAATAAGCAGCAAACACTGCCCTGCTGCCTAGGGTTTCCTTCTCAGCTGGCATTCCGACACTTGTACAATGCGACTCTTAGTCTCCGCTGGGAAGCTATTTATTTATTATCTTATTCCAAGGAATTTTGCATTTACTTGAAGTCCCTTTACTTTTCTCTTCCCAAAGCACTACTGACACAGATTCTTGCCCATTTAATCCACAGACAAGCCCATATTGTTGTTCTCATGTGGGGGGCACATGTTTGCACATGACAGCACAGAACTGTGCACAAGTGCCTGAGGCAGTTCAGTGTCACCTTTGCAGCTCTGACATCTGCAGCAGCTGTCAGCATAAGGAAACTGCACGGCCAAATCACTTTGTTGCTCCAGCTGGGCTAATTCACCCAGACTTCTTGCTGGGGCAGATCTGCATCCATGCAGTATGCTGTGATTCTAACTCTGGGCTTGGCTTGCAGATCTGTGCTAGGAGCTGCTTTGTGCCACAGAAAGCAGCATAGCCAGGAAGGGGTGGGCTGCTGGAGGCCCAAGCAGCCTGACTCAGCTACACGTGGGCATTTCCATGACGCTGGGTCATGGTAATGAAAATTCAAGGTCACAAGCAGCAGAGAAGTTTGCTTTATTCTTTTTTACTCTCATGGTCCAATGGAGGACTCCAGCATGCATTCAGTGATGTAGGACTGTTACCCTGTAATTTAAGCAGGACTATATTTAAGTAGGACTAGACCTACTTGGCTGTGCACTAATGCTGGGCTTGTTCCACCAGGCTGCAGCTCTTACTTTTCCAAGGAACCTCTCGTTGGTTGCTAAGTGATCTGAGTGCTTCCAGCAAGCTTTCCTTGGGGAAGATGATTTGTAAATTTGTTTTTGAGAAGTTTTATTAGATTTTTGTCTTTAGGTTTTCTGCAACAGGAAATTTTAAGCTGAGTCTGTATCAGTCATATGTAAGCAAAGCCTGAAATATCTAGAAGAGCCAAGTGTTTCCTTAGAGTAACTGTTAATCCCCTGTACTTCTTGCACAGTTTACCCAGATGGGAGAGTTTGCATCTCTATTCTTCACGCTCCTGGGGATGATCCCATGGGATATGAGAGCAGTGCTGAGCGGTGGAGTCCTGTGCAGAGTGTGGAAAAGATCCTCTTGTCTGTCGTTAGCATGCTGGCAGGTAAGGGCTGGTTTTATTAGCAGGAGCTCAGCTAGCTTCTGCTTGATACATGGCTAAAGCTTCTCCTTGCATTTTTGCACTTAAGCTACTTGGCAGCAATCAGAGTGTTTAAAGCCCTAATATTTATTTATCAATAAATCAATTTTCTTAAAATAATTGGGGAAAAAAAATACTGAATTAGTAAATGGGTTTCCAGCTTTCTGACAACTGCACTGTGTTCCTTCTGGTCAGCAGCAGCCAGGCACAGGGTGATGGTCAGGTAATGGGTCCTGAAGTTCAGCTGCTCTTGCACAAAGCAGTAATGGATTTGGCTTTAGCAACTGAAGGATTAAGAGGCAGATAAATCAGTATGCTAGATAGGAGTCCATGGCCTCTATTCCCAGCCAGTTTCCCTGATTTCTGTTTGTTTGGCAGCCTGGGAAATGTACCCCATTCTGCCATCTCTGATATAAAGGAAGCCTTCTTGAGAAGCAGTGTGGTGAAAACAGTCAGTGCAACTTCTTACTTTAAATCCTACAAGAAGTATGGATCAGATCTCTCATGCTCATCTTCCTGACGGATATTTTGCACGTTGTGGACAGTGCTTTGAACTGCCTGAGAAGGCAGAAGCGTGTCCCCAAGAATCAGTTTGGAATGATGAAGGTTTAGGTTTTAGAAGCAGCAAAGCTGATCAAAGAACATGCAAAAGATTCTTATCTGTGACTGTGTCAACTTCAAAATAGCAACCTGCTGATGGAATCTGTCCAAAGACCAGTGCCTCGTTGGGCTCCCTGTGCCCTCCAGGAACATGGCTTGTTGTACAACCTTACCTAGACTGCTCTACAGGGGAATCATATGGTCTCTCTTGTTCTCTGATCCTGTTTTCCCCATGGCTTTTGGAGGACTTAGCGTAAAACATCAATTGTCATCTTCCTCCAGGCTGCTGGCAAGCTCACAGCTGTGGATCTGCTAACTGAGCAAACCTGAATTTACCAAACGGAGTGTCTTGTGCATCTATCCTGACTGCTGGGTTTTAAGGGTAGTGTAGAGTTGTGTATTTGGACCAGAATGGGAAGCAAAATGAGTGGAGTATGTTTGGAGTGGCTTGTATAATCCTGTGACAGTTGTCCTGCTGCATGCTGACCATGAACCTGAAAAGTTCCATGCCTCAGCTTACCTCTCTACAAAAAGAAGTGTTTGAGTTGCAGGGTCTTAGTCTACTTTGTAAAGCACTTTGAAATCCTCAGATGAAAGATATTGCAGAAATGAAAGCATTTTACGTTGAGTTTTGTGTTGGTTGTTTGTTGTTTTTTGTTTTTTTTTTTTAATAGAACAAACCATCCAGAAGAGGGGCAGAGCCTGTTTGGGTGGCCTGATTTGTGGGGCTTTGTGTTTGTGAAGCCACAGAACCAGAACAAATGTGTAGCAGGGAGCCCTGTGCAGTTTTACAGACCTCTGACAGCACTGCTGGTGACACACAGTGGTACTCTGTCGGCATGTTGGGGCTCAGCTCCCCAGCAAAGTGAAACAGTCTTTCTCCACCACTTGTTTCTTGCCTGAAGCCTACCTTGCTGCCATGCTCTCTTGTGATCAGTTAAATGAGAACTGTTAGGGAGTCCAGCAACTGCAACTATAATTCCTTTAATGGTGCTGAGCAGGGGAAGTATACCAGAGCCACAGGGAAGAGGCAGTGCAGAGACGTTGCAGAAGAAATGAGTTGATGTTGCTCAGCCTGCCCACAGACCTTTCCATCTCTCTCGTTTCAGAGCCAAACGATGAAAGTGGAGCCAATGTAGATGCCTCCAAGATGTGGCGGGAAGACAGAGAACAATTTAATAAAATTGCCAAGCAGATTGTGCAGAAGTCACTTGGACTTTAAGCTCACAGAAAGACTGAAATGTTTTGTATTTCTCTCCACCTGAAAAAGAGCAGTGCTCAGTGCTGGTACCAAAAAGGAAAACTTTGCAAAACTATTGGTCTAGTTCTTATCCTTCATTATTTATTTGCCATCTCTTTTCTGCTTCCGCTGCTGCACAGAAGCCTCTAGTTTACTCACTAAATTGTATGGGAAAGGGATTTTTTGCTGGGGAAAATAATGGGAACAGTGCTGTTTGAAAGGCTCTTTGTTGCTACCTCACTTCATGGTATGGAAAGCTTGGAAACTTTGCAATCTGCAGCCTGCTTCTGTCAATCTGCTATTGGAGAACAGCCTTAGTTAGATGACCTGCTGGAGGAGTTAGCTTTGCATTTGTATAGGCTGCATTGCATTGGGAACACCAGTAGGCAGAAAATAATTATTAGTTTTATTATACCTGCTAAGTTAAGGACAGCGTTTGCAGTCAGAACTGATTTGAAGAGTGGTTAACCAGAGAAGCTATAAAAGAGGGTTGTAGACAGAATGGTTTAACATAGGAAGTGATTCAGCACCATCTAACTTGAAGATCCACGTGGTCATTGCCAGCAACTGGCTGGTACTCCTGCGTTACACTGTGAATTTGTACTGAGCCTTAGAGTTAGGGTTTGCTTGGAAGAAAGCCCAAGAATTGCTTTATTGGTCCTTGAAGACATTCAGTATAAACATGACATTCAATTGGACGTGCAAGATGCAAAGACTGAGTTTTTAAATACATACAGGGTTCGCTGTGAGCCCCAGGTATGTCATCTGCAGCCTGAAAATGCAATGAGGTTGTTCCTGCTCCATGGGGGATGTAAGATATCTCTGCAGTTACGTCAGCTCTTCTCTCCTGTAGCCATTTGGACGCTCAGAAAATGAGGCATCTCTGGCCTTTGCCACCACAGCCCAGGTCACCCAGTTTTCAGGTGAAAGAGCCTTTGCCACCGATGAGTTTTGTGAAATGGACTGCAATGCTTCTTTATGCTGAATGCTCTAAGTAGGAGTCGCAGGCAACCTCAGTTCTGTTCTCTGAAGGATGGTAAGATGCTTGTTTAAAAGGGCAGAACACTGTAGGCCACTTCTGGTGGCAGGAGATGACCTGCAATGCTTTGTGAAGCTGCTTGGGAGCCACTGGTGACCTCTGTGCTTTGCAAGTGAGTCTCTTGTTTAAAGCCAAATCCTCTCCAATTTATTACAAGCAGCAACGCCCATTGATGGCATGTGAAATCAAATTCTGTTGGCTGCTTTAAATGAACTACATTTGAGAAGGACTGTTTTTCTAGGAGAAGCTTGGGAATGGAAGGAGCTGCGCTGTGCAGAAAGCTTAATGGAGGAGATGGTGTGCACGTGTGTGTGTTGAACTTGTCATTATTTACATCGTGCTGCACATGCTGCTTATTCACAGGCTGCAGATTGCTGGCTGCCACTTTTCTCATCTTTAAAGTTTGTATTGCTGAGCTTAGCCCTGTAGAAGTAATTCTTGTCGCTTCGGTGGAAGGGTGCAAGGTGGACCCAGCGTAACATGGGAGCAGAGATGACAAGGTAGTATTGTACCTAACTAGTATTTCAAGGCATATAGGAAAATGTAGCATTTATATGCAAAATGAGAGTGGTTTTGGGGGTTATAATATATGAAGTGTAGCTCCTGCAAGTACCTCAGCTGCTGTTGGAGAGCTGTGTGCACTGCAGAGCAAACGCTGTGTTCAGCAGACATGGCAAAGTGAGGCTCTTTTTAAGTGCAGAGTGTTTTAATCGTGTGTGTTTGCTCATTATTTTACAGTGGGATTTAGTCTGTATTCTGAAAATAAAGTGATGATGTTTTTTCCTTTGATAACTACATGCAAATGTATTTGAGTAAGTTCATGGGTAAACAGCTGGTCAAGAGTCCAGTTTCATTGTGGGCCAATGGAGTGGAAGAGTTTGTGGTAATGCGAGTAAAACACTGGGGATGCTCTAGAGATGTGAAAGACTTGATGCAGTTGCTGGGGCTTTCCAGGCAAGTATCTTGTCTCTAGTGATGGCAATCACTTGATCTTTCAAAGAAAACTAAAAATCTGGCAGCCAACAGATGTGACTCAGTTTGCCTCTAACAAAGGTTTTGTGATGATCTCAGTCTCTGGGCTTAGGAACATCTTGTTATGGCAACAGGTGAATCATGAGCTGCTGTGTATCATCCCGAGTGCCGATACCAGATGTCAGATTGGGGAAGGACAGTTAGTTGGAGATTCTCAGGAGGAATTGGACAGTGCCCCCAAAACAGAGCTCTCAAGCAGAGCTCAGCGCAGCCTGCACTGAGAGTTTCCATGCACAGACAGTTGTCTGGGGAACACCCCGGCCTTCCTGCTTGTAAAGCTGCCACTTGGATGCTGCAATAGCCTCCCCTGAAAGCTTAATCCTCTCCTTGAAAGAGTACTCACGCTAGCAAGGTGTGTAATGCTAGCCAGTAGCAATAATTTTCTGAGCCGTTGCCTTTTTTCTGCCTGCAACAGTTACTATAAAATACATTCCTTGGGGAGTGTCAGAATGCTACAGGTGTTACGCATGCAAGCAAAGTATTAAAGATTAAAACAAAAAAAAAGACACAAAAACTCTTTCTGTGGGTTATATTTGCCTTAGGCTTATATCTATCTATCTGTATATAAAGACTCGACAGAGCTGTAAAGATGCAAGCAGTGTCTTTTCGAGAGCCTTTGTGTATGCCTACATATACATGCGTGTGCTGTTTTTCTTCTTGGCAAAAGGAGCAGTGTCAGAACACACACAGTGGGATGCAAGCCATTCAGTAATTGTGTTGTGTGTGTGTGCCTGCACGCCGTTCTTTGAAAGTGCAAACTGCTGCGGGAGAGGCATTGGAACCACATGAAAGGGCTGCAGCTCCAGGGCAGAGCAATCAAGAGGGTGCTCTCCTGCTTTTTTTTCTTTTTATTTTTGGCTGGATGTGAATGGAAGGAAGGCAGTGTGCTGCCTTCAGGATGGAGCTCTGCATCTCTGGAAGGTTCTTGCTTTCCTCTGACTTGTGTTGTGTCTTGGGAAGGATGCTGTGTGTCTTCTGCCTCTGGGAGAGCAGAGAGGCACAGCCACCTGCAGCGTGGCCTTGGCTGGAGATCAGGGGTGCACAACAGTGTTACATTCAGCATAGTTTGTTGTTTAACTGTTCTTAAGATGCAAACTATGCGACAAGACCTGTAAATACTGAGCACTTCTTACTCACATAAAGCAGTTTAATAGGAGGGCAGACTTGCAGGAGCAATTCCTGCAGTATTTCTTCCTGGGGCTCCTGACCATGCACCATCCACTTGTAGGGCACTGCATCATGTTGTTCTGAGTAAGGCCATGGCTGACAGCAGGATGAAGGTGCTCAGCACTGGGTCCATCGCCACTACCTGAATCAGGTGACACAATTTGTGCTGACTCAGTCCCATACTGTGGCTTTTGAAAGCAGCTCACACCCTGGGATGGAACTGCAGCAGCAACGCAGATTATGGGGTATGTTAATATATAATTAATGGTAATGATACGGACGGTGGGTTATTACAGGGCAGCTGCCGTGCGTGAGCTCCAGCCTCCCCTCGCTGCACAGAACCGGGCACCTGTGGGCTGAGAGGCTGGGGGCTGCAGGAGGTGGGTTCAAAGCAGCAGGCTGCAAGATGCAGCATGCCGGGGGGTGTGGGGCACCCACGCTCTTGGATGCTGGGCCGGCTGCTGGCAGTCTCTCCGCCCACAGCCAGGTTAGCTGTCTTGCCCCAAAGCAGGTTTTTTTTTTTCCCATGCCAAAACAATTTGGCAAATTGCAACCCAAATTTGGGCTGGCGTGACAACAACTTCAGGTGGGTGAAATCTCATGCGGGGGCAAGGCTTGCCCTGTGCTATGGCTCTCCAGGACTGGGTGTTTCTTGCAGGAGGCTCCTGGACCTGGTGGTACAGCCAAGCCCCAGGAGGCCCTGCAGAATCTGCATAGCATGGGGCATGCTTGGCTGCTGGGGGGATGGCCCAGTAGGGTTTCTCTATCGGGCCAGCTCAGGACCGATGCTGCCTGGTGGCCAGCTTGCCCAGCCCTTGTGTTCCTGGCGCTCCATGCTAAGCTCTGTGAGCAGGTTGGGATAGGGATGGGAGCTGCCATCAGTGCAGCTCTAAGCGCAGCAGGGCCTCTGTGTGGCCGGCGTCTCTGGGCAGCAGCGGAACCAGCCCTGAGAACGTCTGCAGAAACAATAGCAATTGTTCTCCTTCTTTGTTCCCTTCCCTCCCCGGATGCTGCAGAAGAAGGAGCTGTGCGGGTGGGCAGAGTGCGCTGCCCCTGCACCGTGCTGCCCTCAGCCTTCTTCCAAGAAGTGTGTTTGCATGTCGGGCAGTGCCTCGGCACCGGCCTGTAAACACGGGCAGCTTGAGCTGACAAAGCCTGAATGATCACTAACAATAATACGAGCTGTCCGTGGGGAAAGCAGTGCAATTGCACCGTGAGTTGCTTTTTGGCACAGGGCAGGGTGTCTCCTTGCAGCAGCAGAGCAGAGTGGCTCTGGACAGGTTTGGTGCCTGGGTTAGAGAATCTCCGGCTGCTGTAGGGCTGGTGAGTGTAGGATCAGGGAACATCCCAGAGCCACAGAACATCCCAGGCATGTGGGCACAAGTCCTGGGGCTTCCCTGCTTTGGTATCTCCGTCCATTTGTCACCCAGTGGCTGTCTGCTGCTAGGCCAACACTGAGAGCTTCCCATGTAGGGCAGGAGGCTGCTAGCTCTGTCTGGGAGCCCATGGAGTGCTGATGCTGCAGCAGGATGGGATGGAGGGACCAGAATTGCCTCTGGAAGCTGGTGGCAAGGCTTGCAGTCGGAGCGCTTTGTGATTTTGCAGTGGCATTCTTAAAAAATGGTGCCTTTTGCAATCCACGTGGCTCTTCGCCAGAACTTTCCTGGCAGAACCCCTCCAAAATTTCTGGGAATGAGGTTTTTTAGGTGGGGATGGGGTTAATGGCAGCCGCAGTCGCCGGGTGCTGCTGACAGGTTTACTGGCGTGGGGATTTCTGTGGGCTGGCCTTGGGGAGCCGCAGCCGCTCCAGGGAACGTGGGAAAGGATCTTGACTCGGAAGAAAGAGCAGAACTGAGGAAGGGGGATGCCAGCACTGCGTTTTCTGCCTGCTCCCACGTGATGATTTGTCTCTCGTGTTTGCTGGGAGCATCAGCAAGGAGCAAACCCGTGCATTCCATCCTCACTGGGCTTCTCTATCATCCATGTGAAGGACGTGGTGTGAGTCCCTCTGGAGCACCCAGGGAGCGGTTAGGCTGTGAGCAGGACCCCTGCAGTGATGCGGGTGCCCTTCTCGCTCTGTTCTCTGCATGTGGGCTCTGCTTGAAATGTGCTGTCCACAGACATGCTTCTCAACCTTTCTTCATCCAGGGATGGCCCAACTTTTTTGGGAGAAGTCCAAGGATCGTTTTGTTCAGCGCTGCCACATGGTTTTATTTACAACCCATAGGAACTAGGCAAACATCTCCTCTGTTTGTCTCAGTCTGTCCTCTCTCAGTTGCTTGTGAGCACAGGAATGTGCATGTGTGCTTAGGAACAGCTTTGCAGCCCTATTCCTAGTGCTGCTGGGACAAGGAGCGGATCTTGGGCTGAGCACAGCCACGGGCATAGGTGCTCCCAAGCCCTTGTTTAACAATGCAGGTTGGTTTCCCAGGGCACATCATCTACAGGTTCCCAAGCTGAAGAACAGTGAAAACCCTCTAGGGCTGTTGCTGTCCCTCTCCTCACCAGCTTCAACCTCAAGCTGTACAGCCAGCCCTGTCCGCCAAAAGCACATGAGGTTTGTTCTCCCACCTCTTGACTTCCCTCTGCTTTTGCAGGACACAGAAGCAGCTGTGACCTTGAGTCTGCTGATGTCCTCCTTGGCTGCCAGTGGTGTTTTAGCCAGTGAAGTCCCCAGTGTTAGCTGTGTCCTGGTGGAAAGCCTTCCCTGCTGGTGTTCGGGCAGCACGCACAGATCTGGCCGCTGACGCACGTCCCCACATGCTGCCAGCTCCCTGGGCCATGCTAACGTGACACATGTGCAGCACTGCCACGTGGGGTGACTGCAGGGCTGTGGGGCACAGTGGTCACTGTACGGTTCGGGCCGAGGGCTGTGTTGGCGTGTGCACCTTTGGTGGCTTGTCTCCAAAAAAGTCCTGGTTTGCTTCTCGATGTTTTGTCGTTTTGTGCTGGCCGTCAGCTTTCCATTCTGCAGTTTGCCTTACAGGAAAACTTTGGGGTGGGGGGAGCTAATTTCAATTGTTTGGAGGATGGAAGTGACTTGCTTTGTGGCAAGAGGAACCAAGCAGCGCTCGCAGTGCGCAGAGAGTTTTTCCACTGCTGTCTCCTGTTTGAGCGCTGTAACCTCGAGGGTTTCTAAACTGGTACTTGGCACATCCCTGCCCTCCCCATAGCAAGTCCAGCTGCGATGCCCAGCCCTAGGCTGGGAGCTGTGCCCTGGGTGTGGGCAGACTGACCGGACATCACCTGCAAGGGAGGGAAATGTCCCTCGTAGGGTCTGGCTCTTGGTGCAGGGTGTAGCAAACTGGAGGATCTGCCCAGTACAGGTTGAGATTGCTGCTGAAAGCCTGGTGCGTTTGGGGGAAGCATGGTGCCCACCTTGGCCTCTGTGGGCAGGGGCCAATGTCCTGCTTTCCCCCATGTGACCTCAGAAAAATGAATCACCAAAACTGAAAGGAAGTGAAAGAAAAAAAAGAAAAAAAAAAAAAAAAAAGAATCCCTCCCAAAAGCCGCCTTGCAGAGGGCTGGGCACAAGATAAAAGCTCTCTGAAGGAACGGGGCTCCTCCTCTCCCACCGCCGTCTTCCCATTTAAATGTCTGTGCGCCGCGGCCAGCCCAGCACAGCCTGCAGCCGGGCAGTGCCCACGCAGGGGCAGGGAGAGCCGGCCCTTAGCCCTGCTCCGATAGATGATGTGAGAGCACCCAGAAGGCTGAGCACCCCCAAGGCAGCCCCATGTTGGCCCCGCTGCTGCTCTGGGCTGTCCTCCTCCAGTGGGCGTGCGGCGGGGGTGGCAGGAGCTGGCAGCACTGCACAGGTAGGAGCTGGGGCTGGCGGTGCGGGCGGGAGCTGCAGAGGTTGGTGGTGCTGGGATATCTTGCAGGACTCCTGTGCTGCCAGGGCAGACCCTGGGAAACACGCTCTGTGCGGAGCCCATGAGGGCACATCACCAGCCTCTGCCCGGAGCTGGGGTGCACAGGTGGTGTGAATCTCTGGGTGAAAGATGCATCCTACATTCTCCCGGTGGCAAAATCTCTTGGAAAATTTCTGGTTTTTAGGTGCTTGGGCCCAGGTTTGGTGTGCTCATGGCTTGTCTTGGGGTGAAACTGCTTCCAGCTGCTTTTCAAACCACTGGGAGCTGTGATCGGTAGCAACAACTGATGTGGGAGGGAAAGTGGGACTCACGGCTTTGATTCCAACAGGAAACCACCTCAGTGAGGTCGTGTCCTTGGCTGCTGAATGTGGGCACAGCCTCCAGCCCACCTCCTGCCCTTCTTCCCACTTGTAGGCTCATCCTGGGGCTGTGAAACCTCTCTGCAAACCCAGGACTGAACTCAGCCTGTGATTTTTGCTGGGTGAAGTGGGAAACATGCATTTCATTTTGATCCTTTCTGAAGCAAGCTGCCCAAGGCAGGACGTGGTTCCCCCAGAACTGGTTCTAGTTCAGAATCATAGGGTTTGGAATGGACCTCTGGAGATTGTTTAGTCCAATCTGCTAATGCAGGTTCCCTACTGTAGGCTGAGCAGGAAAGCATCTACACGTGCTGGCCAGCTTCGCTCACAGCCCCTCCTGCCTGGCTGCCCGGAGCCCAAGCAGTCCAGGCTGTAGCACAGTTAGGAGCCCAAAGCCCATTGGTGGGAATTGTGATGAGCATAGGGCCATGGCTCGGATCAGGGGCTGCTGCTTCCCAGATGTGTGCAAGCAGAGCTCTGTCTCCTGGTGCTAGTTTTTCCATCTGGATGATGCCCCGGGGCTGCGCGTGTTGTGTTCTCCTCTGGGAAAAGGGATAATTACTTAATGAAGGTTTTTAGGCTCTGCCAGGGAAGCACGTGTGCGTGTGCGCAGGCAGGGCTGGGCTGGGAGAGCCCGTGCCCGGCTGGCAGCCTGCATCTGGGGCCGCTGTCACCCTGCATGCCCGTGTTCCCACAGAGCTGCGCCCGCTGGACGTGCTGGCAGAGCTGCTCCCTGGCAGCGGGCCGGCCCGCGGCGTGCGGGTGCTGCAGGCACAGGGGCTGAGCGGCCTCCAGCTCCATGCCTCCAGGCCCCGTGCCCTGGCCTTCCCTGCCTCGCGCCTCTTCCTGCACTGCGACCGCTTCCCCGAGGAGTTCTCCATCATCGTCACCCTGCGGGTGCTCGCCGTCCCCACCAAGGTGAGCGCTGCCAGCAGGCCTGGCCCTGCGTCGGGCACGAGGCTGGGCGCGGAGCGTGTCGGCCTCAGCGCCGCGTCCTCCCGCAGAGGAACGAGTACATCTTCACGCTGATGGCAGAGGAGAGCCCCGGCGTGCTGGTGGGGCTGCGCTACTCGCCCAGCAAGCTGCACTTCCTCTTCTGGAGCCCGGAGCGCGCCGGCGGCTGGCAGAACCGTGTCACCTTCCGCAACGTCTCGCTGGCCGACAGCCGCTGGCACACGCTGGTGCTGGCCGTCTCTGGACAGTCCTTCTCGCTGTCGGTGGACTGCGGCCTCCCCAAGGACGTGTAGGTTGGGCTGCGGGATGCAGCAGATGGGGTGCTCCTCTGGCTCTGCTGTGACGCTGCCCTCTGCCCATCGCAGGGTGGTCGAGACGCCGTTTCCTGCTTCTCTGTCAGTGAAGAGAGCCAGCTTCTACCTGGGCAACAGGAGGAGGAGGAAAGGCTTCTTCACGGTAGGGTCCTGGTGGGCGTCGGGATGGCTGTGGGATGGACGTCCCCAGGCAGGGACACCGCATGTGGCTGTGGGGACACCTCTGTTAGGCTGGTGGCACTTGGAGGCACAAAGCCAGCTGATGGCACATTCTTACTGATAGAGGGGTTATGTCCAGTCCCAAGCGGTGGTTGGGAAACATGGTGGCAGGGAAAGTCACAAAGCTCTTGCCAATGCTCCTGCCTTGCCAGCTGTTCCATTGCCCCAGGGCAGAGGTTTTGGTACCTAACAGGCATCTGAAAAATGCAGCCCAGGGGAGAAGGAAGCGAATGGGCCTCTGGTGGGGAGCTCGGGTGATGTATTCCTGCAGCTCCCATCCCTCAGTCCCACTGGATATGCTGTCCATCCCGTTCTGCAGGGCTTGCTGCGTCAGCTCGTCCTGCTGCCAGGAGCCGATGCCACCCCTCGCATCTGCACAGCCCTGAACCATAAAGCCACAGCGCTCTCCATCCCTGCGGTTCTCCAGGATGTCCCAGTGAAGGCAGTGAGCAACGAGGTGCTGAAGTACCCACATGGTCAGTAGGGAGCTGTGGGCTGCTTTGAGCTTAGGAAGACGAGGAAGGGTGGGGGAACCGGGGCAGGTGGTAGGCACAACTGCAGGGAGAACGGGACTGGGTCCAGCGGGTGAGATGGGATTTGATGTCCCTGGGTAACCTGGCAGTGATGGGCTCACACTGCTGATTCCTGGAGGTGTGAGCAGACAGGTTTCTGCTGTCCCCCTGCTCCCTGATGCCCATCAGAATCAGAGTGGCATGCCCACTTCTTCCTCCATTATCCATCTTAAGGGTACCCACCTTTACCTTGTTCCATCTGTGCCCAGGTACCAACATGAAGGTGACCCTGGGGTCCCGTCCGCCCTGCACCAAGCAGGAGAAGGCACAGTTCTGGTTCAATGCCTCCCGGAGAGGGCTGTACCTCTGCGATGGCAGTGCCTGGATCTCCATGCTGGAAGGTAATGATCAGCCTCATGCTGTGAGCACCCAGCTCTGTGGGGCAGGGGGAGCTCTTCCAAGGCCAGGGATTCACCCCGCCAGCACCTTGGGGCAGGACCCAGGTCTGTTTGCCCAGGCAGGACAGCCAGGCTCACTGAGAGCTGTGCCACGCACACTGGGGGTGCTGCAGCAGGGTTGGATCTGTATCATCTTTGAGGTCCCTTTCAACCCAAGCCTTTCTGTGATTCATTGCTCATCACAAACCGGAGACACCAGTGTGTGCAATAACAGTGACCCCACGTCCTTCCAGCTGCGGTGGCCTTGCTGCACAAAGTCACGGGGCAACCAGGCCCTGCAAAAAGGGCTCCAGATGTTCATAGATTATCCTGAATTAGAAGAGACCCACAGGGATCGCTTAAGTCCAACTGCGGGGCTGTTGAGTTTGAACCTGGCTCCTTTTTGTGGTCTCCCAGTCAAGCAGCGGCTGGACTACGTGGAAGAATACCAGGACCTGGTGACCAACTCTGAGACGATGGGCATTGAGGTCTTCACCATCCCAAGGGTTGGACTGTTTGCAGCCACTGCCAACAGGCACAGCCCCCCTGGATCAGCCATCTATAAGTGGACCGATGGGAAGTTTGTGCTTTATCAGAACATCCCCACCTACCAAGCTCAGTCCTGGAAGTATTTCACCATAGGTAAAAAGGTGAGGCTGCCTGGAAGGTTATTTCGGGGCTGGACCAAATATCAGGTGCCCAACATTAGCTTCGCCTCATCCCAGCTTCCTCCAGGGCACTGTCTGCTTCCAAGAGCTGGAAAACCTGCAGCAGCGCTGGGTGAGGGCATAAGGAAAGGAAATGGGGGGAGCTGGCAGCCCCCACGGGGAGCAGAGCCACCTGGAGGGATCCTGGGGTGCTCTTGGGTGCTAAGGGTGCATGCTAAGGGTGGGGGGATTGGGTCTGCATTTGTTTCCAAAGAGGAAGTTTAGAAGAAAACCAAATCCCTTCTTTTTCTGAGTGTGTTTTTGGGCTTTACGTGGAAGAAGCAGCCCAAAATGCCAAAAGCAGTGGAGTTTTTTTTTGGCCTGGAAAATGTTTTCTTTCAGGGCATTGTTATCATTATGGTTGTTATCTGGTTGTTATAGCTGTGATTTTTATTTTTATAATTTGATCAACTTTTCCCCATGGGAAGCTTTGAGGCTCAGGTCCTGACCCCCATCTCCCCTCCCCCCCCCCCCCCCCCCAACCAGTGTCACCAGCACAGTGTCACACTCAGCCACGCATCCTTGTCCCCACTGAGCTCCAAGACATTGCTGTCACCCTGCCTGGGACACTTGGGTGGACTGCTGCTGCCACACCTGCCGTGAAAGTGCTGGTCCTCAGCCCAACCTTGGGCAGCTGTGGAGGCCAATGAGAGCAAAGCGTCATCCCTGCCCCCTCTCAGTGGGTCTCTGCAGACCCTACTGTGTCCCTTGTTCCATCTGTGTCCCTGGGGTGCTTTGTGCTGCCTACAGGCTGCTCAGGGCCACATCTGAAATGGAGAAAACAGAAGTGTCCTGCCTTGTTCTTTTTCAGATCTTCCTAGCAGTGGCTAATTTTGAGCAGAATGACAGGGGGCAGGAGTTCTCTGTGATATACAAGTGGAGCCACAGGAAGGAGAAGTTCGTCACCTATCAGAGGATCACCACGCACAGCGCGAGGGACTGGGAGGCGTTTGTCATTGAGGGAGAGGCTTTCCTTGCAGTGGTCAACCACAGAGAAGGTACCCAGCCCTTGTTCTCAGAGCCAGTCCAAGCCCAGTCTGGGCCCTAGACCAGTCTGTTGCTGGACATCAGCTCCACCGGCACCAGAGAAGGGCCCTCTGGGGGACACACACATCAAGCAGGGCTAAGGACCACCCTCACTCCCTCCAGAGCTGAAATATTGTGTAGTCAGACTCCTGGCAGGGTCTCGTTTCTCTTGCAAACCAGATGCTCTTCATTGCACATCTCTGTCTCCTTCAGGGAATAACCACAACATAGACAGCGTGATATACAGGTGGAACCCCAGCACGGGGCTCTTTGAAACCAACCAGACAATCCCAACCTCTGGAGCCTATGACTGGGAATTTTTTGCTATTGGGCCTTATTCCTTCCTGGCCGTGGCCAACACGTTTAATGGCACATCCACAAACATCTATTCTCACATCTACATCTGGCTCAGTGGCTCTTTCCAGCTCTTCCAGTCCATCCTGGTAAGGTCATCCACCGGCCAAATGCTGCTTCTCCATTCCCCCTCTGTGCTGGGACAAGCCAGGGAATCATTTCAGAGGCTGATCCTCTTAGACTTCTGGAAAGGCAGCAATGGACTGACCAAGGGAGTTTAGATATGAGGGAAAACTTCTCAGGAAGAGCACTGGCACAGCTGCCCTAGAAAGTGGTGGGGTCACTGCCCCTGGAGGTGTTCCAGAGTCGTGGCGATGTGGCACTAAGGGACATGGGCAGTGGGCATGGTGGAGTGGGTTGCTGTTGAGATCTTACAGATGATCTTACAGGTCTTTTCCAACCTTAATGATTCTCTGAATTCTATAAATCTTTTTTCCTTGGGTTTAAGAGCAGGTCACCTCCCCATTGCCCCTCCAGCAGGTCCCACTGCTTCCCAGCACTTGCATCACATATGTCCAGGACAGCTTCTCAGGTGGCTTCTTTCTCCACAGACTTTTGGGGCTGCTGACTGGGAAGTCTTCCACATTGGGGACAGAGTCTTCCTGGCTGTGGCTAACAGCCATAGCTATGACAGCAGGATCCCAGCGCCCTCTAACTTCTATGCCATCAACTCCTCCATCTATGAGCTGAACATCACTGCCCAGATGTTTGTCAAATTCCAGGACCTCCTCACCTACAGGTACCTGTGCAAGGAGCTGGGGTGTTGCTCAGTCCATGGCCTTCCCCTGAACACCCCAAAATACATAGGGGTCTCCTGGAGGGTTCATGTGGGATTGCACACCGCCTGCGCAAAGGGACGTGGAGGAGGGCAATGGGAGACAGGTCCTGGGCAGCAGATCCCAGTGGAGCTGGAGAAGCACGAGATGGGGATGGGATGGCCAGGTGCAAGAGCTCAGTGTGGGCTGAGCACATCTCACCCACCTCTGCTTGCTTCATCCCCTAGTGCCCTGGACTGGGAGTTCTTCTCGGTTGGAGATGACTACTTTCTGGTGGTAGCAAACTCCTTTGATGGCTTCACCTTCTCCATTAACAGCATTATCTACAGGTACTGCTGCATGGCTGGGGTAGGGTGAGCTCACTGCCAAACCTGGCACAGCCCAGGAGTTGGAATGTGCCTGGGCGGAGTGGGGGGACATGGGTACAGCAAGGTGATGGTCCGGAGAGGGCACAGAATGGGCACAGGGGGATCCTGCTGCCTCTGCTCCCCACTTCCGCCAAGCTTCCAGGCACAAGGGGTGTCTCCCACCCCCAAACCACTGTGGGATGATAAAAGAAGGTGTAAGGCCCCCAGCTGACTGTCCTTCCCACACAGGTGGCAAGGCTACGAAGGCTTCGTGGCAGCTCACCACCTTCCCACTGTTGGCTGCAGAGACTGGGAGGCATTTAACACCACAGAGGGCTCCTACCTCCTCTACTCCAGTGCCAAGGAGCCCCTTTCCAAGGTGCTCAAGCTGAAAACCACCTGAGGTGCCTGAAGCACACTCAGCTCCTTGCCAGGATGTGAGTGGGCTGGCCACTGAGGTGAGGACGGACCAAGGCACGTTGAGAGCCTGGAGACAGCTGCAGTACCCGTGGGGCTGTGCGTGCCACAGGACAGAAGGGTGGGAGCTCCCTGGTCAGCCATCTCCAGCCAAGGGTCCCAGAGCTCTGCTATGGTGGCTGGAGCTCGTGCAAAGCCAGGGGAGAAGAAGCCTGAGAAGAACACGTGCCGCTGGATCGGGTGCATGGTGCTGGGAGGAAATGATGTATGAGAAGTTGGGGAAATGCTGGCTTCAGGCTGGCTCTGGTTGCCCAATGCTTGGGGCCACGGTGTGCCAGGGCCCGTGGGCCTGATGCTGCCCCACACTCTGTGTCTGGCTGCAGGCTGTGTGTGCAGGCTGAGCAATGTGTGTACATCGTGCAAAGCCACGGATATGTGCTGCAGCTGCAGCTGGCAGGCAGGTGTTGTGTCACTGCCAGCACAGTGCAGGTGGCAGGGCAGGCCACCCTGACACTGGCACTTGTTCAAAGGGATTTGGAGATGTGTGTTGGCACATCACTAGCATCTACTGCCCGGTCTGATGCTGGTTGTGCAGCCCTTTGCACAGGGTTGGGGATGCTTTTCCTTGCCTTTATCTGGGGGCATCTTTTGCTTAACCAGAGCTCAAATAAACTGCTGCACCCCCCACAAGCTGTGGCTACTGAAGCTGCTCTGCTTGTACCAGGGGCTCTTCCTTTGGTTCATGGCCCCCCAGACTGCATGGTCACCCCTGGGCTCTGCAGGACCAGCGGGGGCTGCAAGGAAGGTGTGAGGATGGGACCTTCTCCTGCTATGCCGATGCCCTGAAACCCAGAGCCTCCTGAGCATTCCAGGCATCTAGCTCAGGACTCTGAAACCTGGAACCTCCAGGGGCAGTGTGACTGCCTGCAAAGGGACTGGGGGAGCTCTGACTGCAGAGCCTGGAGCTGCAGGATGGCAGGGGCAGAAGGGGTCGAGCCTGGAGGAGGGAACTTCTGCAGACCAGGATGAGCTAGGAGAGGAGGAGGTACCTGAGAGGGTTCCCTGGGTCCCAGACCACATCAACCTCTAACAGCTCAGCTCTCAGTGCAGTGCAAACCCCAAGGGCTTTTCCTACATGCAGGGCTCAACTGAGAAATTGGCACCCAGGACCACGTCCTCCTCTGGTGATGCCCTGCATGGGGCTGAGGTCAGGGTCCACCGGAACACTGCTGGAGGATGGAGTGTTGACATGAGCACAGCCTGAGAGCTTCTGCTCCAGCCCAGAGCCAGCTTCCACATGGGATGTGATGATTTGCTGCTGGGGAGCAGCAGCAATGAATTCCCATCTCATCAACCCCAAGTGTTTAAAAACGCAGTGAGTCAGATTCCCCACGCACCCAGCTGGCTTAGTCATCGCTGGGGTTTTAAATAACAAAACCTGGAGTTCTTTAGCTTTTCCCATCTGGTCCATGAGCTGGTACAAGTCACGTTTCCAAGGAGTTTGCCAAGCAGTGATTCGGAGGTGGCTTTTTTAAGGTCCAAGTGTGGCACAGGAGCATGATTCAGAGCTGGAGCTTAGTGAGGGGCTGCTGAGTATCTCTGTAAGGGGCGAGGGGAGCGGGGAGGATCCAGGAAGCCCAAAGCTCGTAAGATGGGTGAGTGTGAATGTGGGTTGGATTTGTGCTATAAGATTGGGGTGCTGTGCTTAAACAGCAGTGACGTGCTGCCAGCCTTGAGTTGTTCAGTACATTGTTTATTGAGCAGCATCGACTACGTTACCAGCTGGCCCCCTTCTCCCAGCCATGTGCCTCACTGGTGAAACCACAGTTGTGCTGCAATGGCCACCAGTGGGGGAGAACAGCCCTGACTGTCCCCTTTCCAGGGGGAGAGTCTGTGGAGCTGAAATCCCTCCCTAAGCAGTCCAAGGCATAACCCACCTCCATGGGGCTGTTCTGAGCTACTGAGAGGCCCTGGGAAGCATCTCCACTGTGCCTCACTGTCTCTATGGCAGGCAGCAGAAAAGGTGAGCTGAGATGTGTGAGATGGATGCATTTGCCCCAGTGTTTGCAGAGGACAGACCCCCGTGTGTCCTAGCAAGCTGCCCTTTTCTGTCCATGTGCACAAGGGAGTAGGGCAGGCAGGTGCCATTTAGCAGAGGAAAGGATATCAGCTATGATGCAGTGCTCAGCATACACACGTAGGATCACAAAAGACTTGAGAGGATGGACTTGTGTGGAGGTATAAAGCCACAGGTGTGTGAGCCAAGAGCTGCTCTCATCTTCAGAAGTGTTGGATCACAGCTCAATACATCACTGGGTCTGAGGCAACTGGAGATATGAGGACAGATGTCACAGCTACTTGCAGTGCAGCTTCTTGCAAGAGACCCTGAGCAACCCTCCAGGAGCTGTGCTGAGTTTCCTGGGGCTCAGAGAGCAGAGTGGGGAGCAGAACTGCCTGATGGATGCCCTGCATGCTCTCACGCAGTGCCCACGCAGATAGTGTGTGGCTAAGGGTGAGCTGGTGGCTGTGGTAGCTGCCTGGCCTCCAATGGCAGCCCATGGCCTCACATGGCCAGATCCTGGCCCAGGGCTGCAGCAGCTTTGGCTGTGCCTGAGAACTCAGTAGTAAGCACCAAGCAGGGTGGAGACTTTCTGCAGGAGTTGCTTGTGGTTGGCATGCAGTGGGATCCTCCTGTCCAGCACCTGCCAGCGGATGCACAGCTCCGGGTCGCAGCCCTGGAGGAACTGGAAGGGAATCAGGACACCATGTGTGTGCTGTGGCAGGGCCAGCTGCACTCAGCAGCACCGCCAGCCTCCCACCCTGAGGTTTTGGGGCCCCTGCTGTGGTGCCACCCCATGGGCAGAGTCTGTTCCCCCTCCCCTGCACATAGCTGGAGCAGCTTACTTCTGATGACAGTGAGATCTGGGGCTGGAGCCAAAGGAATTCATAGAATTGCTACGGTTAGAAAAGGCCACTAAGATCCCCATGTCCAACCCCACCCCACCATGCTCACTGACCACGTCCCTCATCTCCAAGGTTCTGGAACACCTCTGGGGATGATGACTGCCTGGCAGTCTGTTCAGAGGAGCCTTGCTCAGGGAGCTTACCTGCCCTATGTCTGCCAGGAGCCAGTGCAGGGAGCTGCAGAGGCAAGAGGCTCTTACCGAATTCAGCCGCTTCATCTCCACATCGTTCTGATTGTCAAAGTGCACACTGATGGCAACAGTCTCAACCCAGGCGTTATCTGTGTTGCGGGGGTCATCGAGGTACCCCTTGTGTATCTGCGCACAGGGAAGTGCTGCTGCATTAGCAGAGCCATAACTGCCACTCTGAGAGCACCAAGAGCTCCGTGTGCCCGTACCTCAGTGCCTTGTTTGAGCAGGTTTTGGAACTGAGGCCAGAACTCCCGACGCAGGATCCACTTGAGCTTTAGCGGCAGCGTCTCACCCGGCTCCAGTGAGCCCTGCACCCAAACAGCTCTCACAGCCCAGCTGCCACCAGCATGGCTCGTCCCATGGTTGCCCCAGACTCAGGTGGAGGGGAGCAGGCAGCAGCGGGGCCTCCCTCCCTCCTCCTGCTGCCAAAAGCCCTCAGCGGTGCTCGATCACCCGCTGCTGCTCTTGGAGCTCTCTGCCGATGGTTTGAGAATATGGCTGGAGCTGCTCTGCTGTGGCTCTTACCCCGGGCAGTGCCCAGACGTCTGACAGGGGATACTGGGCCACGAGGACCTCCAGCATCTTCTTCAGGCTCTTCCTGATAATGGACCCATCCAAGTTCCTCCTCCAGCTGTGAGAGAGGCCCATGTTATGCTGCAAACCATGCTCAGCTCCTTCTCCTCGATCTGAAATGGCTTCATGCCCCCTTCTCCATTCTGTCCCCAGCATCCCTACATGCTCACCGAGTCACAACTGGGTGCAGGGCATGGTTGGGCCCAAAGCAGTGCAGCCTCCCACGACCACGCAGCCCCGTCCTGCCCATGGGATTCCTGGTGGGAGAGAGCGAGCAGGCTGGAGGCTGTCCAAACACCTGGACCACCATCCCTAATTCATAGAATCCCAGTACGGGTTGGTTGGAAGGGACCTTAAAGATGATTCAGTTCCAACCCCCTGCCATGGGCACAGGTTGGGACTGGTGCTCTTCAGCATCTTCATCAATGCCCCACTCCCCCTCTCCCACCTCCCCACGGTGGGAGCACTCACAGTGGCAGTCCATCCTGCACAGCATAGAGGCCGTGGAAGCTCTGCCTGTCGATCAGCCCATCCATGGTGTTGTAGTTGATTTTCAGGAGAGACTCCAAGGAGCTGGGCACAGGAGGCAGCCCAGCAGTGAGGGCAGGCTGTGCCATGTGTGAGGATGGGGCAGAGGTGGGAAGCTGGATGGGGAGGGACCCCCCCAGGAGTTACTCACGGGCTGAAGGGGTCTTGCACAGCTGTGTCCCTGTGGTCGGCTGAATAGGCAGGAGGGTCGTAGAGCTGGAAATCCACCTGCAGGGCATATGGTTGTGTCAGCCCCACTGGCAGCCCAGATGTGCCTGTCCATTCAGAACACCTCCAGACATCCCCACGTGAAACCCAGTCTTGTTTCACTGAGCACAGCCACAGTGTTTTCCCAGGGAAGCACCTCTGGCCATGCCTGGACCCTCTGTGCATTGGAGACCCAGCTCCAGTGCACTGAGCACTGGCAGTATCTCCAAGGGCTGGAGAGAACAGCAGTTCCCAAGTATGATACATCTCCCTCTCGCTGCAACAATGGCTCTGTTCCCCTTCCCACTTCCCATCCTCCTCCAGCCCCACCGCCTGAGCTCCTACCTCCCAGGGCACCTTCTCATCTGGCACGGGGAAGCGCGTGGTGTGGGACCCTGGGTAGAGGAGATTTCGGGCCAGCACGTGGTGTGTGGGCTGCTTCTCTCCAGGCTTCTCCTCCGGGTCGAACTCCTTCTCCTCTGAGGTCCTGCTGGAGACTGCAAGGCAGAGACAGCAAGGCCTCACAGGTGAAGTGCTGAGCCTCAGGGTCTGCCTAGCTCTAATGCTGTGTCTTTGCTCCTGGCATCTCTTTGGGCTGTGCTGCTGGGGCTGTGCTTACCCAAGGGCGGCATATCTTCCTCTGAGCTGAAGCCACTGCCCTGCAATGCCTGAATGATCCACCTCAGGGCTTTGGCACTCTGATGGACCTGCGTGGGACAGGTGAGGGTCTGGAGGGTCCTCTCAGGCCCAGGAGAAGAGCTGGATGAACAGTACAGGGGCTCATCCCGCAATGTTCCACTTCCCATACGCCTTTTTGAGGCTACTGTTTTCTCAAGGAAACTCTAATGTTCTAAGGAGAGCTAATTCAGAAGGATTTGCTCTTGTGATTCAGTTGACCCTTGTCCTTGGAAAAGCCCACGCTCCCAAAGCAGTTGCTCAGTTTTTGCCTCACCTGATCTTCCAGGGCACCCAATCTCTGCTCCACCAGACTCGTCCTCTTCACCCGATCCATGTCCAGCAAATCTGCCAGCACATCAACTCTGGAGGGATGGTGCAGAGAAAAACCACCTTAGGAGCCACTGCAGGTACTCAGCAGCCCATGCTGTGTGGGTGCCTACACCTCCAAAAGACAGATTCCCACAAGCATCCTTGTATGCATAACAAGGAGGGCAGCAACAGCTCCAATCCCAAATCCTTCCTGCCCAGAACAGGAAGGCCGTCCCTGTCTGAGGAGCACTGGTACCTCTGTGCAATGTCTCGGATCTTCTGCTCTGTGTTCTGCTTCTCCTGACACTGTTGGTGCTGCAGGTAGTTCTCCTTCAGGTACATCTCCCATGAGAGAAGGGCGGCTTCTTCATTCTTCTCCAGCTTCTCTTCTGCAGGAGAAAGGGGACGGCAGAGCTGTCAGTTCCCCAGGCACCTCATCTCCCTGGGAGAGAGCCAAGGAAGGGGACGGGCTGCTCCTCACTGAGCTGCCTGTGACGCGTGGCTGGCCTGCGGAGCAGCCCCCGCCGCACCAGGAGCTGCAGGTGGCTGAGGAGGATGAAGGGTGGAGGTGCAGGTGGGCGGCCGTGGTACTCCTCAATGAGGTCGTGCCGCTGGAACTTCCAGATCTGGTCCGTGTGCTGCTGGACCTGCTGAAACGTGTAGCTGGGGACAGAGCCCAGGCATCAGCTGTGCAGGGGAGTAAGGAGGCACCCCTCGTCTGCACGCTGCCCTGCCTAGGGCCAAGTAAAGCCAGCGTGATTCACAGTCAGGACCGGGGCTCTGGGTCAGACTCACTTGAACATGGCGATGAGGAGGTTCAGGAGGAGGATGTTGGTGAAGAGCAGGTACAGGCACAGCAAGATGACCGTCAGCCACTCAGGGAAGATGGGCTCCTTGTTGTCTTCGTTGGTCTCTGGGCACTTGGGCTTGTAGGGGTCAGTCCCATTGGGGCTGCACTGATCAATGTTGAAGTTCACCCCTGCAAGAGAGCACAGCACTGCTCCACTGCAGCCAGCCCTTTGGTCTCTCAAGCAGCATGCTGTGCTCTTGGATATCAAGGTGGCTGAGAACGTGTCAGGGGTTGGAGCAGCTGGTGTGTGCTGAGGGTTTCCAAGCCCACTCCATATCATCCTCTCTGTCCTCAGCACTCCACTTACTCCTGGCAATTTACAGCTGGATCAGCTCCTGGCAGCTGGTACCCTGCTCCTGTGCCTCTGTACATCTTGACTGGTTATCCTGAGTTGTTAGGCAGATTCAGTCCCTGGCTTTGGAGTGGTAGTAACACTCTGAACATGCCCTACACTTTGTCTTTGCTCCCTCCTGGCCTTACCCTATGGCATGGAGAGGAGTCCTGTGCAGGAACTGTATGGCTGCACAAGCGTGGCACCCTGTGGCTCTGTAATAGTCACCGGGCTCATGCCACACAGTCACAGGCCGGCATCCCTTACCATCAATGTAGGAGGGGATCTGCCCAAAGATGGTCAGGTAGGAGTGGTAGACCACACCACGGAAAAGCCACTCCACGCGTTCCTCGTTGTGAATCAGGATGGCCTGCTTGGCAACCCCGAAGGACACCACCCACACTGCCAGCAGGAAGAGGAAGAAGAAGACATCCTTCATCTGCAAAGATACAGTGAAGACAAAAGCGTGTCCTGGAGCACATCTGGTAGGATGAGATGGGTGGCACGTTCCCTGCGGGCAGGGCAGGGCAGGGCAGCCCTCACCATGCGCTTTACAATGATGATCTTGGGCCCCAGTGTCTTGCTGACGGTGAAAATGTGCATCAGGCGCAGGCAGAAAATGATAAATGCCAGCGACAGTATGATGCGCCCGGGGTACAGCGTTGATGGAATCAGCCTGGGCACAGAACAGAGGAAAGGAATATCTCAGTGCCAACAGCGTGAAAAACATCCCCTAAAAGCGGCAGGAAACAGCGGTAAATCGGTCAAGATTAATCACATGGCTATGACAATCTTCAGTCCTTTGAAGAAGGAATTGGAGTTAAAAAGATGTACAGTTGTGGAAGTAGTGCAGGGCCCACTGCAGCCTGCAGCTCGGCCCTGAGCACTGCGACTCACCTGCAGGTCAGCCCTATGATGAACACCACTATGGCACCGACATCCAACTTGTTCCAGAAGTCCTTGAAATACAGGGAAGCCATCTTCAGGACTCCGAGCCCATCTGGATCATGCAAGAGCTATTGGAAAAAGAAGTGGGGTGGAACACCAGTTAAAGCACTATAGGGTACTCATGTGCCTTACAGAGGTGCAGAGAGCTGCTGGCCATCACTGGACTCTTCTGCTTACCTGAAGGGGACCTGAGCCTACAGGGTTTTCTGCCAGGGCATGAAAGGAGCACAAGACCTTCCAGGAGCACCAGAGGGGTCCCCTGGCAGCCTGGCCCCTCTCAGCTCCTCCCAAGCCCTGCTCTGTCTGCCCCATACCTGTCGGGTCTCCTCGCACACCAGGGAGAAGAGCCAGAAGTAGATGAGGTACTCCCACCAGGACGGTGACGGCTGGAAGTCGACCATCAGGACGTAGGCGAAGAGCAAGAGGAAGGTGAAGTAAGAGAGGATGTTCATGTGGAAGATGACGACAGGTGCTGTGAAGAAGGCTCGGAAACGTGTCAGGCAGCCCATGGGCTGCATCTTCTTCTCCCTGAGGGCAGTGAGGATGGAGGCATGGCTCAGCTGCCTGAGGTTTATGAGTCAGCTGGAGGAGGAAGCTGAAGCAGAACCTGCCTCCATGTGCATATACCCCAGCTGCAACAAGTACCTGAATGTGATGAAGCTGGTGTAGAGGAATGGGAAGAAGAGCATGCACACAATCACCCGCCAAAGCCCGTTGTCCACACACATCTTCCCCCACCAGACTTTGGTTAGGAAGGCCTGTGAGGAGGGAGGGGAGCACTGATAGAGGAGCCTCCTCTGCATCCTGGCTGATTCGCAAGTCCAGCTCATCGGGAATGGAGCCTGAGCTTGTTGCACAGGGGTATCAGGGATGAGTGATTTCCCTGGTGATTTCACCACCCTTGGGAACCCACCTGCACACCCCCATGGGACACAAAATTCATGTTCTTGGCCTCTAGTGCTAGCTGCAGACAAGTTGTCTTCCCCCAGGCCTCAGAGACACGGACAAGGAGCTTCTGGGCTCTCTCTTCGTCCTTGCGATAGCACTCTGTGAACACACCTGGGAGAGCAGGGAGATAAGGCTGAGCTCTGTGCCAGCCCATTGCTCAGCAGAAGGAGCACCAAGAAGAGCTCTGTAGCTTGAGGTGAGCATCACCACGGCTCTACACCATCCATCGTACCCCCCACCCTTTAGGCACATCCAGCATGACAGGACATGAGAGTGCTCTGGGTTGCTGGTGTCCCTCCCACTCACCAATTGCCTTGTGCTCGTATTGCTCAGCCAGGGCCAGCATTTCATCAGTGGTGTCCGTGTCTTCCTCCTCCTTGGCCAGCTCCTTCAGGATCTTGCTGCAGGCCAGAGCAGCCACCATGCAGTCCTGGCTCTGGGGCAAAAGAAGTCAGAGAGGGTGTGGGATGCTGAGCCTCACCCCACAAGTCCCTGACAGTTCTGACATGTCCGTCGGTGTTTCCATGGGAGGGAAGGAGTTGTCCCAAGCTAGCTGCTCAGGAAGGACAACTTGCTTTGGCAAGGGCCATGCTGTCCTCCTCTCTGGGTGCAGGGCAGAAGGTAACCCAGTGCCATTGGGAGTACAGGGACAGCCCTGCTCTTGTAATAGGAAGCCCTGGGTGATAGGATGTTTGTGATTCCACATGCAGTCTTGCCTCTTGGGCTTTGGAGGTTTGGTTTCAGCTGAACCTTACAGCTGGGACTGGTGGGTTTGGGCTGCAATACCTGGGCCCAGATGATTTCTGCCAGTTCTTTGCGGCTCTGGACCACGGCCCAGATGAGCAGGTCACGGACTGGGTCAATGGTGAAGGTGACTCGGCCAGAGGTGCGTTTATAGAGGGACCGGAGGCTTGACCCCTGAACCTGAGAGGTATGCAACAGTCAGACCTGTTTGCCTGCCAAGAGACTGCCTAGAGGAGACAGCCTGTCAACACAAATCCTCCCCGGTCCCCGGGTGCCTTCCTCCACCAGCAATGGAGGGGCCTTTGCTGCAGAGAGGAATGGCCAAGGCTGGGCTCATCCTGAAAAAGCCTCTCCCATTCTAAGACTATAAGTATGGGGGATGTGCCAAGCCTGCCCAGTGCACAAGAAGCCCCTCTGTCCTTCACCCTACTGGGTCTTGCTCACCAGACACACAGCCACCCAGTGCTGCACAGGTAGGAGAGTGGGAGCTGCATTTTGAATATGAGGCAGATGACTTGGGAAGGGCTTTAGGGGACTGTAAGTAAGATTCTTGAGTGGGCAAAAGGACACTGAGCTATCCTGAACCTCCAGAGCTGTTTCTTCAGCCAGTGCCCCCCTCCCAAACACAACCCTGCCACCACGTAACCTGAAGATGCGTACATTTAACTTGATATGTGGGACAGGGATGGAGAGCCGGGGCCGCTCCGTGTGCTTGGGCTTGGGGTAGAGAGGTTGTGTGGAGCGGCCCAGAAGCTCCCGCAGCACCTGGGAGACATGATGCAGTTGGATTCGTGGCATTTTGGAGCTGGCTGTGTGCTCCTTCTCCTCCAGAAGGACCTTCTGCAGCTTGCTGTGGAACAGGCAGGATGGGGCCATGTTGTCATAGAGGTAAATCAGGGTGTCCCAAGTGACAAACTCCTTGAGACGCACTCCCTGTTCCACAAATAGCTTCACAAACTCCGGCTTGTTGGAGATTAGGGCAGCTGCCATCACGGAGTGGAGATCTGTGGGCTGGCAGACCAGAGGCAGAGGTGAGGAGCTCCATGGCCCCACAGCAGGGTCACACCTCGCACCCTGCTCAGATGGGGGAAGGTTTTAGCCACTCGGCATGATGGCGTTGGCAGAGACCATAGGGCAGGGCTACCAAGAGGTCTCTAGGTGTCAAGAAACTCTGGGTTGGTACATTGTCTTTTGAAGACACCAGTTTTGAATGAAATACCAACCACCTTTGTAAAAAATTATGTAGGATCATTACAAGCAGTGAAGGAAATTGAGCCCAGTTCTGCTTTGGTTGTTTGTGGTCAGGAATGAGAGAAAGCCCCTTAGGTCTGCCTCAGCCCCCAGCCTGGTGTCTCCCACACAGCCACACAGCAGACAAGCAGCACAGGTACTGCCTTACCTTCCACTCGTAGTCGTCTGTGAAGATCTCACTCCGAGCAATGTCCACCCTGTTCCAGGCCACGGCTAACTTCAGCTGGTGGTCCCAGTTCTCACGACCAAAGTGGTCCTGGTTTCGGGATGCTGCGTGCCAAGTGCATACGTTAGAGCAGAGGATTGTTTACCCTCTGAAAGCCCCCCCTGGAGGCCTGACCCTTTGGGAGAAACATCTCCTCCCAATCAGCTCAGCGTTTAGGGAGCCCTTTGGTGACTCCAAAGCCAAGCTTGGGACTGCCACTCCATTCATCTCCTTCATGCCCCCAGGCAGCCCCTATCTCCACACCTTTGAACAGTGCCTGGAGGATGGCCACGTCCACATCCTGCTGACCAGATTTGCCCTCTCTGAAAATGGTCAGGAGTTGCCGGCTCCGCACTATGTCTTGAATCTACAAGGAAAGCCATGGGCAGGCAATGAGCAGCAGCATCTCCTCCTGTGTGGGGCAGCTCCTGGCTCTCCTTGGGTCATCTGCAGCCCACCATGTCTCCCAGCCCAGCTGGGGCTGGTGCCACATTGTTCTTGGGGTCCACCAGAACAAATGCTCCCAGTGGGAGCCTTGCTGTCCCCAGAAACCTCTGAGGTCTCCAGATGCTCAGGGAGAGGAGGTGTCTGCCTGCAAGAGGCTCACCTTCTTGGTCCACTCCACCACCTGGCCCTCGGTGAATTGCTCATAGGTATCATGGAAAAGCACACTCAGCTTCTGGCGGATCAAGCTGATGGTTATCTCAGGCACAGGCAGGCCAGCCACCTGTGCAATGACATCAGCCACACGCCCGGACCCTTCCACAATCACACAGGGGGTCCCATTGGTGATGGCATTGTAGATAGTCTGCAACAAAGCAGAGAGGCTGGTCCTAGTATCACCAAGCGGCCAGCAACCCTGCTGAGATTGTTGCTACACCACAGTATTCTTCCTATCCAGCTGCATTTCCCATTTCCCACCAACATCAGGAAATCTCAGGATGGTGGAGTCACTGTTCCTGGAGGTGTTCAAGAACTGTGGAGATGTGGCACTGAGTAGCATGGTTTAGTGGGCATGGTGGGGATGTGTTGGGGTTGGACTTGGTGATCTTAGCAGCCTTTTCCGACCCTAATGATTCTGTGATCCCTAGGCAAGGAGCAGACCTGCTGCCCTCTGCCCTCTGCCTTGGCTCCTGGCTTTCCCAATCCAAGCCCATCCCACCACTACCCCTCTTGGCTCTGCTGTGAGAAGTCAGGAGTGGTTCCTTACATCGAGTGTCCCAGGGCCGCCTTCCAGCACCACACAAACGATGGGGATCTTGATGGCAACACCTGCAGGGAAGCAAAGCCCAGGTCACCTCCCTGCAGGGAGCCCCCGAGCAGCTGAGATGGCTCACCATGCCTCATCCCCTCCCCTGTCTCTGGCCTGGCTATATGTTGCTGTTACCTCCTTTCACCTTGGTCTGTTTGGAAATGAACTTCTCCAGCCGGGTCCTCAGGGGGATTTCTACTCCATACTTCCCGTGGGTCCCATTGTCCACAAGGATGAAGTGAGAGTGGTTGCTGTCCAGGCACGAGAGGCTGCCTTGGTTCTCCTCATCCAGTACATACTCAGCTGGAAAGCCTCCCTGCGAGGTACAGAAGGAGAGATCCTGGGCAAAGCCTGATGGGGCTGAGGGGCAGCAGCAGCTGCTCAAATCAACCAGCATGTGGAATGGGAGCAAGACAGCATGCAAGGCAGAACAGCCATCCCTGTGGTTTTCATATCAGCCCTGCCCCATGCTCCTGTCTCTGCTCCACTTGCCCTCCTAGTCTGCTCCCAGGAGAAGCAAAACACCTATGCAAGGCACTGGGGAGGCCATAAGGGGCTTCAGAAAGCATCAGCATGGAACCATCACCCCTTCTGGCCTGGCTCACCATGGGGCAGATGAGGCTCTCCCGGTTGTACACAGTCCCCCAGGTGGCAATGCCAATGGTGACAATGTCGCCTTCCTTGTAGCTGCAGCTCAGGACAGAGTCTCGTACTGCCTCTCCCACCTGTTTCATCACACCAGTGTGGGACCCCCCCGTGATGATCCAGGCCCCTAAAGGTCAGAGAGAAGCTTGGGAATGGAGAGACCCTGCTCACAGCAATCTCTTAACATCCCACTGTATGGCTGCAGGAGCACCCAGTCCTTGAAGATGCTCCACCCCCCAGAAGATATTTTCTCTGCCCTTTGCATCAAGCCCTGCCAGCACTGGAGAGGCTTTCTGAACAGTGCAGCATGTCTTACCAGTGGTCTGGGCCACTTTGACTAGCCCTTGCCGGAAGATGTTCTTTAGCCTTGGCTTCATGACAAAGTTTTTGGCTCCACCAGTGACCGAGATGAGCAGGTTGGGTGCATCAAGACCCCAGTGCTGTGTCATGAGGTGATAGATGACCCGTGGAGGAGTATCAGAGGAGACACGCACATACTGTAAAAAGGGAGCACATGTATTTCAGGTAGAAAGAACTGGGCTGGGCAGCAGAGCAACGCCACCACACTTTCTCCTGTCCCAGCAAAGAACTGGGGGCTTCCCCTACCATTTCCTGGCACAGGTCTCTTGCTTCTGCCCTAGCTCTTAGTGCGTGATCCTGTTCCAAACTATGTCCCTGGGAGCTTGCATCTCCATGATTGCCTAAGTACCTGAACAGGGAACAGCCATGCCTTGGAGCATGGGCCTCACAGCATGGAGACCAGTCTTACTATTTCAGAAAAGGACTGGGTACAGCACCGAGAGCGAGGAGGGGTGTTGTCCCATCCACATTTCTGTGCATGAATCAGTGCTGCCTTTGGGGCATTTCCTAACCTCCTCTCATCAGGAGGGAAATACTTGCACTTCATCTTCCCAGGCAAGATCTGAACACTGACTCCCATTGTACCACAGAGAGGAGAAACAAATCACCTTTCCTGTCTTCTGTCCCAGGCCCGTGAAGCGGATGTCACCAAAGGCATCTGTTGGCATTTCCTGGATGTGCCTGCTGGGGTCCCACTCCTTCCCCAGGAAGAGGGGAGGTTTGGCAGCATCTTCCAGGTGCTGTTCCCTGAGGTAGCCACACTCGCACACCACCCTCCTGCAATGTACACCACCAGCTCCGTGGGAAACGAGCCAACCCCAAAGGGCAAAGCCCCAGTGGTTCACCTGCCTCAACCCAGCTGGAGGGTGCTGGCATCATCATTAAAACACTACAGGCACCAGCACCTCCCACCCAACCTGACTTCCAGCTCAGAACTTACGAAGAAACAAGGGCTTTTTCTAGCAGAAAACATAGCAAACATTGGTATTTCCATCTGTGGTGGCTTATGACAGAAAGTGGAAGGTTGCACTGGATGAAGTATGAATGGAAGTGGCTGCATGGCAAGCATCAGAAGGGTAACTGCCTGGGAAGCTGGCTATCGGCCATGCAGTGCCACAGAGCAGGAGGAAGGAACACAGGCAAAAAGGTCTTGGTGAATTCCCTTGGCATACCAGTTCCCCTAACAGAAAGGTGGGATTTTCTAGTGAGGCAGCTTTGTCCTCAGATGTTCCTTTTGTTCCCAGGCAGGGGAGGGAAAGGAGGGACAGTCTGACTTACCCAGAGTCTGAGGTCTGGGAGCTTTCCACGAAGTATGTGCACTCTTTCTTACGGATGTTTTCAGGAATCCATGAGATGAGATTTTCCTGAGGGAGCAGGAAGAGCAGTGAGGGGTCATTGTTTCTGCGAAGGGTCAGAACTTGCACCAGGAGCCAGATGCTGGTGCTTTCAGCATACCTAGGGGCCTTATCAGTGCTCCCCCCAGCCTGAGATTCCTCACTGATGTGTCCCAGGACAACTATTCTCCCACCACGTATGGCCAGCTCCCACCTCTACCAGCTCCAGACCTCCAACTTGCCTTCTCATTGCTGCCAGAGGGGAAATGTGCCTTCCGCTGGCCCTTGCCAATGCTGCTGCTGCTCTGCTGGAGGTTGGGGACCACCTCGAAGTCGCTCACCTCCCTGGGGTGCATGGCGGGGCTGTCCCCTGTCTCAGGGCACACTTTGTTCAGCTGGGAGGGGAGCACCTTGGTGTGCCGGCCATGCACCGCCATGGCTGCTCCTCTCTCCTGTTCCTAAGGGGGGAGGTGCTGCACATCTCCATCCTGAATGCAGCAAAGGAAAAGGATGCACGTGAGCTGAAGGCAGAGCTGGGGCAGAAAGGGCTGCAGTTAGACTGAGCACAGCACTGTTAAGGCGGTGGCAAAGCAGAGGGTCAGGAGGTCTGAGCTTAACAAGGATTCTGGCTGCCAGCCGAACCCCGCATCACAGCCAGGACGATAAGGGCTGGGAGGACTTCCTGGTGTCAGGAAGGAGCGGTGGAGCAGAATAATGGCTGCACTGCACACCCAGGCTCAGCTCTGCTGCAGGTGAGGAGCAGCCAGGAACCCACGGGGCAGCACTCAGAAAAGTGTCCTTCGGGGCCTGGGGACAACGGCAGAGTGCAGGTTGCCTGTCCCCAGCTCGGCTGCACACCGCAGGAAGCATGCAGCCCCTCACCCTGGGGTCACCCCTCCCCCAAGCAGGATAGTCACAGCACCTTGCAGGGACAGGGATGCAATGCAGGTGCTGCAAGCTGCCTGCAGACCATGCCAGCCCCCCTCCCTGCTCCCCACAGACACAAGCCATACCTTCCCCACAGCATCCTCCACCTGCATCACCAGCTTCTCTACTCCATGCCTGCCGTGGGGATGTCAGCCTGCCATGTCCCTGTGGCAGGTCATCTCAGCGCTCGAGACGCAGCGGTGAGTGGAGAACAGGGCAGAGCTGCCTGCAAGCTGCCTGCAGAGAGGAGGAGAAGACAGGGCGGCTGGCAGCCTCCCAGCAAATCAGGCTGCAGCAGCAGTCCCTGTGCACTGCTGAAAGCTGCAGCACAAAGGCGAGCCTTGAGTCTGCCTGAGTCACGCTTCTCCTGCAGTCTGGGGGCGCTCAGCAGCCCAGTGCCGGCAGCCCCTTGGGTCGTGCTGTGGGCAGGCTGGGAAGGTTGATATTGCCAGTTATCCATCACAGGCACAGCCCTCAGATCTGCTGGCTGAAGCTGTGTCCACTCCTTCATGTTGCAATGCGCTGAGATGCTGGGGCAACGCATTGAACGAGCACACAGTCTGAGTGAAAATGTGGTGTTTTGGCCACATCCTATAGCTCCTTCCTAGCCAAAGCATGCAAGTTAGCAACAGCCCTCTGTGCAGCGGGTTTTTGTCATTTCCTTGAACAAGAGCAAACTGCTGAGATTTGCTGGAATAACAGATGCCATTAATAAGGCAGTAAATAAAATCCATGTGCAATGTTTCACAGATCAGTTGTAATTAATGCTGCTCTGCCAAAAGAAGGGAAGCCAGGACTGCACAATAATTACACATTAATGCAACTGTTCATCCGCCCTCAGCTGGCTGGCTTTCTGGAGACAGTGGTTTTTATTGCATTTTTGTGTATGCCAAAACCACTGTGGCCCAGTGGGACCCACATGGAACCCTTGTACACCATGGGAAAGACTGCAGGACAAGGCATTGTGGGGGGATCAGTAAGCATTTAATCACATAGTAATTAGGTCTGCCAATACCAGTTGAGGCCTGTCTACCTGCTCAGGAGCAGAGCACAGTGCAGCAGTGCATGTGGTTGCCTGTGGCTGGTTCTCCCTGCAGGACCCTGTGCTGCCACAAGCTGTCCTTGATGGCAGTGTCCCGTGGGGGCTTGCGTTGTGTCCATTGTACAGTGGTGGAGCCTGGCAGGGCTATGCGCCCCACACACAGCCAAAGAGCTGCAGAAGTGTGAGTGGAAATGCTCCACCACTGCTTCTGTTCAAGCTGTGGCTCCAGCCCTGGGTCAGGATGGAGTCTGCCTTGAGGCCAGGACTCCAGGCACAAGATGGCGGCTCTGGGTGCTGGGCACAAGATGGCGGCGTTGGGTCCTCAGCACAAGATGGTGGCTCTGGGCCATTGGCACAGCAGGTGCTGGGCCCTGGTAGCAGCACAGAACTGGACGCAGCCTGAGCGGCTGTGCCAGTGCAGGCCGGCAAGCTGAGACAGATGGAGCAGGGCTTGGCACATCCCCCTGCTCCGTGCACTGGTGACCTCTGGGCTCATCTAGAGTACCAATCTCGACTTCGATAGCACTCAATCACTTCAGTAATAAAATCAGGCCTTTCCACTCATGCTCATATCCCTAACAGTCTGGAATGTGGCTCTGCAAATGTGATGGAAAATGATGAAAACAACACCAAGAAGCTTTCCTTCTCCTGGAGACAATACACCAGTCTGGTGTATTAAGGTGAGCCTGAACCCAAAGGTGCTGACCGTCCAGACTCCTCATCATCAGGCAATAGGCATGGCACCTGCATTACATTCCAGTGCCCCCAAAATCTGAGTTAGGTCACACACATCTTTGTAGAGGAATTGTTCTCATGGCATTCTGCATGTGTGGTCAGTCTTGTAAACCCAAGGAATGGAAAGCTGGTGTTGACCCACTAAATAACTCCTAATCAGCAGATGTACGCTGACACGTAAATGCTTTGGTGTCATTTTTGGTGGCATGCAGATTCACTTAGGAGATGTCAGCAAAGTAAAAAACCTAGATTGTCAACATTCATGTCAACATTCTCATATTCAGAACCCAACCCGCTGTGGACTGAGGAGCTGGGGAGGAAGGAAAGATCAGAAGGAAACATCAGAGAAAGAGCCATAGGGCATAACAGCCTTTATTGAGCACGGGGAGGGGCACCCCAATAAAGCGAGTCTTCCTCCGCACTGCTGCGCCCTCAGTACATGCAGGGGAAGGAGTCCCCATCCCCTGCCCTGCGGGGAGCGGCACTGTGGGGGCAGCAGGACAAGTGCCATCCCCTGTGCCGTGGCTCTGTTGGACCCCTGCAGCCCTGCAGCTGGTAGCTGGCGGGGGGCAAGCAGCGGCACATGGGGAGGTCTGAAGTGGGGTGCAGCCAGCTGTGGGAACAGGGGCTGTGCTTGTGAAGGTGGTGCGGTGGGGAGGGAGCACAAGGGCATGTCCCCCGGTGCAAGGCAGGGAGTGTCTGCCTGTTCCCACGGCACTGATGGGATTGTGGGGGGGTTTGCAGCCCTGCCAAGGGATGCTGTGACGCCCGGTGACACTGTGGTACACGGGACCGTTGGCGGATCTGGCCATGCCCCTCAGCTGCGTCCCCTGCCCTGGGATCCCATGCTACCCCACACGTGCAGCCTGGCTCCCTCAAGGGGATGCGAGGTGGGGTCTGCCCTCTAAACAGTGGTGGTGAGGGGGTCCGGACCCAGAACGGGGCTGAATTTTCAGGGCGTGTATTGTCTTCATCCTCCAACATCAAGGGGAACCAGCTCTGAGGGAAGAGGGGGCATAAATCAATCCCTTTTCTTCCTGGTGATGGGACAGGGGCAGGCACCCCCATCTGGGAACTCACCTGCCTCTCCCTCCTCTCCGCACCAAAAACAGGGGGCGGCAGGACAGCTGGGGGGCTTGGAGTCTGGTGGAGGAAAAGTGTAGTTGGCAGCGGGGACAAAGAGATGGGTGGTTAAGAGCAAATGTTTTTTGGGAAAAGCAGTTCTTTGGGGCACTCACCTGAGCAACAGCTTGCATCGGGGCACGGCAGCGGCAGTAGTGCGGTGCTGGGTCCCTTCTCTGCCTTGGCTGGGGTGGCAGGGGTAGCAGCTCTGGTTCAGGTGTGCAATGCCTTACACGGGGGTGAGAGATGGGGGAGTGTGCAGGGGGGGTGGGCCTGAATGGCGGTGGGGGTGTCTGGACCCAGAACTGCGGAGCTGGGTTTTCAGGATGTGTGTCATCCTCATCCTCTGACATCCAGGGGAACAAACTCTGTGGGGAGGGGAGCATAAATCAATTCCTCCTGACATGGGGGATGGGGTCACCCCTGTTTGGATACTCACTTGCCTCTTCTTCGTCTCAGTGTTGAAAACGGGAGGAGAGAACTGGGATGGAGAAGTTGGTGACTGCAGGAGGAGAGCAAGTTTGGCAGCAGGGAAAAGACGACATCTGGAGAGGCATCACCTCTTTGAGGACAGGAAAAGGTGTCTGGGGGAAACTGTTTTCTGGGGCACTCACCTGAGTGATGGCCTGTGGGGGTGTTGGGGGGTGGCTGTGATGGAGTGCTGGGTCCCTGCTCTGCACGGGCTGGGGAAGAAGCTCAGCTTCAGCAGTGCTAAGCCCTGGGGGTGGCTGGGAGGCAGGGGGCAGCACGGGGCGCTGTTCGTGGGAGAGTCCCCCTGCGGCTCCCACGCTTTTGTGGGGAAGGAGAGTGGACAGGTCAGGCAGGGTGTGGTGATGCTCCAGCAGGGCGGCCAGCAACGTACGGCGTCTCTCCTCTGCCAGCGCGCGTCCCCAGAACTCGGCAGGCTGTGGCAGAAGGGCACACAGGCGGGCAGCCAGCCCCCGGGCAGAGGTCACAGCGCTGAGGGAGTCTCTGTCACCAACCGCCTTCTCTGAGGGGCTTACTGGAGGGGAGGGTGACCTCTGCCCTTCCTTCTCCATCCCCTTGACAGGCCCGGGGGACTCCGGAGGCCCTGTGAGCTCCTCAGCAGGGGGCCGTGGGGGGGACCGTTCCCCCTGCCCACCCTCCAACAACCGCTTTATGTCCATGGAGGCCACCCCCCGGCCGAGGAGCCCCCGGGGACGACACAGGCGCTGCTGGGTGATGATGACGGGCCGGGGGGGTGGCAGGGGGCTGGGGGGGGGCTGGGCGGCGCGGGGCGGAGGAAAGCCGACCCAGGGGTGCCTCCCCCCCCTCCATCTGGCACCACGCACGCCGGGGCCGAACTTGGCCCGGTTGCGCTCGCCCCTGGTCTTGCGGCGCTTGACGCGGCCGGGCCCGGCCCGCGGCTCTCGGACAGCGTCCCCAGCGTCCCCTCGGCCTCGCTGCTGGCTCATGGCTGCGACTTGAGGGAAACAGAGGGGCGCTGGGTGACTGCAGGGGCGCCGCTTCCCGTCAGGCCCGCCCCCCCCCGGTACCGCCAGGCCCCACTCAGGGCCTGCACCCCAACACCCGCCACCCGCACACACCACCAACGGCCACCAGGCCGCGCCCTCCCGTCGCAACCCCGGTGGGCGGGGCCGAGGCGGCTGCACGCGCTCCTCGTCCCTCCGCTATTGGGCGCCACCAGCCAGCTGGGGTGGGGGACGGCGCGGATTGGCTGCCGGCCGAGGCGGCGGCTGCGGATTGGCTGCGGTGGCCTGGAGGGGCGGGGCGGGGTTGAAAGACCGTGCCCGCGTCCCAACGCGTCCCACAGAGGGAAGGCGGCTGCGAAGGGAGGGGGGAGGTTTATCGCTTACAGCAGAAATCGGGAATAAATCATTTTTCTGTTGTGCATTGGAACGTCAGTGCTAGAAAACAAGGTCTCTAGGGGTATCATAGTGCCTTTGACACTGCGTTCTGGGTTTGGTTCCGCTGTGGCTCTCTGTGGCAGCAGAGGGAGCCAGAGCCTCGTGCCCTGCTGCCCGCCGGACCGTGGCCCTGCTAAAGCTCTGTCGGTCAATACTGGCAAATAGTGCATTGAAGTCAAGTTCAGGTGCAAACCAGGTGCAAAATACACGTGGCTTCTTCAGGGCGTGATCATCTAATGATGAACTACTTAGCAATACCTGCTCTGTGTTCAACTGGAAGCATCAAGGAATTTCAGCGTGTAAAAGCCAACAAAAGCTATTTTAAAGATGTTGATTTGTTAAGTTTTGTTTACTTTTTATGCCAGGTTTGACCAACCTCCCTGGAGCTTTGCACATGAGCCCTAGCTAGGACCTTGAATCTTCTCAGCCAACTCCTTTGTGCAAAGAAAATTGCTCAGCTCAGCATGGTGGGCAACTGCTGTTCCATCTTGGGATGGGGTCTGGTGGCCCTTATCCTTTCAGGCTTCTGAACAGCAAGCATTTGAGTCAGAAAAATAATTCTTTCTCGATGGACGTGTGACCCTTGGTTGTCTTACAGACTTGGAGGGAATGCAGGGTGCGCAGTAGCTGGTATTCCCAAGTCCTCCAGGCTTCTTGGCTGGGCGGTGAGCTGTATGCCATCCCCTGCATGCGACTGGCTTGGATGGGCTTGGGGGAAAACACAGAAAACAACTGCTCAGGCCAAGCTGCTTAGAAGGCCTTAGAAGGAAGGAAGGTAGAACTAGGAATGCCTGAAAGACTGAGGCCAACTCAGACCTAAAGAAAGCGTATTTCAATCACACGGATCTCCTTTTGGTGATTCCTTTTGGACAAAGTTGCTGGGGGAAATAATCAAGCACTTGTTTCCCAGGGATGTTCCTGTGTCACTGCTGTTGGTTGTTTCTGTTGTGCAAAAGCGCTGCAGCCTTACAGAGAACATTTTGTCTGTTCACACCAAAGACAAAGCACATCAGATGGAACTGAAATGCCATTTGGTTTTAAAATAAGTTCTTGTGGAGCTCTGCACGCGTGTGCTTTTACCTATTGATTAAGGTGTATTCTGTTCCTTAAAACAGTTCCTTTCAGTGCCTGTAGGACTACACGAATTTGTGCAACACCAGTAGAGCTATTAGCTATAGTTACAGGAATATCAGTATAGCTATTGTGGAAACAAAGGCATCTGTAAGCTTGGCTTTTCTAATCCCTTCCCTTCCCTTCCCTTCCCTTCCCTTCCCTTCCCTTCCCTTCCCTTCCCTTCCCTTCCCTTCCCTTCCCTTCCCTTCCCTTCCCTTCCCTTCCCTTCCCTTCCCTTCCCTTCCCTTCCCTTCCCTTCCCTTTCCATTGATTAACAAAGAGAACTGCTTTGCTCCACAGAGGCTGGCTCTGTAAATCATCCCCTCACAAATGACATGACCAGAAGGCAAGATCCTGGCACTGGTGCTTCCGGGACCCACAGGGGAGCAAGTCGTACAAACAACTGCTGTGCCCACACTGCGTGCCTCTGTTCTGAAGAGGATGTCCTCAATGCTCCTATTGATTTCTGCTCTGACAGAGCTGGCTGAAGCATGTGGGATTTTCTGGCTTTGAGAGCTATTTACGAAAAGCACATATTGATTGGGTCCTTTGGGGACAGGTTGGTGGGATGCGTTCGCTGCTATTAGCTTCCTCTCTGTAACCAAGCTTCAGTGAATTAATGGCCTTCTCTGAAAAACATCTTTAGAATAAGGTGCTTGGAGAACTTGCTGCCAGCAATTCTGGTAACAGTCTTTGGAACCAACGAGCCTTTCTGGAAAATTAAAAAGACTGCCTGGCATGGTATTGATTTTTATTCCAAACTGAGTAGAAATGAAACTGCTGAACTCTTCCAGCAGTTGCTCCCTTAAGTGCTATAGCATCTATTGGAATATGTGGTTACTGTTGTGTCAAACCTGCATTTGTGGGCACTGTGGCACTTCCAGTTACTCCGTATCAGTGGGAGAACTTCCAAGGCAGTGGCCATTAGTAGGAGGCTCTGCAAACTGAGCAGCACCGTCACTTGTGCTGAGCAGAGTGCCGTGGCTTTGATTGCACTCTGGGTAAAGTCTGAACAAAGGGACCAGGAGCAAAAAGAAAGGGAAATGTGGAATGTTTGTGGTATATGCTGCAAATCAGTGCACACTGTGCTTTTAGTTTGGCCCCAGGAGATGTGCTGCGTTGTGTGCACATTGGAGCTAAGCAATGAACACCTGGAGCAGTGCTCACACAGTTCATCAGCTCTCCTCTAGTCCGGTGCTGTGCTTAAGAAAAGGAAATAAAGAAGGTGGAGGTGCAGCACTGCCCATCCCAGTGTACATCAGTGTGAGTCTCAGTGCTTAGGTGAGACCACTGAAGATCATCCAGTGTTGTAGCAGACCCTGCTGGGACCTGAGTGACCCTGATAACCTCGGTGACTTTGTCATCCTCCCGCAGCACCTCATTAATTCCCACAGAGGAGAGCTGCAGGATGGGGCTATGTCAGTTGCAAAATTATTTCCCCTCACTGTCACCCAAAGCATGTTATCATGTACTTCTCATAGCCTGGCAAGCCCTATCTGTATACCATAATCAAATAAGCTGTGCAGGTCCGTGGACCTGAAGCACAGGGCTGCACCAAAGGGCTCCACCAAGCAGTGACATGCCTTCTAACTCCAGCAGCGTCCATAACCCAGGTGAGTGCGGCAGAGCTGCTGGCTGTATGTGGGTGATGCAGGGACCCATCCTGCAGGAATAAGAAATATTAAACAGGAGGATTAAAGCTCTTTGAAGACAGAATAGGTTTTGCTTTCATAATATTTTTCTTTTCAGCCTCCACATGAGCTGGCACAGCTCAGTGTGCTACAAAGCGCTCTTTATTTTCCCTTGCTCAGAACATCTCTAATTAATTCTTGGCAGGACTATCTAACTCTGCATGTAGATAGGAAGAAACTCCAGCAAAGCTGGGTCCTCCTGCAAGGCCACTCACTTGGTTCTTTCCATTCCAGGCCTTTGAGTGGGCAGGCAAGCTTTCCTTGTGTGATCTTCATATGGCAGACAAGTGGCTGCGGTGTAGCAAAGGCACCAACAGTCAGGTGCCACAGATGCAGTAGGGAAATGCAGCAATAAATGCAGCAATAAATGCAATAAACTGCAGATGCAGTAGGGAAATGCAGCCTCTAGAATCACAAGGGACAAATGATTTTTGTAGACTCAGACTAAAAGCAGCCGAAAGCTTGCAGCTGATGGGGGTCAGAGGAGCTTGTTTTACCCCTCTCTCTGAAGGCTGCAATACATTTACTGTCAGCAGGGACCTGCTTTTTTGTTTAATGCAAACTAATTGGCTCCAGTGGGCACTTGGTGCACATGTGCATTTTAAGTTCTGGGTTTTAAGGTTCAGAGAAAGCCAGAGAAGACATTTAGTGTTGAATGTTTTTGTGAGGAAGGAATTCAGTAACCTCTTCACAATTTGCACAAGTCACATTTCTAAAATTTTACTTCCCTGAAGAGAGGGAAAGAAATTAAGATGGTCAGGAAAAGTGGTAATAAGCTGAGCGTGATCCTGGGTTTTCTGCATTTGTTTTCAAAATATCAAAGTGCCATTGCTAAAGTTGATGCAAAGATCTTTTTGTGTGTGTGTGTGTGTGCAGTGTTGAAATATAATGCAAATGTGAGCCATTAAAATAACTCTGTGAAGGTGACAGAATCAGATTGGTGTACTAACTCGGTGACGTTTCTCTCCTTTCCCCCCACCCTTCATTACACAGTGCTGCTATTTTACAGCACTAGAAATCCTTTTGGATTTTTGTGGCTGACTCAGAGCTCCAGACCTTTGCTATTGAAAGAAGAAGAAAAGGGGAGGGGAAGAGAGGTAATTTGCAAAGTGAATGTAAATCAACCACACTTTAAAATATTTCTGAAAACACTTCATTTTGTGTCAGTTCAGAGGAGCCTTTTGGCTTTATGCCTCCTAGAAATAAATACCACTTCATACTTCAGTAGGTTTTTTTTTAATGCTCTGTGATACAGTTCAGAAAACGTAATGCAATATAATTGGATCTTGCTATGACTCAAGTGATAACTAGACTTTATTTTGGAGCAGATTTTTCTAATAAAAGATGAAATGATTTACTTTGCATAACTCCTCGTCTCTTTTAATGAGCTCCAGCTGTACAGATTTGTTTTCAGAAACAAACAGTTGCTTGCCGAAAAGATGAAATGCATTGGCTTCCTTTTCTTCTGGATGCTGATGAACACAATAACAGGTAAGACTACTTACATTTATTCATGCTGACTTTTCAATATAGAAACATTTTCACACTCAAACAGCGTCTTCTATTCAGTATCAGATATTGCCTGTGTATTAATTGCAACTCCTTCCTGGCATGTTTGATTTGCAGTGCTCTTGACTACAAATGGGCAATTCCTTGCTCAACTGTTGGAGAAACAAAGCTGTTAGACTATAAGGAGGGCTCCAAACGTATCTTAAAGGAGTTGCCAGCATTCCTCTATGCACCAAACCTTTTGTTAACAGAAAATTCTCCTGTGAGAGAGTTGGAACTGATGATTTTCCTGTTTATTTACAGATGCCCGATCAATCCTGGAAGGAGACGGTAATTTGAAGACCTTTTTCTTTCTTATGTATCATTAACAATTCAAAGAGTTGTTTGTATCTCCCTGAAAGAAGAGTGAATTTTTAAATTATTTTTTAAATGCAGAAAGCAAATATATTAAGTCCAAAGGTGAAGCTTCTATTCTTACAATCTTAAAATGAAAAAAGCCAAATCGTAACAAGTATGATGACCCCTTGAAGACAAGCCCCCCAAGGGGCTATGCTCAAGTCATTGCTAATCTGTTTTATGAAAACATGACTGGAAAGCACCAGACTTCTAATCATACGAGAGACTTCCGAGAAGTTTGGCTGTCCTGATAAGCAATACTGGATGTTTGTCCAAGTATTGGCAAGAAATACCATCCTCCACAGCAAAAACCTGTGGAGATTGCCACAAATCTGATGAAAGAAATATTGGAATAAATCCCTTAACACAGCCTCTCTGCTGCTGTGTCCCTTTGGGTGATTAGCCTATCGGATGAGTGTTTGCTTTTGATTAGGAAAAACCCCCAACATCCTAATGATATTTACAGTGGCTTACAGATAACAGTATGTAGGTTAACCCTGGTTTGGTGTGTTCAGACAAAACTCTTTCTGAAAACAAAGTTGCGTAGAAGGAACTCACATAACAAGATTACTGCTCTTGTTTGAGTGAGGTGCACATCTAACCAGCAGCATCCTCCATCTCCTCATGCTCTATTTTTTCCTTTTGGCTCTAAAACCTTTTTGAATGCATGATCTCTGTTTCCAAAGTTTTTGGATTGAACACACTGTTTTATTTGTGCACAGCAAGTATTTCCTTGGTAACCTCTTAGGTAAGAGTGTGGCAGTCTGAAAATAAGATTTTCTTCAGCAATGTCCTCTTCTCTTTATAAACAATTGGGGTTTTCTTTCACACTGACCAAGCAGCAGACTGCAAAGTGAATCTAAGTTCAGCTGATACTAACAGTTCTCTTCTGCAGACAGCATTTGGCTGGCTTGTTTGGTCAACAAAGATTGATTATAGCTCTTAATTCCTGCTGAAGACCCTGCTCTGAAGCTGAGTCTGATGAATGGAATGATTACCTTTTATTCAAATGGGCTTAAAATCAAAATACTGGGTTTAGCTTTGCTGCACAGAAAGATACTTATCACTGTGTGGATGCAGCAAGCGTTTATGTTTTACAAGATTCTGTGTTGGCCTGGATTTGGGCTCAAGACAGGTCAGCTCTTGGCATTTTCAGAGTTTACTTTGGTTCATCTCATCTTTGACTTTTATTTTTTATATTTGGCACAGAATGATAAGAGTGAAAGAGCAACGGGGAAAATGGCTTCAAATCGCCATTCCTCCTTGCTTTTAAACACTCCCCCGCCTTCTGGAAATTAAAGCCACCTCGGCAATTCCTGAATCACTGCAATGCTGTTGGTGTCCCTTCAGTTTTGCCCTCTGCCTTGTGCCATCTGGTGCTCCTGGGATGGGACAGTGGCTGCACCCTCTGTGAAGGGAACAGAGGGTTCAGTGGCTGTGCCTGTGCCAATACTTCATGTTGTAATAATAACCTTTCTTGATTGATTTTAGATCGAGAACCTGTGGCCATGCCATACTGGCCCTTCTCCTCCAGTGACTTCTGGTCCTATGTAGAATACTTCAGGACACTGGGAGCCTACAACAGGATTGCTGAGCTGGCCAGGGCCTTGTTTGCACAGCTGCCCGGAGGCAGCCACCTCGGCCTCCACCTGCCTGCAAGTGAGGACTGAGCACTGCCTGCCATCATGCTGGGACATCACACCAACATGCAGCTGCTGGAGCAGCCCCTTCAGTTGCTTGCGGCCACGTGAATGGGCCTCTGTAGTGTTATGTGCTTTAGAAAGCCGCAGGTAAACTAGCCTTTTCTTTTTGCAAGCTGTGCTTTTGTGCAAAATCAATAAACTCCTTGATCATATGGTGAGGTTTGGGTTCCTGTTATGTTATCATGCTGCTGGGTTTGTCTCAGGAAAGCAAGCTCTGCTGTATGAGCAGTCATAGTGCTACCCAAAATCGGTCAATCAGAAAGCTAAGACTCAAGATGGAACATTAGAAAGCAAACATTCTTTAATCAGAGCTGGATGCACAGGGGTTATCCTCCAATCATGCATCGCTTACACAAAAGATCTTCAGTTTTGATGCATTACTTGTGTAACATATGCAGAAGTTTCCCAGAGGTAAGTTACACATTCAGCGACAGACTCCCAGCAGGACCTCCTACTTTCTTGGTGCAAAGACTCAGCAGAACTTCCTTGTCTCCTCGGCTCAGAGACACAGCCCCTTCCGTTATCTACACAAACTGCAGGGCAAGCTTTACGATGCTGTCACAACTTGTATCAATACCATCACGGGGAGCAGAGCTCAGCACGGACCGCCTCCTCGCGGCCCCGCCTCCAGGGCTACCATAGAGAGGCGGCACTGCCGCGCGCCTAGAGCGGCGAGGCTGATTCCGGAAGTTGGCTCGGCGCGGCCGGAAGTAGGAGGGCAGAGCGCTGCGGCCGCCATGAAGCCGGCGGTGGACGAGATGTTTCCTGAGGGTGCCGGTCCGTATGTGGACCTGGACGAGGTGGGAGCGGGGGGGGTGGGTGGATAGAAACAGCGGGGCTCCGGAGACGGGCTCGAGGCACTCAGCGTCTGCTGTTCCAGGCAGGGGGAAGCACGGGGCTGCTGATGGACCTGGCCGCCAACGAGAAGGCCGTGCACGCCGACTTCTTCAACGGTGAGAGACCGCCGTGCCTCCCGGGGCGGGTGGGATGTACAGAAGTGCTCGTGTGGTTGTGTGGCGGCTGTGAGTTGCCTGCTGTAGCGGTAGTTTGTGTTGACTTTCTTGTGAGGGAAACGCTTGAAGCACCCTCACGGCAATGAAGCTTATTTTAAGCAGGGGATTTTTACAATAAACCACAAATGTGAATGTCTGCGAAAGGTATGAGCTTATGTGCCTAAATGCTGTGACGTAAAGGCAGAGCTCTACAGGAGCCCCTGTGTGCTCAGAGTTAATGCCTGTGTAGTTCCAGAGCCTGCGGATTGTGACTGACTGCAATGCTTGCTTCGTGCTTTTATAAGACCCCCTGCTTTATAAGACTGCTTTCATGAACTTAATTGCAGAATTTGCGTTGTTAAATGAGTTGCATTCAAGTGTGGCAGTGAGCATGCTGCTCTGGTCTGCTTTTGCTCCTCTCTGCCTTCTCCCTCGATGTTACATTTGTAGTGACTGATGATATGGTGGCTGCCATGTATTTAATTCACCTTGACTTCTGTCTTTAATCTCAATAACAAGACCAATGAAAGCTTGTGTGGTGTTTGCATATAATAGCAGCTGGGAATTTCAAATGTTAATTTTACCCTGTCTTGTTTTTCTGACTAGATTTTGAAGATCTGTTTGATGACGATGACATCCAGTGAACTTAGTTGTGCTGCTGTGCTGAGATGTGGAATTTTCTCTGGGATCGCCTGTGGTCTCCTTTATTTATTACGATGATTAGAACAGGAAAACTTCGTAGGGGGTGAAAAAGAAGACTGTTAAAAGATGCCTAGGGAATGTGGAAGTCAGATGGCTAAAAGTAACCGAGAACTGTGGACTGTTATTTCTAGGAAGGTGTTTGTAGATCTGTCTTAAAATTGTATTTGCTGACATGCTATTAAAAAAAAAAAAAAACCCGAAAAAAAACAAGGGAAAACCACCACCAACAAAAAAAAAACCCTAACAAAACCTGTGTTCTGAGTTGCTGAGTTGTTTCTTTGTTATTATTATTTCTATGAAGTCATCCACTGTTACTCTTGGTTATTATGTTTCCTGTATCAATATATTTCTCTGCCTAGTGGTGTTCTGTTCATCTCAGAGTATGGGATTATCTGCTGCTAAGATGATTACTTTTTTCAGAATGGGCTTTGACTCATTGCACTAGGAAGAATTGAGGGTTTTGTCCAGTTTCAAGATTGATGTTCTGCTACCATCAGTGCTTTGTTTCAACCTAAGTAGCAGAGGAACAAAAAGTAGTTATTTTAGCATTTTTTTGATTCGGGCTTTCATTTTTAGAAAAGTAATTGTATGATATTGCACCTTCCAGTGATCAAAATGATTCTCAGGATGAAAGGATCAGGGAGTTTTTAATGTATTATTTCAAAATCAAGAATTCAGTCCTTTCTTCTCTTCTTAAATTAATTGTTCAGGATTAAAATAAGGTCTAAATTCTATACACTCATCTCAGAAATACTCCTGTGACTGATCTTTCCTTAAAGACTTAGTTATCAATGCTCCGAGTGAAATTTATGTGCTAAACTGTATGAAAAAATCAAAAATGAAACCCTTTCTTTCTTTACCTCTTTCATATGTTTTTGCCTTGTTTTTTTTTTTCCTCTTAAGAAAGAGGGGGTTAAAAGTATTTATTTTAGTTGCACGTTTGCTGGCTCTGGAGCAACGATGGGAGCACAGTGAGTAAATAGAACTGTGTGTCTTTTTATTTTATTCTTGTGGATTTCTCGCCCTCTTCTGTTTCATCCTCCAGAGCAGTTTAAAGCAGCATTCTGGCATTTATTCTGCTTAGTGTCTGCCATCACAAAGTGATCCTCTGGGAAACAGGGTTGTGGATGCAGTTTCTGTTTTCTTTTTTAGATCTTGCTTTGCTTGAAGAGGGGAGGGATTTCAAGCTTTCCTCACTGAAACCAATCTAAACGTTGACTGCTTAGTGTTAGCAGTTTTGTTTGGACTATTCCTGTCTCTGGTGCTGTGCTTCCCCTGAGCAAGGCTTTGGGAAGTGAGCTGTTACCAGTAAACAGACACTGCGTTCCGAGCGAGTGCCAAATGAGAAGAGAAGGCTTGAAGATACAGCTGCTCCCTTTTGTGCTGGTTTGGCTGCATGCATCTGCTGATGCCCAGATTCTTCACGATAGTTGCCTTGAAGTACTGTTTTGCTTTTTTTTTCTCCCCCTGCTTGCCTTGTTAAATTTGAATCAAGAAAGAAGTAAATCTTCAAGTTTAATGGGATGATTGGCAGGGTACACATATTGTTAGTCATCTGGGATATGAAGTTATCTCCAGTCCAGTGAGACTGGAAGGAGAGGCTGTGTGTGTAACTGTTTTTCTAAAGAATTCTTAGAGTGTAGGAATTCTCATCAGGAACTGTAATTTCTTTGGGTCCCTTTTGGGACAGTATTAAAACGGAAGGGTGAATTTGAAAAACAAAATGCCCTTGAGCTTTGACTTGTTTCTTCTTGTCGAGTCTCTCGGTCTAATTAGTGTGCAGGTAATCAGCCTGCTATCAGGAGATAATTATGAGATGCCAGTCTCTAATAAAAATGGAAGTGTTTGCCTGCCTGCACCACTTCATTTAGCGACTTTTTCTATTGCTGTACCTCTTGTGGATATTGACACCACTCAGGTTTTTCTACGTTAAGGCATGAGTGGCTCTGCTTTGTTTTGCACGTATTTAGGCTGATAAACGTTATGTTATAAACAGGGCTGTTAAGTTCAGTGGATGCTGCTTTGTAGCTTAGTGTTCAAATCAATGCTCCTCTCTGAAAGGATTTATGGAGATGCTGAATACAGTGGCATGAATTGTCCCATTGGCTTCAGTGGGACAGTACATGACAGAGAAGGCTTTGGCAGACCAAGGTCCTGAGTGCTGCAGTGCTTTATTAAAAGGCAGCCAGTTGCACAGCACAGGTAGAAAGCAAAGGCTGCAAGACACCTAAGCGTCTGCCCTCTCCTTTTTTGGTCTCAGAAGGCTGGTATTCCTCTAGCTGGGAGCTGCCAGCTGCTGCAGTACGTGCTTAGGAATGCACAAACTGTTTTCAGCTGAAAAATAGTGATTGTGAAGAAGAGGAAGTAGCAAGGCTAAAGGAAACTAGCTTAAATCTGTGTGTAATACTTCTGCGGTGCCATTTCTGAGCTGGTTAGGGGGTGAACTCAGAGCTCTTGTCATGAGCAAGTAGAGGCAAGTTCAGGCTAAGTGAGGTAGCAGGTTTGCCTTGGTTATTTTTGTTTGGGATTTTTTGTTAATTTCTAGAGGACTGAAAGATTTTTTCTTACAGTATTTCTATTCAATAATTGAAGTAGAAGGTATTTATTTGTCAATGAAGAAGGAAGCGGTGTAGATGAATAAATGGAGTTCTTCCTCCTTCCCTGGGGTTTCAGGCATTGTCCAGCTCTGGCTGTGCTGGTGTTCTGCACGTGGAAATGTGCTTTGCAGATGGCAGTGCAGCCTGGTTTTCTGCTAATCCCCTATTGGTGATGGGGCTGGGATATGAACACTAACAAGGACTCTTTTGGAAATGCCCCAGCACTGTGTAAGATAGTCCTTGGTAAGTTTGAAGACAGGAGTTTTGAAGATTCTAGGCTTTTACCTCCAGTTGTTTTGTTTGCCTTCTGTATTTGATCCAGTTGATCTTTACACGACAGCAGAGTCAGAATCCTAATCCAAATTGTAACCTTTTTCTCAAGCTCCTGCAGGCTGTTAAGGGCAGAGGGACAGAGGAACAGTGCCTTTTAAAGCTTTTAAACTGACAGAAGGGACCTTTGGTGAATATTTTCTTCATGGAAGATTCAGTTTGCTTGTAGTCGGCTGTAATTTTAGCTGTATTCCTGCTATCTTACGTGCAGTTGTGATATGCACATAGGAACCCTTTTTAGTCTTGTTACATGAATTCATGTAACCCCTTTTGAGGGGAAAAAACCTGAGTCTGTCTATTGCTCTGATGAACATAGAGCTGAGAATCACATGCACATTGGGTGACTGTGGGTGTGGGAATGCTTCTCAACAAGGGATTGTATTGGAGCTTCTAGCAGGTACATCCTTGGGTATGTTCAAGGCATCTGTGGTACAGAAAGGAGCTGCTGGCACTGCTGTTGGTTCCATTGGCCCAGCTGAAGAAGCCTCTGAGAGGACACTGCAAGGGGATTCCTGTCATCAGGTGGTGACTGGCGTGTAAAAAAAAGTGTTTGTTCATCCCCCATCATCCTTCCTGTCCTGATTCCTTCAGGGATGTGGTGGGCAGCCTGGGGTGAGCTCTCCTGTTCTGCCCCTTGCTCTCCTATATCTTTATGGGTGGACTACACAGATTTCTGTGGGTTGAAATTATCTGCTGTGCCCCTTAATGGAGTCAAATCCTGCTGGCGACCAGTCATGAGTGGTGTTCCGCAGGGGTCGGTGCTGGGGCCTGTCCTCTTCAATATCTTCATTGATGACCTGGATGAGGGCATCGAGTGCACCCTCAGTAAATTCGCAGATGACACCAAATTGGCTGGAAGTGTGGATCTGCCTGGGGGTAGCGAGGCCCTACAGAGGGATCTGGACAGGCTGGAGAGCTGGGCTGGAGCCAATGGGATGAGTTTCAACAAGGCCAAATGCCGGGTCCTGCACTTCGGCCACAACAACCCCAGGCGACGCTACAGGCTTGGGGCGGTGTGGCTGGAGGACTGCGTAGAGGTAATGGACCTGGGGTATTGATTGATGCTCGGCTGAACATGAGCCGACAGTGTGCCCAGGTGGCCAAGAAGGCCAATGGCATCCTGGCTTGCATCAGAAACAGTGTTGCAAGCAGGAGCAGAGAGGTGATTGTTCCCCTATATTCAGCACTCGTCAGGCCGCACCTCGAGTACTGTGTCCAGTTTTGGGCCCCTCACTGCAAGAAAGATATTGAGGCCCTGGAACGTGTTCAAAGAAGGGCAACAAAGCTGGTGAGGGGTCTGGAACACAGGCCATATGAGGAGAGGCTGAAGGAGCTGGGAATGTTCAGCCTGGAGAAGAGGAGGCTCAGGGGAGACCTCATTGCTCTCTATAACTTCCTGAAGGGAGGTTGTAGTGAGCTGGGGGTCGGCCTCTTCTCTCGTGTCATTAGTGATAGGACCAGAGGGAATGGCTTCAAGCTACGCCAGGGGAGATTCAGGCTGGACATGAGGAAGTATTACTTTTCAGAAAGGGTGGTCAGGCACTGGAATGGATGCCCAGGGAGGTGGTGGAATCACCGAGCCTGGGGGTGTTCAAGGAAAGACTGGATGTTGTGTTGAGGGACGTGGTTTAGTGGGAGCTGTTGGGAATAGGTGAACGGTTGGACTGGGTGATCTTTTAGGTCTTTTCCAACCTTAGTGATTCTATGATTCTATGATTCAAGGGGAAACAGATGTTGGTGTTTTGTGTTTCATGTTTCTATTTCCATGGGAATAAACACCCTGCAAGTAGTGAAGCTGTCTGTAGGGAGGTCACACAGCTCTCCTCAAACAGCAGTGGTGTTATGCAGGACAAGTGTCCTGGGGTGGGTCTAGGGATACTAAGTGGTGGGAGGGATTTGCTGCTTTGCTGTCGCAATGCTTGATGTACTGAGTGCTTTCATCTAGCACAAACAAGTCAAAAACACACAGCATCTTGTCCCAGTCTGGGTGTGCTCAGAATTGGTTTTGTCTAAAGGAAAAACTGAACCTGGTGGCATTTCCTGCATGAAGTGCAGTGACAGATCAGCTACTTGTAGGCTTCATCCCTGTGCCTTCCATGCCAAAAAGCCTCCAGCAAGTTTATACTTGTCAAATAAATATGATAACAGGGCTTCCAGGAAAACCACTTATCTCTCTTTCAGCCTTTTGTGGCTTGGTGCAGCTGCTATTTGTATCCTGATTAATTACTGCCACAAATGATTACATGGGACTGAGGCACAATTAGGATCAGCCTACAATTGTCCCTAAGAGGGGCATGGATGCTTTCACAGATGGTTTCCCTGTAGGATGAAGCTGGCCAGTGTCTCCAGCTGCATGCAAGCTATTTTGCACTGTCAGTGTGGTGACTTTAATCTTTCAGTGCTGCACATTCAGAGTGAGAGCATGTTCCCTTTCACCGAGCAGCAGTACGTGGAGGGAAGAGTCAAACATAGCTGTCAAGATCATGGGATCAGAGAGCTTTCTTCATAACCTGCCCAAATTGCAGAGCAGCAAACAGCGTTTTGGCCTTGATGTACCCATTATATTGGTTATTATCTCGTGGGAACTGGCTGCAGTGTTTGCTCTGAGAGCCGTGATTCTGTGAAAAGATAATGTTTGGGGAGTGGAGGGGATCAATTGCTGGCTGAGTCAGCTGCTGATCCAGGAGCAGCGCAGCATAATTCTGGTGTAGGTGTTTCAGTCCCTGTCGCTGTGCCAGTGGGGGAAAAGTCAGGAGGAGTCCTGTGGGACGTGGAAAGACATTGTTCAAAGCAGTTTCCTGTTGCGCTTATAGGAGCTTCTTTCATGATAGGGGGGCAGGTATAGAAGGGCTGTGCCATTCTCTGCTAAAAGGAGGCCAAGAGATCTTTGGGGGGCTGTCCTCACACCCTGAGCTGCCAGAGAACACACCTGAGGGGTGAATGCTGCAGGAATGGGGCTGTGCTGTCAGCTGTGCTGTAGCACAGGCAGCAGTACTGGTGTTCTTTCCCACCTGCCTGAGCTCAGCATGCTCAGACTGTTATGTTCCTTCCTGGGCTGCCTGATGAAGGGAGGCTATCCCCTTTCTCTAAGCCATTCCGAACGACGCAGACAAAGAGGCAGGAGAGTTCTGTATTGAGAGAGCACTTTATTGTGATACTCTGTGCAGTGTGGTAATCCCGTGGGGTTTGAGAAGTGCTGCTGTAGGAAGTATTTTTAGTCAAAGCCCTTAATGCTGTCTTGTGCTTGTAGTAATGCCTTAGCTCTGCTGTGTGTTGTATACCTGGGAAGGTGTGGGCTAAAGAGGAGGGAGGACAAACCATGGGTGGAAATCAGAGGCCCTGACAAGGTGGGGAGTGATGATGTCCAAAGCCCGGCCAGCAGCTCCAGCTGTACTCAAGCAGGGAGGTAATGCTGGCTTATACAGGTACCATTGTGTCAACTGGATTCAAGCGACAAAAAGGGGTAAGGTAGAATGTGATATTTAAATGTAACATATATGAAAATCAGCTTTAAATTTAAAAGCAAAGCCGGCCCGTCTTGAGAGCGACCGTTTCATGATGTGGCCAGAGTGCTGTTTGACTTGGGGCCCCGGTTTCCATCAGGAGAGCAAGAGCAGAGGTAGGAGTGAACTCTTGGTCCCACGGAAGTCGCCTGTGTGTCGAGTCAGTGATTTCAGGGGAGATGGAGTCCACCCTGGGCAATGGTGGTCCCCACGTGGTCAGGGGAATTTTCTGGTAAATCGAGTGCAGCTGTAGTGCTGGTGCCCCAGGAGGCAGGTGGGGTTAAGCAGCCTTGTCCCCTCCCGTGTAGCCCCCCTGCTCTAATGGTCATCCGTGTCTGGGTACAGGAGGAAGCCCATGAAAGTGGAGTCGTTGATGTTGTCGGCATAGACCCCGTTGTTGTCGCCCTCCCCGTACACCTGGAGCCAGACCTCATCCCCCGAGCTGAGGTGCAGCAGGACGGAGCCGCTCGCTTGGTCGACATTGTTCTTCTGGAACTGGTCGTAGGTGAAGATCACTGCCTTGTCCTTCTTGTAGAGGCTGACCTTGACGTCCGACATGTAGACCGTCAGGTGGTAGGCGAAGAAGTACGTGCCGGGGATGCTGCAGAGGAACTTGCCGGTGCTGCTGTCGTAGTGGTTCTGCTCGTTGTAGAAGATCTTGGTGAAGCGGATGGGGACGTTGGGGTGGGGGGCTCGCTCCGTCAGCCCCACGCTGAAGGCGGAACGGTACACGTAGGCGCTTTCACCCTTCTGCCCCTTCATCCCCATGTGTCCTGGAAATCCTCTCGGTCCTTCTGCACCTGTGGCACCCTTTTCACCTGTGTCACCTCTGGCACCTTGTAGACCTGGGAATCAGAATTTGGATTGGAATCTGTTTGCCCTTTTCTGCTACCCCGGTGACAGAATTGCAGAGTGGCCTGTGGCATCATGGCTGCCCAGCAGCATGGAGCCCAGTCTTCACCCTGTAGGCAGGCTGGGTGACATCTGTGCCCAATGGTGTGGGACATCACATCCCCACCCCCCAAGGTGTGCCAAGCTGCTGGTAGCTGTGTGTCTGGGGGATAACTGTTAATTGAAAAAACAGCCATCTACCTAGCTTTTGCCATAAGCTGTGTAATCTCTATTGCTGGAGGCATTCAAAAGCAATCTGGACATGGTCAGCCACTGCTCGTGGGACGCACCCACCAGGTGTCATGTGTACTGGGCCTGGGGCTCGTCCTGGGACTGCCCATGTGCTCCAGCATGTGCGTACCCCAAGCTCCTCACCAACCTGGTTCTCCTTTGTCCCCTTTTTGTCCATCTTTTCCATCCTTGCCATCCCTTCCAGGCAGCCCGTTGTGGCCAGGGTGTCCTGGTGCTCCTCCCATCCAGTTGGCACATGACATTTTGGGGTCAGTCTGGTCATCCTGGGCAGCCACCTCTGTGCCATGTAAAGCCAGCAGCAGCAGCAGTGAGCAAACAAGGAAGCCTGCTGAGGTCCTCATGGTGAGTTCCTGAAGTGAATAAGGGTTTTGTTAACTTCAAAGTTTTAAAGGAAGTAGGAGAAGTGATGAAACCCCCCACACCTTTGAATACTAGCAAACTACAGGAGGCTACAGTTTGAATCAACACGTCTGAAGGAAATTAATTCTGTGTACCTCAGTGGCTTTTCTGTGGTGTCACATCCAGTTAGCAGAGCCAGGATGGGGCCTTCATAGCAGCGAAGATGTTGGCCCTGTAGCAAAGCCAAGCAAGCAGAGAAGCGGGCTGGAGAGCTGCTCTTAGGTGCTCACTGACTGTGCTGCACTGGCATGGTGGGAACTCAGAACTAAGTTGGCAGGTTTGGGGATGTCTGGGAGTGGTTTCTGTGCAGAGTTCTGCTCAGTTAGCAGCGATGTGCTTGAACTTCCACCTGGCTGACTGAACAGTTGGTTGGGAGCACAGATTTGCATTCAAATCTCAAAAGCTTTGTTGCTGAAGGGTTGTTTTGTCGCTGTACCTACAGCATGAGTATGCAAACTCATACCCCAGAGTAATGCAAACTTCCTCTTTTTGATTGTATTGAGTTATGGTACTGTTGTTATTTTTCCACCTCAATTGTGTTTTTGGATTGCAAGAGCGCATCTGTGTACCACAGAGTCATACTCTTCTTTAATTGAGCTGCTCTGCTCATCAGAGCACATTTGTCTGGAACTGGAGGGAACACGCCATGTTCAGCCTGACAGACTGTCCCAAGGCTCTCAGAAACTGATGGGACCTTCACGTGCTTTAGATCATTCAGGAAATGGATATCTACATCTCTTTGTTGTATTGCCCTGCTCCCCATGCAGGAATTTTTCCCTGGAATAAGATGCAGCCCATTACGGGGAGTGGCACACTGAGTAAGAAATGTGAATTACAGCATGGCCACTAGAGTGCCCTAGCTCTATAATTTTTGAGAGAAATGGTATTTCAGAGCAACTCTGTTGCAGAGTTGATTTTGTTTTTCCTTCTGTGAGCCACTTAAATGTCATATTTTCACAAGTTGCTCATCTATGGCATAGCGGCTTCAATGCAAGTTGAATTGCAAAGAGGTTACGGTGAATTTTGTTTCTGGATGTGACAGGGCTTTCAGGAAAGCTGAACAGCTGTGAACAGCTGTGGTTTCCCAGCTGTTGGGCTCCAACACTCCATGGTGGGAAGGAGGCCCCCCTGGGGGCACTTCTGGTGCTGAGAGTGCTGTCCCTACCCTGCTCCATGTACTCCTCACTGCTATTCTTCTTGTTTGGGAAACAGCAATTCTTTGGCATGTAAATGTCAGTGGTGCTTTTTCAGAGAAGTAACAGGTAAACTAAGAAGATCTGGTAGCATTCAGTAAATACAGAGACTGCCACGAGAATTAAAGCTCACATGCATTATTGGAAGCGTATTCATTTAGCAGCAGAAATCAGAATATCACGTGTAAGAACAATGTCATTCAGAATTGAAGTTTAATGCAGACACATACATGCACAAACTTGCTTCACAAAATGGTTCAAAAAATGCCATGTGTGCTTTCCACCTCCTCTGGCTCCCTCAAAGGGCGTTAGCTGGGCTCCTGGAGCCCTGTGCTCCTTTAGCAGTGCCTGCAGGCAGCATGGGCAGCACGCTCCTTGCTGCTGTCACAGCACCGAATTGCTCTGGGGCTCAGCCCTGGGTAGCACAGATTTGTGCCAAGGAGCAAAGCCAGTGCTGCTGGGGCTCCTTGTAGAAAGAACTGGCTCCAGAGGTGCCCCTGCAGTACCTCCACCAGAGCTATGGATTTGTGTGCTGCCGTTCCTGACTGCTCTGGGTTGAGGAGTTTGGATCTGCAAACAGTGGTTCTGGAAACAAGAGTGTGGGGAGTGTAAAGGAGATGAGCAGTTCTTGGATTAAGATGATCATTATCTCTTCTGAGAATAAGGCTCAGAGAGGAATCTTCATGTGATGGGGGGAAGGTTTGTGTGTGGTTCAGTCGAAAAGAAGAGCAAAGCCAGTATTTAGGAAGAGGGGAGAAAAGTCATGCTTACCGCTCCTGGGAGTCCTGGCTGTTGCTGCAGTCTCCTTAGGAATGGAGTCCGGACAGCACAGCACTGTCCCTAAGGGCACGATGAGCTGTTCGTTAAGATCCTCTATTTTCCATTTGCTGTTGCACTCACTGGCTTAACAGTTGGGTCTTGCCATTAACTTTTCCAGCCGTCACTTGTTTTTGGGGTCACTTATGCTGTTTAGTTCAAAGTGTCAGCTTGTGAAAGTATCCATAAGAAGAGAAAGAGCAGATTGGGAATTTCTAGGAAACGCAAAGAGAAGTGATGTTTTGGGGAAGTCAGTGCCTGAAAGCTGGCTTGTCTGAGGCTCCACTGTTCCAGGTGCCTGTGAACAGCCACTGCTCTGGGTAACTTGGAAGACTTTTCTGCAGCTGATGGAGAAAGGGCGTTTACGGGCTTGTATTAACACATTCGGATGTGCGTGACTTTTTTTTGTTCCAATGTGTTCATAAATGAATCACTGTGTGAGAAGTTTGTGCTTCTCCTTTCAGCAGCTGGAACTGCTGCTGCACCAAAGAAGGGAATCGCTGGGACGAGGCAGTGCTGGCAGAGCTGCACTGCAGACAGAGCTGGGCGAACAGGCTGCCTCCTGCACGCGGCAGGGCTCGTGGCAATCTGAAAGCTGGCTGTCTGGAGGAAGGCAAGGATGTGTGTAATAAATGATTTTCTGATGTATAGGCATGGGATTCAGCTAGGGAAAAGAGTTGTAGTGTTAAGGAACAGGGTGAAACAGGGTGGAGCCATCATTGAGCTGCTTGTTTGCTTTCTTCCCTATTTTGGTTGAGCTATTGGTCCAGCATTTGAAGAATTTGAACTTTTTTTTTTACTTGACAGTAATTTTTCCAGGCAGGGTGAAGATTCAAATCAGTCCTCTCTCATCCAGTAACACAGAGCATAGAACTGGTTGATTAGCTGACTCTCCCTGACTGGGATCTAGGCAGATTTCAGCTCCCAGCCTTCATCAGCCTTATGCTCAGCCTGGCCTTGCTTGCTCTTTTAGGTCCAATCCCAGCCAGCAATGATGGCCAGTGGACTGGAGCTTCTCCTTTGAATTAAAAATAAGCTTGGAGTTATATATAGCCATCTACAAAAGCAAAGCAGGACGCTCATTGTCAGCCAGGCTTGGCACGGTCTGCACTGCTGCGGCTCGAGGACCGAGCACTGTGCCCCAGGGACGCCTGCTCCGAGCTGCCCTGCCCTGTGCCCTCGTCTTCCCCACCACCCTGGATACAGCACGTACAAGAGACAACAACCCTCGCTTTGCTAAAAACAGCAAACACTGTTTATGTCATCCAGCAGGCAGGCTGACAGGCTGTAAAATGCTATTTTGGTGCAGCCCGTGGACGGATGGAGCACTGTGCAGGAGCATGGATGCCAATCTGTCAGCCCTTCCCATACACACAGATGGGCTCTTCCCATGCTGCGGCAGGTAGCTTGGGCAGGGGCACTCCTGCTAGGCTCTGGCAGCATTGTGTCCCCTTCCTTGGGGATCACAGACAAACTTCCCCGGCCCCACGGAGTGCTGCTTGACTCCTGGCAAGGGCCCTTGGCACACTGGTGCTTCTCATGCCAAAAAGGGACATTGTGATGTGTTTGTTCAGACCCTGCCAACTCCTACCTGCTCCCATGCAGGCTGGCAGCTGAGCCAGGTACTGCTCCTTTTAGCACAGCCCAGTTGTGTCCAGGATTTGTTCTGTGGCAGGGAGCTTAAGACAAAGTCAGAGATCTGGTGTGCAGCATGCCCCCCAGTCCAAACCACCCCGCTGAGCTCTCGCAGGATTTGTCCATCCTGTTGCAATGACTGGTGAGGCACTGCCACAGCTGCCCAGGGAGGTGGGATCAGTGTCCCTGAAGGTGTTCCAGAGCTGTGGAGATGTGGCACTGAGGGATGTGGTCAGTAGGTGTGGTGGAGAGGGCTGGGGTTGGACTTGGGGATCCGAGGGGTCTTTTCCAATCTGGATAATGGTTCTCAAGTGCAGTGAGAGCTGCCAACTCTGGCAGCAGGTTATCCTGCAGCCTGAGGCCTATCTGTATCCACTCAAACACATGGTTAAGAGCAGACAAATTATTCATGAATGATTTCTGACTAACATAAGCATGGAGAAGAGCAGCTTTTCCTGCAGATGTGAATTTCCTTATTGCCCTGCTAGCTGTGAGTTTTGGACAATAGATGGAGCTAAGAGCCCTGGTGGCCTGGATCCTGTGTGCTGAGCTTTGGCAGTGCCAGAGTGAGGGGCTTTGCTCAGCTCTGAGTGGGGTCAGATGGGGAAGGCAGAGAGCTGGAGAGTGGCCATGGACATGGATAAACCATGTGGTGGGGATGTGGTTTTGGTGGGAATGCTGGGGCAGCTGCTGGTGGTGCCTGCCAACAACCCAGCCATCCCCGTGCAGTCCTTCCTGCAAGATCACATCCTCCTATCTCTTTTCTTCCTGTTGTGTAAATGTACGGGGGTCATTTTTGGCCACCATCGTTTTTCCATTTGCTCAGCTATCGACCGAGGGCTGCAGGCTCCAGTGCCCTGTGCCATGCATTAGCTGCCTCCCACTCTCTGCGGCACGATCAATGAGGTTTTATGGCATGCCTTTTTGGCAGGGTGGTTTGCAGGCACTGGTGAACATCCCTGGGAGCTCTGACAAAGGGAGGCATGAGGGAGTTGCAGCTCTCCCCCTGGGCAGCGCTTTGGGCAGCAGGTGGGATTTTGGGTCAGAAACCCGTCTGCACCCGGCTTCCTTGTGTTTGGCTCCATTTTGGGACTGACGTGTCAAACCTGGGAGAAGTCACTGGAACAGCTTCAGGCTAGGCTTGCCAATGGAAACAGGATGTCAGCTTTTTTCCATGAGGTGGCAGGGTGGTGGAGCATCACAGCGAGCAGGGTCCCAGCGCTGCCCTGCGCTGGCTCACACAGATGCTGATTCCTTGCTGTGCTTCTGGCACAGGTTTAAGCTTGTTTTGCATCAGTGCAGTGACTCTTTCCATTTAGACTGCCTCGGGTAACGTTGGGCTTAGAGACAGGGCTTAAATCCTTCCACCTCCTCTGTTCTCTTTTCTCTGGCACTTTACTGCATATCACTGCTGTGTCACCCCTCATGTACCGTGGTACATGGTGGTAGGGTGGGTGGCTGGGATACTAGCCTGCTTTATTATGGAGCTGTTTACCCAGGGTAGGGCCCTCCTCGACCCTATTGATCCCCTCATGATGGTGTCACTGCAGCCGGGGGAACCTGCATGCCACAGCACAGTGCTGGCACGTCCCACAAACAGCTTTGTAACAGTACTGCAGCCCCGTCTAAATAACCCACAACACTGGCCAAATTCAATGATTTTTGCTTCAAAGCACAGTAAGGTGCTAAAGGAGAACAGTGTGCATCTGTCTCCCATTGCTGACAAAGTCTAATGACCTAGAAGCAAGGACAGGGTTAATGACAGGAATCTTACATTGTCTGCAAAATGAAATATTATTGTGGAGTATGAGTGATGCATATTTCATCATGGGGCTGTAAAACTGATCAGGAATGAGAGCTGTATTTTTTTGCTTTGGGCTTTTCAGGGTGTAAATCAACACAAAGCTCCTTGGGAAGTTGTACAGGCTGCTGCATCCGTGACATTTTTGTGGGGTGTATCTTTATGCTCAGGAGCAAGCATTTATGGTTGCTGCAGAGCTAAAGCAAGGCCTATGATGTCTTCAATTATTCATTTTTATAAGTGCTTGCTCTGACTCAAAACAGCCGAAACCACACTTTGACCGGCGTTAGCAGTAAATTGTTCTATTTATCCTGGAATCGAATTGCTTTGTTCCTGCTGCAGACCTTCCCTCCCTTTCACATGGAAGACAATTGAGTGACGAGCCTGTAACGAGTTGCTCTGGGCTATCCCAGTGCTTTGAGTTCTGCTGGTTTGGAAAGCACCTGCTGGCTTCCAGCCCCGCTGTGGCATCTTGTGCCATGCCTGCCAGCAGGCTGGGAAGGCTGAGCAGAGTATGACCACTGCACAAACAGCAGCAGACTTGGTAGGATCTGGGGTGGGTGCATTCAGAGCACAGTGAGCACCACAGTGGGCTGTGCTCAGGTAGAAGCACAGTAGGTAAAGGCTCATTTCCAAGGTGTTTTTCCCTGCATCGTGGCGTGGTGCTTGGCCACAGGGAAGCCAATGCTGAGAGCCTAAGCGCAGCCTATCTGGGCTCAGCCCTGCATCCATGCTCACAGGGAGACCCTGCAAGGCTGAAGGCTCCTCTGCAGGAAGGTGTGCTTCCTGGTGCTCCTTTATAGGATTTTCATATGGTTTGCATGTCGGCACGCTGCCCGCAGCCTCCTTGCTGTGCTGTTTTCTGTGGATTAGGTTCAACGGTATAAATTCACCTCTTTTTATACTTATAATCCCTGCGAGAGTAGTGACTTTAATAGAGACTGTTCTTTCTCTCTGCTTTGGCAAAGCAAGTGCCAGCTCCCTGCTGTGCCTCTTCTCAAACGACACAGACGTTCTCCAAATAGCAAAGGGGGGGGAGGAAAAAAAACCAACAACAAAAAAAAACCCTGAGTTGTTTCTTTTTTCAGATGGCTACACACAACTGAAAAATCCCCTTTCCCTTTCTGACTTGTGTTGGCTCAGTTACTGGGGGCTCAGTGGCTGGGGCACAACCTGCCTTCCACGGCTGTGTGTGCTGCCGCTTGGCTCTGTGTCTGCAAATATTGTCACCCAGCTGCAACGCCACCGATCATCGCTCACAGCTTTGCAAGCTGCTCTGGTTTGTGATGAGCCTGCAAACGTCAACATACGTTTGTCAGAGATAATCAGGCCACTTCTGTGCACAGTGGCTCTGGCGTCTCTTTTGTTTGAGGGCTTTCCACCTTCCTCTCAGTGTGTGGTGCCTTTTCCACTGCCTCTAGAAATAATTGACTTGTCTTGGTTGTCTTCTGCATCTGTTTGCCATGGCAAACTGCTGCTGCCCCAAGGCACTGACCTAAAGGAATGCTCTTCTTTCTCTCTTCTGTTCCTTTTACATAGCTTCTCTAGGTTTGCTCGTTGTTCTTGCTCTCCTATGCTGCTCACCTGGTGGCTTTTTCCCCCTTCCTTCTGCATGTTCATAATATGTTATTTGCAGCCCATCTCGAGCAGAACATGAACCAAAAAACATCTGGGTTTCATTTTCCACTTCCAGTGTTAAATGCCAGCACAGATTATTTTACGGTATGATGAGAATTTAAAAGCAGGTAGGCTAAGAACCACTGGGGAAAAGATGTGTCCAAGGAACGTGGGTAGGAAGTGGTCTGAGCTGCAGCTCATCTGCATCTGCACATCCCAAAGCTGCTTCTGCAAACCATTTGGGGTTTTGGTTCTGTCCCACCATAGCTTGCTGCCACTCTGGTCTCCCCAACAGGAACTTCAGGGTGGTGGTGTCCCCTGTGCCCTGCTCCCAACTCCCAGAGCAAAGCCTTCAGTTCCCACCTGTCACCACAGACGTGTCTATGCTAAGCATGGGGACGTTTCCTGTTTTGCATACTTGCTTGCTCTGAACATGGGGAAGGATCTTTGTCTTTGAGCCATGTATTTCAACCCTTTCTTCAGGTTCTGTTTCTCAGTGTGTGCATATCAGAGGGGCAAGATGGGCTCACAGCCTCTCTGTGTCATTGAGGACAGCTGGGCACCCATCTCCTGGCACCCACCTCAGCCCCTAGTGCTGCAGGCAGCTACAGGAGATGTTCCGCTCTGCCTGCCCTGCAGGCTGGAGAGCAGTGCCTGGCATGTCCTCATGAGGGGTCACCACGCTGCCCAGTTCCTCCACAGCAAAACTCTGTAGTTATTTTCACACTTGTGAAACCAGCCACACTTCTTGCAGATGCGGCAGCCTGCAGGTAGGATGCTGGTTTAGCCTTGTTGCCATCACTTGCGTGCTCCTTCTCACAGCTTCCTGCTTTTCACTCGGTTTGGGTTTTGCAAACACTTCCCTGCCCTGTTCCTCTGCTGTGGTGTCACCCTGCCTTCCCACCCTTACCCTAAGCCCCCTGCATGACTCCTGCTCTTTTCCCATGTTCTAGCGATGCCTTCATTCCTGTTACATTTCTAAGCCTGGAAAGAAGGAGTCATGGAGTGATGTGACATCCCTGTGTGTCATCAGCAATTTTGTTGTGTGCCTGCAGTTGCAGTGGAACCACTTCAGCTACAATTATGCTGGTCATCTGTGGCTGAGGATTTGGTTCCTGAGTGCACGGTCCCACCCAGTTCTGCCTGTGCTGTAAACAGAAGGAAAAGCTGCAAAAAGATGTATTTTGTGGAAGCACAGAGGAATGGCATATACCTCAGCCTTTTGAAGTCTGTTGGCCTGTTTCTAGTTCACTAAAATGACTTCGTTTCTTGAAAGTAAGGAGTGGGCTGGTAGGAGACTGGGCATGGATGGAGGCAGCGCTGGCACCCCTGGGCAGGGAGGACAGGGTAGTAGCAATGGGGAAGGAAGCAGCTGCAATATTAGATGTGATGTCTTGAGAGGTTTCTCAGCCTCCCTGCATCCGGTCAGCTCAGCCAGGCTCCTACATCTCTGCACACACATGCACCAGCTGCAGGTAAAGTGATGCTGTGGCTGCTGCTTCTTCCTTCTTTCTGCAGGAGGCACTTTGTGTTGAAATTCTCTGTTTTCCTGACTGCATTACATCATTGCTTTCTGTTTGTGCTTTCAGGATTTCATAAGTTGATGGCAGTGCTGCCAACCCCACTAATCCTTCAGGGAGCCCTTTGTGTTACGGCACAGAGCTGCCAGAGTAGCTCTGTTTGCATATCACCAATGGCAGGTGCTGACAGCTGGATGAAGTGCCATCACAGCCACAGCACAGAGCCGTTCCCCTTCCTGTGGAAGATGTGTCCCCCAAAATCTTCAGAAGATGGCCACCAACTTTGTTGTCCCAAAAGCTGTGCAAACCACTAACCTGCTGGTCTGAAAAACTGTGGATGTGTGGGAAATAAAACAGAGCCCTGCAAGGAAGCATTTCTTGCCACAGGCCTGGGCTGGAGAACTCTTCTCTCATCCAAGGGAATCCCCCCTGCTTATCCCTGAGCTCCCAGGCTGCTGGCTGTGACCCACGGACGACCTCCTCGTCCAGCAGTGTGGCTGTGGGACGCCTGGTCTGCAGGAAACAAGCTTGTAAAGAATTAACTGCAGGTCCTTGTGGAGAAATACGGGTCCTCATGGAGAGGTACATCCTCCCTGTCCCTGTGCGCTTCTGACAGCTCGCCCAGGAACATCCCAGCTGTGTTCAGTGTTACCCCAGCCACTTTACAGCTTGGACAGGACTGGACTTTTCTTCCAGCAAGATGCCCCCACTTCAGATACTTAACGATGTTTCAGTTACACTGAAAACTTAACCTCCCTACAAAGTGGCTTTCAGCTGCTGGCAGGTTCTGTAGCAGCAGCAAAGGCCTCATGCTCCCTGCATGCTGTGCTGCAGCCTCCAAACGCTGCCTTCTTTTCAGCAGAAGAGGATGTCCTTGTTTGCTAGGTTATCAGGGCTGATGGACTTTTCTGGCCTTAAGCATGGTGATCACAAGGGGCTGGGGGAGATAAGTCATTCATATAGTCCAGTTTTGTTAGGTTTTAAAATATACAGGTTCCTCTTTTCCCATTTTCTTTCCCATTTCTTACTTGCAAGGAGCCAAAACCAGCGGCAGCATACATCACCCTGCTGGGATGCCATTTACAGGGATTGTCTGGATGTTAATTGTCTAGATGTGGACACTCACCTGTGTGAAGACAACAAAGGAAACGATGGCTGGATGTGTGCTGGTTTTATGTGAACTGAAGCATGGCGTAAGAAGCAAGGCTGGGCTGCTCTCACCTGCCTGCTGATGAATGCACTGCTCTGCTGAGCTGCTAGCAAGCCCAGTTCCAGCCCTCGTTCTGCTCCAGGAGCTGACAGGAGCAAGGTGCCAGCCTGCACCCACCACCTGTGCAGGCAGAAGGTGAGGAAAATCTGGCCAACAGGCTCAGTGCTAAGCCCTTCCCTAGGCAGAATCCTGGCCTCAAGTGAGATTTTTCCTCCTCGTGCTGCAACCCGGTGACACAGAATTTTCCAGCAAAAAAGGGATCCGCCTTTTATTTTTTATTAAGCTGGGGCTGTGTGTAGACTTGCATTTGTAATGTTGTCTGCAAGTGCAATCCGAGACAATTGAACCTTCCTAGTTGTTGCTGGGTATATGCAGTGTGCCAGCAGGGATTAAGATCCCTCCCCATGGCTGTTGCTGCCCAGGGTCTGCCATTTCTCCACCCGTTAAATGTGCCACATTTATTACTGACTGCTTACATCACAACAGTGAGAGGAGACAAATACAAAATGGGCACAATGAGGCTCTCATAGCCTCCCTTGGCCCCAGGAGCTGGATTGAGCTGGCCAAGGAGGAAACAAACTGGCTTAACTGCTGTTTTTCTTCACTTTTGCCCAGAAAGTGTACCCAAGGGAATGCGGACAGTAGGAAGCATCTTGCTCTTACGAGGATGCAGCAGGGACAAACCCTGTTTCTTCAGGGCAAAAACTCGGCCACTGGGGTACATGAGTAAACAGTGGCAGCCTTCTGTGGGAGCAGCATGGGACGTGGAGGCTATGGGAGACATGCGGACGTGCCGTGGCATCAGGGATGGTAGAGCACAGTGATGTGACCCATAGGGACAAGCTGGGCAGACTGGCGCTGCCAAATGCAGAGGGAAGCAAGGGAGATGAGTAAAGCTTTCAGTATATAACAGACTGCCACACAGCACAGCAATGAACTGCTCTTCATGCCCTCTGGGAACAGAGGAGAAATTGCACTAACAGAGATTTTGGAAAGAGAGTGGGAGAAGCTCTCCAAGCGCAGGGTGATTCAGCCCTGGCAAAGGCACAGGTTGCGACATGTCCATCAGTGGCTGCTGGCAAGGCAGGGCTGCACGGGGCAGCGAGGGTGGACAAAGGGGATTTGGGCTGGGGGTGCTTCTGATCTCCCACTTCTATAGCTGCTTTCACTGCCCTGAGGCCAGACCTTCGAGGAGAGGTTTCCTGCCGTTGCACAAAGTGCAGCCACCTGTGCAGGTCCACGCGGTGGCAGCTCGGTGTTCATCAGGCTGTGAAAGCTTTAAACAAAGGAATTGAAAATGGGACTGAATATAAATAGAATTCGGGACCACCTCGATATGCCTCTCCAACGAGTTCACGAGGATTTTGGAGTTTAATAAGAGCACGTTCCTCTTCCAGTGGGGCAGATAAGATAAAGGAGTGCCTGCTCCCCCGCGGTCACCCTGCCATTGCTGCGCTGCTGCGGCGCGGGAGGAGGGCGCCAACAAAGGGCTGGCACGGCTTTGTTCCGCTAAGGAGCGCGGCACAAGGTAGGGATGGAGCCAGGCGAGGCAGCGCCCTGCATCCCCCGCAGCGGATCCGGCCGCCCCCGGGCAGGGTGGGGTAGGTGGGTGAGGTTCCCCGCGGAGTGGATCGCTTCCATTCATCTTCCCGTTCTGTAACGCTTCCAGAGCCGGGGGAAAGCTTCTCTTTTCCGTGGGTGGTCCCCTTCCTTCCTCTGGCAGCGTGGGGTGGGAGTCTGCGAGCAGCGGGAGCGGGGCTGCGCGGTGCCGGGAGGCGGGGGCGTGCAGCTTGCCGGCCGTCTGCGAGCTGCTCTACCGGGGGGCAGTGGGGGCTGTGGGGTGGCCGAGGGTCCACGAGTGGCGCGGCAAGGAGTGCACGGGTTCCGACCTGGGCTTCCCGGCAGGGACTTAGCAAACTCAGCCCGGCCTCAGGTCCCGTGGGTCTGGCACGGAGGTTGAAGATGGGTCGGTGCTGCAGGGCTGTGGTTTGGCAGGAGACGGTGCGCTTTGCAAGCGGGACTTGGTTCCTGCTTGCTCAGAAGGGGCGGCAGCTCTGCTAGCGTTCTCTGCGTTTATGATATGGGCAAGCTCACAGGCAAGATCACTTTTGCTTCCCCAAAGGCATGTGGGCAGGGAACGGCGTCGTAGCCACAAAGACATTTCTGGGGGAAGACGGGAAACTCCCCCCCACCTCCCGCAGCCCGGCCCAACAGGACCCCCGTGCACATCGCCTTGCCCCAGCACCGCTCCCAGCGCGGTACGGGGACCTGGCGATGCGCAGTGGCAACAAAGGGGCGGTGGAGCAGGTGCCGGGAGGGCGGAGGCAGGGGCAGTACTGGGGGGGGGGGGGGGGGAGGTTGCAGTACCGCCGCCGGCAGCGCGGCCCCGCAGTGCCCGCCGGCCCGGGTGCGTGCTTGCAGCGCGGGGAGGAGCGCGCCCTGCCCCCGTGAGCGCCGGGCCGCTGGCGAGCGGAGTGCGGGCCCGTGAGTATTGCGGGAGCGGAGCCGGTGCGATGGCCGGAGACGGGCGGGACCGCGGGGAGGGAGAGCGATGCGTTCTCGGCGATGCCGCACGCTGGTGCGTCCTTCCGAGGCCGTGCTATCGATGAGAAGTGCCGCTCTCGCTGGTAGGTCCGTAAGTTCGGGTCCGGGAGCGGCGGCGGTGCCCTGTGCTCAGGGAGGACCGTGCGGCCATCTCCTCCACCTGGTTGGGTTGCTTCCCGTGCAGGCGAACGTGTGTCTGCGAGGCTCTGATAACACGGAGGTTCGTTATCGTTGTTCCGAGGGCAATTTTTTCTGCGGTCGGAGTAAGCAAGTGAGTTTGTGGTGGTTGCTGACAGTTCTGTACTGCGGGGACTGGAAATGAATGTGAGGACGAGTCCCAGAATGAGGCTGCCGAGGGTGCGGTAATTAACGGCAGAGGGGACGCAGCTGGTGATGCTCCAGAGCTTTGGCTGCTTCTTTAGTGCTGAGGACGCAGAGCCGGAGCCCACCTGGAGCTGCCCTCCCTGCTCTGTGCTCGAGGTGCGTCCCTCTGCTCTCATGAGCCGCCGACCCGGGGCACCGGCAGCTGTGTCAGGGAGGGAGGGTGCAGCGGGGTCACGGTCCTCTTTCCTCCTTACGGAAGGGCTGAGCGGCACGTGCAGCCCCGGGGGAAAATGTTTCCCTGTTCTCAGTTCGGCATTTGTAAAGATGACAACGAAAGATCTGACAGTATTGCTTTGATGATGCTGTGTGACATGCGTTGGCCTCTTTCATAGCCCTTGGCGTTGCTGGAAGTATGCAAATCCCAGTTCTGCAAAGGATTAGCAACCAGAGAGTGCTATGAATCGGTCTGTCCTAACACAGCCCTCCTTCAGTTGCTCACCTCCATCCCACTTCTGGAGCTCAGGAGGGATGACGTTGCTGAGCATGGGAAGGAACTCTGCACCATAGATCATGGTGTGTGCAGAGAACGTTGGAGGTGAATTCCTCACTGCTTCAGGTGTGCCTGGAGTTGGTGCTGCTCAACGATGTGCCTGGGTGTGTGAGCTGGAAATGGTGCCTTTGAATGCTCCTTTAGTTATAATTGCGCTGATTAAAGATCCAGGACATGAAAGGAGGTGCTCTCAGTTTGAAGTGCTCTTAGATATCTAGCCAACGGGAGTCACTGTTATCAGATATGCTCACTGTGTAATTAAAAACCCTGGAAAAACTTACTTAAGTCTTTTGTTTATGGATAAAATTCAGGTTCATTGACTTTCTTAGTCACACTCAACCTCCGGTGAGGTGTAAATCACAGAATTATGCCCTGAGTTGGATGGGACCATTGTGTCCAGCAATTGTGCTGCATCAGTTCCTGCTTTAAGGTAATGCTTAAACACATTGTTATCTTTTATGAGAATTTCAGCTCTGCAGTTTACAGAACTGCCGATAACAGGAAGAGGTGTCTGTGTATGGGCTTCCCACCGTGTGCCAGTAGGCTGCACGTGCTTCTCCAGTTGTGTTTATGGATGGCAACTTTGGGAAAGCTCCTTTGGAGTGTGCACATGGAATCACAGAACGTCCCAAGTAGGAAGAGACCCATAAGGATCATTGAGTCCAACAGATAATGATGTTTTCATCTGCAGACATAGGGTATCATATAGAATTTGGCTCCTAGGAGCTCATGTGTAGGAACGCATGGCTGAGCATCTCCAACCTGTGGAAGCTCTGTCCTCTGGGGCTTTGTTCTTGCAGGTCCTGGGTGGTGCAACCTCTGGCTCAGGTCTGCCCATCCCTTGGCAGCACCTGGCAAATTCCTGCTGTGCTTCTGTCTCGTGTTGGGTGCCTGAAGGCACAGCCCTGCCAACACGCTGTCAGATGATGCTAAATACTTGCTCATGATCTGCTGCTCACGAGTTACCAGAACCTATATCCTAAAAAAAAAAAAAACAAAAAACAAAAAACAAACACGCTGCTCATTCCTGTGTCCTTGTGAAAAAGGGCTTTTTGTGAGATATTTGTTTAGAGTAGAAATTGCACAGACTATCTCCCTCGTGCCAGCAGGATGCTGAAGGGCAGGGAGCCTACACTTTGTCCCTTCTGCTCTTGTGCCCTGGGTGCCCTTGCTTGGAGCACTGCCTCTGAAGAGGACCTGGCAGCTGCTGGGATGCTGAGCTGAGCACTGTTGCCTTGGTCCTGCTGCCTTTGCAAATGCACAGCACAGCTTCTGAGTGTGTGTTCAGACACTGAGCAGGGAAGGCATCTCCAAGGCGATCTCTACCTGATGCCTGCTGGCTTGGTGGGAGGGATGCAGGCATTCTGCAACACTCAGTCTCTCCCCAGGGGCACAAAGTGTTAGGGCTGTGCACAGCTGTTTGGGTGAGGCCTGGTTTGAGTCCAGGCTGCCACGTGCACCTTGCGTGCAGATGTGCTCTTAGCAGCTCCCTGGTACTGGTGTGTGTGCGTGTCCTGCAGCCCTGGGTGTGGCTGAGGCTCCTGACCCTCGGAGAAGCTGGAAACAGAGTCTCCTGTCATAAACTGTACATCTGTTCCTGCTTATGGTGAGTGGAGCGGTTTGCGTTTTCAGCTGTAAAACTTTGCAGAAAAGTGGATAGAGAAATACGTGCTCTGTGTTCTGGCTTTTCTTCTGTACCGTTGTAACGCTGCATCTGCTGGTTAGCAAATCAAAGGTGTGCAGATCAGATTTTCTGCACGTACCTTGTGTGCACTGACAGAGTTCATGGCCTATAGGAAGCGTGCTGACAGTGCAGAGGGATGGAGTGACAGTAGAAATTGTCAGAGCAATCTTGCAGCAATGACAGCTGCTTACTGAGATGGCTCTCCTGGGGACTGGAATTGGTCCACGCTCATTGTTTTCCCCCTGGAGATGAGAGCTTTCAGGGCTGCTTTTATCTTGAGACACCGTTTAACTTGCAATGCTGGAGTGAAAAGTGGTTTTCTGGATTCGTGTGCAGGACAGAGCTGTCAGGAGGCACTGCTGGCTGAAGGGCAGTGCAGAACACCCTGTGCCTGCTGAACAGAGTGGCTTGGGCACAGAGCAGCCCATTAACAATTACGTTGTAAAAATAAACCAAGAAATACATAAATCACGAGGTTTCCAAAGGTCCTCCAGATCTTGGCAAACTTGAATCCTATCTGAAATGTTCTTTGATTGATTAGAGAAGGTATCTTCATGCTGTGACTTGCGCTGATAGTCAAGATCGAAACTTCAGGCACGTTCCTGTGAAAACTAAGCTGGGATGTCCTGCTTCTTGCTTGTTTCTTCTTCTGGATTTTTATTTTTCTTCCCTGGCTACAGTTCTGCATAACTCCAAGATTTTACTTTGGTCCCAGAGGGGACAATCAGTGTGTTATTTCTTGTCTGTCCTTATGACCCAGCTGTAATCCTGTAACACGTTGTGCTAGCAGGAGGCCCTAAGGAAATCAGAGATCTAAATGTACAGGATTATAGTTGTTAGATTCAAACTATGCTTGCCTTTTTTTTAAGGTACATTTTAATATACATGTACATTAGTTCCCAGCCCAGCTTTCCTTCCCCCAGCAGAGACTCGGTGAGAACTGCTGGATGCTGGGCCCTCCACCAGCACCAACAAAAGCCCTGGCTGAGGCTCCTATGGGCCGATTGTTTGAAATATTGCACATGTTTTAGAAGGGTCTGGAAGGTGCTTGCTGTCTTCCAGGACAGGTATTGTGTCTGTGAATTTGAACCTTGTTTCCTGTTAACAGCTTTTCTTGCAGCCTTTCGGTGTCACTAAGGTAATGTTTACAGAGGAGCATCTGGGAGAGGGAGCTGAGGTGTTTATCTGGTACTGACGAGTGCAAAGGCGGTAACTTACTGACAGTGGGCATATTTGCTAGGCATTTAGTGTGTCAGTGGAGGAAAGCAGAGCTTTTCCTCCTTCCTGATGCAAAGCTCTTGGCACCCTTTGGGACTGAAAGTGACCCATTGTGCTGGGAGAGCAGCAGTCCTAGCAGAGAATCAGGAAAGCACCAACTCAAGGAAATAAAGGAACAAAAGCGACAGGTGTGCTAGAGTCAATGGAGGGAGGCACAGGGTGGTGGAGAGGAGGAAGGGAAGGCTGAGGGATAAGTGGAACAGGGATGGGGCTCAGGTTGGAAGAACCAGGAGCAGGGATGGCAATAGTCACGGGGGTTCTTTAAGGCTGAGGAGGGATTGAAATTCGTTATTGTGCTTGTAATATGAAGGGGTGATTTGAGATGTGAGTGCCAAGCTGGAAAAGCCAAAATAACGTTACTGGAAGAACACTTTAATTGAAGAATGACTCGCTTGATGAGTTAGTCAGACTGTCTGCTCATGATATAAATTGGGGACCGAGGGGATCGTTGCAGTTTTCTGGCTCAGCCATCTTGAAGTCTGGCCAAATGGGTAGTTTACCTATGAGCTGAGGAGTCTGGAAACACAACCGAAGCTTGGCTTTGAGCAGTGACCCCACATGCTGTATGGATGTCTGCGGGCTGTGCTGAGCCCTCAGCCATATACAAGGGTCATGAGTCTTTGGGGAAAGAGCTGTTGGAGACCTGCATGGAAGGAATCTCATTTTCTGTGGATTAATGTGCTACTTGTTATAGCTGTCACTACTTGCTCTGTTACAAGTGTGGGTTTTGGCTGGGAATGTTTTAGGTACTGTGGCTGTGGCTCAGCAATTTCATATGTGGTTAGCAGCGCCTTCTGGAAAATCAGTGGGAATTCCTTCAAGTCTGCACCTGAGGAAAAGTCAAGTTCATTGCCACGTGTGGTGTAGCTGCCTTCCCTCCCTCTCTTAGTGGAATCCCTCGTTCCCCATTTGCCCTGGTTGGTAAGGGTGGTGTGGCAGCCCCACAACTCTGCTTCTGCTGTGGTTTTGATCCTGGGAGAAATCCTGCACTAGTTCTCTCCAGGAATCTGTGGGCAAGTGTATTGGTTCACATGCATAACCAGCGTGTTAGGGGTTCAGCAGCCTCTGGTTTTGGCTGAGCTGCTGGTAAGGAGTTCATCTTGTACTCCTTCATCACCTCTCTGTGCAAAGCACCAGGCTCCTTCGGAGGGACAGCACTGCTGTGATGGAGTGCAACATGCATTTCAGGCTTGAGGAGCTTTCCTTGTTATTATGGTTGTGCAGACAGATGAATATTTTATTAGATATTTGTGGATTGTTTAATTAAATGGATAAAGAGTCATATCCTTTAGAGTAGGGAGAAAAAGAATGTAAATTTTAGAGCTAATCCTTAATTAAAATGTGACGTAAAAAATGGTGTTAAGTTTCACTGTGAACGCTCTTTAATTGAATTTTGTTTAGTTCACACTGGAAGTGAATGAAAACGGATGAAACTCAAGCTTACCTGAGCTAGAAATGAGATGGCATACTGAGGTCATTGCTGCATATTAACACATACTTTTAAAATTCACGGCTGTCATTGATTTGGTTTGTTTTTTCCCATCTGCCTCCATGCAGGCAGCACTCCAGAAGCATGACTTGTTTTGAGGTATTGTAGTGATGCTTTTTTCCTTTCCCTTTTCCAATATTTTAAAAGACTTGTGATGGGATTCGGGGATGTAACAGCATTAAGCAACAGCAATAAACAAACAGGATTTCTTTTACCAGAACACAGTGGAGTGTTTTCCTCTGCCAGAGCAGCCCTGAGGCATTCGTTAAGCTGAGGAAAGGGGGAGGAGACATAATTTATGACCTATGGCAAGAAGAGTAAAAGAATTAATAACAAATCGTTAAGGTTGAAAAAGACTTCCAAGATCATCTGGTCCAACTGTCTGCCTACCACCAGTATCACCCACTGGCCATATTCCTTGGCACAAGGGTAACTTCCCATCCAGCAACCGCAGGTATTCCTGGCTGTGCTGGTGTTGGTGCTGTAGATAGCTGTATGCACATTTGGAGAATATAACTTGTGAGCACTTGGGATCCCTGCTGGAAGCTGGGCTGCTGGCTGTGTGGGTCAGACCATGCCAGGCCATGTGCACACACTGGGAACTTGCCTGGGGCAGCGTAATTATGGGAGGCTGTGTTTTTCGGGAGGATTGTGTGCACTGACTTGCTAAATAGTCTTGTGATTAGTGTCTTATTTAAGAGGATTTTGGGACACGTGTTGTTGTGGCACCACATTTCTGCTAGATGTAGGGGAGAGGTTAAAAAAAATGAACTCTGTAAAGGCTGTGCTGTGCTTCTGGCCAGGCCCATGGGATATGTGCTGTGCACTGCTGCTCCACTATACCGTGTCTATGGGCAGTCCAGGAGGCAGAGAGCCCTCATGTGCAGGGGCTTTATAGGGGCCGTGGTTCTGAAACTTCCTTAGGAGCCCACAGTTCAGCCCAATGGGGGTTTCATCAGCCCACATGTTTGTGTTAGGAGCTCTGACCTCACGTCCTGGTGTTTGACTTCAGGCTGTTCTGCAGCCCACAGCTCATGACCAGCAGATTTGGTCCTCAGGAAAGTTTCACTGATTGCTGTTTGGACTGTGTGTGCAGTTTTACTTGAGCACAGCTCATGTTTAAAGGTGCTGGCAGCTCAGTCACTGCTTTCACCACTCTGTATTTTCTGATTAGCCAGTCTGGCTGATGTGACTGTCTCACCTGGTCTCCTTAATTTCTTTCCTAGGCCAGCAAGCTCGATTAGAAGTGAGATGAGGGCATGAAGAGCTGCTTGCATGGCACAGATGTGGCAGTGGCTCATCTGGACATCACCTGGCCACCCCCTTGTGACTGGAAGAGTTTGACAGGAGCTGCTGAGGACAGCGAAGCATCCTGGAAATGAAGGTGATGGTCAAGTCCCCTCCTTTCTCTACCCCCGTTCTTGCTTGCACAGGCCTGGCAGTGAGAGCATGGCTGCTGTCAGTGCAGTAAGGTCACGTGTATTTGAAGCCCCTGTTTGCACTGGGACTGCCTCGTGTTGCATGTGGAGTTGGGAGGGAGGTGAGGAGAACTGGGAGGGTTCTCTACTCTTCCTGTTGCAGCTATCCTATACTTCTTGTAAAGCAAAAGAAAACACTGATTCTGCTTCTTGTGGGAGCTTTTGTGGATATTAATATATACTAGCTAAGCCTCAGAGATAAATGTCTAAGATCCAGTTGGTTATTCTGACTTGCACGAAACTCCTGTGTGCGTGCAGGGGCTCATTCTGGTAGGATTTTCCCCAGAAATCCTTGGGGATACTGCCTGTGTTGCTGGATCAGAGAATTTTACCTGGCTGGGTTCATAAGGTTCATTACCTCAGCTGGCTGTGCCTGGGCATCTCTGTGCTTTCACTGCTGCTACCCCTACACTTTTCCCCTCTCCGTCTCTCTTTCTCGCTGACAGCCTATCCTTATCACACCTCTGCAAGCATTCATTAACTGTTTCCCTGAATGATTAGCTAGTCCAAAAGGTCTGTACCACATAGAGAATATTCCTAGAGCTCTGTGCTTTAATGTGGGGCCTCATTAGTCCCATAATTGTGTGAATGGGCTACCCTTTGGCATACAGTTAGTGTGCACCATTTCGCTTTCTGGTTGCACACAGCAAGGCTTTGGGTATCCTGACAAGGAAGGTTCTGGTGCCAGGAGCCCTGGGGGGAGTGTTTGGTTGGGCTCTTTATTCAACACCACATTCTCCTGTACAAAGGGAAAACAAAGGAAAGCGAACTTGGTAAGGGAATTTTCAGAGGTGGCTGTAGCTATGGGTGTTGGATTTGTGCCTGTTCTCATGCGTGAAGAGAGTTTGAGAGGATTTCATTGTCCAACTGCTTTTTTCAATCCTTAATTTCCTGGTATCAGGAATGCCAGATGAGGGGGGCTCTGCCCCCTCCCTGCTTCCTCCGTCACTGGAAACATGCTAATCTTCCCTCCTCTGTGTAAAACCTGCATTTTTAACACGGAAAATGCACCCCCTCTTTCTTTCCTTCTGGCCAGGAACGCTTGTGCCTCTCAGTGTTGTGTTACCTTTAGCATTGCAAACTGAAGAGCTGCAGTGCTGGAGCTGCTCAGCCTGCCAGGGGCTGCGGGGTGGCTGTGCATGGGGTAGGCAGCACTATGCTGCTGCCAGGGCTGGTGTGCTAGGGCTCTGGGGATGCACTGCTGGAGATAGGTGAGGGGAAAGAGGAAGGGCACGGCAGGCTGCCTTGGGCATCTTTGGCAGCTGTTGTATTCGTGGGGCAAGAAGGAAACGGAGCTGGAGAGGGCTTCTGGTGTGGATAAGGGGAGCAAATAAAGCAGGCCAGCCACAGAACGTTTCCTGTCTAAAACACTGGTTTTGGAAACGATGGTTTTTGTTTGGTTTGGGTTTGTTTCCGTGTTCCTCTGTGAGAATCCTCAGCTGATGGGACAAAGAATTGTCTTGGGGCATGGCCTTGGGCTCGCTGGTGAGCTGGCAGGATCTGGGAGGGCTGCAGTGGGTGGGAGTGGGACTGGGCCTCCCTGGGGAGCTCTGGCAGCACAGAGCAGCTCTGCCTGCTCCTGTGAAGCATAAGTTTGCAACAGTGAGTGTTATTCTGGCCTTGGTTGGATGCCAGTCTTTAGGATACCAGAAATCTAAGGCCAGGCTGACCTCTAAAGCACAGCTTTTGCTTTTAATGCAGAGGTATTCATTCTCTGAACCGGTTGAGTGCACTGGGGACTTTCCTTCTGTTTGTGCCAGGACAAAGTCTTCATCTCCTTTAGAAATGCTGAGAAGTCCTTCTGTTGGTCAGCCAAACCCAATCCCCTTTTACTAAACATGGTTTTGGATGAGGTAGCTTGGTTAGGCCTGGCTTATAATTTGCAAAGGCTGCTGGGGGAGTTAAGCGTTTGAAAATCAGGGGTGCATTTGGTCTGCACAAGCCCCTTGTCAGCAGTGTTTGGCCTGTCAGTATCCGAAATGGCAAAGGGCAGTTTCTCTTTCCTACTTCTGGCTCATGTGAAATAGGGAAGCATGTGCAAAAGCTCACCCCACCCCATGGCTCCCTGCAGTGGCCAGGGAGGGGTGGAGCAGAGCACCGCCTGCTGCTGGAGCGATGCCCTGCACTACCTGGGGCCAGAAGGAGCACTGCAACACATGAGGATGATCCAAGGCTCAGCATCCTGCATTTGCTTCAGCATGGTTCTGCAGGGTGGGTGTCTGGACCAGCTGAGCACAGTGAGCAATAGCTTGGACCCTGTGCTGAAATAGTGTTCCCTCTAAAGGGTGATGCATGCATAACAGTATTGCATAAGATAACGGAGTAGTTAACTACGTGTAAGATAATGGAGTAATTAAGTGTTGCATAATATAACGAAGCAATTAATTGTGCGTGCTTGATTCTGCCAGCCCATCTGGGCCATTTTGCTTCAGGATGGCTCCACCAGTTCTATGAGTTTTTGAGCAGCCTGGAGCTGACCATTTGTGCATGCATCTAAAGGTCTCCTGGTACCAACCTGCTTCTGCCTGATTAAGGCTTTTGCTGTCTCACATTCATGAGGTCTGTGCAAAAGTCCTGGGCTTATTCACTTCTGCGTATGTTATTTTGAAGTCATGGTGGTGTTATTTAATGCTATGCAACATCAAGGTTTAAAGGAATGCTTGTGTACGTGCTTACATGTAAATATGTGCTTATATTTGGTTTTATGTATATGCATGTATGTATATTATATTTATAGATGTAATATGGCAGTGCCCTTGGTGTGGGTTAGAGCTGTACTCTGCTCCGGTCACTGCATAGCAGGTGGCTTGCTTGCCGCCTTTTCAGGTTTCTAGATGCAGTTGCTATAGCTACTTGCCAGCTCCTGGGGATAAAAGTGACCACCTGAGGCATTACTTCTGACTTGAAGCATCCTATGGACTTGTACGTCAGCTCTGAAATGCGCAGCATCTTGGTGAGCAGGAATCCGGGAACAGGCACTGCATGCTTCAGGTCTGGGAGAGATGGGAGAAAAGCTGGCCAAAAAAAAGCAGATGAGAAATGGACTTCCAAAAGGGGATGTTCATGGAGGGAAGGAGGAGGAGATGGATGTAAGGGTCTCACTGAGGCAGGAGAGTAACTGCCCACCACATCAGCCTGAGTAAGAGCTCCAGAAATTTAAGCATTCCCTCGTATGAAGCCAATGCTGGAAGGAGAGTGAAGGGGCTTGAGAAGGATGTCCCAGGAAGGAGAGTGCTGGAGATGCAGGCGTGTTAGGAAGGTGCCTGGTTCCACCAGGTCGCACTTGAAGCTGGCAGAAGCAGCTGTATGGTGGGAGCTGCTTTGGCAGCACTGCACTGACACAGGAGCAGCTCTGGAGGGTGTTGTGCATCCCCAACCCCTTAAAAATAGCTCATTTAAGAATAACTGCAGTCAGAAAAGTGGTTTCATTAAGCACTAACCACAGGTGCCTCTGCGCTAGCTGCTGGAGCACTTGTTTGATCAGATAGTGCTGAATGCAGTGCTTTCATCTCTGGGCGGCGCAGAGCCCTGACTGACTCAAAGGGTGCAGGGATCCACTGCCTCAAGGTAAGCACATGGGAAACTTCCTTCCAGCTTCCTTCTCTCACATGCCTCTGAGCTGCCAGATCTTCTGGCTGTGCCCTGCAGAGATCTCGAAAGGAACTCGTGTCTTCTCTGTGAGTGAGCCGGCTGGGAGCAGGTGAGTAAACCTGGAGGTGACTGTGGTCTGAAGAAGGCCAGCTTGGTCTGATTGGGGTTGCTTTGCAGGCTGTGTATGTCGAACACTATGTGATCTCCGTGCTGAGCTCTGAACAACATGAGGTTTTGGAGCAGCTGAGGAAGGTGTTGTGCTTTGCTTGTACTGGTGTGCATGAACTCCAGTGTTTGGGGAGCTTTTAGAGCCCATTGGAAAGGGAATGGGGGGGTTAACTTCAAGTTTCCTTGTTTTGGCAGCACTGGTGCTTTGTCATATTCGAGAAGGACTATAGATAAAGCTTTATGGAGGTGCAGTCTAAGTTGAGACTTTATACGTGGTTCAAGGTGAAAAGAACTTAAGAACTGGGACAGGCTGATAATATTACTGCTGTACTTTGGGAAGAAATTGTAAATCATTGTTCAGGCTTCAGAGGATATTCACTAAGCTAATGATTTTGTTTAACTGGCTATTTCTATATTTAACACTTCAGAAAGAGGAAAAAGAAGTTGGAGAAGATGACTTGTAGTCATTTCCCTTGATGACATACCATTGTGGTCTCTATGCATGTTGGTCAGCTTTCTAAAAAGCCTTTATCCCAGTTGCATCAATATCTTTTTTATCCTGAATGAGTTCTTTTCCAATTCAGTGGTCGTGGGGATATAAGAACATAAGTATGTAAGCATACGTGTTTGTAATATATCCTATGTAGAGATATACACACATTTCAGTGGGAGCAGCAGAAACTTAGCTGAATTGACCTGAATCTTGGAGGTGGGGGAAAACACTAAAATGCGAATGAGTAATCTCAAAATAGTTGTAGAGGACTCTGTCTTTTTACTAGCTTTTGTTAACTCTTGTGTTGCAATGATGCAGCTTCCCCTAAAAGAGAGGAGACAGTGAGGGTCTTATGGTGTGATTGGCCAAGGGTGGGAAGAAAGGCTGCGTGCTTGCAGAAGAGTGGGATGATAGAGAAGAGAGGAGCTCAGGTAAATGATGTGGCAGAGGAGGCAGCTGTGCACCTGTATGTTCGTCTTGCTTGTGCTCACACCCAAATACAGCACACTGTGTTTGGAGTTGACTTTTGGTTCTCTTGCCTGTGTTGGAAATCAGTCCTGTGCCAGAGATTTGCCAGGCGGACCCCACGATGGCCCTGCTGTGTGCCTTCAGATCTCCTGGCAAGCTCAGGCATGGTGTGGTGGAACCATAGATCCCATTATGACAAGCTGGAATGGGGAAAGTTGTGGGAAGGAGCAGGGGTACACTGCTGGGGAGGATTCCTTCCTCAGGAGGACTTGGATTCATGGAGATGAAGGGTCAGCTAGGTTCAGCTGACTATGCTAGCATTCCCAAATAATTTGGATTTTTTTTATTTCCCACACAGTCACTGCTGGAGGGGCTGCCTTGGCTAGAGACAAAGTGAGCACTTGGGCTGCTTCCTGGGGCCCGCTCAGAGCCCCTTAGCCTGGAAGGCAGCACAGGTATGGGTGGCTGTGTTTTGCTCTCTAGCTGTTGGCCTGAACTCCTGCCTTTTCCTGGCTGCCTGTCCTCAGCTGGGAAATGGGGATAGGGGCTTCCCCTTAAAATCGAGTAAAAGGAGGCAGGTTTGTTTAAATAAAATAAATGAGTAACTTTAACCTAAAGCTTGGCCTGAGCTAGATCAAAGTCAGCCTTGTTTGAAGTCGCGTGAACTTTAAGCCCAGTGCTTTCCACTTTTGAGCTGAGCTTAAATGTTAAGCGACAGGGAGAATCTGCCTTGCTTCAGATTGGTTGGACGGAGGCTGGAGGTGACATGAGATCTGCTTTGCAGGCTCGAGCACCGTGTGGGAAGTTGCTGGGTGCGAGATGACAGCAGTATGAAAACAGCAGCTCTTGCCTGAAAGCAGCCAGACCCTGCAGACTTCCTGTGAGCCGTAGCAGCTGTGGTAGCCTGCCGTGCAAGAGCTCGTTTGGATTTTGCTTGCAGGTGAAGGTAATCCGGGTTTCTAATCTGCAGATAAGCATATATGTCTGCTTCTGAGTTGATTTTAGCATGTTTACTTATCTGTGCAAGCCATTAAGGCATTTTGTTGATCTGTGGTTTGCTGCCCAGTCTGAGAGGAGAGCTTTGCAGTATTCTCTGTGATTTGTGAAAGTCTGGTTCGTGTGAATGTTGACTGTTTGATGCTGAGTTTCAGTCTCCTTTCTTAGAGATGGAGGACGCTTCAGTGAAGTGCTTTGGCCTTCTCTGTTTGGGTCATGGGCATGCAACTTTAAGTAACTGTGGTTTCTGAGGCTTGGGTTCCTGGATGAGAGTGATGCACCATGGATTTAGTTAATGCTGAGGGCAGAGCCTCCTGCTGCAGTGCAGTCCTCTGGATCAGGAGCACATTCCTGAAGCTGCCCTGCAGATCACTCCCACACTTGCTGGGAAGCAGTTTCAAATCAAACAGGTTCAAGATGATTGGAAGGCAAGGAAAAGCTCTCCAGGATGGCCTCACATCCTGCAGTGCTCCAGCGACTTGGCTGACTGCAGTTCATGGCATAGGATGCCAACAGGAGTGCAAGGATCAGCTGCTCCCCGTGCTATATGTATGCTTTTGAGTGCTTGCTTCCTTTTAGGATTCACTCAATGAAGAAGATGCAGTCAGTCCTGGCAGTGCAGTGAGATGGCTGACCTAAGGACAAAACCAGTGATAGAGCAAGAGGCTAACGCTGTATTTAAATAGAGCTGATCTGTGATGTTACAGAAGTAGAAATTGCTGTAGAGATAAACATGGGTTCCTCTCGGGGCACAAACTGTATATTAATGCTGTTGTGTGTGTACTCACCTCAGGCCAACAGCAGCTGTTCCTCCAGCTGTTAATAGCTGGAGAGGTGCTCTGTTGTTGGCAGTTTGCTCAGAACCAAGGTGGGGGTCAGGAGCGAAGTGAGTGTCATAACTGGTAGCACTGAACGTCCTGGGCACAAAAGATGCCTGACTTCTTTATTTAGGGGAGTTTCTGTGCAGAAAGAAGAAGTCTGGCTACTTCATGGCCAGGTGGCACCAAGGGGAGGGGAGAGTGCTGTGTGTTTGTGCAGCCCGCTCCTGGGAGCTGCATTCTCGTCTGGCTGTGAAGGAGTCAGGCGTTGGCTAAAGCTCCCCTCGGTGCCCCATCCCTCCTTCTTGCTCTCCTGGGGGTGGGTGGGTGCCTTCCCTGTCTCTGGGAGTTCTGGGTCACATGAGAGCTGTCAGCCTGCAACAACACTGTGCTGAACCCAGTGCTGAGCCAGCACTGCGCGGAGGGATGCAGGAATGTCTGGGCCTCCTTTGTTGCTTCAGGGAGCAGCCCATGTTTCTGTTGGATTGGTCTGTCTAAAGCTCTTCCTCCACGCCTGCAAGTCGCTACCTGGCTTTGATAAAAAACACATTTGTGCTGAGGTTGGCTGTCGTGGTGCTTTGCATGCTCCACTCCAGGAAAGAGGGAGGCTAAAAACTGCAGTGGTCTTTGTTGCCCTTCAGCTTCCCTAGCATAGTGTTTTCTTCACTCCAGCAACTGCGTCTACCTTCCTTAACTGCTTGGTTGCCCTTCAGATCACTTTGTGTCACGCCCCATGACCACCATGATCCTTCACTGGGCTGCTGCCATGATTTGTGACGGGAGAAGAGGCAGAGGGGAATGTTTGCTGGGTGGATTTCTGTGCAGTGCATGGCATGGCTGCTGCTGGGCTCTCAGCAGGGGCACAGCCATCAGTTCTGGATGGGCAGCACTCTCATGTGTTTGGTTTTCCTTGTGCTTATGGGGGTGCTGAGAAAAACAGCAAGGAGGTTTCAAGCAAAGCCTTCATCAGGAAACTTTCAATAATGTTTTCTGGTTTTGTAAGTATAAATGTGAAACTTTGGGTGCAGGGGGGAGGAGTGTTTTAAGCTCTCGAAATGGCTTTAAGCATACGTAGATGCTTAGATTTATGCTGAATATTTCCGTTCGTTTTAACGTTATCAGCCTGCATTTTATCTTTGAAATGTCAGTGTGGGGTTAAAGCCAAGGTAGAGCTGTGCTTGCTGGTGTTCGCATCCAAAGGCAGATAGACCACGAGCTTGCTGCGTGAGGACGTGACTCCCCGACTTGCCTTGGCACAACGTGTGTTTGACATCTGCTACTGCAAATATTTTGGCTTCTGAGAACCTGGCTGCTGCTTCGACAGTGAACAACATTTGGTGTGTTTTGCTATCTGGATTCCTGCGTGTCTGTTACAGCAGCTCCTCCCTGACACTTAACCTGGACGCAGATTTCCTCAATAGCTTATGTTCAGTGCTCACAGCTTCCTGGGGATATTTCTTTTCCTATACTCAGGTTCCTTGCATTGAAAGGGAATATTTTGACTTTTTATTTTTTTTTTATGCCAGAGAAGTAATAGAAATTTGTGTACAATAACTTCTTTTTGCCCATTCTCTGAAAATGACATGTTCTGGTGGGCTGCGATGGTTGTCATCGTGGGGGAGCGGTGGTGATGAGCACTGCCCTGGGGTGCTCTGCATGGGAAGCAAAGAACCAGATCTGAGCAGCGCCGCTGGGCCGGGCCCAGAAACAGTAGATGTGCAGTTCTGCACGCTCCTTCCAATCCCTTTGTTTGAATTGAATTAGGTTCTGCTTTGAGCACGTTGTAAAGAGTGACTGCGTGGTCCTGGAAGAGATGGAGAGATATCACACCCACCTGCAACAGGCTGGCGTCATGGAAGCCTTACCCTGAGGGGCTGCTGAGCAGTGCCTGGCACAGAGCTGTTTATTGTCCTGGGGCCATGGAATGCTGGTTGGGTGTCTTGGTGAGTGGGGATATTTGCAGAGGCAGTAAGTGTTGGCTTGCTGCGTGCTGCTAATTTAAAATAAACAAGTGCTGCCCTTATTTTGAACGATGAGTGCCCTAGAGGAACACATTAATAGAGAAAACGAGGAAGTGGTGGTGTTTAATTTGAAGGCATAATGTAAAGTAAATAGTCCTAAATGAGTGCTCAAACCCTTGTCTTCTTAGCTCAGAGGAATATTTGGTGTGGGAAAGGTTATGGTAAAGCTGGCTGATGATGGAAGCCTCACTGATAAATTTGTGATGTCAGAGGGTTCCAGATTCCAGATGGGGGTTGGACTCGATGATCTCTGGAGGTCCCTTCCAACCCCTACAATTCTGTGGTTTGGCCAAAGTTATACTCTTGAGAGTCGGTGGTTATTGGGTGGCATTACCCACTTCCTTTCTCTTTTTTGAATTTGATCATGAAATGTGCAATTTCAGAAGTTGGAAAGGTTTGTTACCAGCAGTGTTTTCCACATCTCTTACTGCAGTGAGGCTTTACTGTTGGAAAAGTCATCAATGGCAGCGCTGCTCACAGCACATTCCCATGAGCATGTGCCCACCGTGAGCTGACTTCTGTTTTATGCTGAGCTCTGAGAGCTTCTCCCAGCCCAGAATGAGCACCAGGACATCCCTGGAAGTGATCTCCCACCAGGAGATGGCATCTGAGTGGGGACGTGGAGTCAGAGCTCTGCTTTACCCACAGGCTCTGAGGCCATAACAGGTCCCTTCCCTGCCCCTTACTGTGAATGAGAAATATCAGGCAGGCAGCTGTGACCTGTATAGGAAGCAGTGTTGTGGTGGAGCAGTGCTGCTCCCAGCAGCCAAGAACTTGTCCCTGTGCTCATGGAGGCACTGTGTGAGCAGCCCACCAAGCAAGGCATGTGCCTTGCTGAGATAAGCATGGTATTCTCAGCCTGCTCCCTCCAGACTGTGTGGCTTCTTCGTGTGTCATCTGAAATTTAACCACGTTCCTCACTTAAAACACTTCTGCTCATTCTTGACTTTTTTTCTCTCTTTTGTTGCATGTGTTGACTTTGGAAGTGCTTACTTCAGCTCATGGCTCAACAGCTGTTTTATTTTCACAGCGCAGTGATGTTTTGAGAGAAAGCAAGGAATTGCTGTAAGTGAGTCTACTCTGTTTATCTAATTACAAAACGGAAATATATGCAGCTGAATTAACAGGCCAGGTTGGACAGAGCGTCAGAGAGAACTGAAACAGCTCTGGAGGAACAGTGTGTTCACTTCTAATGTATTATCAGTTTTCACCTGATGAGTCTATGAAAAACACTGTTTCTTCTGTTATAAAATGACTCAGTCACAGCTTCTTTGCACTTATAGTCTTGATGATCTCTTTCCCCAGGACAGGAACAGGAGATTTTAAGAACAGATGGGAACTTTAGATAACTTCTCAAATCCTTTTATTTTTTTCCCCTTTTCAGTTTCCTTGGGAGTATCGCTTTATTTTGAGTGGAAGGAGTCCTGCTCTGCACCTCCATCTCATCCTCTGTTTGCAGAAGAGGATCGCATTTCAGATCTGTTTGCCTTTTTCCTCTTTTCTTGTTTTAAGAAGTTAGCAAGCCCATCGAAAGGGACGCAGTGTGCTTAAGTTTTCAAGTGTTTGGTGAGAGCCTTGGGAAAACCCTGAGCTGTCATGGGGTAAGAAAGTTCCTGTGCTGGTTTAGGAATTGCCTGGCAGGTAAGAAGCAAGGCATCAGATTCCACAACACCACAGGGCTCCCACAAGCTAGTATCACTCCTAGTACCTGCTGTTCTACTGCAGTAACTGATCTGAGGAGGAGAGGAATGGCAAGGCATGTATCCTGAGGGCTGGTGGGACCAGAGGGAGAACTGGAAAACCACAGAGAGCCAGCAGTCCCAGGCAGCTGGGCAGCACGACAGCCAAGGATGCTGTGTTAGCAGAGGTGGCATAAAGCTCTGTGGTTTTGGTTTATTACCACGGAACAGATTTGAGTCAGTCCCACTTGCGACATGGCCTGAAGTCACTGCAGGCAGTACAGAGCTGGGGCTTTGGAATGTGGCCCCAAAGGATGTAAGTGAATGGGCTTGGGAGGTGACCAAAGCAATCCAGCTGTGGTCTGCAGGGTTGCATGGCCAGAGTGTGCGTGCGGGGGCATCCTTGTGGGCTGATCCCTAAGCTTTTTACTGATCACTGTAGAAAACAGATAAGAGCTTGCCAGGCTATTATGTCTAACACAGTGGGGCTGCTGTGGTAAGCGTTTCTAGGGTAAATCTGCTGTGGGTCATGGAAATGCAGATTGCCAGCTGTCCTCCTCTACCCGGCTGGGGCAGCTGTTTTGTACCACTCAGCAGGCACCAGCACCCTGAGCTGGGGTTCTGGGCCAGGCCAGGCTGCAGCTCCCTGCAGGGATGAAGCCTCCAGGATGCCAGAGCAGGGAGGTTCTGCCCACCTGGGTGGTTAAGCCTGTGAGTGCTATCCTTGAGAACAGGCTGCCCTTCCCCTTGGTAAAAAAAAAAAGCCACAAAAAAACAACAAACAGCCTCTTTACTTACAAGTCAAAGCAAAATCACTGTTCCCACTGCAGTGCGCACAGTTATCAAGGTGGGAATTGCATTGTGTGAAGTGCAGAATGTAAATTTTTAGGCTCCTCTGGGTGCTCCTCACTATGGGGAACACAAGCTGGCAGTGCTGAGACATTCTGCTATTGCCTGCATCTGAAGATTCCTGGAAATCAGCCCCTCGCTGTTGTGTCAAGAAGCACAAGGCGAATGAAGTCTGGCTAGGAGCCTGCCCAGTGTGTGCTGGAAGGGAGGCGGAAGGAGCCTGGGAGCTTTGCTCTGAGCTGGTTGGTGCTGCATGGCTCATTTGGGGGTTTCTGTTTCTCTCTATTTATAGATTCTGAAAGCACTGCTGTCTGCAGCGGAACTGCGCGCAGAGGGGGTAGAAGGATGCCCACCAGCTGTGGGCTGCTCTGTGTGAAATCACTGGGTTTTTCAGAGTTTCTTAGTAGAGTTAAAATACGAGTAGTCAGCATTAGATGTATAGAATCTTATGCTATGTACTGTACATCTGTAATTTAGCTTACATGGCATTGTCCTGACTTGGTGTTCTGCAGAAGCAAGCTACTTCTTGAAACATATCACCCTGTGAAATCTCGCCTTCTCTAGCAGTATTTCCTTGATTAGAATGAAGCTGTGAGGTTAAAAGATTTGTCTAGACAGTATTTTGTGAGGGCCTGTGCATAAAGTAATATGTTGTAAAGTGATTTTTCATACTACTCGCTCTTTCTTGCTCCAAAAAAGGCCAGGAGTTGTCTGCAGTTGTGTTTGAGGAGGAGCACCTGAATTGCTGAAGAGCAATTAGCAAGATGTTTTCTTGGGAAAAGTTAAGTTTTTTCATCTCCTTTTCTCTTAGCAATGCTCATTGCACGCATTAGCCATCAGCACTGGGGTTTTTACTTCACTGAGAGAATGGACACACAAAGCTGATGTATTATTCATGTTTCTGCTGCTGACAATTCATGCCCGGATGACAGCTTTGATGGGACTACTGCACTTACCTGAGGAAATGCACGTTCATCTTGAAACCTCGAGGTTCTTCCATGAGAGTTTTATTTCTTATTTATTTATTTATTTATTTATTTATTTATTGCAGGTGCTTCTTGAGTCTCTTCAGTGCCTCATGCAGCTGTTGTGTTTGGAGATATCCTGCCTTAAATCCTGGACAAAAATCTGCCAAAAGTCAAAAATGACTTGAGTGGAAGAGCCACTGTTTTGTCCAACAGGTAGGATGTCGGTATTGGTGGCTTCTGATGTATCACAGCTCAGCATAGCTTGCTGTGAGCAAGCTGTCTGTGGAGGGAGTTGCTGCATGAGCCCTGCTAGGGCAGATAATCATCTCCTGAGGTCTCACCACTGGGAGGTGGTTTGTATAAAACTGTTTCACTGGGGAATACAGTTTTGTAGAAAAGACATGAAGGCAAAGTCATCTGAAAGCCATCTGCTGTTGGAGTGCTCCCTTTGATAGCACAGCTGAGGGGAGGTGGAGGTGACTGCTCACACAAGGTGCTGCATAAGGAGATGAACAGTGCTGTACACAGGATCTAGCCTTACTACCTGCAAGGATAGCATACCTTGAATAACATTTATCAAAGAGCATTTGTGAACACAGCCATGCTGTGGCTTAATTGGCTCCCAGCAGCTGGTTTCCCACCAGGAGCATGCTCAGCCCAATGAGGGTTTGCAGAAGTTCCCTGTGTAGTAGCTAGCTGTCAATTGATGAAACTCCTGGTGCTCATGAACTCAGTTTTTTTCTGCATGGTTATGTGCCTTGTTATGTGCTTGGTTAGTGTTCAGGCTTGTGATGAAGTGACAGCTCAGTTCTGGAAGTGCTGCTGGTGGGATTTGCATATTGACTGATTGGGATGGGAGGTGAAGGAGAGCAAAACAGAGGCCTACATTCCTGCCGGTGTGCTTCTAGCTGTGTTAAACATGTTTCAGTGACAGCAGCCCCAGGTCACTGCGACATGCACGTGATGGTTAATAGCCACTTCAAGTCTTATTTGTTTGACATTTGAAGTGGTGAACTTTTGAAATGAGGTCTTTAAATGGGCTGAGGTGTTAAAATTGCCGCTGCATTCTCCCACTCCACACCCACAGCCTCAACTGCTGCCTGGGATTTTTATATGCATGTGTGGATGTGTACCTTTGACTGAGATGTTCTCTTCCCCAGGACCAGCTTGCTGCCCTGAGCTCTCTGTCCCATTTGGATGCAACGTACACTATGGTTCACATCAATGTGCTGAAAAAATTTATGTGTGTTCTTGTGGTGATACTGATAGCTCTGACAGTTTGCCTGTGGAAAGAGACAAGAGGAAGCTACTATGTTCCTTTCAGGAGTGATGATGCACAGGTTCACAGGACTTTGGAAAAATGGAACCTACTTAAATCACAGGGCCTCTTCCACGAAGCTGCTGGTGAAATGGGTCAGATGCCTAAAGCTTTGCCCAACAACCAAAATAAAGTAAAAGGCATCACCTCTGGAGCAGTGGAGAAGTCCAGGAAAGCAGCGGACCATGTGAAGGTATGGGATAAGGACAGCTCATCCAGAAACCTCATACCCAGGCTGCAGAAGGTCAGGAAGAACTACCTGTCCATGAACAAGTACAACGTGACTTACAATGGGAAGATGAATGCTGCTAAACTCAGCCCAGAGAAGCTGCTGTGCCAGCTGCGGGACAGGGTGAACGTGACCATGATACAGGGATCAGATGGGCCCTTCAATTCCTCAGAATGGCAGCACTACCTGCCAGAGAAAAGCCTCAATGAAACAGTGGGCCGCCTGGGCCGCTGTGCTGTTGTGTCCTCAGCAGGCTCTCTGAAATCATCTCGCTTGGGACCAGAGATAGGTTGGTATTTTTCTACTAAGATAAAATCAAGCAATGCTGTTTTATAACATGCACTGAACGGAAGAGACGCTGTGTCATGCTCTTACTCTGCTGGAGCCACAGAGGTGTTTAAAATAAGCTGGAATCTATCCTTGCAGTTCTTTGATGGTGAACAGTACAGGCTAGGAGGAGGTGGGAATAAGGATGAGATGCTCTTCTCCTCTCTCAGTGTGAACGCTGCACATCGTAAGCTTCCTTATGATGCTGTAGGTGACAGTGCCTGTGAGTGTCAGCCTTTGGGCATGCTTGCTCCCATGAGCAACCGCTGATAGCAGCAGCAGTTTCTCAGAAATGAAAAGGATTGTGATAGAAAACAGCTGCAGTCTTAATTCTGGAACCTTGTAAAGATTTGATTATGGTATAACACCATAACACTTCCTCAGCAGGAAAACAGCAAGTAAAAATATTTAGCCAAATGGGTAAGCCCCAAGGGGGAGTGCAAAGGATTGGACTGAGTTGAGAGGATGTGACTTCTGTGCAGGTAGTTCCTTAATAGTGAATCCTTTTAATTTTCATGGTTGTGTTGACCTCACCAGAAACTAGAACTAATACTGAATACCAGGAAGAGGTTTGGAACCTCAAATGTTTGTTTCTTGAGAGGGTGTGGGATGGGTTGAGTAATGCTTATGTGCTCATTGCACGCTTAAGAGGCAGAAACTTTTTTTATTAGTAGAAACTCCTACAGAGAAGGAAGTAACAAAAATAGCAAAAAACAAAACAAAAAAACCAACACAAATAAAGCACAAAAGGGAAAAAAAACAACCACTGAACACAGTCCTGAGCAATCTGCAGATTGCAGACGGCTCAGTGGCCCTGGGCAGTCTTCAGAGGTCTCCTCTATTTCTTGCTTGTGATCATCCAACAGTGGCACTGCCTCACTGAGCCTGGAGGGCAGCTGACTGTGAGTGGTCCAGCAGTTGAGGTCTGTTCTGTGCTACGGCCACAGGACAGGACGGACTTTGGAGGGCTCCATTTGTTGTGTGGAGTTTGGTGATACTTTGCAAAGTCCTGTCTGCCCATATTGATCTGAAGTCAGTACAGTGAGTAACAAATGCTGAAGCATTGGTCTTGTAGTGTGGATTGCAAAGAAGCCAGCGTCGATACTATAGAGCACTTTGTATCGTTAAGGAAGCAGCGTCAGGGTCTGTCCAGCCTTCAGGTCTGGGTTTTATGCTTGGCAGAAAATTCTCCTGTGGCTGCAGTCCCACTTTGTTCACTGCTTATTGTTTGGGACTCTGTGAAGATTCACACTGCACTTCACTCGCTGCAGGAGGAGTATGCATGATTGCTCTCTCCTGTAGAAATTGCTTGCAGGCTTCAGTACTTCAGTGTGTTTGTAAGTTATCGGCTGGATCAGGTCCCTTTGGCCTGTACTAAGCTGGAAGTAGCCCTCATCCTCTGAAACAAGTAGACAGATAACCCTTTAATACATTATTTAGAAACAACTGAGGGAAACCTTTCAGCTGCAGTGACAGGCTGCTGTAGGGAGGTGAGGGTTTGTGCTGGCAAGTGCCCAGAGGCTGTCCCTAGTGGGTGCCCCTCAGAGCAGGGAGCAGGTGCTGGGTGAGGATGAACAGCATGAGCTGTGTTGAAGTGCACTGAAGGATGTGATAAGAAGGGCGGTGGCAGCATTAACCGGGGCAGCACTGCCTCCTGACACAAACTGCTGTTGACATTTGTTTGATGTCATTGTTTTAGCCTCCTGATGAACTCTTGAGGCCAAGTAGGGTCGAGTGCGAGGAAGGCAGACCTGACTTTGAGCACCTTTCTGGGCTGGAGCTTTCTCAGAAGTGATCTCTTGTTTGATGCTCTCCTGTCACCCTGATGGCTTGTTTCCAGCAGTGTTTGTGCTGACTCCTGTGATGGGACCGCTCAGGAGCTGAGGATGCTGTCACAGCACATTGTAATCCAGCATGCAAGTGCTGGATCTGGGATGCGAGCAGCCAGGCAATGGAAGGGCTGTGCCTCTGCTGCTGCAGAGTGGAGAGCATGCCAAGTGTGCAGAGCAATGTCTGTGCCTGCAGCCTCCTAGTCTGTCCTCTGGGCTGAAGCATCAGTCTGTTCCAGATCACACTGGATGAATTCTGGAAAGGTCACTGTGTAATGTGCCCTGGGCGAATGCCATTAACCCTGCTGCCATCCCAGTTAGCAGGCCTTGTGTCTGAATCACAAACTGGCACCTGTTAGCTCAAGCAGGCATCTCTGCTAATGATTCTGCATGCTTTTGGCTGCTCGGGAGCCCAGTCTCACTGCTGCTCCTTCAGCTGAGTGCTGTGAATAATGAGGGATTTAGGAGCGCATCTCTGTTCATGTACAGTTTTCCCCAGTTTTGGTCTGACATATTTCTGCGGAGGAAAAATTGTGGTTTGTTTGGGGGAAGGTGCCAAAAAGGAACTAAATCTTAAAATGAAGCCTTTGCTTTGAAGCTTGGTTGAGCACAAGAGACTGCTGAATAATTATTCTTTAAAGGGCTGGGGGTATTTTGTCTGTGTAATCACATTAAATGAGGAAGAAGGGTGGTAGATCGGAATGGGGAGATCCTGTTTAATGGGCAGTGCTTGTCTTGATGAGTTCTTGATGATAACAAGGTCTGTGAGTTACCAGTGAAAAACCAAATTGAGGAAATGCTGAGCGCAACACAACCACTGGGAGTCAGACAGGATGCCACAATGAGTTCATCAAACACCATTTTTAAGTGTACACTTGAGGTGTAATAATGCTTGGTGTCTGGCTCAAGTTGTGCGTGTAAACTATAAAATCATAGAATTATCAAGGTTGGAAATGACCTTCAAGGTCATCGAGTCCAACCGTCAGCCTGTCCCCACCATGCCTGCTGGGCTGGTGCATGTGATCACATGGGAAATCTCCATAGCTCCAAAGCCAGCTGCCAGCTCACTGCTTTCACTCTGTTCTGCTTTCAGACAGCCATGATGCCGTCTTGCGCTTTAATGGGGCTCCTGTCAAGGGATTTCAAGAAGATGTGGGTCAAAAAACAACGATCCGTCTTGTTAATTCCCAGGTAGGTGTGATGAAAGTTCAAACAGACCCAGCATGGCACAGCTTCATGTCTCTCCTCTGCTTGGGAGCTGAATCACAGAATCATCGCAGGATGGCCTGGGTTGAAAAGGTCCACAAAGATCATCTAGTTTCAACCCCCCTGCTTTCTGCAGGATTGCCAGCTACTGGATCAGGCTGCCCAGAGCCACATGCAGCCTGGGTGAATCCAGCTGAATGGTGGGGAATGGCCTTCCTCCTAACAGGGACACGGGCAAACCTTCTCCCCATTGCTCAGATACCTTCTGAGGCTCCTGCATTAAAATTACCACGTGCTGGATGTTGTGCTGCTTTTCTGCTCACAGATTTTGCATATAGCGTATTAGTAGGCTCGTTAAATGGCTGAAGATAAGTGCCCAAGAAATGCACTTCGGAGCGTTAGCATCCTGCTGTGCTCTGCTCTGCAGCTTGCTCCTCTCAGTTCCCCTGTGTTCAATTAGCACTCAGATGTGGGACGGTTTGTCCTTGTTCAGCCAGTCTTTTTTTGGCAGCCACATCTGGCAGCTCACATCCTTCCTCTGCCCTGTTTGACCTTTCTGTATTTTATCTTCTTCCTTTTGTGCTCTTTACGATGGCAGATAGGCGTTATCACTTGAGAAATCTTGCTCTGAAGAAAGTGCCAATTGCTGCTCTTCCTGTGATACAAAGTTGTTTGTCAGTGAAAATATGTACGTGACCTGGGTTATTTGCACAGGGAGGAGGGTAACATCATGACTGCATGAGTGTAGGATAGCACCAACAACGCTGTGTGACCGCTCTAGTTTTGGGCTAAGTGTGAGCACTGCTGCTGTCCCCCTTGGCAGCTCTTGTTTTGGCTCCTGCCACTGATCCATCCTCAGTCCACTCCTCAAATGAAGGAGGTGGGATGCCCTGTATCTAATCTATCAAACTAGTCTGTGTTCGTTGCTGTCCCTTCGGCATGGGTGGCCAGTGGCCCTGAGTTGCTTAATAGTTGTTCTGATGTATTTTCTGTAACAAACACAACCAGCTAGATTTGGGAACAGTGCCCAGTTGTTAGTTTGTTCACAAGTTGGAGATTTTTACAGTACAATGGGGTATCTTGTGCAGCTATTTAGGAAGGAAAGATTAATGGGGTGATCATAGTGTCAGGGGAGGAGTTTGGGATCCTCAGAGCTGAGGATGGGCTTCTAGGTCCACAAGCTTGGTGGTTGTTCTAAATAGAGAAATTCTTTAATGTTCCCTTGCCTATTTTCTCAGACCTTGACTGTTCCCTTTGTCCTGCTTTTTTAATGGCATGTGTTCCTGTAGTCTTCTGCAAAGCATCAGTTTGCCCTGGGAAAGCTCTCACATCTTACAAAAATAAGTGCTGAGGACACTGTGGGGGGAATACTAATGTCGTTATGTAGGACACGATTCCTTTCAGCTGAGCTGACCAGGGAGCAGATTACCAAGGGCTTCCTCCTAGCTCTTGTTTACAGCTCTCCTTGGCTGTGACTGAGAGTTCTCTGCCATTGCTGCATTTGCTGATATTGGCATTAATGAGTCTGCAGGGAGAAAAAAGGAGATAGTACACCCATGGAGTGAAATAAGGTTGTGATGGCTGAAAGAGAGCATGTTTGGATTACAGGGCAGAAACTGCAGTAGCTGGAGAGCAGGAGCTCGTTATAATCTGGTGGGTAATTGTACCAGGAGGGTAGGTAGCACTAGCAAGATATTTGCTAAGCAATGAGTTAGCTAAAGACCAACTTCAACTAGTAAATGAATGGATTAGTCAGCTCATTAGAATCAAAAGACTGAGCAAGACAAATAAGTTGTGTAGCAGTTTAAGTGGTGTTTAAGTACTTAGAAAGAATCAGTCCCTCTATTGACAGAACTGATAGGCACTGAAGGTATGCCCGGGCATAGGGCTGCCCAGAGCCAGAGCCCCACCTGGCCTCTTACAGCTGGGCATTGGTGCCTCTGGGCAGCCCTTGGGAGGCTGGTGTGCCTCTGCTGGCTCACGTGGCGGTGCTTGGCCCACCTTTGCTTCCTCTGCTGCTCAGCTTCTCTTGAATCCTCCTTCCACGTGTTTCACATCAGCTTTTATTTTCTTTCTTTTTTTTTTTCCCTGGAAAAAATTCCTGGAAGATTTCCAGCCTTTCAATGGAAACAGGAAAATGAAAACAAAACGCCAGCTTTCCTCACCCTGTTTCTGCCCCGTGGCATCCCACCCTTACCCAGCTGAGGGGCAGCCCATGCCAGCTGCCTGGGCCTACAGGAGCTGCACTGCACTCCAGCTTTGGGGCACGCTGTCAGCAGGTGACCTAGATACTGCCACTGCTGCAAGGAAATGAGGCCATGCAGTGCTCGTGCTTGAGGGAAAGCCTAATCCTCTGGAGCTGGCAACAGATGTGAGGAAACCCATTTTGCTTTTCGAGTAATAGACATCTGGGCCAGCCGCAGTGTCCCTGAGCACTGGTTAGCAGAGGCGATCAGTTTGCTGCTGGAGGCAGCCTAGATACTTCAGGGTAAATGGAGTAGCTCTTAATTAGGCCCTCTGCGAGCATGAGGAAAATGGGAGCTGATTTTTATGACAGTGAGCAAGCACAGCTTGTAAAGAATTGCTGATGCAAGTTAAGCCTGAGGGCAGAGAGGGCAAAAGACCAGCTTCTGTCTCAGTGGCCTGTGCTTGCTTTTCAGGGCAAACCTGTGTTAGTGCAGGTTGTTGGAGACTGTGCCAGCGGTGTATGGGTGGCTGCAGGAGTCATGTCCTTGTCTGTGTGCTGTGGGACATGCTTTGGGAGCAGCAGAGGGGTGGCTGTAGCTGTGCTCAGTGGGCTTCGCTGCTCCACCGCTGCTGATGCTGATGGTGTGTATCGACGTGTTGTGTTTGTTGTGTCGTTCCAGCTGGTCACTGTTGAGGAGCAGCAGTTCCTGAAAGATGCTCTGTATAACACTGGAATCTTGATTGTCTGGGATCCAGCGCCGTATCATGCAGAAATACATGAGGTAAGGCTGAGGTTTCTGTAAATAAGATCAGATGCATGCTTTGAAGCGCAGCTTTTAGCTTGCATCTTCCTAATATGAACAATCACTCATTTTGAGGTCGTTCTTGTTTACCTCATGCGTTATGATGGGATTGGATAGCTCTGAAGATGTAAGCTAACGTCACCTCCCTGTATTAGATTTTCACTTGTGGGCATTGCAGTCCCTCTGGCAGTACAAAAGTACAAATGTTTTGCCCAGTCCCACATCTCCAAGTGGTGTAAGGATGTATGCACAGCCCGTATAAAGTCAGTGGAACCAGGATGGGGTATTTGTGGTGTAGGAAAAGGTATCAAAACAGCTTTCTGGAAACATGTCCTTCCAAGTGTTTTTACTGAAAGTAGAATGTTACGATGCAAATGAGCCCGGCCTGCTTGAGGAGGTGGTGCTGTGGGAACTCTCCTGCAGCATGGGATGCCTTGTGCTCAGAGTGGAGAGGCGAAGGGGTCTGCAACGTTGAGACAGACTTCTCAATATCGTTGGCTGTGGGGGTTTGCAGAGTGAAATGATACAAGACAGCTGACTTATAAATAGTCCTTCTCTGCCAGAGGGAGGAGATATGGATTTTCCCCCTCTGTTCATTAAAGCAAGTTCCCTCACAGACTTGAAGGGCAGGTTTGGTTGAGCAGCACGCAGCATGTAGAGATCCAGCAGGACCTCTTCCCTTGGCAGCAGCAGGTTAACTCACTGATAGCCTTCCTGTTTGCCATTGGTTGTAGGCAAGGGCATGCTGCAGAGAAAACCATCTGACCTCTTGTTTCTGTTTTGCAGTGGTACCAAAAGCCAGACTACAAGTTTTTTGAAGCCTACAAGTTGTATCGCATTAGACATCCAGAGCAGCCCTTCTATATCCTGAATCCAAAGATGCAGTGGCAACTCTGGGATATTCTGCAGGAGAATTCCTTAGAGCATATTCAGCCTAACCCACCGTCTTCAGGAATGTTGGGTGAGATAACTGCCTTCTAAACTTCATGTTCAGCTTATAAGAGTTCTTCAAAATGCCATTTTCAAAGACAGCTATGGATTTATGTTGTATGAAGGCTTATCAGAATTGCTTTTGCAGTGCTTGTCTTATGCCAGAATTCAAGCATCATGTCTCAAAGGTATCATTTTGGTTGTGTTAAAATAAGCAGCACCCCTCTGGAACAGCAGTTAAAAACATGGCCTGGTTCCATGTGGGAATAGGTGAGCAGAATGCAGCATCGAGATGTTCTTGAGGATTTCTGGCTCCTAAAACCAGAGCAGTTCAACTATGTGGGGTGCAGAGAGGAACATACGGCTCCTGTGGGTTCAGATCTCATCAGGGAAATAAGTCAACAGACTTATTTATTTACTGTAGATTAAATCTGAGTGGTTACCTAATATGTATATGGAAAGAAAAACATACAGCTAAAGGCCTCATCACAGCACGGGGTTGGGGGTGGTCTGACTGACTGCTTTGATTCACTATGCTGATTTCTTGTCAGCATGCTAAATCCAGGCTCCCAGCAAAGAGGCTCACTTTGCGTTCCTCCATTGCAAAGCTTTTGCTTGTTTTCAGCAGGTAAATCTCATGGCCATGTCAATTAGAAGGAACAGACCTCAGGATTCACATGTATGTTGAAGTCACAGAAGTGTGGTCTCGTTCACTATGTGGACATCAATCTGTTGCACTTCAGCCAGTATTCCACTGTTGCCTCTAGTCCCATCTCTGCCAGGCACCTTCTGTATCTATGTAAAAAGATGTGGAGCTGTTGGAGCGGGTCCAGAGGAGGCCACAAAGATGGTCAGAGGACTGGAGCACCTCTCCTGTGAAGATAGTTTGAGGGAGCTGGGCTTGTCTGGAGAAGGCTCCGGAGCAGACCTTACTGCAGCCTTCCAGTAGTTACAGGGAGTGGATAAACAGCAGAGAAGCTGACTTTTTACATGGTCTGATAGTGACAGGACAAGGGCTTTAAACTAAAGGGAGATTTAGATTAGATATTAGGGAGAAATTCTTTACTCAGAGGGCAGTGAGGCCCTGGCACTGCTGCCCAAAGAAGTGTGGGTGCACCATTCCTGAAGGTGCTCAGGGCCAGGCTGGAAGGAGTCCTGGGCAGCCTCATGGGGGCAGCCAGCCCACGGTAGAGGGCTGGAACATAATGGACTTTAAGGACTCTTTCAGCCTAAGCCATTCTATGATTTCTGCCAGTTAAACACCTCGTTTTCTTTGCCTGCCTTGCCCTTGCACTGTACCAATTACATCATCACACGTGCCAGACAATTGCATAAGAATACAGCCATGTAATTACAGCATGACTGTCACTGTAAACAGCTCACTGTGGTCAAATCCATCAGCTGTGTTGCAGCTGCACCGAACAGCCCCATCCAGCCTGGTGTGTTTTCTCCCACTTTCTACTGAACTTAGGAAGGAGGAAACCCTTCCCTTTGGAGTGGGATGCTTCTTGCCTGGCCGTTCCCCTCACTGCAGTGGTTTATGTGCTCCCAGGGCCGCACTGACGTTGGTCTCTCCCTGCACAGGCATCGTGATCATGATGGCGCTCTGCGATGAGGTGGATGTGTATGAATTTCTCCCTTCTAAGCGGCAGACGGACATTTGCCACTACTACCAGAAGTTTCACGACCGTGCCTGCACCATGGGAGCTTACCACCCTCTCTTGTTTGAGAAAAACTTGGTGAAGCATTTAAACCAAGGCACCGATGAGGACATCTATACTCACGGGAAGGTTACTTTGCCTGGCTTCCGAAATGTACACTGCTAGCAAATCAGTTTTTATTGTCTTTAGACTTCTGCCTCGACCGTCGAAGCACTTTGAAAATCAGGGTTGTCACGTTCATTAGGTCTAAGCACTGGTGTGTTTTGACAGCTCTTCCACCTTGCGACGCTTAGGACTCTTTGGCATAGCTTCTCCAAACTGGAAGGCAGTGCAATACGTTGTGGTACATCCACACAGTGTCTGTGTGAGCCTCTGCAATAAACGTCTTCCTCGTGGGGCTGGGCTCATGCAGCCGGTGGAGCCTTTGGCTCAGCTGATGATGCTGTATGGGAATCACAGGAGATGCTTTCTAAGCAGAGACTGCACAAGGCTGAATCAAGTGCTGATAAAGTTCAGCTTGCTTCAGAGGGGTTCTGGCAGCTGAAAGCCTGATCTGCTGAGAAACAAGAGACATTCTTTGACACTTGTTCCCATCGCCCTGGAGCTCTCTGTAGCAGTGATTTAAGGAATCACTGTTAAAGCTGGGTACTGATTAGCTCAACTCCTAGTCCACAATATTTGATTTTACCATTAGAATAAGCAAGGCAACTGCCTTTCAAAATACAAGGCTTTTAAATCATCCGGGTGGCATTTTTGACATGTGATAAGGGAGGCAATTCATGATTCAGGAATTTCTGCAAGATATTTTTAGGCATTTTAATGGAGGTTTTTTGTTTTAATAATTTTAATCAAGTTTTATTGACCATTTACTTTTCCAGTACAGTGTCATGTTTGGTACAAAAGCAGCTGTATTTTGAACATGTTTTGGTGGTGGTGTTGAAAAGCACAGATGGGAAAACTCACTGGAAGCTGGTACTTCTTTCTAACTCTCTGCTAATCTACCTCTGTAATTATTGGCAAATTGTCTTCTGTCTTGTCTCCAGTAACAAAAAAGCCACATAGCAGCTGGATGGATGAGATGCAGCTCTCTACAAGCTAAGCAGGGCCATTCTCATTGCTGTTGTGTGCTTTCTGAATGCATGGCGAGCAGATACATTGCCTCCATTCTTCATCAGCGGTGAGGAAGGAGAGAGGGCTCTGCTCCCCTTGCTGGAACTCAGGCAGAAGGGAGCAGGGCACCTTTTCTCTCTCATGTGGCCTCATGGTGGAAGCAGCAGCTCTGCAATCTGTGTGTCAATGAGAACACCTAGTCCTTTTCCATACTGATGTATTCCTTGGTTATCTGTAAAGAAAACCTCTTCTTCTCTTGTTTTGAATAAATCCTGTGAAGTCACTGGCCCATTCTTACCTTGGTGAAACCAGTGTAAATATTGTTCGTGGGGCCTTGTGCCAGAGCAGGTGGGAACTGCAATGTGCTCCTTTTGGTGAGCAAGGGGCCCTTATCTGCTCCTTGGTGAGTGTTCTTTGTTGGATCTGTCACTGATAGAGACGTGTTGGGGCTTTTCTGTTTGATTTTATAAGTATGGCCCTTACTATTGCTATTGTCCAGGAGCACTTCTGTCTCATTAGGCATTTGGTTTCTTTCCTTATGCTGAGCTGTTAGGGAAAGATCTTGGAGTTTCTCCTGCACACAGCACTTTACTGCTGACTTTGTTCTGTGGGTGGTGAGCAGACCTGGTTTGGGCAAAGGTGGGAAATGAACAGAGAAAAGCTGACCTCTGGGATGGTTTGGCAAAACGTATTTCTGGTGCAGTTTCTGTCCGTGTAAGTCTGACAGCAAGAGGAGATGCAGCTTGTAAGGACATAATGCTGAATTTACCTCCTGACTTATTTTCTTCATGAAGCTGAGTATGTTAGCTAGCATAAGAGGATGCATGTGGATGAGTACCTTCTTGATGCAGCTGCTTTTGAATTCAGAAGCCCAGCAGCAGAAGGGAGACCCTGCCATGCTGTCAACGTGACACTGAAAATGATTTTCAGTGTGATACAGAATTGGATGGGGAGGGAGAAGGGGAGGAGCGAAGGAAGTTGACTGAAAGTGCTGTGGTTCGCTGCAAGTAACTTCTGACAGAAACTAGATCTCTTTAAACAGAAGCAGATACTTCCCAAAGTGCAATGAACTTGTTTTGCTGTCTGCATGCCAGTGCTGAGCGTGCAGCCTGTTTTGAAGGCCAGCATGCTTTGAAAGCTGTCTTTCTGGGAACAAACCCAGCCTGAAGTGCCTTTATTTCCATTCATGCCGAAATCTTGCAGTGCTTTTTCTGCCTGGCCCTGGAGTCCTTTACAAAAACAGTAGTACAGCACTTCCAGGAGCCCACACAGTTATAAACACTTGAAAAAAGAAGCTTTTCAGTAGATGCTGATGGATGTTTTTCATGTTAGAAAAAGATTTAGCCTGGGCATCTGTAATTTGCAGTTGCAAAGAATTCTGACATCTGACGTGGGTTGGTAAAGATGCTGGACTGGAAATCAACTTGCAGTGACAGCAGGAGCTCCAAGAATTGCTGTTGCAGACAGCTATAGGTGGCAGAAACCATCTCAGGGTCTTCTTGGAGAACAGGGACTTGGGAGGAGGCCTTCAGGGCTGGGTTGGGTGGAGCGCTGGGCACCTCATCTGGTGGGTGGCAGGGGGAGACACTGGGTGGCCTTTGAGGTCCCTCCCAGCCCAAGTCATTCTATGGCTTTATGATAGGATTGGTGGGGTCATGGGTATCTGCACATGAAAGGAAACAGGACCCTTCTCTTTGGTGGTGTGGTGAGATGGGTGACTTGCTGTGCCTGTGCTGTGGCATCGGGGCTAAGAGAGCCAGCAGCAGGGGGTGGTTGGTTGGATGTTCCTCTTTATTTTTGCCCCTTGTTGTACAATACAGAAGCAGCATCTGTGGTAGAAAATGTACTCTTAGTGCAGTGGGGAAAAATAGCAAATGCATAGCTTTTGGTGGTGTGTGTGCAGGAGGAAGGCTATTTTCAAGGCTATTTTCAGCACTGTTTACCATGAAAGGACAAAAAGAAATGTCTTTAAATTCAGTTCATCAGTTTTTTGACAGAGCTGTTATATTAACCCAAGTGTGTGCTGTCCAGGAGTGGGCAGGTCACATCCACAGAGACAGCCTGCAGGGCTTCCTGGGGCTTGAGGGGTCCAGATCCAGTCCTTAAGTTCAGGCAGTAAGCTTTGGGAGTTTGAGAGGAAAGGAATCGTGGAGTCACAAAATCACCAAGTTGGAAAAGACCTCTAAGGTCATCCGGTCCAACTGGAATCACTACCATGTAGGCAGCATCTAGCTATGCTTTCCTTTTGTGCTTGTTCAGACATCACCTAGCTAACTCGGTTAGGAGAGGTTATCCTAAGAGACTTCAAGACTTGGCCACGTGACAGAGTTTTGGGAAGAAATGTGAGTATGCAAAGAGAAAATGTAAACCATAACTGGTAGAAAACAGCATCTTGTAAGCTGACATTGAATTCCCACATCTCAGCTCTCGTGTTTGGCTGTTATTAGATGGATCTTTTTATGGGACTGAGGTTTGTTTTCAGGAGCCCAAAGCTGATCAGTTCTGCAGGCTGTGCAGAAAAAGCCCTCAGCTCTCTGGATACAGGCAGTCCTACTGCATGGGTAGCAGAAGAAATAATACAGAAATACAAATTGTTTTTTTTTTTCAGCTGACAGCCTTGAAGCACTGAAAGTTTGTCACAGTTTGGAACTGTGTTAAGAACAAAAGAGCCTTTTTGAGACTGAAAGTTGATATGGTTTTATCCTTTATTCTTTTATTCTTTTACCTTGAGGAATCAGAGCCTATCAAAATACATGGCTTTCATCCGTTTTCTAAAGTCAACAGTGAATGCATGCCATCCTGGGACCCTGCTGGAACAGGTAGTAGGAGATCTCTGGAGATGGGCCAGGTCCTACTTGTATGCTGCAAAGAAGACACATACGTAAGTGTGCTGCTCAGGATTTGATTTTCATTTTGGCAAAGGTCACAGCAGCACCCCTGCTCCTGTAAGAAACAGCACTGGACTCGAATGTATTTGATAGATGGGTGTGATGAGCAGCCAGGTTAGCCATCCCATCCACCCCAACCCTGTCTCATTTCATGTCCTCTCTGGGAGAACAGTGGTTCTTGTCACTAAATTCAGGAGCAGTTGGCAATGCCTGACTGTCTCCTGGCTTAAAGGTTTTGACTGTGATGAGGTCACGTATCAGAGGGCAGCAAAGCCCACAGCCGGTTCATGTTTTGCTCCCAAGGAGGTCTGAGGCTGCAGGGCCTTTGCTGCAATGCTGCATGTTGCAGTGCTGCTGTGAGCATTGAGTTGGTGACATCGGTCTGACCATGCACCTAAGGCACCCCTCAGGAGTCACTGCTTGCTCAAAGCACGGGCTGGAAAGTCCCACACCACCTCTTGCTTAACTGCAGGTTAAAAATTTGCTCTTTATTTACCTGCTGATGTACCTCATGCTTCAAGTATGAGGGCTCTGGCCGGGCTGAAGCTGGGACAGGGTCCCCAGGAAGCAGGCAGCTGGACAGCCCTCGCTGCAGCTCATCCCATGATGGGAGAAGGTGCTCGCTCTGACAGCGTGGTTTTCACTTGCCAAGCACTAAAAATGAAAAACCTTGACAAGTATATGGTAAAAGTCAGCAGGAAATTGCATTTTCTGTGAGAAGGGGAGCGCTGTGAATTGGGTTTCAGGAAATGATATGTTACCAATGCCACTCCTGCAGCTCAGCGCGCCGGGTCCTGGCTGGCAGCCATCGGTGCCTAAAGTCAGTGCAGTTTTGCTGCAGGGTTAGTATGTAAAAGCTGTTTCACTGAACTGAATACACAACAGAAATCCTGCAGTGTCTCAGGATTAGTTTCCATTCACAAACCCGAGGAGCTCCGTGCCTGCTGCGTTAACCTGAGCGAGATGCTCCATGCTGATGTGCCACAGTGCTCCTCACATAACCAGGCTTATGGTGTTCAGTGTCACTTAAGGAGTCTGCTCCTGCTCTGATAAGACTGCTGGCTTTTATTGCCCCATCAGGTGTACATACACCTGTGTGAGAGGAAGAGGCAAGAAGCTGGCTGCCCTCTTCCGCACTACAGGTATGCAGGAGATGTGCTGGGATATGGGGACAGGAGCCCAGGTCCTGTCTGTTGGCCATCACTTGGCAAAGTACAGCCATTTTAGTACTCATCTCAGCCATTTCAATATGTGCAGGAGGGGAGAGCCATGTTCACATCCTTTTTTTTCCCCTAATTTTCTGGCACGCTTTCTCCCTGGAAGCCGGAGCTATTAGCATTTATTCTCTCAGGACACTATGGCTCTCTTCAGCTCTGAGTCACTTTTCCAATTACAAATTAATTTATCCAGCATTGCTACTTGCTGCGATGAGCAATAATGAGAAACACTCTTATCTTGAACTGAAATGGGCTAAAGGGAAGAAGGGATGTACGTGTGGTGTGTCTCCGGGCAGCTGGATGTGTGTGTTTATTGCAGGAAGCAATAAGGGCAGAGAGCTCAGGTGGAATCTGTCTGGAGCTGCAGGGCAGTGCTGGAATGCGACGGTGACCCAAAGCCAGAACTGAGGGCTGACCCAGGGAGCTGCAGGCTCCAAGCTGGTTGTGGAGGAAGGTGCTGTGCTGCCTGCCTGCACCTCATGCTCACCCTGCAGACAAACCTCTGCCTCGATGGCTGCTGCTGTCTTCTGCCTGGGAGCTGGAAGACTTGTTCCCACAGGCCTGGATGGGTTTTTGTGCTTCGTGTCTTAATTGCTTCATCCTTATCTGGAAATGAATTTGGAGAAGCACAGCTAAAACAAACATCCAATCTTGTTCTTGGAAACACCGATGTCTGTTTGCCAGATATGTCTGTGTCCTTCCAAGTTAATGAGCAACGCTCTGAGGCAGCGTGGGGTTGCACCAAATGGAAAGTCAGGTAGGTGGAGGCCTGCAAAATGCCATGGGGATGGTCCAGCTCAGAATGAGCAGGGTCTCTGCATGATGGGCAGCTGTAGGGCCATCTCTACAGGTGTTCTTCTTTCATGTTCAAAGCCTCAGGCCAACAGTAAGTTGTAAAATAAACAATAAATCCTATTTTCTGCCTTAGGAAGTCAGTCAAGTGAAGCTACATTTGCAGTGTAATGTAGTAGTTTAACCTTCTGGGTTTATTTCAGAATTTTAAAGCTGAGTGTGTGTCTGTATCTGGGTTAAACAGTCCCAGCAAATGGGTTTTATCTGAGTACACCACGGTGGATTCTGGCAAGTAGAGTGGATTTGGTCTGTGACTGCTTAACCACTGTAGTTCTGCTTGTGGATGGTTTGTTTCGTTTTGTTCTTCAAGTGGTTCTTCCCAGGCTGAAGAAAAGCACGACTTCTAGTACACAGCTTAATGAAAGGCTTGGGAGGACCCAGGGAGCTCTTCTGGGAGCAGTCAAATGCTCTTCCGATTTTAATTATCACCGTGATTCTCAGCAAAGGTAAGGAAAGCAAAGTTCTTCAGCCAATGTTGCTTTATTGTCACCATGCTCCAAATAAGCATTGGTAGAACTCCTGAATATTTCCATGCTTTAGTTGATAGGCTGCAGGCAGTCACCAACAGTCGTCATTCGTCTTTCTTCATCTGGAGGTGTTGCAAATGCCAGAGACTTCATTCTCAGGGATGATATGAGGAAAAACACACCAAGACTTTCTTTCCTTCCTGCCTTTGAGCCTGTGAGGGGTTTTTGTGGGTCTGAAGCCCTGCTGTAAGAGCTCACAGCAGCTGGAAGTGTAATCACTGCAGCTCAGTGCCCCCTGAGGCATTAGGGCACAGCCCAGAGGAGTTTAATGGCCTTGGGGATGGTTTTACCAACTCATGAACAAATATGGGCTTATAGGGCAAGTCACAATACCCTCCTGCAACAGGGGAAGTCCAGATATTTACCAAACCTAAATGAGTTATCTTGGCTTTTTTTTTTTTTCCCTCTACCATAATATATTTCAGTTGTAAGATAGCCATTTCAAGATAAAAGCCAGTATTTTACTTGTTGGGGGGCTGCAGTAGGAAGCACACAACTAGCAAGTGCTCACTGCTCCCCGTATGGTGCACAAGGGATGGTTTGAGCCTGACATGCTGTGCGTCCCTGAGCTGGGCCCCCACGTGCAGCCCTGCCTGTGGCACAGCCCTCAGCTTTGGATAGGGCTATGTCAGAGCATGGAAAAAGATTGTGAAACCTTCTGCTGAGATATTTGAGACCTCAGTGTTTTTCTTGCTAATTTTGAACCCGTGAGATGTTTCTCATGGCCTATTTATAGAGCAGCTTGCTCTCAGAAGGCCCTGCTCTGCAGAGCAGGCCTGAGAATCTCACCCAGAGACATCGGTCAGCACAGCCATGGTGCTGTGCTGCAGCTCATACATGCAGGGTCCAGCCCCAAGGCACACGGATGGACGCTGAAGGTGACATTGGCGGGAGGGCAGTAGAGATTGAACCTTCCCATCAACATCCCATTGCATTTTGCTGCTGTGTGACAGATGGCAGCAAGGAGGCAGTCTGACAGAATGGCATCTGACGTGCGAGTGCGCATGAAGCAAAGCTGTGTCATTGAATTCTCCCATGCTGGTGAAAATGCACAGCTGGAGGTGGTAACTGTGTAGGAAAAAATAGTGTTTTGTAGCTGAGAATTGGCTCTATCGAAGAGTGCTGCTGTGCTCTTTGTATCTATTGTAGTTTCTGCATAAATAATTAGGAGGCGTTACTTTTGGAGCAAACTGTGTATTCTTCGGACACTGAAGGTGCTGAAAAGCAAATAAGAGCGCATGCTTGCCTCCTTGTCAGCCATCCCACAGTACGCAGCTTGTTACACTGCTGGTGAATGCTAATCTCAAATTTGGATTGGGTTCTCACTAATTGATCTGCTCCCAGGAAATCACTGCTGTGCTGTCGCTGGTTGCTGGCTGCCCCTGCTCTGCTGTGTTTGTGTGCTCCTCAGGTATTCTGTCCGTGAAGCAGTGGTTACATGGGCTTTGGGGCTGCCTTTCCAACCCCTCCTGCAAGAGGAGAGCACAGGTAAGGCTCTTATCAGCCATCTCTGTAGTTACGGACCAGGAGTCTCTCTTATCTCTTTATCCTTCACGTAGCCCTTGCCTGGAGGCACTTGACACAGAGGTTACTTTATCTGGTCTGCTCTCTGGATCACAGAGTTCTGAACAATAACAAAGAGGGGAGGCAGAGGCAAGCCTGAACTAGAAGTCAGATCAGAAATACTGAGAAATGAGGGAAACAAAAACTGCATCACATAACCAGGGATCCTGGCTGCCATGGGGCCTGCGCTGCCCTGCTCAGCATCCAGCCCTGCCTTGCAGAGACCCAGCAGGGATTCTGCAGGAGGGAAACCCCTCTGCTTGGGGCTTTAGCTCTGACTGGGGCATTGCTGGCATGGGCCAAGAAAACCACAGTCAAGCCAAGTACACAGCTAACCAACCCCCATCCCTGCAGGTGCTCAAGGCAAGGGCAGCTGGATCTGGTGCCTGATTTCACGGTATGCAGCTTGCCCCCAGCAGGGGGTGATCTTTAAGATTCTCCCAACCCAAGCCATTCTATGACTCTATGATAGTTTATAGCTGGCCTAAGGGTTGTTTGACATGGGTAAATCCAGTTTAATTTGGCTGCCTGCTGCATCAGAATAATCTGTCTAGCAGAAAGGTGAATAAAGCAAGCATCTGTGGAGATGGGAACTGCTCCACAGGGTCTGTGCTGGTTAATGCAGAGATCCTTCCAACCCATCGATGCATTACTAATGGCCTGTGATTTCTGAGCTGCCTCCATTGATTTAGCTGATGTCTCACGTGTTGGAAGTTATGCACAGCTGACTTTGCAGGGTGAAGGCTGTGGTCATGGACATCCAGAACAAGATGGTGAGTGGAGGTTTAATCAGCAGGAGCAGCTCTCAGTGGTGGGATGCTTTTAACGGTGGGCAGCAGGAAATCCTCTTTGGTGTTTCAGGCAGTTTCCTGGGGGAGTGTGTATTAAAAATAAATAAGTAAGGGAGAAAGAAAATGTTGCTCATACAGCAGTGAAAAGCAGGGAGCTCTCCTGGGGGCTGAGCGCAGGCAGAGGCAGCAGCACATCTTCCTCATCCTCCTCTGAGAAGCGGCAGCAGCCTGAGCTGATGGACGGCCTCATGGAAACATTTTGCTTGCTGGGAATTTCTCATGCTGCAATGGAAACACACCCCCCTCCCCTCTCTCCCTCCCCCCTTGCTGCCAGACTTAAAATCAGAGGTATACACGAACCTATAGAGAAGTTAAATAGAGCAGAATCAAAGCTTCCCTAGCAGGCAGCACTCACCTGTGAGTAAGTATCGCATTTCCAGCAGGTGATCTGAGTTCTGTATGATAGTTTCCTCATGCTCCAATTTTATGTATTTATTTATTTATTTTTAATTCTATTTAGCCACTGGTGTAAGGCTTACTTTAGGGCTGGTGTAAGGCTTCACTCAGGCCGTGTGGTGGAGCAGCTGGGTTGTGGCCTGTGAGTGGGGATGCCGCAAGGGAAGAAGAGGTGTTTGCATCACGAGCACTGGACCTCAGGGCTTTGGGGAAGAGGCGCTGTATTGAATTCCTTTGGTTGTTTTAGGAAAGGAAACCTGTAGGACCCTTTGTTCCTGCTTCAGGTGAGGTCAGAAAGGCAAGCAAACCTAGACCATGCAATATTCCCTTTACTTTGTAAGGATTTTCTCTTTTCCTAAAAAAGACCTCGCAGTTTTCAATCTCATACTGACAGGGAATGGTTTTGCAGGTAAGCAAGGCAGGTTTGAGTTTCCTTGCCAGCAGTCAGAAAGGATTATTTTCATCCTGCAAGGCCAGGAGGTTTTGCTATCCTCCCACTTCTGCACTTCTCCCTGAAGCATTTTTGCTTTCAGATATGGGACTTCCACGGTCAGTGAGGGAAACTTGAGACCTGCTGGGCAGATATTGGTACTCAAGGCACGTGCAAAGGACCTGTGCAAAACTTAACGAGGCTTCTACTTGGATTTTGTCTGGGCAACTTCCAAGGGGAAAGTGAGTGCACAGGTCTGGCCCAGGAGGCTAGTTCTTTACAACTGCTCTAGGGGAGGTCAGAAAACCAGCCCAAGTTTATTGCAGCACAGCGTTCATGTGGTGAGGCAATGGATGGTATGGGCAGGAGAAGGATGAGAGGCTGATGCAGCAAACTGTAAGAAGAGGTTTAAATAGAGGTCACTGTGGGCATAGTAAATTCCTGATTGATACTGTTACTACACACTGTGCAGAAACAACACAGTCACATTGCTGTGAAAATACACAGTATTGGCTGCAGTGATTGCTTGGTGGTATCCAGAACCAGAGGGAAAGAAAGTTCTTCAGGATGGTGAACACTGCTGCTGTTAGAAGTCAGCTTCGGAGGGCTGGTGAGGCAAAAAGTCACAGCAGTGCTGCTGTGTCTCTGGAGAACTTCAACCTCTCAGCCCTCGCAGGGTGCCACGAGGAACTGGATGGATGGCAGGGATCTGCATGATGCCAGGTAGCCAAGCTGCTGCTGGCGTCTGGGTTTCTTTACACCCAAGAAGGCAGTTACCAGGCCCCTCTGAGTTTTATAAATCATAGAAACATAGAATAATTATGGTAGACAATGACTATGAACATCACAGCTTGGCAATAGCACCTCCTGCAAGGCCCGGCAGCCCCCCAGGCTGCGATCACTGCAGCTGGAGGCTTTCTGGCTGATGCTGCAGGCAGACAAAGCCCAGTTAGCATCAGGGAGCAAAAATGGAAACTGATTTAAAAATAGTTGAGATTAATTTGAGGAACAAAAACATACCCCACTTATTCTTCAGATTGGGAAACCTTTCTGGAAGGAAATGAGCACGCCTGCAGGCTGCGGGCAGGGGGCTATGGGGGCTCCAGCAAGAGCAGCTGCACATTTCTTCCATGACCACAGAATTCTTGGCACTTGGTTTCTTGTCTGGGACAAAGTGTGATTTTATTGGTAGTGGAACACCTTATGCACAGGGAAAAATACAACAGCCTTTGGAGGGCTTTAGATCTTCCTGGTCTCTTGGCTGCACTATGGGAGGGAGGGACCAGCTCACAGGATTGGGAAAGATCTGTCGTCAAGTTTAACCAGCGCCTGGCCCAGCCAAGCCCACTGCCAAACCACATCCCCATGTACCATGCCCACACATCCCTTAAACAGCCCCAGGGATGGAGCCTTCACCACCTCCCTGAGCAGCCCATCCCAACACCTGTTTCCTCACATCCTGCCACTCGCTGCCTGAGAAAGGAGACTGCATGAGATGAGCACTGCTGTGAGCATTTGTGATGTGTGCGATGTCTGGTGCCCCCAAAACTCCTGCACCCATTTAGAAAAGGACTGAAAAGTACCTCTGCTGTGTGAAGAGCAGGATCTCCCCTGTTCTGCACCCTTTGCAGATGAAAACACCCGGGGTTCCTTAGAAGAATTGAGTTTTGAGGGCAGGACTTTGCTGAAGCCTTTGAAAGAAGGTGATGGCCGTGGCACCTGCTTAAGGAACTACTGTCATTTTCCTTCTCACCCCTCCTCCTTGGTTGAGTCGATCTGTATTTTAGCCACAAGGTGGCACACGGTCCTTCCCTGGGAGATCAGAACGGGATCACAGGACAAACGGTTTTTGTTCAGATACCCGGAATTCAGGCTGAGCCACTGCTGTTCCCAAAATAAAGCCCAGGCAGACAATGCCTAGGACAGCTCAAGTCATTCTTAGGGCATGGCGGAGGGAACACCTGAACCTTATCTTGTGCCAGTTCACAGAACCTCACTGCTGTTACCCTGGTGCTGGAAGAATAGAGGCGATTTCCAAATTGATGCTTTGGTGCTGGATTTTTATTTGTTTGATTTTTTACTTTCAAAACCCATGCACGGGTGCCAGGCTGATGTCTGGCTTTGGCTAGAGGGAGCCTTGTCACCCCAGTAATTCCCAACAGCCTCTAACAGCAACAACAGTCCTCAGGTGAATGAAGGCAGCAGCACTGTGCAAATTACCTTCTCTTTCTTATCCATAATAAGACAGGTAATAATCCTCCTACTGGACTAATTACACCCAATGAAAACAACTCCCACTGACAGTATTTGAAGAATAACCACTTACATGAAGAAGAGTGAACAGTGATTGTTATTTTGTACCTGGCTCTCCTGCCCCATCTATTGTGACCACAGTAAATCTCAGTGTAATTAATCACAGAGGATTAAACGCTGCAGGGGAAGGAGCAGGAAATTATGTAAAGACAAAACTCCGGTTGGCTTTGACTCGCCATAAATTTGGGTGATCTGTCTCAAAGAATACATTTCCTAGTCCGCCTTCTGTGGAATAAATCTACCCAATTAGATTTGTTTCCATGAGAACTGTACAGGTAGGGAAGACCGGAGTATTCCCAGGTGTGTATGGAGCTAATCTAGAAAGGCAGTGGCTGTGGATGAGCTGGGTTGGCTCCTCAGGTATTTGAGAAGCAGAAGAAAGCACACAGATGCCTCAGCAAGCAGCAGAGAGGGGAGGGCTTGAGTACTCATCTTTGAAAAGCGGAAACCAACCTCAGAGAAACTGAAAATTCAAGTGTGTCTGTATCAAAGCAGAAAGAAGGTGTTAATTTAGCACTGAGGGCTAGCAGTAGAAGGGTCAAGATCCTTAAATTTCAGGTCTACCACCAGCCTTAGAGGCAAGAGGTCTCCAAGGAGAGATTCCACTCTGTTCTCTCTCCAATTCTGAGGGCTTCACTTAGTAAACATTTTCCTGCCATTAACCTCTGCATTAGTTGCCCTATAACAGGTCAGAGCATGGATCATCAGAGAGGGTTGATAATAGGCTGTGAAAACAAAGGAACACATTAATGGATTCTTTCCTGTCTCTTTCAAAACCCATTAAGGCTTCTCTAAGTGTGCTAAAAGCCAAAATGCCCCCTGCACTCAGGGGGCCGCAGTCATTTAATGTCTGAAATCTGAAGAAATGACTTCTTCAGATACACATCGCAAAGCCTCTGCCAGGCTGCCATTTGTTAGCTTACCAGATCACTTCTTGCACTCCTAGCCACCAACCAGGCACCCACGCTGAGCTGACACCAGCTGCCCCTTACCCTATGGAGGGTGCCCATGTGCCACTAATGGCTCTCCTAGTGCTGCCCTGTGTGGTTTGTGATCATCCCAAGTGCTCCTTTGTGGCAGTTCTCTGGGGGATTGCCCTTCTGCTTGGGTGCAAGCAGTGCAGCTTTGGCGTGGGCAAAGCCCTTTGGCTCAAGGCACCAGCAATGACCTGGCCAGACCCAGGGCCCTGAACTCCTGCATTCCCATCCTGAAATAAGATTACTCCTGGTGCTCTCTCTCTCACTTTGCAAGGGGAAATCAGCAGCAAGCCCAGCATAACTCTTAAGTGGAAGAAAAGCCCTCCAGCTCAGCCACATTTTTGCACTTCTGGTACAAAGTCCAACAACTCTAGAGGCAGCATTTTCTTGAAGTGCAAGAATCCATAACCTGGAAAGCTCATTGCTTCTTGTGCCAGGTTTTGGCCGATGGCAGCAACGCCAAGAATCAGTTTGGAGAGCTGGGGGTATTGAGAACCCCGGGATTGCTTTGTACTTGCAAGGCATAAAAACATCCCTGACATGGCTTGCAACTCTCCTGCAGTAGTAGGATGTGGTATTGCTCTAAGCAGCAGGGCTTAGAGAGCAGCAAGCATCCAAATGTCATGGGAAACATCACTGCCCACACACTGCAGGGCTGTCCAAGTCCAGGAGAGGCTGCAGGTCCCCACTGAAAACCCTGAGCTGCTAACAGTGCTATTTTCCACTGAGCGTGGCCACTTGTTCCAGCATCCAACAGAATGATTAGAAAAGCAGTAGTGTTAATTAGCTACTCCTAAACAGACTGGAAGGAAGATGAAATCCATTAGTGGTTTAGAGGAAAAGCAATTCAGTGACTGGGAATCAGGAGAGCAAGGTAAGAGGTTTCCTGTGAGAAAAGGTTTGCAATGAAACATAATTGAGTGGTTCCTTTTTTCCCTCTTCCACAACCCATTGAATTAAGCATGTAACTAAGCTGAGCTGATTGCTTCTCTGCCTTAAGCGTGGTTTTTGGTGAGATTTACTGGCACCAACCATTTCTTTATGCCAAAAAGTCAGCCCAGCAATGAAAGTGCCACTGGGGATTGGTATCAATGCAAGGGGCACAAGGTGCACCTGCAATTGCTGTGGGTACATGAATTTTGGTAATGGCAAAGGAAATGGGGCACTTGGGGTGAACCTGGAGAAAGTGGTGGTGGTTTCTGCTGGGGAAAGCAGTCCTCTCAGCTCCCTTTATCAGTGTGTTAGCTAGGCTGCTGTACTTAGACATCACATAGACAGCCTGGGATGTTCAGGTGGAATTAAGACAGCTCTCTTGCTGCTCCCACTCTCTTCCTGGACAATACTTCACCTTCAGCCATCCCCAGCCAAGAGGACTGATGGGATGCTTCTGCATTTCAGCCACCCACAACAGTTTCCCTGCCCCGATACTGCAATGAATGGCTATTTTAAACAACGGACAGTGGGAAGAGGTGAAGGTTCAGGAGCCCAAATAAGAGGCTGTTGTGGTTATTACAGCAGCAAAGCTTGGGCCGATTTAGCAGGCACTTCACTTACACCGAGTACAGCCCTGCCCCCAACAGGCAGCCGATGGCATCGAGGTCATGAGAAGACGTTAATCTGCAATCTCACCATCTGTATCGCTAGCATCTGGAAAATGTATTGCGGCCAGACTCTTGCACAAGGGAACTGAAGTGAAGTTTGCTGCTTTCCTGAGTAAGAAATTGCGGTCAAAGGCTCTCACACAGGGGAAGTCTCAGTGCGAGGCAGATGAAGCCCCCAGGCACCTTTTCCTTGTTACATGGGATCCAGCACACGGCAGTTTGATGGCTCTTCCCTGCACTCCCTGGCTCCTGCAGCAGTTGCTCATGGAGAGCAGTGCTATGAGCTGGATGGCATCCTCTTCAGCAGATTTGCTGCCCAAGTCTTGTTCCTTCTTTCTAGAAAGCGCAGAGGTCTTCACATGAGACTCCATGAAAGGCACATCTATGCTGTCTTGACTCGACTACACAAAGCTGTCTTGATTACAGGAAGGGAATTGGGAGAGGAGCCATTGGTGTTATGAGGTCAGTGGCTTTGTGTCGCACTGCCTCCAGTTCTCCATGTCTCACCTGACATGGGTGTCAGGGACTCTGGAAGCCAACACATCCAAGCAGCAGAGCATAGAGCTGAACTTCCCAAACCACACTTTCCCCACGCTGTGTCCACACAGAGGGCACATATGCCTCTCTCCCAGAGGCTCTGCCCTTCTGCCACATCCACGCTCTCTATTGCGTTGTGCTATTCTGTTGTGCTCACTGTGTGTGCACTCAGTACAGCTCCAGAAAAAAACAACAGTAGATACTTAGAAGCATGCTTCCCTATGCCAAAAAAACAGAACACACATGAACAACTCAGTCTGATTGCTGACATATTACACTTCACAATGCATCACCCAGCAGGCTCAGGGCAGCACCAGTTGCTTTGAATCCACTTATTCCAATTGCAGAGTTTGATTATATTGAACACTTACTAGCATGTACAAGAAAAAAAATCTGTTGCCATTGGCTGGTGTCATCACCCAGCCCTGGCAAAGTCCTTCTACATCCAGAAGATTGTACAACAACATAGCCTTCTGTATTATAATTATAGGACTAGATCTTCATGGTTGAAGTGTGGGAAGGAATAGAAATAAGGCAGAGGATGTTTGCTTTGCTGCCTTGTTAAAGGTGGTACAACCAAAGGTCACTCAGTGTGTCACATGAAGTTTGACATCATCCCACGTAGGAATTCCTCCTGTTTCACACCACAACCAAAACCACACTGTCTAGTCTTGCACAGTGCACTATATTTTATCAACACAAAAACAGGTGTGATGTGCTAGCATCCTTCCATCCTAGGATGTGGTATGAGGCTGAAGAAAGTGTAAAGAACTGAGGAGCTCTTTAAAGAAAAAGAGAGTGGATTTTTCTGGTTTTGTTTCTTGTAACAAAGTTGTCCATATCTCAGAACAGGCAGACTACTCCTAGTAAAGCTCACCTGGGATTCAGTAGGCAAAAGTCCTGCATCACTGTCTTCTTGGCAGTAAATGGCTATAGTACTATAGCCCAAGTTATAACCTACAGCTGTACGGACAGGAAGCTTGCAGGGCCTTTTTGAGTGCCCTCAAAGGACCAGAGCCCCTGCAGGGAAAAGTCTCATTGTTGTGAATTTGTAGGAGCTGAGACTGAAGCCTCTTGTTTGGCAACCAACCCAGCAGACCCATTGCAGGGCCGTAATGCTATAATATGATGGAAAGTACAGCAATAATAACAGAGCAGCAAAATTTGAGACTACAGCAAATAAGAACAAATCCAAATGCAGCAGCAACAAATACAGAAACAAAAGAAAAAAAACTGCTTACCTTTAGAAGACCTCAAGTCTTCTAGCAAGATACCCTCACCTCCTATACCAGCCCTTAAATGAGGTCTGGGAAGGGCTGGATCCTGGCTCCACCCTTCCAATCACTCAAGTACACTGCATGCACCTGAGCTCCCCTGGGTTGGCCCTGCCTTCCACCAGGTGCTCAATCACTGCTTCAGGCCATGACTTAGCATTTCTGCTGCCTGCCCTCAATGGATGGGAGCATAGGGCAGAGCAGTTCTGTGACTGCTAAGTACATAACAGTGACCACATTATTGAACAACTGCCAGCACTATTTTTCTACTGGTTTAAGTAGAGAAAAGTCAGTGGTGTTTTCAGTAGAAAACTCAAAGACCTTCTAGGCTCATTGACCTCAGCATGTTGATCAGCGCGTTGATCAGCATGTTTACATGCTTGCTCCTTTTCTAGCTCTCAGGGGAGAAGCTCTCTGTTCTCCTCAGCTCAGAGCAGTTCTCCCCAGCACCAGGGCTGCCGTATGGCCACAGTGGGTCACTGATCCCAGGTGCAGGCTGTCCCTTGGCCTTCCACTGCACTGTGCCTCGCGATGGACAGGACTTCTCCCCAAAATGGCCTTCAGGACCCCACAGGTAGACCTGTGGACAGGACACGTGCCCACACCGTGAGAGCTCCTCATCCTGCAAGAGCTCCCCACCGTGCAGTGAGACACCACAGCCACATGTTGGTGGGTGACAGCTGTGCAACCTGTGAGTCACTGCCCTTCCTGTCCCACTTTGCATGGCAGAGTTCATGCCTGAGCACACACACTGGGGTGAGTGTGGGCACTACCAGCTTGGAGACAGCCAAGGCTGAAGGCTTTGCTTTCCCCACAAACACGGTCAGCAGGAGAAAGCAGAGCACTTGTGCCCACCTGGCTGGAGAGGAGACCTCTTTGGACCTGGTGAATGGTGAGCGCAGCTACAGCAAATTGCTGCTTTCAGCCTGGTGTCATCATTCTACTGCTGAAACAGCAGGGTCTGTGTGTAGAAGTGCATATGTGGCAACGTGGCTGTGTCCTGTGCTTCATAAGACTCCTTATAACAGCTTAACTTGCTTCACTGCCAGTGCAAACACTAGGTGCCCCATCACAGGGGGCATGGGCACGACACCTCCAGCCCCAAAGGAGCAGTCTGGCTCCAGGCTGAGAACCACCTAACTTGGATGACTCATTACCATACTGGTTTCTCACCTTCTGCGGACACAAACATGCTTATCAACAAGTCTCCCAAGGAAGGAAATTATGCTGCTGTGATAGTTTCCACTGCATCATTTCTACCAGACACTGAAGCCCACTGCTACCCTGAACCCCCCAGGGAACTCTTTGCTCCCTTCCCCTGTGCCTTTTTCCATTCAGCACATCCCTGTGCTTTTTATGGGGTGAATGCAAGGTATGTAAGCCTCCATGTAAGCGGAGCAGTGTGAGTGGGTTTCATCTCCATGACCTTCTGTTGGGTGCCCTGATCTGCATCTCCAGGGCACCCACTTTGTGAGCGAGTGGAGTACCTTGTGCACTCTTTCATGAACAGCCAACCACTGACAGCTGCCCTGCAGCACAGAGATGTTACAGCTGGTTGGGTACTGAGGGTCAGTGGGCAGCGAGGCCATTCCACATCAGCCCTAAGGCATGCTCATTGCTAACACCAGTAAGACAGTCCATCTCTGGGCCCTTTGGGGTTTACAAATGCCTCACCCTCATCCACTTCTGCCAAAGCAGGATCTGACAAGTGAAGTTCTACCCCAAGACTGTGGCAGAGACCCCCCGGCCCATGGCCAGCCTGAAGGCAGGGGAGCAGCTGCAGCCCTGCCATCACAGACACCTGCTGCTGCACCACTGTCCCATGCAACAAACCCATCCCAAGGGGCTGTTGGAGCAGCCACGTCTATCTGAGGAGGCTGCAAGATGTTCTCCACCCTAGGGATTGCCTGTGCCACGCACTGAACTGCCTAGGACTGCACAAGGATGGCCTTGCACCTTTGGCTGCTCAAGTGAGCCAGTAACAGATGTTGCACCTTCCTGGCTGTGCCCAGCTTGGCTGTCAGCACAGCAGCTCAGCTCTGCATTTACTGAGTACACCTGCTAGCCAATGACCACACTTCTAGGTAGTGCCAAGTGATGAGGCACTGAGTCCTCATGGAAAACATTACAGCCAGCAGATGATCTTATCTTTCAGAACAAGCGGACATGAGATCCTTCCTCACGCAGGAGGAGGAGGTGCTATAGAAGCCTGCAAGTACTTGCGAGCTGTCAGTTCAGGTGAATATGTGTGCCTGATCACAGCCCTTCTTGCCCTCCTCCTGCTAGGTTGCTGCCGGAACCTGCTGTGACTCTGTGGCTTTATACCTGCAGGTAACTTCACCCTGTCTTGTTCTCTTGCTTTGCATGCTCAGGGGCCTGCTGTAGTGGGGAGGAGGTGTGGAAGCTCAGTGCCTGGCTTCTCTGATTCAGCACAGATGCTGCCGTGCATGGTCCTGCTCAGCAGCTGTACTGCTGAGATGTTCCTTTCCTGTGCTTACTGCAGGAAGAGCAGAGCAGGCTGCTTTCTAACAGCAACTGGTGGCTAGAAACTAAGCTATTCCCATTGTCACCCCAGCGGGTATTGGCCACCACCGTGCTTCTGTGACACCTGTTGTGTCCCCAGCCTCTATCTCACTTGCTTTCTCCAAGCTCCCTGCTTAAGGCCAGGTAAAAACTGGAGAAAAATGTGCTCAGCCCTGGTCTTGCTCCCACCTCCCAGCTTCCCAGCCTGCCACAGTCTGTGGCAGACACAGTGCTGTGCTGTGCTGTTGTCCCTCTGGCCCCAGCCTGCTCCCACTCCTGCAGGAGCACTGAGATGCTCTGGTACTGCAGCCATCAACTCATCACCTCTGATCCACATTAAGCATTTTCAGCAGCTGGAGGATGTGCTAGTTTATCGCAGCATCGCAGCATCTCTTTGAAGAAGCTTACTGTTCACCCATACTTTATCTGTGTCTGCTTTCACACCCTCTGTCAGTTTCCTTCCTCTTCCTGCAGCCTGTGAGCTCCTGGCCAGCAACACTTGCAAGCCCTAAGCTGCAAGGCAGGTTGCTGAGAACTGCATTGGGAACACATCTTCAGCTCCAAAGCCAACATCAGCCAGAGCCCTTCACACTGCAGGGCACACTGGTGGTTTGCCTGTGCTGTACTTCAGCACGGAGGCTGTGCTGGCAGTGCACACCACAGCCAACATAAAGCTACCTGGGAATCAGCCACACCTGCAGAGATGTGGTAAGCTTGACATGGCAGCTGCACTGTGGAGGAAGGTGTTTCCCTCCTGCTACTTACTGAGGTTCAGAGAGGTTTTCCTTGGGTGACAGCTAGCAGGCAGCAAGCAGCAATCTCTGTTGGGAAACCCAGACTTGAGCACGTAATAATCATGTGAGAGCTCTGTGCAGGAGTCACATTAATGTCTGCTGGTGATGCTTGTCTAACCCCCTAGCTTTTGAGGCATTTATCAGTCAGCAGGCCTGCAGCTGGAGGTAGCATGCTCACCATCTGAGCACAAGCTCTGTGTTCTTCTCAGGGGCAAATAACTGCTTAACCAGGGCTCTGCTGTCACACTGTCCTCCTGCAACTCTGAGGATTTCACCAAATCGCCCACCATTTCATAGAGTGGTAAAATCTTGCTTTAAAAATCAAACATTATATTCTTTCCAATGTGCACTGAGATGCAAGCAGAAGTTCCACAACATCACTGATTCAGAGAAAACCCTTTGTGTAGGACACACAGAGCTGCTTTGCATAAGATGGAGCCTGACAAAAGCTGGTCTTATCAGATCTTGGTACAACCAGCACTGCTGTGAAGCATCTGGCAGCCAGTGAGGCAGAGGCTCAGGACCTACTCTTATGTCTCATGGGTTTCCCATGGTGTTTGCCCTGAGAAGGAAACACTTAAGCCCTTACTTGCAGCTCCTTGTCACGCACAACCATTTCTTCTTTCGGGTAAGTCTTTCTGTTTTACATCTGCAGACTTTCACTCTCTTCTGGAATGAACAGATTTAACGTTTGTTCAACCCTTCCTTCCCTGCAGTGAGGATGAGAGCAGTGTGCCTCAATCACTCCCTTTGGGTTTTGTCATGCCTTTGGGATGCAGGACTCAGATTCTGCTCTGTTTTCCTCAGCTCGGAGCAGGAGCAGCAGGTCCAGGAGACTCATTAGAAGAATTTCTGCTCAGGGGTTACACATACTTAGTGCTGGCTGCTTCAATCCCTGCCTATCTCAAAACCGAGTCTGAATCATTTTGCCTGCACAGGCTGGCTTAGAGAATTAGTACTGACATTATCACAGGTTGTCCTGGTATCCATGTGTTCTCTTCTGCATGTCATTTCCCCCCTCATTCAACAGCTCCTATTTAATTGAGGCTGCCTGCTGTGTCCTATTGGAAGTGCTCCCAGAGATATTTACTCATAAACTGAGTAAATACAAACAGAGCTTGAGACACATCCATCCCAATTACAGGATGACTGAGAAAGCTAATCCTGTGGACCCAAATTCACATTTATAACAGAATAAATATTTCCTTAAATGACCTTTTTTATAGGAACCACGCAGCTACTGAGAGGTAGGAGGGTCTTACCATTTTTCCCCATTTCAGGTCTCAGACCATCACATGCCATCCACATATCAGGACAATGAATGAATCCAAGAGCTGCAGTCTCACAGACATAGAGGTGAATCCCCACGTTCATCTCACTGAATTTTCTCTATATATCCTCACTTTCTTTTTTGGAGTGATTTTTAATGTCCTCGCCCTGTGGGTGTTCTTCTGCAAAATAAAGAAGTGGACAGAAACCAGGGTGTACGCCATCAACTTGGTCTTTGCCGATTTCTTTGTCATCTGCACCTTGCCTTTCATGGCATATTTGATCTGGAAAAAGTCAGTCCGAAATGAACTCTGCCAGTTTATAGAGGCAATGTACTTCATCAACATGGTGGTGAGCATCTACATCATTTCATTTATCTCCATCGATCGGTACCTGGGCATAAAGCACCCCCTGAAAGCTCGGGCCTTCAGGTCTCCATCCAAAGCTGCTCTTCTCTGTGGGCTCCTGTGGCTCGCTGTCACCATTGCAACCATCTTAAAACTTCAGCAGAGATATGCTGACTTCTGCTTTCAGTACGATGCCAGCACTCCCACCTCTCTGATACTGATTTCCATGTTCTTCATTTTCACTCTTCCGTTAGCAACCCTGACCTTTTGTTCCATAGAAATCATCAGGAACCTTAGGAGACAGCTGAAGACAAACTCACCGGAGAAGAAGTCAATCCAGAAAGCTCTTTATATCATTTATGCCAATCTGACTGTGTTTCTGCTATGTTTTCTGCCATCCCACCTCCTGCTCATTGCCAGGCTCATAATGAATCACACTGAAACTACCTGTTCCCTGAACCACTTTTTGAAGAACTTCTCCTCCATGACGCGGTGCATTGCCACGTCCAACTGCTGCCTGGACTGTGTCTGCTACTACTTTGTGACCAAGGAGTTCCAGGAAGCCATCCTGCTGCCCAAGTCCAGCGCTGCCAGAACAACTCAAACCCATTCTGTGTAGACACACGTTTGCTAAAAAAAGGAGAAACTAAACAAAACGAAACCACAATGAAACCAACAAATTCTACCATGTCAAGAGGAGATATGGCTGCGCTGTCATGGGGATAACCATCCCCCTTTCACTCCAAGGACAGCTTTGTTATGTGTATCATTGTTAGCTGTAATTTGTACCCTGTGTTTCTGTTAAGCTGATAAAACATTTTACATAGAGGTGCCAAAGTGACTCTGCAATGGCAGTGCGTTAACGTTCCCTTCCCCTCCATGTGTTACTCTTATGGGAAGAAGGGTGGCCCATGTATGTCAGTCACGCTGTTTTATTTCACAACTAAAGTCAACTCAACCTAAAACACAAAAGCCAACAAAAAAGTCTGTACTGTGCTTTATCTCATGGTGTATCTCAGATTGCTTGCATTAAAACAATCTGATGGTGCCAGGCTGGACCCCAGGTTTGCCCTGCTGGCAGCAGTGCAGGCTCAGGGTAGCATCGCACAGCTGGACACAACTGGACTCAGCTGGACTTCCACAGCCTGCCCACACTGTCACCTCCCACATTTCCATGGGTATAAGGCATTTGTGCTATGAGTAAGCAGCTCAGAAAAGCCAGTGGGGAGAACAAGGGGGGAGAGGGGAAGGGGATGGTCCCTGTGTGTTCTTTGCTGCCTTGGAAAGGGCTTTTTTCTTTCTGAATACTGACAAATCTCAGTAACTGCTGCCAAGTGCTGCCCAGGCACTGCCTGAAGAGAGCAGAGCACCAGAAACTGCTGTGAGGGAGCCCTGCTGTGTCCTGAGCCCTCCCTGCCCATTTGCACAATTTCCCCACCTCCTGACACCCACAGAACTCTCCCCTCCATGCCAGTGTCTCCTACCTGTGCCTGGTTGGCCATGATTGCCATTTCTGGTGTGGCTTATCCCATCACATTGATGAGCCACGGTAAAGAAGCATCATGCAGAGGACAAGCAGGATCACCACATCTGCCCTCACCTTCCAAACAAACAAACAAAAAACAACAAAGAGCAACATGCCAGGACCCTTGCTCTGGGCCCACCTATTCAGGTGCACAAGCACTGATGTGCCCCCTAGGAAAAGCCACTGCTCCTCCCTTGCTTACTCTGCAACCACACCCAAGGCAGCACGGTATGCTGGGCTCCCACCGGGTCCTTCTGCTGCCAAATGGGCAATTTGCAACCATTGTGGGTTTTATTTTAGAAAGGGTTTGGTTTCAGACCACTGAAAATATTAAATTTTAATTGCTCGTTCGCGTGCATGGAAGCAGAGGGAGAGCAGGTTGGGTGCAAAAACGAATGGTGGTGAAGCACTGAGCTGATGGAAGAGGAACAACAGAGGGCACCAGAGCCTCAGCCGTTCTGAAGAGGAGGTGGTAAATGAAGCAATTTTGGGGAACAAGAGCTCATTACTGCGCTCCAGCGCTCCTGAGCTGTCAGCAGCAGGCTCCTGGGCAGCTCTGCCCAGCACAGCATCACCCCACTCAGCATCACTCTGCACAGCACCCACACCCCTGGCATCTCCTGAGCAACTGCAACCTGCCCGAGGACCTGACCCGAGGACAGCCCCACAAGAAGTAGGTAACTTTCAATTCTTCTTGCACAGTTGTGTGGCAGTGTGCTCTGTTTCCTGAGCTCCTTCACAAAGTGCTGCCCAGGGCTCCCCACTTGCTAGCAGGGGTATGGAGGTGCCTCAGTCTCTTCCTGCCTTCACTGATGTGCTCTGCTGTTTGGCAGCCACACATGCTAGCTATCCAGGGAGGTCGTCATCCCATGCTGTGGCCATGTACCACTCCTCTCCACGCACCTTCTGTGAGGGGACACCCTGCTCTGGGCACACTGAGGCATGGGACCAGGGGATTGCTGTGGGCCCAGCACTCAATGGAGGATTCACAGGGCTCAGCTGCTAGGTGGGACAGTGATTTGCAGGCAGAAAGCAGCACTTCCAGTGCAGGATGGTGACAGCGGGCTGGCAGGGAACAGCTGCAGCGTGGATAGTAGCACTGTGCAGCCAAGGACCTGGGATGGTGGAAGCTCACAGGAGCCAGGACATTGGCTACATGTCAGCCCTTCCATATAAATTCAATTCTGAAAACTGTATCTCTGTAATACCACCCCAACTCTGGCACTGGGGCAGGTGCTGAGCTTTTTTCTGGCATTGTCAGATCCAGCTTCCAGTTTTGGACGCTAAAAATGATCCATGTAGTTCATGCAGTCAGACTGTTTCTCCACAGTTTAGGTATTAGGCCTTAAAAGTCACTGACTTATAAGGCAATGTATCTGTAACAGATGACTCTGTTATAATGAATCTGATTGTTTCCTTTTCGTGCTTCTCTGTAACTGCAGACTGAGTCTGATTCACCCTCCCTGGTCTTTGCTGCTAGTGGATAGTAGCAGATGCCCTGAACTATTTACAGAAGCATCAGGAGATAGGCTAGAATCTTGGATTTGTGTTTTCTGCACTGGCAACAGTTTGGCTTCCTATGTTGAAGGCTGAGATCAGACAGGCATGTTCATTTTCCCCTCCTGGTGTCAAGCCATACATCTCCAGCAGCCTGAAGGAGAAGTGGCAGTGCCCACGGCACGCAGTGTGCTCCAGGAGTAAAGCCACCAGAGCTGTCCCACGACTGGAAGGACCTGAGTCCTGTGTGAGTTCGTGGGCATAGCAAGACCCAACAAAGCCATCGGGTGGCTGTGGCAGTAAAGCAAAGGAGGAATGCTGCCCTGCTCTGCTTTGAGCTGTCCTAAAGCAAGAGAGCCAATAGATGTCCAATAGCCACAGAAGTGGAGAGGTAAGGGACTACAAAATCCTGCTCTGGAGACCCTCTGCTGTTACCAAAACTGTGTGAAGGTGGATGTAGGGTGGACAAGCCAGGCCTGCAGTCGGATGGGTTGCTGTCCCACAGTAGTTGCAGGAGGGATTTGCTTCTGTTTTTTTAGCTGCTGTGAAGAGCCACTGAGCCCCTGCAGGTCTGCATCCCCAAAAATGCAACTGCTGTGCACCAGCAGAGCCCCAAGAGAGCTGTGTGCCACCCTGTCCCACCCACAGCCCTGACTCATGCAGTGCAGAGGAGGCGGGAGCCGTGGAGCCACGGCTGAGGGCGCTGCCATGGGACCCGGCCCAGGGGATTTGTCCCTGAGCTTGGTCTGTCACCTGCACCCTTTTCTTACAGAGACTGCCAGCCATGTCGAACTGCACAGAAATCAGCAGCGCGTTGCAGGATCGTGTGATGCTATTTCAGCTGATTGTCTACATCCCAGTCCTCGTTCTGGGGCTCCTGCTGAACACCGTCGCCTTCTGGGTCTTCTGCTGCAAACTCAAGAGATGGACTGAGACCCGGGTGTACATGATCAACCTCATGTTTGCAGACTGCTCCCTGCTCTTCACCCTGCCTTTCCTGATATATTTTACCAAGAACAAACATCCCATAGACAAGCTGTGTTTTGCCATTGAGATGATACATTTTACAAACAGTCCTATGAGCATCTTCATCATCATGCTGATTGCCATCGATCGATACATTGCAATCAAGTTCCCTCTGAAAGCAAAAACTCTTCGATCCCCACTGAAATCAGCCTGTATCTGCGGGTTCCTTTGGATAATGCAAATAGGTTATTCCTACATGAACATGGTTTCTAAACAAAAGAATGAACATTTTTGCTTTCAGAAACATTCTACTCAGCCTGCATATTTAATATCATTCTCCATTTGCTTTTGGTATTTTATTCCCCTATTGATCATAATTTTTTGTTCCATACAAGTCATCAGATGTCTCAGAAAGAAGATGGCCAGCAGCCACCGTGAGACAAAGCTAATCCAGAAAGCGATCCACATTATTTCTGTGAATCTGTGTGTGTTCATCTTATGTTTTTCACCAATCAACATTGCATTGCTTCTGCGACTCGCAGCGGAGCTAGCTGGAGCTTGTCACCTGCTTTCAAAATTTAGGGTTTCCATTCAGATCCTTTCATGCTTAGCCAATTCCAACTGCTGCCTCGATGCATTCTGCTATTACTTTGCAGCCAAGGAAAGTCAGGAATTTCCCTCTCTGCTCCCCACTTGTATATCATTGAGGTCTAAGATGAACCAAAGCCAAGAGTCACAGCAACCCACAGATCAAGTCACACCATAGAAAAAGGACAGTGCACTATAGACATTAAGACCAAACTGCTGCACAGGTTCCGAGGCAGAGGGAATGGGACCACTTGCAATTGCTCTGGTATGGGCATTACTGTAGAAAGGGGTTTGATAATAACTTGAATTTTGTCCTGCTGCTCTCACACTTAAATGCAGCTCAGATCATTGCCTTCAATAATTGTATCACAGGTTCAGGTGTCTCCTTGTCAACAGAGAGATCCCCTGGTACAGAGAATAGCTGATAAAGCCATTGTTTTGACCACGCACTTTGTTGTACATACCATGCAGCTTAACATAAGAAACTTAGCACTGTTACAGCAATGTGTAAAGCCACTCCTACTACTGTAATTTTTGGTCATTAAAATAAGGGAAAAGCTACTCCAGTACAATGCCTAGCCTAATACATCTGTGTCAAAGGATTTGCCTGTACAGTGGTGGTTTCTTGCCCAGCTGCAAAATCTCAGTGCCTGCAGCTATCAGCAGGATGCTGGCTCTCGTTCAATCTGACTGGCATGTAGTTCCACTGATCCTTCCACCTGCTGTTGTGGATGGGCACTGCACTAGGTAACCTCCAGTCAACTGCAATCTCTCCAGTTGGCCAGAACTGCTGGTAAGTTATTGACAGTGGCTTGGTGAGCACTTCTGGCAGCTCATTCTGTACCTTAGTCCACAAATGTCCAACCTTTTGACTTGCCTGGGCTGCACTGAATGAAGAGGAATTGTCACCTACACCTACGAAGAGCACAGTAACACTATTTGACAGAGCAAATTCTCAGCTACAAAACACTATTTTTCATCACAGTCATCACCGTCAGTCTTGCACTGTCACCAGCAATGAACAGGAGCCTGAATGCCACATTCCCCAAAGCACCTTCATGGAGAGATCTCCTCCAAGTCCAGAGGAGACATGATCAGACTTTTCACTGAGTTGAATGTCTGATTGCAACTCTATACATTTCATTTGAAAATTCACAGGTAATGTATTTATGCCAATTGAAAATAGAATTGTGAATATATCAAAAACTTGAAGGTTTTTTTCAGCAATCTTGAAACCTGTTCTCAAATTCCTATATCAAAATGGAAAGCACGGTTGCGTATTTTTCTCTATTCTCAGGACTTTGCTTAACCACTGTATTAAAATGCAAACAATTATTTGCTGTCACTTGGGTTAGCACTGCTCTGTGCCCTCCACGTGCTCTGATTGGAGCCCAGACAGTGTTGGTAGGACACATGTTGCTGAGCTATGGGTGCATGCTTGGGGCCAGGTCGTGCCGCTTGGAGGGGCAGAGCTGTTGCCATAATGGTGTGGGATTGAGGGCGGCCTCAGGACGGGCTGTGCTGGGCCTCGTGTCAGCTGTGAGCCATGGGCTGGACATAGTGCCCTAAGATGATCCCATCTGGCCCCACAGGTCTGTGCGTGCTCAAGTGGTGTAGTCACAAGTCACCTCCCCACGGATTACAAGGACTTCATTCTGCTCCACATCTCTGTGCTCAGCCAGGCTGGCCCTCTTCCCCGCTCACTCATTTTTGACACAAAGGGGCAGCCTGCTCCTGTGCATTCAGGATTTCATTCCAGAAGAATATCTAGCCTTCCTGGACTCCTTTAGAACTAACTCCAGAGGGACTCTGTCAACCGGGTCCCCAAAATAAACCAAACTATACCCTTTGAAAATCCAAAGATCGTATCTGCCAAAGTCATCCCAGTCTCATGATGGGACTTCCCAAAACCAAAACAAGGTTGCATCACGCAGGGCAGTTCTGAGAAGCCGTCAGCCACGGCTCTACCACAACTTCCACTGAAAGGCCTCGCAAAGCCCACCCACATCAGGCTTCCTCTGAAGTGACCAGGGCTGCATCTACATTGCATGGCACACTGCTGTCTTCTGGGTCCTGACCGTCCTACAGCATGACACAAAACCCTCTATGGTGTTCACTGGAGGAGCAATTCATGAAAATGATAATGTGGTGATACACAAATCTTTGCCATCTCCCAGCACAGGAATCTGGGTGATGACAGCAGGAAGCAGCAGCCACAGCCTTTCAGTAGCTCTGACAAGCAGGGCTGGCACTTTGCTAAGCTTTTTGTTAAATCTAAAGAGGCTTGTAACTGGCACTGTACCTTTTGGTACAGAAAGTAACTGTCCTTTTGCTAGAATGAAAAGAAGATAGAATCAGCAAAAAAAGTGTACAAACCACTCTTACTTTATAAGGTGATGTCTGCTAAAGTCAGCATGAGCCCTTTGCTCCAGGCTTTACTGGGAAAGGCCTCCTGATCTCAGATGTGGGTTCTCTACCCTTTCCTGCCACGTCACGTGTTGCTTTTGCATGTCAGTGAGACTCTGTTAGACCACACACCGCCTTTAAATACATTTTAAAATGTCTTTGAAAACTGCAGTGGTCCACTGCACTTCTGCATTGCTGTATCTTTACCAAAGGGGGGTTACCAAAGGGGCCAAAATAGGAGGTGAGGAAAAGATGGGAGGGGCAGGGCTGGGGGAAGAATAGGTGGATGCACACAGGAAATTTGGGCTGGCTCTGATCCCACCATCTGCAGGTCCAGCCAGGGCTGGTTTCATGGTCTCTGCACAACTGATGGCCCTTAGTTCATCCAGACCCTCCTATTCATGGAGTTCTCTGTACAGGAAGGACATGGACCTGTTGGAACACATCCAGAGGACGGCCACAAAACTGATCCAAGGGATGGAATATCTCTCCTATGAGGACAGACTGAGAGAGCTGGGGCTGTTCAGCCTGGAGAGGAGAAGGCTGTGAGGTGACCTGTTAGTGGTCTGCCAGTATCTTAAGGGGAGATACAGGAAAGAAGAGAGCAGACTCTTTAGCAGGGTCTGTGATGATAAAAACAAGGGGAAATGGTTTCAAGCTTAAAGGGGGGAGATTTAGGTTGCATATATGGAAAAGGTCTTACAGTAAGGGTGGTGAGACACAGGAACAGGTTGCCCAGAGATATGGTGGATGCCCTGACTCTGGAGACTCTCAAGGCAAGGCCCTTGGGCAAGCTGATGGATGCCCCTTTTAGTGCAGGGCAGTTGGATTAGGTGATCTTTGAAGGTCCCTTCCAACACTGAGGATTCTATGATTCTATGATTTATAGCCACCAATTCTGACATCTGCATCCACTGAGACATGCATCGCATTCAGGATCCCATAGTTTTGCAGGGCACTGCGCCTGTTTGTACACACCACACGCTGTTTGGAACCAACCCTACCTATATACCTGTGTCCCCAGCAGATGCACAGAGTGAGGTGCATAAACATTGCGATTTCAAACAAAAGGTTAATTGCACTAACATTTGAACATCCAAACACAAGCATTGCCCAGCAGTTTCCAAGGGAAGGAGATAGACGAGCTGAACCCTTCAGTGTTTGTGCTCAGTGTTGGTGTGGCTGGAGGGTCAAAGCTGGGTTACAGCACAAAGCAGCTTGTGAGTGTGTTATCTGCCACCGTTTGTTCCTGTGTGGTTCTGAGGACAGAGAAAAGGGAAGCAGACAGCAGCCAGGCTCGCTCATGACATGGGGCTGATGCAATTAACACTGCTGTTTCACAGGCTTCCCATGCTAAAAATAGCACTGATGTGCTCTGCTCCCAAACCCATAGCTTCGTTTTGATCAACACCTATTGTTGCAATCTCTCCTTTCCCATTAGAAAATCAGAGAAGGAAAGACACTGCGCAAGAAGCTTGCGGAGCCTGAATGCAGCAGGGCAAGGCAGTGTCCTGCTGCATGTGGGGAAGGGATGCTGGTACCTCCCTCACCTTTGCCCAGGCCCTGTCCTGCTGCCATGTGCCAGGCCTTGCACACCTGAGCTAGCAGAGCTGTACCAGAAGCATGGGTGAGCACGCTGGGGAGGGCTCTGTTTGGCTGTGGATCAGCTTCAAGTCAGACACCAGGCAGAGCTTATGGAGGAAGGAAAAAGTGATTGTTCAGTACAGAAATAAGTCTTAGAGCTCAGGAAGTGTAAAGATCAAATAGCTCTCAGCAATAAATCAGGGCGATGGGTATTTAAACAGTTAGGAGACATTCTCTCCTTAAACAAAAAAGCTGCTTACACATATGAATCATGAGCAGAAGGGAGCAAATCACCCAATGCTTCTGTTGAAACAAACAACAAAAGTGACATGGAAATGATGTCATTTAGGGATCAAATAGCTGGGTGTACTAACAGGTCAGCAACTGCTTGTAGGATCTGCAAAGAGGGAGAATGGGAAGCATCAGAAGAAGTATTTAAGCCAAGCTCTATAATAACAACACGGTAGCAAGGTGTAAAGCTCAGAGGCTGATTTGCAATGCACAGACAGACAATGCACAAATACTCCAGAAGCTACTCTTTGACCTGAAAGGAGGTCTTAAGATCTTAGAAGCAGAAAGTTGGAAGGGTTTGCCCAAGACAGCAACTCAAGGTACCAATGGCAGGACCACTGAGCTTGCTGAGCCCCTCACCTGAGCTCTTCCTGCAGGTGGACTTGCAAGGGATGGCTATCATGGAGCCCCTGGCCAAGAGGTGCCTGTACCACAGGGCAGATGTGAATTCTGCGGGTCAAAGGGTCACCGTGCCAGGTTTTCTCATAATTACTGGTTGACAAGAACTGTGGAAGAGAAGAGTATCACTGTGATTCAGACTGAAACACGCTTACGAAAAACACAAAACTGTCTGCAAACCTTTGCCTTCAGCACTCCCACAGCTGGGTGAATGGGACTAGGAGTCCACCAAGGCTGCTCTGTCCTGGGGCTCAGCACAGTGAGCAGCAGGCAGCAGAGAGAGGATCTCAGGGACCCTCCAGGACAACATGTTCTCTTCAGGCAGCGCGCACAGCCTGTTGGGCAAGAAAGGTTGATGGATGCCAGCGAGGCATTGGGCATTGGAAGTGAATCGAAGGAAAAACCCGAAGTCACTCCATCGACAGAGGAACGTCTGCAGGACCACATGGCATATGAATGTTTCATCTCACCACAGGGCTACTACATGGGCTCCTCAGTCAATAGGGGGTGGTGTGAGCCATAGCAGCGGCAGCAGCAGAGGAAGCTCTGCCCCGGGGAAATGCATTGAGGAGGGGTGGGGATGCTTCCTCCACCAGCGTTGTTGCTGCCACAGCCACCTTCAAGTGGTCATCACAGAACACCTCAGTGGTCACATGCTGGGAGGGCTCAGCACACTGCACGCTGCACCGCGGCCGGACTGGAGGAACATTGGACTTCTCGAAGGACAACAAGCGAGCAGGTAATCCATCCTGGTTATTTGTTGGTACAGTTACTGGAGCTCTGTAAGGCATTGCCTTTCTCCATCCATGGCGGGACACCCAAATGGTGGTGGAGAAACTGGGAGAGGGATGGAGCCTGTGCATGTTCAAATCTCAGTTTGATACTAGCCACAGTAGACATGCTGTAGATGCTAAAGGGTAGCCTCTGCCTTTGCTAAATCTCCCCATTGTCTATTACAATTTACCCATTTCCCTTATTTTTCCGGTCTCAAAATGTTCCTTGTGTCCAAAACACAGAGCTGCTGCAGGTACCCGCAGTGCACGTTCCCTCACAGCAGGATTGCTTGGTAGAACAATTTTCAAAGCTGGTTGAGAGCTGCAGCTCCCGCAGAGGCTGCTGCACTGCCGTAGGGATGGCTTAGCCAGAATGCTTTGGAGCCCAGAGAATCTGCACACACAGAGCCACGTTTCCTTCACAGGGAAACTCCACAGACATCTCAGACCTCCCGGGGTTTTTGTGGCCATGTCTCACAGGGCAGCACAGAATATGAACCTGTATTAACTCTTCCAAAGCAGGAAGGCAAGAAGCAGCGTGGCCCTTTGGGTGGAAAAACACCCACCAGATCATGTTCAGCTCACCACTGTATTTCACATAGTTTTTCACATCTCTTGCCATGCCTTTTTTTTCTTGCACTTTGGCAGATTGCTCTGTTACCTCAGAGGTTAAGGCCAACTTTCACAGTCCTCGAAAGACAGCGTGCAGCCCACGGACCTATCTCTGATTCTTGCCGCAGACAACAAAATGTTATGACTAAATATAGGATTCAGTGGCAGCTAAAATAATGAGAGATAGATGAATAACGGCTCTTTGCACTAATAAGAAGTGATGACAGCACAGGATCGAAGGAGAGGGCAGCTGTCTCTTTGCAGCACGTCTCCCAGAGCATTCTGAGCAGTGAGAATGCTGGCTGGCTTCTTGTGAGCACCACTATGATGGGAGGGATGAGACCCAAGTTTAGGCATTCCTTTCCCATTGCCAAATGAACTGTAACAGTTCACATAACTCCCAGCTGCAGGATACCTGCTTCTGGCTCATCTGAGTCTGGCCCAAAACAGAAGCACAATCATTTTCCAGCCTTGCCCTCTGCTAGCCATTTGCCTTGTGTGGGATGCAGTGAGAGCTGCTTTTTACCCCTCCACAACTGACCAGGCTCATGTCCCATCTTATCTCTTCCCATCAGGTGCCCCGTAGACAGTTCTGCTCTGCAGTATCATCTGCTCCGTCTCATTTTCACTGCTGTAAATCCCTGAGGCCCACGAAGTACTATCTGAATTAATCACCGATTCAGTCATAGTCTAGCTTCTAAAAAATATAATCTGCTTTTCCAGGAACTGTGCCTCTTAATATCTCCAAGATGAACCAGAGCGGCTGCAATATCACAGCTGACGAAAACTTTCCATTTGTCCAGCTGTGTGTTTACATCCCAGTGTTGCTGCTGGGTGTTTTGCTGAACGTATTGGCGCTATGGGTGTTCTGCTGCAAGCTCGGCAAGTGGACAGAAACCAGAGTGTACATGGTGAACCTGGCTGCAGCTGACTGCTTGCTGCTCTTTACTTTACCTTTTAAAACATTATCCCAGTTCCAGCAGATGAAGGCAGACAGATGGTGTCTGATTCTGGAAGGTGGCTATTTCATCAACCGCTTAATGAGCATCGGTATCATCACTGTTGTAGCAGCCGACCGGTACGTGGCTATCAAGTATCCCTTGAAAGCCAAAGCACTGCGGTCACCACTGCAGGCAGCTTTTACATCTGGATTTCTTTGGATAGTCATCATCTCCGTGATTTCCCTCATTAAAACGGTGGAAAACCGAGAGCATGATGAATTTTGCTTTGAGAAATCTTCTGTCAAGCCGTCCGTCATCACGCTGTGTGCTATTATCGGAGGGTTCTTCATACCACTGATCGTCGTGATTTACTGCTCCACACAAGTCATCGCAGAGCTCATGAGAAAGAAAAACGACAACTGCCACGAGGAAATGTTAATCAGGAAGGCTGTCTACATCGTGACAGCAAACATGGCTGTGTTCATCGTATGCTTTTTGCCTGTTTACGCCGGGCATCTCCTTCGCTTTCTAATGGACTCCTTCAGCCCCAGCTGCCCTGCGATACAGAAGGTTAACAACTTTGTTCACCTTGCCTCGGTCCTCGCCAACACAAACTGCTGCCTGGATGCTATTTGTTACTACTTTGTAAACAAGGAATTTCAGGAAGCGTCTCCCAAACTCGCGAGGTCCAAATCTGACTCAGGCGAAACAGCTGAAGTTCAGCTCCCAGTAATAACACATCAGTGCCAAATGTAGAGGGCTCTCTTTTTGTCTGAGAGTGATGGATGGACTTTCCGCTGATGGGAAAGATTCAGACAGGAAAATCAGCCCTCATTCAGACAACCACAGCAGTCCAGATGCTCATGCAACAATCTAGATCATCACTGACAATTCCCAGCCTTATCCAAATCTGAGTAAGATGGAATCATAGAATCCCCATAAACCTCAGCAAGTACAATCAGTGGGGAAAGTTTTTGCTGTCCATCGCCCTATCGTGGGCCAGTTTTGATGTAGCTGCAGCTGTGACAAATAAACAGGAATTATTTGAAATTTCAAAAAAGGAAAAAAAACTCAAAGTGAAACCGTTGCAGAAAAAGTAAGGTGGACGGGTTTATGTCACAAATGTCTTTTCTTAGTAATAAACACCCAGTCCCAGATGCAGATGCTTTAGTCAAGTTTACAGCATTGTTTGCACTGTATGACAGCGATAAAATGATCAGTAGAAATATGGGGTCAGAAGGAGCTGCGATCGTTTGTATAGGGGAGAAAGCTTCACATTGACTGTATCTGAGTCAAACTGCATTAAAAATACTATCCAAAGAGCTGGGGTGGGTGGGAATGACAACTCTGTAAATGGAGTCAGTTCAACATTATAGTGTAAATAATTATCTAAAGAAAGTAGCAACAAATTCTTCCAAAGTATCCAATCTAAATAAATTTGCATTACTGGCAATGAGCTCTTCCTCTTAAAGAGCTAAATGGAAACATTGGAGGATCCGGTGGTGATGGGACCCACTTTGCTCTCTGTCCCTGATGGGGGCAGCTCATGGCCTCTGCTGCCTACACCATGAGCACGGAGCATGGGCTGCAACACAGACTGGGATCTTCAAAGGCTGAGCACTGCAGGAACCCATGATGCACTTACAGCAAGGGAGGCAAAACAACTAACCAGTCCCCCCGTAACGATGCTCAAACAGCAGCATGTGCTCTGAAGTGGGATGTGCAAACCAGCTGCACACCTCCACCCATATCTCCTGAGCCTAGGCTGAGCTTCCAGCTGCCTGCAGGCTGAGCCCTGCTGCTGCCTTCCAGTCCCACATCCAGCTCAGCTTTGACTCCTCCTGCTCAAGAAAAGTGGCAAAAGGAAGAAACCCCTCATGGAGAGACCTTGCTGCAGGCAACCACTGGGCAGAGCCCTCCATTCGCCTGGGCAGGATGGGAGCAAAGGCTGGGCAGCCTCTGGGTACTGCAGCTTCTCACTGCACTTGCCAGAGATTCAGACAGCAATGGGGAAAGCTGCTCAATCATCATGAAAATCTGCAAGCAACATCCAGCCTTTGTTCACAGCACAGTGAAGAGTGGGATGACAAGAGGTTCTGATGACAAAGTGCACCTTTGAAGGAGGCTGGTTTCTCCCTGCTTCTGCTCCCTCCTTTTCTCAGCAAACATCAAAGCACTGTGTGCACAGATAGGTATCTTCTCCCCCCCCCCCCCCCAGCTCGAGGTGCAGTGAGGCCCTAGCCCTGTGTGCTGACAGGTCTCCTGCACTGCTGCACTGACATATGCACAGAATACTTCTGTGAGTTCAGTTTGATGGGTTTATCCCTAATAAAAATTAACAGATTTTCAAGATTCACTCCTCTGTGTGGGATTTGTGTGCTGAGGGAGCAGGTTTGGAAGAATAGCAGATTGCCAGTGTTTTCTCTGCACCTGCAGCCTCACTGACACAAGTGCAAGCTGTTCAGAGGTGAAAGCACTGAACAAACCAAACAGTTATTTTAGATGCAGCAGGAAAAAAAATACTGCTCCCCCGCTAACCACTAATTAAATGGGTGGAGGAGACACAAAGCTGACTACAAAGTATTTTCAGCAGATTCTGCTCAGCCGTCTCGCTCTAAGTAACACCCCTTCCTCCAGCAGCTGCTTGCACAAAGTATGCACCATGAACACTTATCCAGATGGCCAAACTCTAACCACATGAACCTCAAATCAAGGTGTGAGGAGCACACAGTGGAAAGGCCTCAGATGCTCACTGGGGCTGCGGATGGGACAGTCAGGCTGTGCTGGAGTGGGGTGGTGCTGTCCCTCTCAAACAGGCCCCAAATCTCTGTTCTGAACTGTTTGACAGGGCTATCCAGGGGGACTTGTGGGCAGTCAGGGATTGGTTGTGCTGGGGCTGAGATATGTGGCACATGCACCAAGTGCACGATGGAGAAACATATTCCATCTCTCCAGCCAGAATACTAGATTGCTCTGTTCAGCTTGCTTGCCTTTTCCACATAGAGCTTTTGAGCTTCCTTCCAAACCTGTAACCATCTGGCCAAGCTCATGCGGAAGGTTTAAGGAATGTATCAAGCAGTGAGGAAGCAGCAGCAATTTCCTATTTTCCAGCACCTCTGGTGAGCTCAGTAACCACCAGAAGATGAGGGGAACATGACCGTTTGTTGACAAGATACCAATTCATCCACCGTGGCCTGAAAGAAAGCAATTCTGTACTCAGAAAGTGCTGGCACACTGGAACAGGCTGCCCAAAGAAGCTGTGCCCCAGCCCTGGAGCCCTTGGTTGGATGGGGACCTGGGCAGCCTGATCTGGTGGAGGGCAACCAGCCCAAGGCAGGGGAAATGACTGGGCATTAAGTTCCTTCCAACCCAAATCATTCTATGATTGTATGAGGGCAGCCAGCTCACACTCCACACAAGCACTGAATGGACAGGTTACCAAAATCAAATCACCTGACAGCACACACAGAGCTGCTGCAGCACACCAGAGGTGGCTGCACAAGCTGGTACACAGGCACACCATGGGATAACATCCAAAATAACCTCCAGCTTTCATGCTGTCACTCACTGAGGTGTGGTGATGTCTCACACCAATTTTCCTGCCTGGGGCTTTCCATTGTTGTCACACTTTAACTGAACCCTGCTGCCAAGCACAGTTGGGGCAGCTGACTGAAAAATGAGAGTTCAACTGAATGTCAGGTGCAGGGGGAAAGTGCAAAAGCTCTCTCCAAGAGACTATGACACATTTCAGAGATGCCTTCATCAAAGACAGAAAGAGGGCACTGCTGAGGAAGCGAAAATCAGGGTGGCTCACAGTTGTTAGCCCAACTCAGAAGCATTCCTGTGTGCCTCAGTTTCTGAATGAGGGCTCAGAACCATCACTGAGTCACTGCGATGGGAGCAGCTGTCCCACATGGCAGCTCACACACCTGCCGGGGATAGCATCAGTCACCATGTGCTCCTTGCCCTCCATGAAGGCACTAACAGGCTGCAGCACCTCATCTGCCTGAAATACAGTGCTCTGCCAGCAGCTTTACCAGCTTCAAAGCTCTCATGTCACTTTTCTCTGGCAATTATTTCTACCATTGTAGACCTCCTGGTCCTCAGTTTTCAAGCCAGCTAGGAGTTTGTTTTAGGTTAGACTGAAGTTTGGCACAGATATCTCAAGCAAGACTGTTATCAGCTCAAACAACTTTGTAGGTCTTTTGGCCTTGTGGGTGTCACAGCTCAAAGCCACTTGTTAGCCCATAAAAATGGGATCCACCACATCTCCACCAGAAGTCACATTGCACCAAGCAGGAACGGAAGGACTTTCTCTGGGGCCCCTCAGAGAGGCCCTACTTCATGTCTCCAGCACAGAGACCTGTTTCAGATGGGCAGGACATCAGTATGCACACCCATGTGGATTGCATTACTCCTTCACATCGCCAGAGCCATTCCACGGCCTGCTTAAGTTTATACTGCTGTCTGTACCAAGGATTATTTGACCATTTCTTCTGAGAACAGCCCTGGGTGGTGGAAGGAAGGGAACTGCACAATCTCATCTAGCTTCACAACAGACAGCTGCTCAGCAGCCAGCACAGGCAGGGCAGCACTAGCAGGAGCTGCTAATGGCCAGCAGTGATCTTGGGGCAGGAAAAAAGAGATTCCTCTTCAATCTGCACTGTTACAGTAAGATCAATAATATAAACACAGCTGATGTTCAACGCTCTTCCATTTCTCTCAATGGCAACTGTGTAATTACAGAAGAATTAAGACCTTAATTTTAATCACTGCAGGGCTGCTCGCTTTCAGGTGCTGGCCAATGACCCTATTGAGTGGCACTACCCATGACCTCAGGGGCCTCGTTCCCACCCCCAGCAGCAGGCAAACCCCAGGAACTGGTGGTGCAGCCAGAAGGAGAGCACCTGCTGGACATCTGTGACTTCTCTGGTGGGTGGATGGTGGATGTACTCCCTTTAGGAAGAGCAGATGATAATTTTGGTTGGCAGAGCAGCACAGGGTGACCCAAGATCGGGAAACCCAAGGCCAATTTTTCTCCAGCGGTGTATTTCAACACTTCCCTCTTCCTCATAGACACGCACCCCCCTGGTATCTCACTCTAGATTCCCTTGAAATATTTCCCTATTCAGATGTTACTTTGTTTTCTTCTTTTTTTTTTCTTTTTTTTTTTGCAAAAATGATGGGAAGAGGAGTTGCTCTGCTTTCAGACAGGGCTGTGTGAAATAAAGATGCTAAACAACATTTCTCACTTTTGTGCTTAGCCAAGTTCCTTCCATTTTCAGCTCCCACATCGTACATCACCCAGTAATACAGAAGGAGAAACCACAAGAGCTTCTTCTCATGCACCTGAAACTGTGCTGGGGAGTTGATAGGAAGCAAAATAAACAAACAAAAAAGCAAACACAACAAATGCAAGAAAAAAGAATTCTGCAAGCAGTACCTTACTCCTATCTGTCTTTAGCACTGCCTCTCACATTCTTTCCCACTTCAGGGGGAATGCATGCAAGTGGAAACCACGCACTTTCTCTTATCAGGAAGATGAATTCACAGGTAAGAGCAGCAGCTGCTAGAACTTGTTCTCAGGCCTGTATTTACCCTCTTGCTATTGAACATGTTTATAACCTGCGCTGACACAGGCAGCAGGGAGCCTTGGTGTCATGAAAATCCAGCGCTTTTCTCTAAAAGCAGCATTAGTGCTATTTCTGCAGTAACCTCAGCCAGCTTTCCAATGTCAGCAAAGGCCAGCAGCTTCCATCAGACACTAACACAGGGCCAGCATGGTTTCACAAAACCTCTAATCACTTTATGCTTAAGCAGGCACCAGGACAGTGCCTTGTGGTTGTTGTACCTTGTGCCAGTGGTTGTTCCACATCTGCTCCTCCAAGCTGCCCATCTTCAACAACAAGCACACCAGGAGAAGTCCCAACTCCAGTGATCAGGTCATCTTTTCTGCCCTGGTTTAGTGCTGAGTTCCACAGTCAACATGGCACCAATGTGCAGTATAGGAGTGGAGCCAATCTTCCAGCTTCCTTATCTGCCCCTTTGCTTCTCCACCTTGTGCCAGAGCAGCCTATGTCTGATCAGCAAAGCTCAGGCTATTGAATTATTTCCACTCAGTAAACAACCAGTTCAAGACCAACAAATGTGAGATGTTAATTACATCAGCAACATCTGCAGACCACAAAGCTGTCACACAAAAATAAGAAGGAAAAAAAAAAAAAAAAAAAAAAAAAAAGGAAAGAAAAATATTTCAAGGTTCATTTTATAATGTTAGCCAAAAAAAAAAAAAAAAAAAAAAAACAAAAACAAAAAACCCAACCAAAAAACTCTCCATGAATCATCCTCTATTATTTGCAATAATACTGATTTGAGAGAAAATGTTATGAACACAACTCTGTCTCCAGTGAAAAGTGACTAGCACGTTAGTGTAGGCAGAAAACTGCCTTCTTCTGCTTTCTTCCCTACAGTGGTGACAAAGCGTAGTGGCGGCACACGAAGGATATAAGGGGAACAGAAAGCAAGTAAGCATCTGGGAGAAATGGCAGAGACTGCTGTCTGGATGAGGGGAAGGACAAAACTTTTATGTAAGTTCAGTTCCTGATGCATAAGGTTTGTAAAAGTAGAGAAATTAAGAGTCCCCCATGACTAATAATTGTGAGCAGAAGTCACTGTTAGTTTAGCAGATGCCTTATTTCATATAAACTGTTTTATTTTCCTGAACTCCTGATTCTGAGATGTTCTGCATGGACCAGAAGATCCAGTCAGTGTTCTCCAGTTGGGATTTCCAGGCTTAGGGCAGTATTTGCTTTGCTTTTGTTGGGCTTGGTGGGGTTTTTTTGGTAGGTTGGTAGAACGATTTGGTTTGCAATGCAGCGATTTGTCTCGAAGTTACCTTTACCAGTATTTGAAGAAGCTGTGTTCACTTCTCACTGATTGGGTCTTTTAAGAACATCTGCTTCAGTCACTGGAAGGCAGAGGTCTTTCCTTTGGCTCAGACATAAATCTGCCATACTTTATTAGTGATTTTAGGCTGTGAAATGTGACTCCAGCACGTCCTCTGCTGGCCCAGTCCCAGCTGCAATGCCACCTACACAAACACGGGCATAATGACAGCGTCTGAGCCCAGGAAAGGACAGATGCAGGGCCTTGGCACCAAACTGCAAAGCTGAAAAGAAGGCCACCCTTGCTGTGATGGACTGCAAGCCTACAGAAGCCTTCCCAGGTTCCTGGGGTCTGTGCTATAGGTCTCACTTTGCACATAACAGCCCATCAGGAGCTATTTTTGCCTTCAGTGAGCAAACAGAATCACTTTTTATACACATAGAATTATCTTCTAAAATTAGAAATCCAAACAGATTATTGACTTCTGTTTTTCAGAGCACAGTCAGTACTCATGTCCCCGTATGTGCCAGAGCAAGAGAGACCAACTGCAGCCAACTCTCACCAGGTACATTCAGAGCTACAGGCTGCTCTGGATGGGAAACACCTGCACCCACATACACCTGCCAAAAGCTAAGGACAGCTATGAAACCCAAAAGGCCCAAGTCAGTTATGCTATGGGGCTGTGAAGAAGGTAACAAACCGCTAGAGGGGAGCCTGACCTCTGTCAGTAGCAAAGTCTGGCACGCCTCTTGAAATCCATCCTGACAAAGCTCTCAAACCTATTGCTTATATATCAGAACAGTATGTGTGCATGTGAATGTTGTGAATCTGTGTTAACAGATAACAGCCCATAATGCATCTTCACACAGTTGTCCCATGATTATCAGTTGTAAATTCAGAGTGAATTTGACTTTAATCAAACACCTTCTCCACTATCCTTGATCCGATGAACCTCCGACAACAAGCACAGAAAAGAGGACACAAATCTCTTTTTGCACTCCATCACGATAGTGAAGAGATGCATTAAGAACTGGAGAGAGCCAAGAAGAATGGAGAACACTGAAGGTGAGTGGTCCTGTTTCAATTGAGATTTTACTAGCTCTGGTGGTATGGTGTTTGTTGTAACTATTGCTTTATACACCAGGGTTTGGAGAAGAGCTAAACATGTACAACACTGTCTAAATATTCATCCTACATAATTGGGCATATTAAAACCAAGAAAAAAAGTGTCATTAGTTTATAGGCACAGAGGTAAGAGGTGATTGCACCATCTTCCTTGTGGTTATTTACTGGATTATGATCCACAAAAGAGTGACTTGGTCCACAATTAGCAGCAAGCCTCAGATCTGCATCTGTCTGCTGCAGCTGCGTGGTGTTTCTACCCTCATCTTTTACAGCGCCAGTACTTTTGGCAATAGAATAATATACATTCAGATCTTCAAACAGTAGTCAAATGATGTCAAATGATCTATCTTCTAGGAAAAAAAGCTTCATGCAGATATTACCTTTTGTTTTTAACCAGGCAGAATTAGCAGTGCAACTTAGAACTAGTAGACTTTAAACAACTCTTTAAGACCTAACACAAAAATAAGATCCATGCTCCTTTACCTCAGTTTCCTGAGAGTGGCCCACAAAGGTCTTCTTCAGTAGCACATACTCTTGTCTACAAATGACACGTGGCAAAGATGCATCTGAAGAAAAATAGCATTAATTCCTCATCACATCCTCTTTTCTTTCCTTCTCCCTCCCCTTTTCTGTATCCATCTACTTTTTGACTGCTTTTTATTAAGTGTAATGGTGTGTATGGGAGGGTGACTGCTAAATTCCAGTCAGCTGTAGCCAGGGCTGAGACGAGGAAGCAAATCCGTTCAAAATTAGGCACAGCATAATGAAATCCAATGATATGTCACTGGTTAAAGGGCTACTGACAACTTGCAGAAAATAAAGAGGACTCATACTAAAGTTAAATTAATGTCACTGGGATTACATTGGTTGGTACTCAAGGAGCCTAATCAGCTAGGGTCTTCTTTGCACCCTCAGTACTGACACACACGCAGCTGTCACATTATCCAGGGCAATACCTTTAACTCAACCCATGTTTTGCATGTGAAAACACAGACTTGCAGAAAATGCAAGAAAAGGCCATCTAAAGAAGGGCGACCTGAAGCATTCCCATGTTACAACAAGCAGAAATGTGTCTTTCTTTTAATAAAACCTCACAGGGGTGTTTCGGGTGCTCGGCTATCTTCAGCTACAAGAGTTTCTTTTAGTTTCTGAGCAGAGCATTTCCAGCTGCAGTGTAAAGCCATTACTTCTTTCCCATCTGCAGTGGGGATATAGCAAACTACCTACTTCTTTCGTCTTGATAGCTACTATGAGTGTGTCTGAAGACCTATTTATGCTCTCCACACTTCAGCATCTGTGCTCTGTGCTCAGTCACTTCTGCATTCCAGAAGCAACTCGCTGTATTTGTTCCTGTTTTACTCTCTGAATTGAGCTGTTCTGTATTTTTCTCTCTGTATTTTTTTTAGGAGAGGCACACCAGATTGAATACCCCTCCCCAGAACCTTAAACAATTGCTTATTCTATAACTATATTGACTTTTTTTCGTACATAACCTTCCATTTCATATCTAGTCATGCTCCATCTCCAAGCTGCTCTAAGACTTAGATCCTGCATGTAAAACTATGCATACAACTTTGTGACCCACTGCATTCTTCCTTTCCCAAACCGTTCATCCAGCTTTTAAGCACCATCTGAAATAACATAGGAGGCTGCAAACAGAGAAAGTAGTTTTCTTAACATGTAACAACATAAAGCAATATCGTTATAAAGCAATATGTTCATTCGTAAACTACATCCATTTGTTCTGCACCATTATGAATTATTCTAGCTCCTACGAGTACAAAGATTACATAAAAATCTGAAAATTCCACTGCTTTTTCACACAATTGTTACATTCGCTCTTTTGTCCTCCAATTTTCTGACTTTAAGTCATCAGAGATGGGTGAAAGGCAGAAGGGTAAAGCCCCTTCCTTCAGGCTGCAGAAGGTTGGCATTCCCACCCACTGCTGTGGGAGATCAGAGGGAGGTGACAGATGCTGCATGGCGAGCTGTGCAAACATGGGAATACAACTGCTGCCTTCAGAATGTCAAAGCTGCGAGGCAGTGTGTTGTGGTGTTAAATTAACTTCAGTTTAAGGCTTTTCTTGTTGTTGTTAAACAATGTGGAATGGTAAGATTTGCAGATGTACAGTGTAATGTTAGTACCATGCACCACGGGGCACCCCAGATGGCTCTTATTTCACCAGGAAAACTGCCAAGACTAAAGTGATGAGCAAGCTGAGCTTTTATGTTTCACTGGTGAGTGATTAACAAGTGCACCATGCCAAAACTAAGGCAGAATTGGAGGAGTGTCTGCACAGCTGCCACTGCATATCTTGGTGCTTCAGAACAATCCCAACTGTAGGTTTAGACTCAGTGAAATGGTTTGCAAAGGAACTTCTTCCTCTGGCCTAGAAAATTTAAGTCCAGCATCACGGGAGCAACACTGGAGAAAGGATTTCCAGCTGTGTCATTTGCTTTGACCACACTGACGGGTGGTGAGCACTGGTCCATCAGGACCACTCTAAGAATCTGGTGACCCTTTTTGCTAAGATCAAAATATGTCACTCATGGTGTGTTTATACAAATTAACCTTTGTGGTCAGTGAGGAGTACAAAACACAAGACGTCAAGGCAAGAATACGATTAAATTCCTACCCAATGGCCTACCTTCATGAGTTTCTCATCCGCCTTGGAACAATCATTCTACAAGTATCTTGGCCTTAGCAACCACCCTAAGAGAGATCAACCCAGTGGAGTTACTTCTGTTCTGTAAGATTTTTGTCATTGTGGCTTTATTCTTTGTTCAGAAAACGCCTGTCTTTGGTTGTGTGGCATTTTCAGCCACTCCACCACTGTTTGGCAATTTGAGAGGTTCTTCTCATTTGTTTGGGGTTTTTTACTTTCCTGCAGATTGCCTTCTTGATCCCCTTCATATTACAAGTCTTTTCTATGCAGGCTGTTTATAAGAACGCACCTGTGATAAAGGGAATAGACCTTTTCAATATTACAAATAAACCTCTAGCACTTGGTTTGCAGCAGAAAGCTGCAATTTTATCATTGTAAGTGGCATCATTATATGCACAATATAAGTGCAATTTTACTTCCAAAGCCATTTGTTCACTCTAACTTGAGTGTAAACACACTTGCCAGTGGCAGACAGCCAGAACAAAATGTGATGTACATATACATCTCTATACTGAGAGAGAGGGAGAATCACAAAAACAAAAACCCACCTTGATGCCTCTTGTCCACTTCCTCAAGATGGCACTGTCGGGTTGTATTTCCCCACCTACAGAGGCAGCCACTCCAACCTATCTCAAGTAAAGGCTGGAATCACTCCTTGTAAGCACAGAACATTAAAGCACACTTGAAAACACGTTGGTCTGAAAACAGTAAAAATGTAGTGGCCACTCGGCATTACACCAGCTGCAATGGGAAAATCCTGGAGTGCAAAGACAACAGACATCAATGAAACACATTGAATCATTGATTTTACTCTTTTTCCCTACGGAATCCCAGAATAACTGTTAGCTAAGATCCACTTAGTTTTAAGAGAAAATGATTTACCTTTTATTTTATGTCTGCTTCTTTCACAGGCAGTTTTGCTCATCAACCTAGCAGTAAATGAGCACAGGAGACGTTCTTTGTGGACAGCAACAGGCTCTGGCTTCTTTCTCTTGGAGTTGAGGAATTTAATGTGCCCACAGGGCACTGCCAATGCAGGGAACAAATGGGCCCAAGGGCAATGGGCTTTGATGCTTCCATCTGGCTACATGCATGGCATTGCCTTGAAAACCTGGGTTTGGGTTTTGAGACAATAGAGATTGCAAGCTGTGGCTTCCCTTTCAGACCTGCTCTATGTCAGCAGTTTCAGACCTTCACAAACCTTCTGTAACAGTGACCAAATTGCCTTAAACAGGTAACAACAACAAAGAGGCGATTATACCATGGAAAAGTGTTTTAAACTGCAATGAAAGCAGCATATTCTGCAAAGATCCAAAAACATCTCAGTGCAGACAGTTTGAGTGATGCTTTTCACAGCATACTAATTTCTATTCAACACAGTGCTCCTTAGCTGGAATCAGCCAACAAGCTCCTTTCAGTGGCATTGGCTCAGAAGGAAAGAGATAAACACCCATTTTCTAGCTACAGTGTGCTTTAGACTTCCATAGCATACAGGTGCAAGGCAGATGAAAGTTCTGCTATTAAACAGTCTCACATTAAATTATTAACAGTTTTCTTGGCTTACTGTCAGAAGAACTTCAACCAGGAGACGACAAAGAATAAGGCTATTTTTCATGTTTATGTTCTTAAACTCCCGAGAGGGATCTCAATCTGCTGTATGATCACTACTTAAGGATCCCTATCAGATCTATTAGTCACAAACTAGGTTTGATTTCTCATGCTCTCATACATCCTTCTCACACTCAACAAGTGAGCTGGAGCCGGCAAGCAGCATGGAAAGCACACACACACATATAGCAGTGCTGAGATAACATTAATTAGTTGTTGCTTCGGGCCACGGCTTTCTTGAGGTCCCACTCTTCTACAACATTGAGCATTTGTGGTGATCTGTGCTTTCTAAAACATGAGAACACTACTTGCCAAGGGCTAAAAAGGAGCACTTGTCCATCTAGCCCCCTCCAGACTTGAGGTGCACCCAGTGAAAGAAGAGGGAAATCCCAGCCACCTTCAAGCAGCAATGCACCTGCCCCTTCCCATCAAATACTGCAAACCTGGTATCACAACTTAAACCCTGTTAACCACAAGATAAACCATGAACTGCAGCTTGCTGGTAATAAACATTTACACGTTTCTAGGGTGGTGAAGAGCAAAAATTGCCAAGTGGACCCTTCGCAAAGAAGTTCAGAGATGTACAGTGGCAGACTTCACTCTATCTGCAATAATCTAGGCCACATCACAGATGTGGGAAATATTGCTTTTAGGCGAACCTGTGATTTTCACTCAACTCCAGCCCATTGCAGTTATAGACTTGGTTGTGTAAGGCTTTCTGTCCAGAAATATCAGTCCTTACACTGAGGAAAGATGGATAAAGAAATGTTACAGGAAACTGGGGGAAAAAAGTGCAGTTTCTATGCAAGTCATCACTTTTTCAATTCAAACCATTGAACAGAACTACATCTTTCAGGAAGTCATAGCACTGGGTATGCATAGACCCTGCAGACAAGGCAGCTCCACACGAAGTACAGGAATGACTGTGCAAGGCAGGCGTGGGTAGCATGGCTGCTGCCACTTTTCTTCACTGCCACCCCTCTGTGGTGTGAGACTGTAGTGAAGGTTGTTGACTCCCAATAGTCAACAGTGGTCAGGTATAACTGAAATGCAAAGAAAATAGTATTTGTCGTCTTGTTATTCATCATCAAATTCAATGCAAAGGTTGAGAAGAAAATAGTTTTCTAGGTGCTCTAAGGAAGGAAAAATATTCTATATGCCATTTATTGGAGTATTATGATCTATGATTGAGACTGTGATCGTAACATCGCTTTCTGATCTGATCTCTCTTGCTGTGAGGAAAAAGAATAATGTCTAAGAACCACATACTGTCTGGCAGGAGAAATATCCTGCAATATGACATTGTAACCCGCAGGAGCCTGAGAACTCAGAGACCTGCCAGGGAGCTGTGTGGTCCACATGCTCAGATCCCAGTGTGCCTCATATCACACTGCTGCAAACCATTATTTCTTCTCACCAGATGGATATGAAATTTGCCATTGCTTCTTTTGAAACCTCAGGTTTTTGTACATCTCTTCTCCCTGCAGTGCCATTGTTTGGTAAGCATAGCACCTTCATAAAACAGAAATTATTCTCTACTTTAGAAGATCAACACAGCAACCTCACATTTTTCCCTTTCCAGGGGGCTCCTCAAAAGACACACTCTGTACAAATCCCATGGAAACACATGTAAGAATTATGTGCATTTTCATAGGCTGCATCTGCCCTAGGGTTCACCAAAGCCAATAGAGTAACCACAAACCTTCTCAGCTGGCACAGGAGGGGTATGCTGGAAAATCTCACTGGAACAGGCTGCAAAGCACATTTGTGCAGCTAGCTCTGTGTATATTCTTCACTTGGGAAGCCCCGTGTCTATTCTTACAGTTTCAGTAGGGCTGAGCTCACAGCTTGTCTGGCTATGAATAGCCAAGAGATGTTGTAGCCTTTTTGTACATCCATGACCAGAAGTGCTTTGGTAAGGTGCAAGCTGCTCTGCTCTCATGTGGATTGTGGCCCTCTGAAGCTACAAGGAAGATGCCACACTGTATGCTTGGTGTCCTCTCGTGAACTTCTGGATCAGATACAGCTTGAGGCTTTGTGCCTCAGAAATATTACTGCTGTAGTTCTATGCTCATAAACAGCCAGCTCCAAGAGTTAGTGTATTTGTTGCCATTAGAGGTCTCTGTCTCAGAGGCTGAATTTGGCTGCTCCCCATCACTGGCTCTTTGGATAGTTCTCCTTTCCAGGAGTGCAGTTGATGAGCTGGACTTAGAAAACGGCTTCCTAAAAAGAGGCTAATTTTGTGGTAGCAAGCCATGGTAATCTGCTCTGAACAAGACAACTTATTATCTTAACTCAATTTGTCCATCCAGCATTTGAAATCATCATGACACACAAAAATATCAGATGCCAGTGACAGCACACCACCGAGGATTACTTTGAGATGGGCTCAGACTCAGGTCTGGGCTGGTGAACCTTCCACTTCTTCATCGCATCCAGAATTTCTTCCCAAGGATGAACACAGTTTTTCATTCACCTTCCAGCTCTTCACTGGGCAATGTCTTTTCCTGATTCTTTTTGTTCTGGACGACTAAGTCTATGTTCTATAGTTATCTGGGAGAGCAAGTCACACACGCCTCCAGAATAGCACAGAAATCTGTCAGACCTCATCATTGAAATCTGATTCATTTGCATTTGAGCATCCTAATTCTACATCTGAAACCAAGCTCATTCCATTCTTGCCATTAAATACAAACAAGCACATATTTTAGACATTTGTGAAAGCTGAACTGCAAATTTGCTTTGATATATTTTCCACTAAAAAAGAATAGCAGCATTTATGCTGCTGTAATACAGATGAATGTGGTTTCGCAATGTATGAATGTGTTTCCCCTGAAACAAGCTTTGAGTCCATGAAAATGACAAGTGCTACCTGGTGTAGCAACAGCAGCACTTGCACAGAAAGGATAAAACATGGAGAAAAATCACCAGTCACTAAAGAAACCCAGAGAATCACAGAATTGCAGGGGTTGGAAGGGACATATGGAGATCATTGAGTGCAACCTCGCTGCTAAAGCAAGTTCTCTACAGCAGCAAAGTGTCCAGGCAGGCCATGAGTATCTCCAGGGAAGCAGACCCCACCAGCACTCCACCATTCCAAGGCTCTGTCAGCCTCAATGAAATTTTCTTCCTTGTGTTTATATGGAGCTTCCTGTGTTCCAGTTTGTGCCCATTGCCCCTTGCTGGGCACCACTGCAAAGAACCCAGCCCTGTCCACTTGACTCCCACCCATTACAAACATATAAGCATTGATCAAATCCCAACTCTGTTTTCTCCAGGCTGAACAGCCTCTTAGCCTTATCTTTGCCATAAGCTTTGTAAGTTGTTTGCTTGTATATTTCATTCTAGTTACTCAGACTATTATTTAGGTTATTCCTTTCACACTGACCACTGTTTTCTAGCTGCAGTGCAATAATAGCAAAAGGATAAGGTTGATGAAACTGTTGTCTCTAGGCAGGGCTAGTAATAGGCATTTACCACATTTCTGTGGTTAATTTAAAAAAAAAAAGAGAGAGAAGCAAAAAACTGAAGCAAACAATAACAATCCTTTCCATCAAAAACATTAGAGTTATAGGTATCTGCCTGCATCTTTGGAATTGAGCATTTAGTGAGCAGGATAGCAGGGTGATAAAGGCCCTGAGAACACCAGACTCACAGAAACATCCCCTGCTGAGCACAGTCACATATAGCAGTTGTTGGGAAAAATTAAATAAGCAGCCACCAAAGAGAAGGAGAAACAAGCTCTAATTTCTCAGCTGATAATCTATCTGCAGGTATGGCAGTGAGTCATTCACAGCTTGCCCAGATTAGACATGCTCTAGATTTAAGCTGTACTAGTTGTAAATGAAGAGCTAGCCTGCAAAAGCACAACTTATCTGTGTACCAACAAATTATGTGCTTACATACAGGCGATGCACCCACACATATCACAAGCAAACTGCCAACTTAGCAACCATGTGGTTGGTGTGCAGAAATGCTGATTTTTTGGTTCTGCTTTGCCAAGCAACACCAAGGGGGAAATTTGCAGAGCCATGAGCAATGAATCCACCCCTTGGAGCGAAGGCAGCACTGGGTATAAAAGTGCATTTTTAATTATAGAATCATAGAATGGCCTGGGTTGAAAAGGATCACAGTGATCTTCTACTTCCAACCCCCTGCTATGTGCAGGGTTGCCAACCACCAGACCAGGCTGCCCAGAGTCACATCCAGCCTGGCCTCCAGGGATAGGGCATCCACCAACTCCTTGAGCAAAATATTTAGTTAATGTTTAGTTGCACTCTTAGATTTCTTTTCATGACTTCTGATTCACTATGGTCTGTTGCTGTGACCCATAGCTTGCCCACAGCTCAGAGAAGACAGAAGTTGGAAAGGCCTTAGAACCTCTCAGTTCCATAACATTTCCCAAATGTTATGAATCGTACCAGCATTATTTCCTCAGCTACGCAATCCTGTTATAAATTGTACTCAAGCTTTGCTATTTTCCTTTATTTTTTCTTCCAATCTCATTTGCAGATGAGACAGGTAGAAAAAAAGTGTTCAGAAATTGCTTTTTTTAATTCTCCAAGTCCTGCAGCCACAGTACTGGCACTACATTTTCTGTGGTAAGAACACAACTTCTCTATAAAGATTAAATTACCTCCAAAAAGCAGGTGGCAATGTGAAAAATGTCACTTAGAGCTATTTAGAGCTACTTTTTTTTTTCTTTTTCTTTTTTCCTAAGTTTGCTACCTCAGTGGAGCATTGCAATGTGTAAGGTAAATGAGCAGCCAGCAGTTACCACAACACACAGCAGTGGTTCCTGGCACCAGCAGGTGAGTTTCACACTCCAACCAAAGGAGGTCCAGAGGCAGACTGCTTCTACTCACAGAGTTGTAGGGGTTGGAAGGGACCTCCAGGGATCATCGTGTCCAACCCCCCTGCCAAAGCAGGTTCCCTACAGCAGGTCGCACAGGTCGGCATCATACATGAAGTGCCAAATTTCACACACACATGTATATATTATATATGTTTATTTATTTACTTACTTATTTCTATGACACTGTATTTAGGGCTTTTTCTTCTTACAGCTCTGTTGTGTGAGGGTACAGCTATTATTTAAGAGAACATCACTATGTCATCGATCAGCGCTTACGTTTTCTCTCCCGTGTATTATGTCACTTGGTGCAAACATGACCACCTGACAGCACTCCCTCCAGACCACAGCCAACTAGGGTCTGAGACCAACAGCTCTGAGTTCTCCTCAGCATGACACCCCTGTCTGTTAGCTCCTGAAGATGGCAATGGATTGACACTCCCATTTTTCTGCTGTTTCACTCTTCCTAAGCACAATTACCTTTCCAAATGCTGTACATTAAATGACAGCTCCCAAAGCAGAGGAAGACCTTCACACTCCGTTAGGAAAGTGCTAATGATGAAGAATCTCTGAAAGCTTTGTGTGTCTTGGGAGTTTGAGGGACAGCACATTTTGAGAGCGTGTCCTGGCTACTGTGTGACTCACATGGATCGACCAGGCTAAGCTCCCTACACCTCGCTCCTCCTGCCAACAAGCATTTGTTTGCTGCCTTCCAGCCACGAACCAAACACCTGAATTGGCTTTAAATAGTTTAACAGCTGCACACACGTAAGTAGCTAAATCTTTCAGAAGCAGCTGAGTGCAGAACCGCTGATTTCCAGCATGCAAATTGGACAGAACTGGGGGGAAAAGCCCTCTTTCTATGACTGTCTCTCCTACAACTTTCTACTTGTCCATCTCCCCTTCAGCACAATGAACAATCTGCAGTTTGGGGGTAGCCACCACATACCTGCAACAGCTCTTGGCTGCTTCGTGCCAACTGAAGGCCAGCCCAAAGCCAGGCCTGGCTCCAGGGGCAAACTGCTCTCCCCACGCCAACTACTTGCTGGAAACAGCTGAGGATTCAAGCCTTTACACTCTCTCACCTTCACTCATCTATATAAAGAAACACAAAGCACAGTGCAGAGCCCTTTGAAATAGGGGAGAAAAAAAAAAAGAGTGAGAAGGAAAGAAGGATGTGGTTATTTAGTAAGAGTACTGGCAGAGCATGGTCTTTAAGCAAATGCTCTCGTGTTCTGTAGAACAACCTGGACTGAAGCAATCCTGCTGAACTTCTTGCTAAGATTCAGGTAAAATAATTTGTCTTTTAATTGTTTTTTTAAAATTATTTTTTTATTTTTTGTAGCAATTAAACACTAGCATTGAGTGCAGAGTATTGTTTTTAGGCTTGTCTGATAATTATTGCTTATAAGGATAAAAAATTAATGAACTATATAGTGTGGTTTGTCTTAGAGAATGAAAAGATTTTTATTTTCAGAGATAAGGATAGATATATTGCATTGCAATCAAAATGTTTAGTATAAAGTGGTAAGAGATTATTCAGATTTTATCCAGATGAAATATGTAGCAGATGTGGACTTACGACTTCTTATTGCACTAAGCCATCTTTCTGTTATCTTGAGTATCTATGAGAGAATAACACAAATAATGATCTAGAAAACAGATACAATCAAAGACTGCTTCATAGCAAAAACATTACATGGTTTGTAATTATCAACTGGTAATTATGGTAAGTGCTGTAAAAGTCCCTGCTGAAGCAGTAAGCTGAATTTCCCTCATTCCTCTTCTATATTATAGCTAGATCGAGAACGATTGGCTTGCTTTGTTCTGTCATCTGATTAACATTTCCTTATTAAAGCTACACCTACACTTAGAGTAAGTCATAGATTCAATGATGAAGACTTTCCTATGAATGAAGCTTTCCTGCATTACTATGCCCTTACTTCATCATCCCCAGTCTGTGCTGACATACAGACTTGTGGGAATCCCAGCTAGAGCCAAATGAGCTCAAATCTGAGCTACAAAATGAAAACCATTCATGCACCCTATTGTATTGCAAAAAGAAAAAAAAAAAGAGGAAAGCTAGTACTATAAAACCTTGGTGCTCCTCGGTCATTACATTTGCTGTTAGCTTAACCACCAGCTTCTGCTCATTGGTAAGCCATTAATACTTGCATAGTACATAGGAAGTGGAAAATCCTCACTCAGTAGGAAGAATTAAGAACAAGCAGAGCAGTGACAGCACTAGGTCTGCTCCAGCTCATGCAGTCTGCCTTGGGAGGTGCTAAGTCCAGGCTCTGACATTACCCTTTGACTTCCAGAAGCTGAAGCAATCCTGGGGCTGCAGGCAATTTCTTCAGGACGCTCTTAGAGGGCAGAGAAAATTCTCTTCAGAAGAGAAAACACGCTACCTGTCTCTTAAGAAGGTGGAAGAGGAGTTGGGAAATGGTAAATCACTAAGCCTGGCTTCAGTTTTTGGACTGGAGTCACCCGCTGGAGAATCTGTTGTGAGCACCCAGACGACATCTCAGCAGTAAGTATCAACCCACACACGTTTGTCTGAGAATCATTGAAATGGAAGTAATTTGACTTTCTTTTGTCACCGTCAGCCAACCCTGACTGGGCGTGGGGGGAGCAGCTTTGGGCACAGTCTCTAAAGAGATTCTCATAACCAAATGAAGGAAATATTATTGTACGAAACTTATGAGTGATCGGCTCACTGAGGAACTCCTCTATCTGTCAGAAGAGAAAGATGTATTCAGTTCCGTATCTTTCAGCTTCAGTATTTTTGTTAATTGTTTGGACTCTGTGATAAAGATGAGGCTTATCAGATGACTGAGCTTATTTGTCAATGGAAAGGAGTCTTTGGGTAACTTTGGGCAAACGTTGCTCCATGCAGACAGTTTGCAAACAATTCCTGCAGGCTGCTCGAGATGTGAAATTTGAATGTGAGGTGGGCTATGGGATCAAAAGCTTCAGGTTTTTAAGAATCAGTCACTGGAAGTGAACACCTGAAACAATGGCTTTAAAGGCAGGCTAACACCTTCCTGAAGCTATTTTCAGGAGCAATGCTGTCTGTAATTTTGTGACGATGAATTCTGAAGAAAAAGCACTTGGGGATACAGAAATGCGGTAACAGAATCAAAGCTCATACTTCTAAGGGATGCCACAAGCAATTTTCTGATATTTATCTAGTGCTAGATTAACAGCTGTTGTTGCTCCCCCAAAATGTTTCATGCCAGCTGATCTCTCCCCAGCTAAATGGGTGCTCCTGGTCACAGGACACACATGCTCACACAACAACACAACACCCCCATCTTCTCTTACCTGTCCTGGCCCAGGCATCAGCAGCTTCTGCCCATGACTCCCTGGCACATCTGGCACTGGTGCATCCCCAGCTCTTGTGGCATTCTCTCACTTACCATGCACCACAATCACATGACTTTATAAGCAGCTGCCTCACCTTGCTAGCTCAAAGAGACTGACTCAATCTCAGTCTGACTAACAAACCAAGGTTTTCTTTTTGTTCTCATTTCCGACAGATAAATCCACTGATAACAGTCAGACTTCCTTTTGCATTTCCTAAATTCAGAGGAAAGTTGCTCAGTCCTCTGGAGATGCCAGCCAGATCTTGCCCCGTGGCCAACAGCACCTCCTTGCGGGTTGCATCCATTCTAGCAATCTGTGGCCAGGTGAACCTGCTAAGGACTGGGATGGGTGACTTTGTGCACCTCCCTGTTGACCTTCATTCAGCCTGTCTGCAGGCCTTACCAGCTTTCCTGTAAACATTTCCTCACCTACTTACCAGCTCTTGCTCAAATCTCAAGTATATCTAGTGGTATTTAGTTATTTCTAGTGCAGTTCAATCACAGTTTCTAGTGCAAGTGTCTTCGACCTTCAGCCTTTGCCTTATCTGAAAAAGCAGATACTTCATCAATGAAGTTAACGATCTGGCATGATCTGCCAAGGCCTCATTTAGGTTATCATGTTTTCAGTTTTTCTTTTATTTAAAATCTGAGGGCAGATTTGGCCTAAAACTTCTACTTTTGCCTAAATCGTGTTTACTTTCATTTCCTTTGACAGATAGGCTAGACTGATCCTTTTCCTGTTCTCTCTGTGCTTTAGGGGAGAGATGACCAACATCAGTGGAGAATGCAACTTTACAAGCATCGACAGATTAGCCGAGACCCTCCGTTTTGGGATCTCCATCCCCACCTTCATTCTTGGCTTGGTTCTCAACACCCTGGCCCTCTCAGTATTCTGCTGCTTTTGGAAGAAACAAACCAAAACCTCAGTCTATATGATCAACCTGGCACTTGCAGACGTTCTGCTGCTTCTCTCCCTCCCACTTAAGCTGCACTACTCTATTGCAGAAGCACCCGGACTCCTATGTGCCTTTATACAGTCACTGTACTTCGTCAATACCTATGGCAGCATCTTCATCATTGTTTGCATTACTGTTGATAGATACATCTGCTTAAAGCATCCATTTGAAGGTCGAGCTAACCAATCCCCCAGGTGGGCAATCTTGATTTGCTGTTTCATCTGGGCAGTAGCTTGGCTTTGCAGCAGCCCAATATATGCATTTCAAAAGAAAGATTCTTTAAAATGTTTTCACAACATGTCAGTTGAGGCCTGGAGTGTCCCTCTCATCGTTTCCGTGGAGATCTTTGGATTTCTGATTCCACTCTCAGTGATGGTTTTCTGCTCTGCACAAAACATCTGGATTCTTCTGAATCATAAAAACAGAGCCAAAGAGAAAGTAGAAGATTCCTTACGAGTCATTATCATCAACCTTGTTGTCTTTTTGGTATGTTTCACACCTGTCCATCTTGCCATCTGCCTACAGTGCCTGGTAAGACAGCAGGTGATAGTGGACTGCCGCCTGAAACAAACCATCAGCCTCTTCATCCAGGTGTCAATGATACTAGCCAACCTCAACTGCTGCCTGGATGCCATCTTCTATTACTTTGCTGCCAAAGAATTCCGTGAGAAAACACACCTGAAAAAAATTATTCAACGATGCCCTGTCTTTAAGCCTTGTGCCACATGACAGGGCCTTTTGCAGTAGAAGAATGCCTCTTCCTTGGCTGCCGCTTGCCCTGCAGGTGGAACACTGATAGCATTATTCCCAACATGGCAGTAAGGCCAGCTTGGCCGTTGCAGGAAGGGCACAGGAGGGAGAAGGACAATATTTTTCTCACGAATGTGAACATGTCTTCTTTTTTGAGATCAAAGGGGAAGAATATGGGGAAAAAAGAACCAGCATTATGAAAATATCAGTGATGCCGAAAGAAGCATTAACCTTGATGCAATCTATTAAACCTGAAAGACTTGTCAGAGGAAAACTACCGAGGTCACTGGATTGCCAATTAAAATCAGCCTTTGCCATCGCCACAGTGGTTTTCCTTTCACTAATGTGATCAGAAACTTGTTGCTTTGGGCCAGTCAAACCCAGAAATAACTTCAACACCTTCTTGTTAACTTAGAAGGTAACTGAGAGATATAGGAAAGTGTCTGGCCAAAAGTCTGGCTCTGCTCTTTCCTTGTGGAAACCCTGCAGAAGGTTTCTGTTGGAGCTTATTTGCTCCAAAATCTCAGCTGGCCCTCCCATAAGCATTATAAACCATCACACACCAGCCAGGGCTGTTCCACAGAGGACCAGGCTGCCCAGTACATGACAACATCTCTTTATACAACACCCCATCTTGGGTAACAGCAACAAACAACGAACCTTTCTGATAATTGTGGCTCAGGAACCAGCATGGTTTTATCCTGCAACTTTAAAACAGCTTTTGCACATTAAAAACAACCCCTTCAAATACTGCATTTAGTGAAAGGCTGTACATACAAAGCATAGGTAATCATTCTAAGATATAACAAGATAGATGTATGAAAGTTTTCTGCCTGTCTTCTCATTCTTTCTTGGGGAAGAAGAACGTATGGAAGTAAGTACTACATCACAAGCATGAAATGCAGTTTGGGAGCACTTGTCTGATATACTCCAGGCTCCCAGACGAAACACTGGATCAGCTCCCTCAAACTCATTCCTCAGAGGAGTCCTCCTGGCTGGACTTTCCATTTCACAAAATGTCTCTGGACGTGCCTTAATCACTCCGTGCCAGCTCTTCTGGTATGTCACTGCCCTTGGGCTGTTTGTACATTCAGCCCTGAGTTGAAACTAAAGGCTTCCTTACTGCAATGTAAGCCTTCTATTCCTTGTACCATTATATTGTTACGGTTTATGCTCTTACCCAGAAGCACCTTCACATCAAGAAATCCATTTCTGTGCCTTTAAAAAACAGCCATAAAATTGCTTTAAATTGGTGGCAACCAGGTCTTTGTTCTGGGGCAGATACTCCTTCTATTTAAAACGGGAAAAGAAATTGGCTTCTATTTGAAGGAAAGAAAAAAAGACACAGGGCTAGTTTCGAAAATAGAATTTTCAGTCCATTGATTTCTAAATAAATGACTGATTGCACAAGTGGGCAGCTGTACATGTCTCATAGTGGACCTAATGTAAGAGTGCTTTACAGCTCATTAATACTAGATGCTGCCACAGCTGAGTCATGAGAGGAGCTCAGAGACAAACAGAGGCTTTTTCATCACCTTTGCCATTATCTGCTGTTATGCTGAAAGAGAAGTTTTACAAAACAGGAGGTCTGCAAAACATTACTTGCTACTGCCTCGATCATTCAGAAACCTGCATCCTTTTCAGTATGAGATAGCCTTTCTTTCTTGTACTTTTTGCATTACTTTGCATATGAAATGTGTGTTTTGGAAAGAACATGTTCTAGAAAATAAACTGTATGTGTGAAATGTATGATTTGAAAATATGCTTTAATTCCCCAGTCTGACAGTCACGTACAATCCTCATCTCTCTATTTCATCCCAGAATCACAGAAATACCAAGGTTGGAAAAGAACTACGAGATCATCCGGCCCAACCATCCACCTATCACCAATAGTTCTCACTAAACCATACCCCTCAACACAAAATCCAAGCGTTCCCAACTCATTTTCTCCTTAAAACAGCTCGACTTAGCTGGAGATTTTGCTTTCCAGAAAGTACTTCATGTTTACAGCTATGGTATCAAAGAACAACCGAATTACCACAAATAAACAGGGAAAAAAAGTAAAAACAGGAAAGATGATCACACCCAGAAGTTTAGATAATAAATTTCTGAGGAAAATCTCTCCATAAATCATTGACAGTACCCTTCCAGGGGGAACTGCCCTCTTCTCCACAAGAGAGCTATGCAACACTGGAAGGGATTGCCCAGAGAAGCTGTGTGACAATCACTCATGGTTGTTTCCAACATGTAGTCAGATATATAACAGAATTGATCTGATCTTGTGTTGGAGGAATACCTGCTGTGAGAAGGCAGTTGCTCAGTGAAAGAAACAGAGATCTGTTTATGAAAATCATCTGTAAGAATGGAAGCGATGGTAGCCACCACATAGACTCAGCCTGCTCATGCCATGCATCACAGCAAACTCAGAGAATAGAATCTAGACGACACGTTGAGCTATTGTCCTCCTTATCACCACAGTGCCACTTCTCTGTAGGCCCAAAGTGATACTGTATATAACTCAATTTGACTACATTTTGCTTGTAAATGAGAGGACCTGTCTGAGTATACTTGACACTTCTGAAGGAAGAGGAAGAAGGAAGAGAACCCAGCTGTGCTGGCTTTACAGGTCTACTACAGTAGTCAAACCTTCTAGCACAGAAGAGCATACATTTTCAGTAAGAAGATCTCACTTTCAATTCACTGCTTTTCAAGATGATCTTAAATTTAAATAATATCTCTGAATTACATCCTTGACCTCCAGCTGAAATTATATTACTTTTCAGATCAGAATTTTACATGCAGCCTCCTCTGCCCAATTTACTGTTAGCTCTGGAGAATCTCCAGTCGGTTGTATTTTTAAACCAGTGAGAACAGCAATCAAAAACCCCGAGCAACTCGAGATTGCACAGAATACTTTTGATGATGAATAAAACTGAAAAGCATTTGACATTTCAAAAACAACAACAAAAGCTTTCCTGACTAAGTACACGACTTCACCACTTCAATTTTCAGACTTCACAATAGCAGAGATTTTTTTCTTTCTCGCTGTTATTTCTAATTCAGAGACAAATGACAATGAATGTGGATCCCTCATACGCCCAGCTCTTCTCCCAGGGACTCACAGGTACCGTATGCTAAAAGAAGCATTGTCCTAGTAGAAAGAAAAAGTGCTAATCAAAAACGGCCATTAGCAGTCTATATTTCATATGGATTAGCTTATTCCTTTGGAAGGACTTACTCAGAAATGGAGTATCAAAGAAGAATAAATCAGCTACTACAAAGAAGCCTGCATGTCCAGCTAACGTACATACGTCACTCTACTGGCTAAACACACGATGCTTTCTTCTTTTCAGAAACAATTATTATTTCCCTCATGTCTCACAGCCCACCCAGAACATCTACTCCAAGTGCTGTTTTTACAAGCTTCTTAGTACCATGCAATAAAAAAGCCCACGATTCCAACACTGTGTTTTCTTCCCCTTTCACATGTGACTCTCAGACTGATCGTCAGCTCTTACCTGTATTTCAGAGCTACAGGAAAGACAGTTGTGTCTCCATCCTGCAGAACCCATCCAAGATGCCTCCTTCAGCAGCCGATAGCAGCCTGCAGCAGTGCTGCTTTTGGACCTGGGGCCCTTCCATCATCTTCTCTGGCTGGGCCAGGCCTCCACAACACAAGAGAGTGCTGACTGCCCCGTGGGGCATTTTTATCAATGGTACGTGACTCCACCAACGCTCTACAACTAGCTAGCATCTGTTCAGCAGTGAATGTGATTCCCAGGCTGCAGTGGGTAGACTCATACAGCAATTGAAAGACTATCAAACATGACAGTGGTTCAGCCAAAAGAAAAAGAAAACAGAAAAAAGATAAAACCTGTGCACAGGGTTTTCCCCAGACTTTCTAGATCTTGTTCTTCCCCGATGGATTGTCTCATCTGAAATTTCCCAGTCCTACGTGAGAGCAAAACTTTATACCAGTGCCACTCCACTGACTATGTATATTATGCTGAACTTTTAAAAAACCACTATTGCCCTGCAAATCCCTTTGAAATAACTGGTTTAATAGAAAGCATATGGGCTAGTTGGAAAATTGCCTCTTATAGCCTTCAAAAAAAACTATTGCATGATTTGCAAGCAGAAGGCAGCTGAGGCAGGATCCAAGCCCAGAGCAAAGCACAGGCAGTGCTGACTCACTATGGGCAAAGCAGGCACGTGCCCTACAGGCCAACATCATTTCATTCTAATGAAAAACACCAGCTGAAAAAAGCATAAAACAGACAGAGCTTAAATGAAAACTCATATTCTTAAATAAATATCACACTAGCAGCTTATCACATCAAACAATTTCAAGCGTTCAGAGATCTGAGAAGAAGAGCAGCCACCCCAAGCCTGAAGCAGCCTGCAGATCGTAACGCAAAGTTGAAACCAGTTTGAAGACCAAAACTGATCTTCAGAGATATCCTTCCTCAACCTCACATTTCAGTATGCTGCTCTAAGCGATACTTCACTTGGGCATCAGCAACACATTTTAGCCTGTCCAAAACATACATCCCACCACAACTAAACTTGTCCTACACGCACGCAAGTGAACGAAAGAGGAATCAATGCTATGGTGTTCTCAAAGACTTTTTCCCTCTCTCATCAAAATGGTTTTGAAGGTTTCCTCTCCCCCTCGCTTTCTGAACATCTTCCACTCCAGACTAACTCCTTCCTACAAGGCTCGGGCCTCCATCCTTTCAGCCAAAGGTGAGGAAAGGGCTGCAGAGTGGCAGTGTGCTTTGGGAGGCCCATGAGACAACACAGGGCAGGGAGATCAGCAGCCCTGTGCCCCATGCTCTCTTCCCCCCAGCTCACTGGCAGTGCCTGGAGCTCAGCAGCAGAGCCACAAATAGCAGCACTTTAAGCATGATGGGACCTCGGCCACCACACACCAAAAGGGAATTTGGCTTTCCCAGGAGGAACTGTCACTACGAAGAGGGGTAGAAACATGCCTACCCCAAACAAACCGATGAGAAATGTGCCCGCCTTTGCCTTTACACAACACTAAGGATGGGCTGAATTTCAAATCACCATGCTTGCTAGGCTTGTAGAGAAACACAGAGACAAACCCCCCCACACACACATAATACATTTTGCTCTGTCTGCACTCCCCGCACTGCCAAAATGCAGGGAATGAAGACAAGAGCTCAGCCACCCCAAGGGGAAGCTGCTGCTTCCCTCAGCCACCAGCCTGCTGTCTGCGAGAGGAAGGAAGACCCAGAGGAAGAGGAACAGGGGATGCAGCAGCATGCAGTGCACGGTGGCAATCATAGTGGCAAGCTTTGTCTGCTGCAGCCTGCCAGGGGAAGGAGCTGCCTACAGTCCTGCTGCAGGGATGGGCCTGAGCCAGCCGTGCATAGGCTGTGCTTCTGCAGCTGCAATGACTGCTTCAGAAAGCAGCAAAACTGTAGGCTGTGGGGCCAGGATATCAGATATTAGGAAAAAATTCTCCTCAGAAAGAGCAGTGAGGCACTGGCACAGCTGCACCAGTTGTGGAGGTGGGGTCACCATCTCTGGAGGTGTTCAGAGCTGTGGAGATGTGGCACTGAGGGATGGGGGCAGTGGGCACGGTGGGGTGGGGTTGGACTTGGGGATCTTAGAGGTCTTTCTCAACCTTCCAATTACCTTTTTAACATCTGGCCGACACGTAGATTAAAGCAAGTGACTGCAGTGAAGCACGCATCATCAGACAAAGAATAGTTGAAGGTGTCTTTCATCTGAGGAAGTCAGAATGTCACCCCACAGCACACAGTGCTCGCAGCAGCGCCGGCTGCACGGGAAGCAGTGCGGTGAGGCAGTGGGCAGGGGCTGAGCAGCCCAAACCCATGTCAAACCATGCCCAGAGCTGTATGACTCGTTGTCTTGGACCCTGGCTGAAAATCTGCTCTTGCGCATTTCACTTTTAAATATCTATCAAATAAAAAGAAATGCCAGCAACTGCAATATACTGCATGACACAGGGATCACCAGAGCAAAATGGATGCAAGAACCATGGATTTTTTTATTTAGTATTATTAAATCACTGCCATTTTCTGCCTTGCTAACAGGCCATAAGTGTCACTGCTCTTCCAAGCACCCAGTCCCAGGATGAGGGCTTGCCACTGAGGACTGCACACAGCCAGGCCAGGCAGCAGAGTACCACCCACACTAAGTTATGCCACCTGCCAAACTGCAAAAAGCCTCCCCCAGCATGTGGCACTTCCTCTGCATCGTGATCTGTTGCTTTATACACCACCTACACGGAAAACTGTGTGCTTACTTTTTTACTTCGGTGGCAGCACCGTGGGGAGACTGGGCACATTTGCAGACTTTGCGGCAAGTCTCAAAGTTCACTCAACAAGCAGGTGTTTGGGAGCAACCACGTCCTGCCATGTGCTTCCTCTCGCTCCAGCTCACCACTTCTTCAAGCACTCCTGAGGCACTGTTTTGGGCCCCAGCCCCAGAGCTGCCCATAGGGTGAGAGAGATCTGCAGGACAAGAGCTCCCATCCTGCCAACAGGCGCTGCCTCATGGCATACTGCTGGTCCTGTACCCACCTGATGCACAGAGGGCATGATGCTGCTTGTAAGCCAGGAGGTTTAGGAAAGGTTTGCAAAATGACCTGCTTTCTCCTGTACTTGGTGAAGTGCAACAGCCTTGTGAATAAGCAGATTTCAATGCTAAAAAAAACACGATGGGAAAACTTCTCCTTTGTGTTCAGTTTTGGAGCCTTGGTCCACTGCTGCTTTTGTCAAATTTCCCAAACCCTGGTAAAGTGCACTTGTATGCAAGTGAAGGACCTTGTTCCGCAATTAATCTCCATTCTGAGAAAGGCCGCATTTACTTTGTTAGTGCATGGGTAAAACCATGTTGCTGTTCTAGAAACCGCAAACGACCGCATTCACACTCATGATTGCCATGTTAAGATCACACAAGATCAAAGAGAAAAAGCACAGCTTTGAAGAAAACACGTGAGAACGTCCAGTCGAAGGCAGGAGGGAGAACAGAAAAAGGCTGTATGTGGTCCAGTCACATGAGACGTGTAAAAACATATACAGCTATTTTATCTTTTGCACAATGTTCTGAAATGAAACTAAGGTTAATTTCTGCTTTCTGCAGCACTGCCAGGGCTCAGCATCACCATCTGATTCACCAGTGGTCCTCCCAGCAGCTGTATTTCCTGACTGAAATGCCAAGGAACTGCTGAAGCTCACTCCGCCATCAGTGAAGAGCTTCCGGCATCTCAAGTGAGCAATTGAAATGGTTAACATCTGGATTGCCCTCAACAAACTCCAGTCTCTCCTGCCCAAGGACAGAAGGCTTATAGGACACCTGGCTCCCGAATCACATCTCAGAGGTACACTGCCTCTGTGAGAGACCTGCACATCTGTATCCTGCAGATGAAACCGTACTGCTACTTACGAAGCATCTCTGATGCCCCAGAATTACAGCAGATGCTGAGCCCTGAAAAGGAGGCCGTGTACAACTCTGCTTGTAGGCTGAGAAGAGCTCAAACAGGCAGTTATAAGGATCTATATTAAATCTACTGATGCCTGATCTTGTTGGAGAAAGTGAAAATTTTGGTGCTTTTCTCAAACCATTGATTTGTTTGTTTCCAAATAACCTAACTTTGCACTACAGTCATTCTCCCCTTTGCCCAGGATTACATTGGCTGGGGAACTGTTCCCAGTATTTCTTGGAATTGTATAAATGTGTGTGATACATACAGATCCTGACACCTCAGGCTATCTCTGCACTTGGAACCTTTTGCAGAGCACGGGCTTTTCTCTCCTCCCACACCATGTCTTTTCCAAAAGCAAAGAACTCCAGCCCCATGAAAGCAAGACTCACTTTCTAGAAGTAAAGTTCCTATGGCAGTTGAAAAGAAATACCGAAACAGCATTAAAACCATCAAAATAACTGCAAGGATTTCTTTCAAAATTATCTCCCCTTTTCTGCTGCACCACATTTGAGCACCCTGATCAGCGTTCCTGTTTACTGCAGGAGAGTTGGACCAGATGGCCTTTCAAGGTTCCTTCCAACTCAAACGATGCTAGGATTCTATCATGCTGAAGCATGCCCAGCACATTACAGCTCTGGCTGCAGAGAGAACCGTGTAGACCTTCAGCTCTCCACTTCTAACCTACAGAGCTAGACCACGCTGCAAAGTCAACCATGTGTGGCATGAATTCTTTGAAACAGTGGGAGGTAAAGGATAGGCTAAAATGCCAAAACCAAACTACGGCAAGTGTGGTTTGTTGTGTGTTGTTTTATGTAACACTAAGCTCAATAAAGCGTTAACACCTTCAGACCTATTTCCCTTTAGGTTTCTGTAGCAGGTAACAGAAATGCACAGACATCCTGAGAATTAAATCTTTTTCCGAAAAGTAGGCAGCATGACTCATGTGGAGTTACAGACTTTTCTGAACGAAGCTAAATCATATTTGCCTGGTTTGTACAGCAAACCCTTCACTTCTTTCTTTCTCCTTTTGTTTCTTTTTTAGTTTCAGTGCTGGTAATTCAGTTTGGCTGGTTCTCCTGGACCATTTCTTATTTATTACAGCACTCTCAAACTTAGTGTTGGCTGAGCTGTGTAAAAGCCAATTTGACTGCAGTTTTGTGGGCACACACAGGGACCGAAGGCAGCGCTGCAGTCAGACATCACATCAGTCAGACACTGATGCTGACAGCATGCGAGAACCAGCACATGTTCCCTCTCCACGCTCATGCTAAAAGCAAGTGGCTGTTCTGTCTTACACCATTACTCACTTAGAGCACAAACAAATGCTTTGAGAGCCGTCACTCACAGATTTCAGTCTAGTTCGGTTATGTGTGTATATATAAGCATATATATACTCACACACACACACTTTTAAAGAACGTACACTGCATTCTGTCTCCCAGCACCCAGCAGGTAGGAAATAGCAAGGAGCCATTTCCTTTCCTTCAGCGAGCTCTTCCTTCAGTTTTCTGTCCTTGAAATACCCCTGGTCATGCAGCCATGATTAATTTTGACTCCTGCTTTCAAGCTGCTGCCTGTTGGCTTTCTGCTGTGTGCTGCCTCTTATTTGACCCCTGTATAAATCGAGAGCTGTGACCAGATAACCCTTCCACTCTGTTTGCATCCAATCCACCCACAGGTGGGTGGAACGCTTTTCAGTTCCAAGAACAGAAGTATTTTAAGAGGAATGAGAGCTCAGTGTGGCTGATACTATGCCAACCTCAACCATTTTCAGAGTTTGCACCCACCCAAGGGGCTCAGCAGCAGCAGCCTGTTCTTTGGATTCTTGTTTTTTTAAGCATTGCTGAAAAAGGCACAACTGGCAAATTTGTTTGACTGAAAGGTGCAGAGCATGCCCATGACCTTCAGCGAGCTCTGCAACTACCCCAATACCAGTGTTACACTGGCAGGAGGTGGCAGGGCTTCCAAATGGATTTCCACCTGCTGTCATTCCTCAAGTCTTTTAAAAACAATTGTGGGGGTTTGTTCCTGTTGGCTTTGTGGGTTTTGTTTGATTGCTTAAAGAGTGGCTGTCAACAAGGCCGAGCACTTTTTCCCATTTTTTAATTATAGCAAGAACTCAGAAACTCAAAGACTGGCCCTAAGATGTAAGTGCAGACATCATCTAGCAAGGTCAAAGCTGCCAGCTATTTCAGCCAGCTGGAACAAAGTCACAGCTCAGTCTCAGGCAGCAGCAGCAGACAGGCAGGATGCTGCCCTCCCCACAGGCTGTTGGGAGCAGTGGGTGCACCTTGCTGTGCCTGGGCCAGCAGACCAGGGCAGGCAGCCACAGGGAGCTGGTCTCTTTCCACCAGCACTGCTCATTCACAGAGCAGCCTGGCAATGGGGCTTTCTGGGTTTGACACTTGCTAGAAAGCCACAGCTCAGACTATTCATGGAACTTGCCCCAGATTTCCCTCAGCAGTGAGAAAAAGCTGCTTTTTTCTGTATACTGGAAGGTATGGGACTGAGTCACCTTCCTTCTCATTCTGTGAGCTGGGAGAGTTAAGGTCTGTTTACATCTGGGGGTGGAGAATATGGTGAGAACTGGGGCTAGTGAAATGACTGCTGCATGACATGAGAACAACATGAAACATCAGTCTGGGTTTCCTTCTTGCCAGGAGGCTCAGCAGCGCCCAGACCCTCCCAGTCCCCCCAGAAGCTCCTCCAGCAGCACGGCACAGTCTGGGTGCACAGGAGAGCAGCAGACCACCCAGCTCACATTGCTTTGCAGATTCAGCATTTATAAAATGAAGGGTCATGGTATAACTAGCACCAAGTTAACAAATACCAATAGGTTTGCAATAGCATCACATACCTCTGCCAGTGGTACCTTGGATTTTGGTGTGGAAGCCGCTGGTCCGAACAGGGGTAATTGTCAGTCATATACTGTATCCATTTGTTTCTAGGGGAGTTACATTTAAGGATTCTCCTCCAAATGTGCATCTTCTAATCCAGAACCATAAGTAGGAGTTCTCCTACACAGAACAGTCAATATGTCTTAATTAATAAACAGGTTAAAGAAGAGGGAAGCAAGTAATACAGATGTTCAGTTCAGGATCATTCCTCTTCTCCTACAGGTGGGGAACACATTTACGATGGGCTGAAATATTACAGGCCCTATATAGACTCTAATAATGTTCAGTTTTAGAAGCTTAGACTCATCATCATCATCTCCGATCTGATCTAATGTACTCAATTCTTAAGGTAGTGAGAGAGCATTGGAGGAAATGGTATTCTGGATCCTGGAACAATTTACGCAGAAGAACCGGGAGTCAGCACTGCAAAAGCTGAGCCAAAGCAAGAGGATGAAATTTGTTTTTAATAAAACCTGGGGTTAAAAATAATAGCAATAATTAATAAATCGAAGGCTTTTTTCCTCTTCCCCTTCACTCAGATCACAAACCGGACTGCTAAGTAAGCATCAAAGCTACAGTCCTAGATGCTCTTACATTGGTGGTTGTGGTTATTTACAAAGAAATGTTCAATACCAGAGCATTTTTACGCTAAAATGTTTAAATACTTGCCTTTAAAACTGCTTACCAGGAAAACAACAGGAAAAGGATGTGGCCTGATAAATGTTTGTAACAACTTCATCAGGGCTCTTTTTATACAAATGAAGATGATTTCACTAAAAATTAATAAGTACGGGAAGTCTTAAGAGTGCAATATTAGCAGTCAAGGAAAATCTCCAAAATTTCAGCTGACTCACTGGGAAGTTTTACTGACCATGAAAATTCATAAATTCATACTTTTTTTTTTTCCTTTCTTCTTTTTTATATACACAAGGGCTGCTCCAAAAATAATGCCTCCTATTTTATGATGCTAGCCCACAACATCAGAGGCGGATGTTGGTGGTATGGCAGCAGAGGTTAAGCCTTCCCACCAACATCCCGTTATGTTCTGTTGCTGTGTGACAGACAGGGGCAGTCTGACAAAATGGCATCTGACATGGAAGCACATATAAGGCAAAGAGATGGAAAGAAATTCATCCATGTGGAAAAAGTGGCACTTACTGACATTCAGTGATGCTTGCTGAATGTTTCTGGAGACCAAGAAGTGGATGTGAGCACAGTGAGGGGTGGGTGATGTGTTTCAGCAGTGATGCTGTCATAGCAGCTGTGAAACAGTGGGTCACCTCTGCTAGTATAGAAGTTTACAAGCATGGCATGCAGGCTTTTGTTCACTGCTGGTGAAAGGGCATAAGCTGCTGGTGGTGTCAATACTGAAAAAAAGTGTTTTGCAGCCAAGAATTTACGCTACCAAATAGTGTTACTGTGCTCTTTATATCCACTGTAGTTTCCATAGAAATAAAAAGGAGTCATTACTTTTGGAGCAAGCTACGTATCTTTGCTAAGTGGACCACAAACAACAGAGAAGGCAGATCCAAGGCAAAACTGAACCAAAGGGGCAATGGGACAGCCATTCAGCATGCACAGAGGTCAGAGACGCAGAGCGGAGATTGGGATGCACATCTGTAACGATGTCCTGTTGTGCAATATGTGCCACACCAGGCAGTGGAAGGGCCATCACAGTCTTTAAGTAGTCAAAAAAATATTGTAAAAGGTTTTGCCTTACTGAATAATTACGAGCACAAAAAAACCCGAATGAATATCAACCTAAGCAACAACATGGAGAGCCTTTACTTACAAACGTGACAGAGAAAACCACCACTTCCGCAACATGAAAATCAAAAACTTCCAACATTTCTTTTTTGTTGTTGTTTCTCAAAGCCAAGAACTTACTGAGATTCAATAGACTAAAACAAAATGACGAATGAAGGGCACTGGGAAGAGTTGCTCCCCTTAAAACCACTTATGTTGCAGGATATTTCCTGAGAGAACCTACGAGTTCCAGCGAGTGCTCCGACAGTTAAACACGCCATTTGCTGCATGCTTTTCTAAGAATGTTTTTAAGTCATGTCAGTTACATCCTGAGTGTGGTTCAAGAATTCTTTTCTACAATCTGACAATCAAACACTTCTGGATTTATCACCTCACAAGCACTGAACCTTGCAAGTTCCTCGTTTTATAGGCAACCAGCATCAAAGGCATCATTCGCACTGCCAAACCACACTGCCTGCTGCTTTTTCAGGCAGACCAAAAGCTGCTCCCCAGCTTTGGTTTACCACACAGCTCCACGAGCTCTTGTGCCAGACGGCAAGACGGGGACAAACCAGCCATCACCGCTCAAAGCGCCTTACCACGTCCTGGCAGCACACGCCATCTGGGTCCCAGCTCCTGGTGCCCTGCTGATGAGCGCTGTCCTCCCATCAGTGTCTGCAGGCTGTGGGATGCTGCCCATGAGGTCATCAACTGATGGCTTTTGAAGGGTTTGGCGTTAAAAATAGAGCTGGAAGTTCAGGATTCTCTTTCTGAGTCTGCATGTCGTTACTTGTAGTAATTGGTTTGAGAAGAGAGAGCGCCTCAACAGCTAGCTCACGCCAAGATCCCTGCACTCTACTACAAAACAGGGCCAGTGACAAGAAGGGACACCAAGCTACAAAGAGACCTCCTCTGCTTTTCATCAGAACGTGACTGAAACAAGCAAACGGACTTTATCCCACACAACCTTCTCTCTGTTAGCAACCAAAGCTATGAAAAAAAATGATTACTGTGCAGCAGAACCTAAAAAAACTCAACCCCAAACCCCACCACTCTACGCTGCTGCACAAACACCATCAACGCTCTTACAACGGCACAAGATCTGCTTGAAGGCCACCACTTCCTGAGTTCAGCTACGGAAAAAAGGGAGAGAAAGATATTCTTCTCTTCATCCTTTCTGCAATCAGCACGTACCGTAACTGCATCAACTGCATCATAAAAGCCTCACCCCACATAAAATGTTATGGGAATTAAATAAGATAAACTGAAAAATTCATATGAATTAAGAGAAGGTGTACATATATGGGTAGTGACAGGAAACGTTATCTTTTCTTCATAACTTCTTTTGCATGTTGCACATAGCTTCAGCAGAGTTAAGAAATGCACTTAGCAGCTGGGAATAGTTAATTCTTCTTATGAAAGGGCAGACAGCAGTCATTTCTGAACATCACAGGACTTCCCAAAGAAGTGTGAATATCAAGATGCGATTAATGCAGTGTTGTTTGACCTGGGAGCTGATCCTTGGGAAGGAACAGCCTAAAAATAACGTTGGCATCAGGAAAAAGCTATCCAGATTTGGGAAATTGCACTCCACTCTTTTGTATCACTTCTGGAAAGTCCTTTTGCATTTCTCTGCTACGATTTCCCATGCGTAAAGTTGAAAAGACGACAGATCCCACCTCTGGTGTTACCAGGATGACACCAGAACAGTTACGTTTAGGAGCAGATGGAAACTCCCTGAGTTGAGTGCCTGACCCTGCAGGGCAGCCATGGTGCCTGGTGATGTGTGCAGACACTCAAATCATCCTAAAAAAGGCTTGGCTGGGTGCAGCAAACACCTCATCAGCACAGCGCTTGGCAGAGGTAACACTGGATCAACGGGATACCAAGTGAAGCACCAAAATCGCATGTGCCACACCAAGCACACAGCCAGAAGAGAGAGAATTGCATTCACACGCTGTTTGGGTAATGAAATAATACAGCAAAACTCTGAGAAAGCAGAATGAATTAAAAAAAAACCAACAAAATGACAAAAATTTTTTTACTCTTGGGAGTACAGCTTCAATGCATATTCAGGGAAAAGTACTGCTATTGCATTCTGATGGTTGTGACCACTTTTCTAATTCATCTCTTCACAACCACACTTGGAGCTTTGCTGCCCTCAGATCTCTGCCACCTTCAGAAGACCAGAGCCATCATTCAACAATTCACATCTAACTGATCTCCTAAAATACTAACAAAATGGTTATGTCTGTGCTTTCAAGAATAAAATGCTAGACGTGTCCGCTGAACAGACACAAGTATATCACACACTGCATAGATGCTTGTCAGCAGAACAACTCTGTGGGAAATAGGAAGAAAAAGTAACCTGGGGAACTCAGTGAGAACAGCTCTATGACCACCCTTTCCTTATTCACTGAGCAGCTTGCTGCTGGAAGTACTGTCAGCAGCAGGATCCCACTTTCTGACATTCTTCCCCTAAACATCCACTGCTGGCTTCAAAGATAGGACATCTTATTAGAAACACTTTTTCTCTTTCCTACAATGACTCTTATGTTCTTGCTCAGTTAATCATTTTCTCATAATGATTTTTGAGGCCTTCTGGGCTGCAGTAACTTGTCACACACTGTACACACACGCTGTGCTAGTTCACACGCCTCCAGAAACGAGGTGTGGAAAACACTGAGAACAAATGCTATGTGGAGGCTGATTGATGCCTGTCACCACAAGCAGTGCGCTGGTGGGACACAGTTCCTCAGTCACACAAGTAGCCTGAATGGCTCAAAACGTGCATGGCTGCCTTTTGGACAGGAGGTGCAGTTATACAGTCCCCTACGTGCAGTTGTGTGTGCATGTTGGCTCTACGAACAACAAAGCAAAAGCTCCTCAATCATCATCAGTTATTGATTTTTTTCCACCTTGCACAAGGACAGCTGAAATGTCTGCTTTGTCATGCCAGGGATTGGGGTTATATCATAGAATCATAAAGTCATTTAGGTTAGAAAAAATCTCTAAGATCCTCAAGACCAACCCCAGCCCACCATGCCCACTGCCCACGTCCCTCAGTGCCACGTCTCCATGGCTCTGAACACCTCCAGGGAGGGTGACCCCATCAATCAGCTGTGCCAGTGCCTCACTGCTATTTCTGGGATGAAATTCTTTTAAATAGCCAACTTGGGTATGAGTTGAAGACAAATGTAGGTTAGGGCTTGAGTAGGAAAAAAGTGTAAAACCACCTTTGAGGTGTCAGAATGAGTCAGCCATTTGGCTGCAAAGAGGCACGCTGCAGTGTGGGGGCCCTCTGTGGGTACACCAGCACTGCTGGACACTCACTGGGCTGAGCCAAAGGTATGCAGTGGGAAGAGTGGCAGCATGGCCCACAGGTCCCCTCCAGGCTGGCAGCAGGTGCTGTGCAGCTGAGAGCAGAACAAGCTGACATGTCCTCAAGAGCCCCACACAGCATCCCCAGCTGATATCTCTATTGAAATGAGTCATCTATTTCAACAAACTCAAAACCTCCTCAAAGGGAGACATCAGCTCACCTGCTCACTCATACAGCAGATTTAGCTCCTCTGCCACTGAAAGAACCCTTCTCCATTAAGACAGTTATGGTTCTCCTGCACGGCCAAGGTTTGCAGGTTCCTCCTTCAGGTTTTGGGTCCTTTCAAGGGACACTAAAAGCTGGTGAGCTGGCCTCCCCTTGGAGTCAGAGTTCTGCACTGGCACAGCACTTTCCTGGCCTCACCAGCAGTGCTTATGGTTGCTTCCTCAATAGAGGAAGTTGTTTGATTGAGAGTTCAATAACTATTGAACTCAATAGAGTTGTTTCAGCTGTTTCTGTGCTTTTGTCCCCTCAGCCCAACACAAAAGGCAGAGCTTTTGGCTTTCCCTCTGCTCTTTACTCCTTGGTCATGCACGGTATGGGCAGCAGAGCAAACGCAGTGAATGCAGGGAGCCAAGTGCTTTGCTGGTGAAGGCAATTATGGGGTAAGCTGTCTGAGCTACAGGATACACTTGTTCTTCCTGGTGATCAATCATACGTAGAGGCCGAAACACTGCAGGGCTGAAACTGTGCTTCGCGTTTCCCCTTCAACCACGAGATGGAGCAACTCAACAACAAATGACTGCAGAGCCAACGAATTTAGGTAGAAGGACGTGGCATCCAAGTTCTGGCTCTCCTGGAGATCGCAGGCAGTCCTGTGGGGATGTCGTGATGGCCCAGAGCCAGGATGTGATCCGTGGCTCAGGGTGAACAGCAACAAATTCCAAAAGCCTCTGGGCCTTCTCCAGTCAGGGGGATGGAAGGGAAGGGTGTTGTTCCTGTGCCACTCATTGAAGCCCTCCAGCAGGACCAAATAGCTCAGAGATGAGCTCAGCTCTTCATGGTGACCCCAGACAAGCACTCCAGCAGTAGAAGGTTCCCCAGGACCATCCTAAGGCTTTGCACATTGGTCTGTTGAGGTATCTGCTAAACAGTTTGGTGTCCCCCACTGCTGTTCCCTTCTGGCTGGCTCCCAAAGCTTCCTCTCCAGCACAGAGCTACAGCAGCCCTTCTGAAAAAGGGAAAATCCAGGGGTGGGGACATAGGAGGGCAGGGGAGAGGTGTGAGAAACTGAAAACTGGAGATGTTGAAGGGCGTTTGAGGGAAATCAAATAGGAAAGCAAGAGGACTATAGCAGAGAATGCTCTCTCTTCTTGAGTAGAACAATGATTTTTCTCCCTAATTAGACTCTAATTTAGATAACCAGCACCTTGAGCTGGCCGGTGCAGCTTGGCACAGCTAGGGGAAGGTCAGCCCCAAAGCTGAGCACAAGGAACCAGCAGAGCCTAACCTGCTGCCACCCAGGGCCGCCTGCATGACCTAAAGGGCAAATCTGTGTGGTGGTCACGGAGAAATGGCAAAGATCTCAACACAAGTCAAAATGCGTGTGGAACAGCTCCTTCTTCAGGAAAAAGCAATGAGGTGACACACACATCCGGTGATCCGTTGCCCACTGGTGGCATTGGTGACGTGCAAAGAGGTGCAAGACTGGAGCAGGCCAAACAAGCAGACTGCAAGACAAGGGGCAGCCCGCCCACTCTTGTGGTCCTACTGAAGAATCACAACCTATCAGCATAAGATAAAGGCCTACAGTGTGAAAAGAAAGGCACCTCGCCTGCCCACAGCTTCCTCACCCCTGCATCACAAGTTGCACTATTAATCAACAGTCTGGGAGTACCCCAGCCTTTCTATATGTTACTCACACTGTTTCATTTCCCCTTTGCTGTCATCCTGCAGCATCACATTTTCCCCACATTCTCCAAGCGAATTTGCACCACCTGCATGCCATCCTGGCCACTCAGCTACAGAATCCTCCCTAAAAATCTTGCCAGGATATTTGCTGACAAAAAGCAGCCCAGCCCTTGGCAATGGCTAGAATATGGTGTGCTGAGAACAACCCCAGCATTTCTGCTTCCTCATCCACTCCTTTTCAGAGCATCCCTCTTCAGACGTGCAGTCACATAAGGCTTTCTGTCCAGACTTCTGTGCACCCCCTGATGAGGCAGGCAGTGCTTACGTGCAATGAGAATACATGCATCCAAGGGAAAATGAGAAACAACTCCACAAATACTAGGAGAAATCCCTGCGAAGGGGGAAGAGTGAGCAATCCTTATGAACACTTGGTATCAGAACATCTGCAAACAAGGGAGCGGAGATCTGTGGTGGCTGGGTTCTGTCCCACATCCCCAAATTTACCCCCATCATCCTTATTTCCCCTTTTAGTAAAGGGGATTGCAAGAACACATACAATGGGCAAAAAAAGTAGTTTTCCTGTTCCTCCCTTAACAAAGTCAGCACCTGACACTCTTCATAGGTAAATTCCCTGCTTCTCAGCAGTATAAGCAGATGCAAGAGCAACCTTTTTCCTTTGTTCCTTTTTTTCCATTTTTTTTAAATACCAACTCAAAATGAACATTTAAAAATCACCACTGAAAACTGATGATCTCTTTTTCATTTCTGGTAGCACGAAAAGGAAGAGGCACTGACAGCAGTAGCTCAGGATATAGGTTAAACAAGCTAATGCTCTTGTAGAAAGAAGTCACACAAAGCTCTGCAGGGCCAGAATTTCCTCCTCTGTTAATGGAAACTGCTCTGAATGGGTGACTCACAGAGATGTGAGCCTCACAAAGCAAACTATTTACCTCCTCAAATGAGCTTTGTGACAGATCACCTACATAGCGCATATGCGTAGACAGAGTGGGGATGTGTTGCTGTAATGGAAGTGTATGATGAATCAAAAAGCAGCAGCACTTCATGGATTCTAACCTCCAGATGGGCTGTTTCTTTGCATGCAGCTCACTCCACAGCCTTCAAAGAACACACAAGATTCAAGAATTCTACAAGCCAAAGGGAGCAAGTCAACAAGTGCTAGAGATAACCCAAAGGTGAGTTGGCAAGATACAGCATTATGTTATAGAGAAAGCTTACCTTAGAAACTTTCTTCTTGCTACATGATCTGAAAACTAAATGTACTTTGTGTCACCTGTTTTGCTCACAGCATGTTTACTTGTTGGGGTTTTTTGGTTTGTTTCTGAAGAAAGAACAAACCATCCTTTGGCATCTTCTCTTTTTAGAAATCTATACATCAAGCTAGACTGAAATGTCTTTTAATCATCACTAGACCTGCACCAAGTAAAACTTTGGGTAAGCAGCTGAAATTTTACTTTCTTACTTTATTTCCCTACACCTACAATTTCCTTTGACACACTGTTATTTAAAAAAAAAAAAAACAAAAAAACACACCACTGAAGGAAAAAGAAATGTCTAATGAAATCTTCTTAGAAAGGCAATGCAGCAAAGAACTTTCTCAATACTGATAACTTTTCAGGAATTCCTTAACCAGCTTGTCATCCCTTTGGCTGTCAGCAATCGGTTCCCTCCCAGCATTAAAAGGGCTGGCAATGCTTCATGCAAGGATGGGGACTCTGCAGGAGAGCAGCACGCTGTGGGCTCAGGACAATGTTTTGCTCAGTGCAGTGCCTCTGCACAGCTTCATCTCGTCAGTGTAACCCCTCATCTGTTGTAACCCCACCTGAATCTGTGGGCTTGGGTGCCCAGTGCCACTCCCAGCAAAATCCCAAGCCCTGCTGCTGCAGGAGGGCTGAGCTCCCAGGCACTGAACAACCTGCTGCATCCCTGGGGATGCTTCTCCCTTCCACCCTCTCGGATCTCCAAGTGCTTCCCAACCTCAGGCTTTCCTGTCCTGTTGTATTTGGATAAGAGATTTTCTTTGTTTTCCCTCAGTTTCTCACATAAAGCAGCAGAGCTGCACTGCTGTCAGGGCTGCTGCCCCACTGCTGAGCTGTGCCCCTGTGTCCTCTATGGTGTTCTGCAGCAAAGGAGGCTGCTGAGTGCACAGCCAGCAGCACTGCCAGATGTGGGGACACACATACCTGCTCCAGCAGCATGCAAGCTGCACCTGACCCAGCAGAGGGATGCTTTTTGGCACCCACAGTCATGCCAGCAGCTGTTCTCCTCATCAGGCTGAGTTTCTGGGGCTGTTTTTCTCATTTCTGTAATGTAACCAAGAGAACTGTTTACCTGGCATCAGTATGTCCTTACAGAGCAAACTACCAACCTGCTCTTCCTTTCTAATTATTGCTAGTTTTTATGCAAGAATTCTTTTTCCACTGTGCTGATCTTTGTCTCAAACTACAGGGCAAGAGAGCTTACCTCTGAAACGCCAGGGAAGCGGCTTGGTCTGCAGAACAGGAACGTACACTGTCCACCTAATGACAGGCTGCCAAATCCAAAATGAAACAGCATCAGTGTCAGTAACTCACATAAGAAAAGCACCAGGTAAAAGTAACAACAGTTACAGGGAGGCAGATGAAGGTTTCTGAGCTCTAACAAAAAGATTTTTAAAAGGGTTTACTTACAGACAAAATCTGCTGTGAAAGAATTGGCTGCAAGAAAGAACCAGGTATCCCTGTGCGTTTGGATTTGTGAGTGATTCTGACAGCAAAAACCAATAAGAGCTTTCCTGATCCTTATCAGGAGAGCCTGAAGGCAGGGTTCAGCCTTCTTCTAACAGAGGATTACTTCAGGACCCCTGCTCAGACCTGTCTACCTTGATATTTTTAATCCCCTCTCAGGGAGAAGAAACCACTGCATATTTGCTGCACTCTGCAGCAGACAGCAGTTTACCAGCTGTGGTAAGCCTGGCTGATTTAAGCAAATGTTTGGGTTCCTAAGTTTCATTTTTCTTCCGAAGACTTAGTCTCTACAGGTTGGGAAGCCAGCACACCAAGAAGAAATACTGTCTCCAGGTCTGCAGACACTTGCAGACCTCACTGGTCTTTGTATCAGGTTTTAGATGTGGTCTTCAGTCTTCCTTGTGGTGCAGGTGATTTTCTTCTCTATACTTACCTGGAGACATGAATGACACCTGTACCAACAGCAGTATCAACCCCAGAGTAGAACTGTTCCAGCTGATCATGTACACTCCCACATTTATCCTGGGATTGCTGTTCAATGTGATGGCCCTCTCGTTGCTGTTTTTTCCAGCTAAAAAGCTGTCAGAATCTACAGTCTACCTGATAGCCCTTATTTTCCTGGATACTTTGCTGCTGTTCACTCTTCCTTTTAAAATAGTTTCCTATCATCTCCAGAACAACTGGAAATTCGGGTCCATGTTTTGTTCCATCTTGGAAAGTCTTTACTTTATAAATATGTATGGCAGCATCCTCATCTCCCTCTGCATCTGCGTTGACCGCTACATCGCAATCCAGCACCCTTTCATGGCTCCCGCCCTGCGCTCCACCAAGAAGGCTGCTCTGGTCTGTGCTGCCATCTGCCTGGGCATCTCGGCCGGGACCGTGTCTACTTCCCAGTTTCATGAGGAGAGCTACAACATCTCGTCCTGCTTCTACAACTTCTCCAAAAGCACGTGGGAAAACACAGGCCTGATAATCACCCTGGAGATGATCTTCTTTGGCAGCATGGTGGCCATGGCCTTCTGCACCATTCAGATCATCAGGTGTCTGAGAAATCACAGAAAATCAGGGAATGCCCAGACACACATGACCAGAGCAGAGAAGGTAGTAGTGACAAACTTTGTCACGTTTTTGGTCTGTTTCACACCTTACCATGTGACGTTCTTCCTGTACTTTTTGTTGAGAAATGGCATCATGCACATCCCTTGTCACGCTGTGCTACGGGACATCCTTCAGGTCACCCTTTGCTGGGCTAATCTGAACTGCTGTCTGGATGCGGCCTGTTACTATTTTGTTTTAAAGGAGTCTGCAGAAGGTTCGTTGCAAAACAAAGTGAGAAATCACCAAGAGGAAAGGTTTGATCTGCACACTGAACGTTAGTTACTTCACCCGGCAAGAGGAGATGCTATCATGAAAGGTGCAGGACCTTGAACTACTTTTCTAAACCATTTACTTTAAATACTCGGATGTGAAAATACGCCATAAAAAGAACAGAACTAAGCCCATTCTCAGGGCTCCTAGCTGATTTGCTTCCCTTCCACAATGCTTTGTGTTGTCATTTATGGATAAAAAGAATCAAAATTATTTCTTGTAAATAGTGATGCATATATCTTTGGATGTGATTCCCTTCTACTTTGGGGAAAAAAAAAAAAAAGTATTTACTTACAGATGGTAGCATTTTTTACTCCAATGTCCTCACCACACCTGCAGTCCTCCAGGCCTTCAGTCACTACAGCCCTAGGCTGCAAAGAAGCCTGGAGCTTATGGCAAAAAAAAAAGCTTCAGATGAAATCCTGTTGCCCCTACTGCCCTGATCATACATTGTGTTATAGACTGAGTTCCAGACTTCCCTGCCAGCTCTTTTTACAGGCTTTTCACATACTGGTTCCTTCCTGGTTGGAACTACAAAAGTAGTTTCGTGCACAGAGCCAAACCAAACAAGACATTCAATAAAAAGCCTGAGCCCAGCACAGCAGTGAACAGATGACAACCCCCCCATTCACAGGGAAGTAAGGTAAAAGCCCCAAAGCAGCAGCCAGCACCACAGGACCTCAAACGACTTTTTGTACCTTGGAAGAAGATGAGCACTATCACTTCCCAAACAAACGAGGCAATAAAAAAAATCCACTGACAGAAGCCTCACATACCAATCAGTTACTTTCTTATCAGTGCTCACAGGCATCCACATAGCCTGAATTTGTCATTGGTGGTCCCAATGAGAGAGGGACTGAGAGAGGCAACTCAGTGCCCTGGGCACACCGCTGCCTCCAGCACTGCTCTGTAGCAGCCAGTCCCTTTGCCAGGGTTGAGAATGATGACAACTGAAGCAGTTAGTGTTCATATTCACATAGAGCTGGATCCTTGCAGTATTATCTCCCAGACAGGGATACTAATTCCAGCCTCTGCACTGACTTTTCTCTGTACATTTGTGAGAAGGATTATGCATAAAACCAAGAACTGACTTCCTCTTGAGCTCCACTTTGCATGTGGAGAAAGTGAAAGTTTATGATGTTGCCACATCTTTGTACGAGATCTACACTGAAGTGCAGTTGCTGAAGAAGGAAATGCAAGCCTGATGCGGACATAAGTATCTTCCATTTCCTCCCTCAGTAAATTCAGAAAATCTAGCTAGCTTCCCTGCCAGCAGGCAGCAGATCCTCATTGCCTCCTTGTTCATAGCTTGCCCTTAGCTGCACTGCAATAGACACAGAGGTTTTATCACTGAGATTTCAGACTCTTTTTGGAAGCATGGTTTATGTATAACAGAAGAAAGCAGTGCTGGTGCAGAAGACTTAGCAGTGGTTAAAATGGACACCAAAGGGTGTTGTTGACTTTAACCAAAAATGCCTGAATATAGCAACAGAGATTGTATCAGTTCCTCATGAAGCAAAAAATGCTTTAGTATAACGGGAAACTGATTTCAATTGCATTTCTGCAGCACGAGGCAGCTCCTCCTCCCAGAGAAGGAGTGTGAAATAGTTTATTTTGCTTTGCAAGTGGAGTGCTGCAATGGGTACAGGCAGAAATCACACTCCATTCAGCAAAGCTGCTGCATACTCTCTTAACTGACCGCATTTACTGGTGATGGTGATGTTATCAGATAAAGTGCTGTAACGATACAGAAATGACACAACACAGTGACAGCAGCATTCCCATTGCTGACCTTGCTGTGACAGAGTCAGAGGCACACACGGCCCTGGACACATCTGGTATTGGTGGGAGGATGCTCTGCCTCTCACAGCTGACCTCTGCAGCCTTCTCCTGGATTTGCAACTGAGCAGTGTGCAGCAGTACAATTCAGTTGAGTGCAGCAGCTTGCCTTGCTCAGCTTCAGAGTGAAGGGGCTCTTATTTCACTAGAAAGGCAAAGACTTTTCCCTCCACTGAGAAACTTCTAGCAATAGGCTCCAATGACTCTCTGTATTTTAGATACTGTGAAAGGCAAAGCACACCTACAACATCTCTGTTTATCCATCATCTCATCTCACTTATTCTCCTTACTCCAATTTTTGTACATTGCTGCTTCAAAAGGGTGACATTTACCACATTTTCTAACATGACAAAACAGTTGCTGTTAAGAATCCCAACAGCTGTTCTATGAAGGATCACAAACATTTCCCAGGAAGAAGAACACCAAAGAATGTAAGATTTTATGTCTGCTATATACCACAGATTTCTATTAATCCTTGTCTCCGTTTCAAGAGATTAAGCTGGTTTTATACCTGTGAGCAAATATTAGCAGTTTAGAGTTCTGAACGTGGCCAGTCAGTTGTTCATCTGAAACTAAGCATTACAAACCCAGGAAATCCAGGTTAGACTGCACTTCAGAACACATCAATGCAATCCTGACCATTCCCTGTTAAGTATTAACTTTGTGATAACAAAACCATCTCCCTGAGTGACATCTAACCCAGGCCCACTTGGCCAGCCAGTGTCTGAGACAATGAAGGACAGTATTTGAATTAGGTTTATGCATGAGAAGTTACAGACAGCAGAGACCAGTCTGACTTCAGCTGTGCTAATAGGCTTGAAAACATCCCAGCTAGAAGGGGGCAGAAACAAATGAATGGGACTGTCTGCAAACCAGACCTAGTGGAGCTGTAAAAGCCCTGTGGATAGGTTTGTTTCCCTCATGCAGAGTGAAATAAGTTAGTATTAATACTGAATGTGTTTATGCAGGCCATTTTATATAAGTAGAGAGAAAGCAAAAGAGGCTGAGCTCTGAAATACACATCCTTGATGTGACCTCAGGCTCTTGCAGAAACTCCTGCCTGCATCTGCCCAGCGAGGGTCATGGGGCAGAACCCTGCTGCACAGTGAGACATGTTCACTGCCACCTGAGATGCTCTGGGGTGCCCCACTCAATCAACCATTCCAAGTTCAATGGGGATGGGCTCTGCTGGGCTTTTCTCACTTCTCACTGCCCCTCACTGCTAGCCTGCCACAAACCTCCAACCCCTTAGGGCATCACACACAGCACAAGGACTCCTAAATCCTACCCTGCTCACTGAACTTCAGGTTGTGTAGCTTGCAGATCAAGGCAGCCAGACTCCCATATCAAGAACTAACTAATTTGCTTCAGGTGCAGGGGCTGTTTTTCTACAATTCATCTGCATACATTCAAGAACCTTATTTTCAGTGTTCTTCACCGTTCCTACAGTCACATCTGTCACACGAGGTCTACACTCCTGCCCCCACCCAGTGCTTACACGTCCTTTGAACACAGATGTGAACAGAACCATGTAGGTCACCCTCTCTTATTAAAGTTTGGACAAAATTGTCTGGGCACAAATTATTTTCCCAGGCAAATAAAAAACATCAAAGCAGCAAAACTTGAAGGTAACCCTGAAGGAGCTGGGAGAACAGAAGATCTTTGCAGATCAGTTTGAGGGCTCCTATAAAAGTCTTGTGCCACATTGGTTACCCACAAAGTCAGAACAAAGTGTTGCTAGGCAAGCTTCCCAAATCCAAGGAGATGAAGAAGAGGCAGTGCAAGGCTGCAGAAGGCGACAAACCATTCTGTGGAGCAGAACCACAGTGCAGGTACCCTGCTGGAGCAAACAGAGAGCAGAGGGGGAATTCACTGATGAAACTTCCATTTCTTTAGTGCACCCCACTCTCACTGCAAGCCACATTCCCTCAACTTCTGCTGCGCCTGATGTTAGAAACCCTTTTCTGTATCACAATCAGCAGCTGTGGAAATGAAGTCAGGATTGTAGCCTGGAGGGCATGATTGAATTGTGAGCACCCAATTGTGCTCACTGCAGAGATTCCAGTGGTCAGGCTCCAAGCAAGGAATAACTAATAGGGATAGACCAGTTCTTGAGGGAAAAAAAAGGCCCTGCTTTCATGCACATAGTATTTGTTAGGAAGACCAATGAAGGAGAATAAGGAAAGTCAGAGATGAAGCAGTGGAATCCTTCAGGGCTGAAGGTTTTTCAGGAGAATCTTTAAACTGTAAACAAAATTTCAGAGCTGTTCGGGCTTTGCTTTTGCAGCCCTGGGTGGAAGTTTGTAGACACAACCCAAAGCGGGTGTCAGGTTTGCTTTAGCTTTTTCTTTGTCACTTCACCCCTATTCATTTGTCACTATTTATACCCTTAGAGACGATGTCCAACATCTGTTACTAAACAGCGAAAGGAGATAAAAACTTTAAGAAAAAATTAACCAAAGAAGGAAAGCAAATCAAAGCAAAGAGCAGAGGGGTGGTAAATTAACAGCAGCTCTCCCCAGCAGGTGCCCGCTCTGGAAGCTGCAGTGGGAGATCTCAGCAGCAGCACCAGTGCCAGGAAAAGGATCCATAGGGACTGTGGTGGCTGTGGGAGCATGCAGGAATCATCCAGTAAATCGGTGGGAAAATCTCCCTCCCTTGGGCTGCCACAAAGAGAAAATGGCAGGAGAAGGTACAGGCAAGTGGCAGAGCAGTGACAAGGCAGCAAGCAATGCAGCTGCTGGGGGCTGTATGCCCTGACAGCACGCTGCCTCCTGGTGCTGCCCTCTGGCACAGGGCTTTGTTCAGACACAAAACAAAAAAATCCATGAAAATCAACACCCTCCCGCCCCCAAAACAGCAACAAAAAAAAACAATACCCCAATATTTCCCCACATACCCCACTGCCTTTGGGATTTGCTTCCACAGTGAGTCCCTGCTACCCACTAGGCGGCCGTTCCCTGGGCAGGCTGCTCCTCAGCATGGTGGCTGGAGGGTTTCTTTTATGTATAGACAACAAGGGATTGCTCTCCTTTCTCCTCACCTGCAAAATTTAAGAACAGCTGCCATCAGAACAGCAGTGCTTTTAAAGCCTTTCTTCACCCAGTGAAGATTTTGCACAGAAACACTCTCTCACCTCATGGCTCTGAGCCACATTGCTGCGAGGAAAAGAGGTGGCCTGAGACACCACCGTTTTTGCTTTGAGCTTCCCTGTTTACTTCACATTTGGGTGAGCACTGGGACACTTACAGGAGCAGATTAAAAGCTGCACGTGAGGAGGATCTGGGCACGAGGACACAGGTGTGTGCTGCCATCCCATCGCCATTTGGGACACCTGTGGCAGCCCCACACCATCTGGTGCAGGAGCTGAGCAGCCCTCAGCCCTGCTTGAGGTTAATGCAAAACCGTGGGGTAAAAGGGAACTGAAGAATTAAAGACCTGCTGATTTTGTATGGGCGAGCACAAAGTCCTGCTCTGATGAAAGGCAGCACTGCAGGAACAGCTAGGCTGAGCGCTGGATGAGTTCAGATTGCCAGGGAGATTCAGGCCAAATATTTACCCTTTGGTGCGATTAAACAACTCCATCCAAAGTGCTGAATGAAGGCAAAGTGCTTTTCCTCTGCAAACCTCATTATGGAGTTGACATGCCTTCCTCTCCCCACTCAGCAACCTGGCCAGCAGGTTTGTTCCTTGTTACCTGCTGTTGTAAGTGAGGTTTGCTTTTGCTCGCTGTTTGCTCATCCATTTCATGGGCTAACACTGTCGTGGGGAGGGGGAAGAGAAACCATTTACATCCTTGACATCTTAATTGAATCTTTTTTAAAAGCTGCTATAATGCCCAGGGAGAGATGGTCTGAAACACGTATTGCAAACCCGTCTTCTTGTGTCTCAAAGGGGCCCAGGCTGAGCTGCGACCACCTGTGCTGTGTTAGCACTCACAGCTCTGCTTCTGGCTGCTTTTCTGCATTTTACACACACTCATTTCAATTCATGGAAAAGGGAGAACAGCCCACGTGGAGTGACTTTATTAGAGCAGAGGCAGGCGTGGCATCACGATCCAAAAACAGCGAGAAGCAGCTGGGGCCTGATCCAAAGCCTTTATCTTACCTCCTGAAAGGAAAGGAGCACAAACACCACAGAACAGCAAGATGAAAAATTAGTTGCACCATTAATAATGGATGGGGCACAGAGAGAAATCCTGGGGAAATCTCTTTAAAAGACAATGAATTCTGAGAATTTTCTTCAGTGTGCTTCAATCAGTTGTCCTCTTCTCTGAAGCTTCTTTCCCTAGACTGAGCATGAGAATATCTCAACTATTGCATGGTATGATATCAATTGGACTCAAAAACAGATCTAAAAGCTCAATTGTGAACTTATATACTTGGCCTTTCAGATTAATAAATCCAAATGAATTGAACAACATCGTGGCTTCCACTGAAGAATTCTTTTGCACTAGCAAGAACAGTTAATCAGAACTGGCATAAACACATTCCCTATAAATAATAATATTCCCAGAGAAAATATTCTCTGCAAACTTAAGGAAACAGCTGCTTCTTGATTCTTCAACCCACCCATTTAAGATATCAACAAGACAGCCTAAAACAAGATTGTCTGTGAATACAGTAGAGATGCTGAAAGCAGCAGCCCCAAGGCAGCAGGCAGGGACACACAGTTGGTATTCCTGCTCAGTACTTACCGCCTTACCTGCAGGCACTGCATGTCAGATGCCACTGCATTTCAGAGCAATCAGGTCTGGTCCTCGTGCAGAGAAGCAGAACTCTCCTATGTACATGAGGCTGTTCTGCAGCCACCAGGAAAAGCAACAGCTAGTATCACCCTGTCCTGAAGTCAGCTTTGTTTTGTAAAATACCAGCCAGTATAAATATCTGATGCACAGGGCCATAGGTGTCCAATCCTTTGGCTTGCCTGGGCTGCACTGAATGAAGAGGAATTGTCTAGGTGGCTCCAAAAGCAATTCCTCCTGTTTACTTCCATGGAGATTACAACCAATACGCAGAGAGAGCAATAACATTATTTGATGGAGCAAATTCTCAGATACAAAACACTTTTTCAACATAGGTACCAGCATTAGCTATGAATTTTATGACTGGAGGAGACACGATCAGATTTTTGAGTTGAATGTCTGATTGCAACTATACATTCCATTCAAAACTTTGTGGATAATGTATTTAAATTGACTGAAAATGGAGTCACAAACATAAACTGATGATTTTTTCAGCAACCTTGAAACCTATCCTCAAATTCCTTTATCAGAATGAAGAGCATGGCATATTTTTTGCTGTTCACAAGACTGTGTTTAGCCAATGTATCCTTACTCTCCAGGAAGCAAAGGGGCCCAATTTTGGACATCCTAAGGCATATATGTAAGTGTGTCCAAGAGTTAGAACAGTCTTTCATTAGTTTGGCATCAATAGAAGGTATCTGACATCTGTTCTTGTTGAGCCGCATGGGCTGGGTACAAACAACAAGGCAAGCTTCACGGGACTTCCCACCAACCCAGCAAGATGCCCCAGCCTGCAGTGGGACACACAGACAACACATTCCAAGGAATGTGCTTGAGGGTGTTGGGACGGGCTGCTCCTGCTCCACGGCAGGGAGACTGAGTTCAGAAGTTATCCTGAAATCCTGTAGTCACACACGGTCAAAACAGATGAGTTTCAAATTCATGGTAACAGCAGATCTTGCCTCTCTATTACCCTTCAAATGGTTAGCTAGGTGAAAAACTAAGACTTCAGTCGTGATGATGAAGAATATTCCAGGCACTGGTCATCAACAGTCAGAATATGCCTGTTTCTTGTACTAACACTGAAACAGATGGTCCTAATAGGTGCACACTGAAATCATCTCCTCAGCACTTACTTTTTAGGACAACATTTTGACTTTCCCAGTAAGCAATCTCCTGGCAGAGCACCACTCAGATCACAGCTTTTTCCTCACTGACCTCTCTTCTGGAAGGGCTGCAGGAATTTCCTGAGGCACAGACACAGAGGAACAGTGGATTTTCCAGACGTGACTCCAGAAAACACCTTTGCAAGCTGCCACCATTTCCGTCTTTACATCAGCCCAAATTAATAGCTTGAGCTGCAGAACAGGCTTCTGCAAATGACTGCAGAATGCAAATCCCTTCTACAGAACCCCAACAATGGAAAAAGCACCCAGGTACAGAAGAGGTAAATTCAAAAACGTGTTTTGATTGGGAACAAACACACACTTTATGTATCAGAGGTAAAAGATTTTATTATCCCATGGATGTTTCCTAAGAGGTAAGAGTTCTACCAGACAAAATATACAAAGCATTTTCTTTCTAGACAGCTGCATTCTCACCCTATGAAACAGCAACCACATTAGTTCACCTTAAAGAATCAGGGCTTGTCCTTACAGCTGCGGGGTTGCAGAGAGTTAGCATATTCAATGACCAGTTAATTCATGCAGAATCAGAGGGAAGGGAAAAGGTCTGAGCGCTCACTTGAGTGCAGGCTTAGGATCCCGGAAACAGAGAGAAATGCAGGGCTTAAATTTACCAGTTTGTGATACTTGCACCAAGCAAACCGATACTCTGACTCTCATCATTCACTCTGTGATGAAAGGCTAGGGCTAATAGCAAGTTGTAGTTGGAAAAACACAGCTGTACTATAAAAGCAAATACTCCGCCAGCAGTGCAGTAGGAAACTTTCCTCACCGGTCTGCATGAAACACGTGCCATCTGACATCTCACATCCACCTTAAAGCAGGAGATCAGCATCTCCTGCTCTACCTATTAAGATCTAATGTTTATGGTTGACTCTTATATAAAAAAATAATAACCTGGGCTTCCAAGGACATACTAATTGCTATTGCGTTATGTGACCATTTTAAGGTACTGTTTTGTTTTCATACAATTAGCTCACAGTACTACTAATAGAAGTTTGACTCTCAAATACATTAATTTTTTTTGGTCCTGCTGAGTTAATGATTGTTCTTGCATTTACTTTATCCTTTCTCTTCCTGAAACAACAAGCTCATTTCAACAGATGAACAAGTCCAGATTTGCTGAAAACCAATTAACAAGAATGTGCCAAGCTGTTCTTTCAAGTCAAAAAACTGCCTGCATTTTAAGAACCTCATTAGTTTTAACTATATTTATGGAACAGAGGGAAGAATATTTAATTACCCTGCAATTCTTCTTTCTGATGATCAATAGAAACACAATTTTGTTCACACAATTTCTCTGCAGTATATTGATGCACTGAATCTTGCCTTGTATCAACACCTGCTCTCCAGCGGTGCCTACAGTTGACACAACACACAGCTGGGCTAGAGGAATTATGATCAAAACAGCTTTCTTCAGAGGAGTCCTATGGGAATATGCTCTCAAAAACAAACAAGCAACAAAAAAAAACCCCAAACCACCGTTTCTGCAGTTGCCAGTAACTACTGATTCTGCTGCTGATACCACTTTGCATGCTGGCATGGCACCCATCCACAGACAGATGGGATTCTGACAACTCAGAAAGACAGATCTATGTGAACAAAACTCATCTTCCAGGCAGGAGCAGGTCTGGAGAGGTGAGCTGAAAATAAAGCGCCCAGCTCCATCAGCAGCCCATAGATGGGACATCAGATATGAGCTTTGGCAGCATGTATCAAAGGCTTACCTCTATTTACTCAGGCAATACGGCAGCAAATGAGCTCAGGAGCCACAAGCAGACACCACTTGCTTGTTATACTGAAGGCTGAGGGAGGGTAGCCTGGCTGATTCTAGGTATGCCACTCCAATTCAGCCAGAAGCTAGACACAGAAACAATGCATATGGGCTGCTTCCACTGTTTGAAAACTTGGTCTTCATTGGGACAACAAACTGTGAGCATCACAGTTCAGTGTGGGCAGAAACCCTCCTTCTGCTGAGCTTTCCAAATCACCCTCTTTGTAACCTAACATCTAATTCTAAGTCCATCTGATGGCATACTCTGTCATTACATCAGCATCAGAATGGTAATTCTCCTCCTGTAGTATATCTTCTACCCCAGCCTCACAGCAGTGCCAGCATGAAACTGCTCAGACAGGAGAAGAGCACCCATTTCCAGCATCCCACTTCTTGGCCATCCCTTCTACCCAAAACCTGCTCCTGAAACAGATCCCCACCCTGTGTGGTGGAAGAGGCTGTATCCGCTCCAAGGCCATCTGTGACTGCTGCATAAATTTAAGCCCAGCAAAACATCTCAGTAAAGAGAAAAGAGAACAGAATCATCTGCGAGGCCACGACAGACCCAAGGCTTTAGAGTTGCACAAGCAGGAGAAGGAGTAAAGAAAGTAAGACAGATTACCAAGTCTAAAAAGAGGGCTGAGAGCATGTGTGTGCAAGCAAAGCCATGGAAGGTTACAGCTGGACAGGGGCTTCATGATTTTTTGCAGATAACAGTTTCAACCACAAAAGTGTTTTCAAAGTGACGAATACGGTGGCAGTCCCCAGCCTCACGTCGACTGATACCTGCAAGGGATTAAAAGAGAGAAAGACAAGGACAAAATTCAGCCAGCGTTCATTTATAAGAGCTGCATCAAGTCAGGGAAGGAAAGCAGAAGGGATGCAATTGCTGAACGCTGAGATGCAGGAACAACACAGCCCATACAGAACATGACATAATTTCATCTTAGGAAGAACAGCACCACTGCCCAGCCCTGGTCCTGCAGTAAGCATGAGCTGGGGAGCCACAGGGGAGCAGCTGGCTTCAGCTGACAGCACCTCAGTGTTATCAGTGTTATCACAAAACCAGCAGAAACTATAGGCTGGTACAGAGCCAATGTGGGCTTAAAATCGTCACCTGCTGGCTGTTTGAATCAGCACATGCATTGATGCTGCCAAAGCCTCAGCCTCTCTGGAGAACAACAGCTGTTCCCCATGTCTCTGTGCTGCAGGAGCTCAACTCTGGGCAGCAGCACCAGGCAGATACGGCCTGGCTGTGCCCTGCTGACAAACAGGGCCATGCCAGGGCTGCAGCTCTGCACAGGGCTATGGGGGCTGCTCTGGGAAAGCAGCACAAACAGCCCTTTACAGCTTCCAGACACCCTCAGCACCATGCATCTCATCCAGGGAGCCAAACCAAGAATAAGCTCGTGTTTCTGATAAGGCTTGAAAATAAACAGATAACTTGCTGAAACAGATTAATATTATTCTTGCAGCAACATTAGCATTTGTGTATAAAATACATACTGGTTTTTTTTTCATGAAATCAGTTTAAGGTAGTCTAATCTTCTCTCCTCAAAACTGTTTTCGTATTATTAGGAACTTAATTTAAGGCAATTTGCAGATTTAATCTGCTCTGAATAGCTGCCACTGTCCGCATTAAGGAAATTTTCTGAACAGTTCCCAATAGCCCAGCTATTAGTTCAGCCCTGGGAGTCCGTGTGCAGTGAACTGCAGGCTCCTGCAAGTATTTGTATTAATGTTTCTATTAGCCCAACAGGTGCGACAACAGAAACACTGGCAGCAGCCAGCACCCATTTGCAGTGATGTTCGGGGTTCAGCTGAATGAAGTGGGAAACACCTCCAGAGCTCTGTGTGATTCCACCTGCAGGGAACCCCCCCTTCTTACCCCCCACCTCGCCCTGAGGCTGTTACAGCAGAAATAAGGGCTGGGATGCAGGGGCAGCTGAGCACTGCGAGGCTCTTACGTCTCCTGGTGCTCCTCCGCTTCAGCCTGTAGGTCTCCTTGCCGCTGCACAGGCGGTAGATGAAGGAGCCGAGCTGCTCCATGTCGCTGACGTGCTCAGTGGCAATCATCTCCTCCTGGATGATGTATGTCTGAGGCAGGTATGTCCCTTTCTGAAATGACAGTTTCCACCAAAATAAGGCATGACCAGTGCGGTGATCTATTATTAAGGAGAGGTGCTGCTAGGAGAGAGCCACCGGGGACTGGAAAAAATGGGAGAGAGGAAATGGAGGAACTGGGAGTATCCCGGGGATGGAGGCCACTGCTCCTGCAGCAGGAAGCCGCTCAGCAGTGAGGAATCCAGCTTGGAGGTGCCTGAAGGCTACCTGGGTGATGAGCAGCCATGCTACAAGTACAGTTTGGATTGGAGGCACTTCTAACCAGACTGGATGCTTACTAGGCCATGAAGCAGAGCTTCATTTCTGGTCCTTTTGCCTAAGGTACGTCAAAGAAATAAAAGAATTGGCAGATCCTGCAAGAGGGAGCAACATGAGACGAAATGGCAAGCAACAGCAGCAGTTTCAAACTTCACCTCTTTAATTTCCACCACAGGACTGGTTATCTCCACAGAGATGTACCTGGAAACACACTGCATTAAGTCAGCTCCGTGCTGCTGGGCTGGCGGAGCCTCTCAGATCGATACAGCTCTCTTTTAATGGTGCAGCACAAGACTATTAGTAGAAGCCTGTATTACCCTGTATTACACTGACACAACTGTTCTGCAAGAAATTCAATTACTGATTCTCAGTGGGGGAGCACAGGAGAGGGCACACGATATGTGCAGTTACAGGCATGAGTCCTCATGTTAACACAGGGGACTGGGCTCAGGATCTGGCACAGCCTTGGAATGGCTTACAGGCACACACACAGGCAACCCAGTCCTTTCATTGTTTTAAACTTAAATAGCTGTGGGAGCTGAGATAATCAGGATTTCTTGCTCCTCCATCATGGGACTGCACAACAAACGATACCATCAATTCTCTGCCAACAGTTTTAAGAAAACTAGAGCTTCCAGCATCTCCACTGGGAAATTAATCGGGTTCTACAAAAGATGTGGATCATCCATCATTTAACCGGGTCATCTCCAGCTTCCTGCGACTGCACGCTGGGAGCATCCTTCCATCCTTTACTCTCAGGTACTCATGCAGCTCTGCTCACCGAACCATCACACAAAGCCAGACATAAATCTGCAAGAAGCAGCATAGCTGCCATTTGCAGGCAAAGCACTCAGACAGAGAGGCCCGGTAAGGCATACAGCAGGCTGAGATCTGGGCTGGGCACAGCCATACCTAAAGGCTGCAGAGACCACGACCCAGCAGCAGGCTGAAGAAAGGGCAAAAGCTTCACTGAGCACCTGTGCCACCAGAAAAAGCAGATACAATTACTTGCTGCACTGAGGTTTGGCGCTAGAAGTAGGGCTGATGCCACCGAACACCTTCAAAACTCAACCTGCAGCTGGAAATCAGTCTCATTCATGAGAAACTTGACTGGATTGAGAGGAGAAAAGCAAGGACCAGCAAGGAGTACTTCAGAGAAGGGCACACTTCTGGGCAGCCTGCTCTACTGTCTTATGGTGAGAGACTTCTGTGAGCGGTAAGACCAAGCTAAGCACTCAAAAACGATGTCCCCAAGGTGCACATTAAAACCTGCACAGACAGACTGGACACTTATCCATCCCAATAATCATGAAGTTATTTAAACTCACGTCTGCTTTGTACGCTCTTTAAAGAATTGAGATCATAATAGCCATAAAACCATCTTAACTGCATTTTTATTCCCCTTTAAATTCCATTTCCGATAAAGTATAATTTTCACTCCCTGTGATTTTATACCTGTTATTTGAAGATGTGACCAGCATCTCCACTCTGCCAATGTTTTAATGAGGCTCTGCCGTCAGCCTGCACAATCCTCTCCTTTCCATTTCCCCTGCTGTGGGGACTGGTCACCTGCCACAGCGCCTGGTTTGGAGTGAGCTGTACATAAACGTGTGTTGTAGCCCAGCAGGGCTCCCAGCACAGCAAACAGATGGTCACAGTGGATGAGATTGCAAGGAGTGCTGGGAAACAAGCTGGGAGATTGACAAGGACCAGAGGTCGGGCATCTCTCAGGGCACAACCTGTCACCTCTCAGCTTAACCCCACAAAGTTCATCACATTGCAGGGAATTATATTGGGTTTTTTTTGCCCTTATGGAAGAGAGTAAGAAAGCCAGACTAAATGCTTTGCTTCACCTTCTGCAGCCTTAAAAATCCTGTTGTTTTTTTTTTTTCTCCTGCTGTTAAGATTTAATAGTGCTCTATTTTAAGGTTGTTTTCAGTCACTGCGATACATCAGCATGAGCCTCTGAACTGAACAAAACTGCCAGTACTAAACCCAATTAATGCCTGTTGTGAGCAAAACTGCATTAGATCAAAAGCTGCATTTCAGCCCTCAGCATGGCAGGGGCAGAAGCCCCAGATCACACCCCAAAGAGGTAAAAGCAGAGGGCCCAGTACTCCCCATGGGGCACTGACAGCTCTGCAAAAGTAAAATGCAGCAGCAAGAGCAAAAGGAAGGCTTTTTTTGTTTTCCTCGTTGGTTCCCAACTCTCAGTAAACACCTGGGGAAAGGGATCTGCTGCTTTTCTGTGCCGCCCCGGTCAGGTTCATCTGTCATGTCTGCATTACTGTGCTGCCTGCAATGTGGTTGTTCCAGCTGCAACCCACAAAGGCTTTGCTATCCACGAAAACTCAGCTCTGTCAGGTCCAAGGCTTGCTTTTACAGACACCATTTTCTGTTTCTGCTTCCCAAGAGCCCAGAAAAGCATACAAAATAAAGCAGGACTGCAGCCGTACCTTCACATTAACCAGCAGCTCCCAGAGGTTGCGTGGAGGCATCACGATAGTGGTGTTCAGCTCAATGACGTAGCATTTATCCAGCGTTATGTCATGATAAGCTGTTAGACCCTGTGTTCCAAGCAGAGAAATTAACAAATTGAGCCCTTCTCAATGAAATATGGCTGTAAACATGGGTGAAAGGAGGCCGAGCAGGGCAGGAAAGAAGTACTGTTCAGCAAACCAGAAGCACTGCAGACTGAAGCAACCTCAGTCCACCCTAAGGAACACACAAGGAGCAGGTTGGAAAAGCTCAGACACGGCCCTGAGAGGGAAGACATCTCAAAAAATGAGATCATTGTGCAGATATGGGACAACAGCAACAGTGCTATGCTCACAAAGAACCCAAGAGCCCCTTACTCGCTGGAAATCATGGATGATATCTGCAGGGTCGCTCCCTCCAAACTGGGGCACCGGGACATTGATTTGCTCATAGTTGTCCTCGATGTAAATCTTGACATCTTCGTGCAGTTCCAGCTGCCCCTTGAACGGCGAATACAGCGAGTCTTCATAAAGGACGCCGCAGTGAAACACGCTCTCGCGGGGAAGCTGTGGGAATGAGATCCAGCTGGAGGCACAACACGCATACATCCCACACCCCATTAACAACTACAGCCAACACAGGAGAAACTGGGTAAAAATACCCTTTGTGAACAGGCGTTTGGCACATATGTCAAGCTCAGCCTGTTGGCTAGAGGATGCTCTTGACGAAGGCAGTTCAAAACACCCCTGTGAAACAACCCCTCCTCCCTTCCTGCTGGTCAGATCCAAGGGAAACAAAGGATGCCCCGTGGGATTTCACAGAGGGTCAGCAGAAAGGTAAACTGTCTGTGGGTTCTTATGTTTTGTAGCTGGGCTGTTCCACAGACATAGCTTACAGTACTTGGTTTTTCTCCATAAGGCATACAGGCTTGGAGCAAGCAAAGCATCACTTCTAAAGGTACTCATAGCTTGCATGTGGCAGATGCAGCAGGACAAAAACAGGAGCTGCTGCTCTCCTGCAGTCCAGAGGCACGAAGTTGTTTGCAGCAAAATCCCTGTACCTGGGCCCACTGGATTACCACCAGTGTGTGGGAGAGCTGAGCATCCCTACAGTTGTCATGGGATTTCCAGATCAGATGTATGAGAGCACAAGTAATAAATAATTGATGCACCCGAAAACAAGGACTGCAAATTAATTTGACAGCATAAGCATGTACGGAGCAATGAGGGTATAAAAAGACACTGCTGAGTGGATAAGTGCTGGCTGAACAGCAGAACGAGGTATTCAGTGCAAATTGATGACTGAAGTTTCTTGGCTAAGCACTCAGCAAGCCACAGAGCACAGCAATTTCCTCCTTAAAATGGGGCTGTGTTGTGTCTCCCTCCCAAGGCTTTGACCCAATGCTGCTTAAATCCACAGCGCTGCCATCCCAGTGCATTCACCAGGCAGAGCTCTGCAAAGCCTACATGGAAGAAAAGGTGCTGAATTTAACAGAGGATGTAGGCCCATCTGTCATTTCATCTCCAGCTTGCTTTGCTTGCTTTATTAATAGCAGCATCTATTTTTGTTGTGCTCACAGAGTTTCTCTGTGCTACAGCTTAAAAAACCCATTGCAAAATGCTGCTTTGCCTTGCCTGTATCCCCTGCTCTCTTCAGGGCTTGCTCAAGCCCTGCAACCAGCCAAGCTTTGAAAACTGGTTGACCATTGACAGCAGTAACATTGGGTTTACAAGGCTGAACTTGCGGGTCATATTTTCAAAGAGTTAAAAAAAGAAAACAAACACAAAACAAAACACGAGAGGGGAAGAGGAGGATGTCTGGAAGACCCTTCCTGATGGTCAGGACAGAGGCGAGCCTGAGCCCAGCACTTCAGACATGCCCCATCTGCATGGCCCACAGTTACCAGCTCCCAAATCCCCACTGTGCAAAGCAACAAGCAGGAGCACAAATCAAAGGCTCGATGATGCAGTTTGCTTTGCTGCTCCAGATTGAGGAGCCAACCGTCCTTCCCAGCTGACCCATACCTGCGTGATGAAGAAGTATCTGTAGACATACATTGATGCAAAGACCAAGCCAAGGAGCAGCACGAGGAGACCCATGGTCAAGTAGCACACCCCACTGAGCGATGACCTGCGGCCCTGCACCACGGGAGCCTGCTCCTCCTGTGAGGCAAGAGCGAGAGCATCAGCCAGCTGCTGCCAAAGGGACCAGAAAATCAACACTATATCATTTAAAGGTTACACATGAGCTCGGGGCATGAGACTGAAGAACAGAGGCATGATCCTGCAACTTGACTTCACATCTGGATGCATTTTGGCCAGGGTGAAACCCCAAGGCTCCCAACCAGCTTTGTGGAGCTGCAGTTGCAGCACACCTCCAGCAGAAATTAATCTGTATGCATTTCCCCTTCGTCCCAGCTTTGGAGGACCTGCAGCACACTGCCAGCTCCCTATGCTGAAGGATTGGCATTTAATCAACTTGTTGCCACTCCTCCAGCAAACATAGCAAGCTGAAAAACAAAGCATTTGAAGTTCATCTCCTCTCTCCCCTTCCCCTCCTCCTACAGATGAGGGGTGGCAATGGTGACAAGCCACAAAGAAAAGAAAATCGCAATTCTGCACAAGTTAACGGTTCTCTGACACGAACAGCTCCGATGAGAGTCATGCTGCACATCAAGTGTTCCACGAGACACATTTCCTCAGGTACCTGTCATCGCAGAAGCAGTGCAGCCAGTGGGGGTGGAAATGAACACAAAGCTCTGCTGCTGCTGACACCGAGCAACGGCTGGAAAAACGGTTAACGCTCCGCAAGCAAATGTCATCCTAAAGGTGCTGGGCTCCCGTGCTGGTAACACACCACCCAAGCTCTGCATTTGGGAGGAGGTGGGGAAGATGCTCAGTGCTTTGCCCTTGGGGAAGCTGTGATACACCAGGAAAAGATGGAAAAATAACACTGCAAAGCCTAACAGAGGAAGGAAAAGCTCAACAGCCACTTTTCTGATGGAGTGGCAATGAAGGAGGTGAGGTTAACAATGGTGTTGGGCAGGAACAATTAACTCCAGCCCTGTGGTATATTGTGTACAAACCAGCAGCTCAAATCTTCACCGAGATGCAGATCTCTTCCTTCCACATCTGAAGGCCACCAACCCTTGTCACTAGGAACAAACCGCAATTTAGAAATTACCCCTGTGTAACCTGTGGCAAAGGCACGGCTTGCTCTTTCTCACTATAGAAGGCATCCATGTGTCAAGGAGAGCCCCTGCTCACCCGGCGTTGTGCTGCAGGCACTTCATCCCACCGGGCGAAGCAGAGGCAGCTCCAGCACAACCTGGATCCCTAGATGAGCTGACTCAGCTCCAATGTGTAGGCACGATCCCTTTGCAGATGCTCTACCCAGTGCCTGGCAGCAGGCAAGGCTGTGGAGTATCAAAAGGAACTCCTTTTCTTGGATAGCACAGGATATTCCTTATGCTTCAGCAGCACGCCTGCTCACAGGGAGGGCGCAGGAACAGAGCGCGGGTGGAGGTACCCAGCTGGGAGGAGAAGAGGTTATGCTACAGAGTGTCTGGTAGAGGAGTCTTCAAATCAGCCTGGGGGGTGAAAAAGCCCTAATTCAGCCTGGGGATTTTCTTCAGAATTTCCAGGCTTTCTGAGGACACGGTGAAGGGAAACTGCTCTGCTGCAGAGATGGGGTTAGGAAGGGTCTGAGCCACCAGGCCAGCAGTGGTTCCAGCACTCTGTGCTCAGAGAAGGAGAGAGCCCGTGAGCAAAGGCTGCCAGCTGCCTTTGGCTCCCCAGCGCCAGCAGCTGGCTTGCAGCACATCTTGCTCTTCCCCAGCCTGCATGCAGACCTCGCATCCACACCAGCAACTTTCTTAAAGCAAGGTCAGTGCAGAATCCCCCCTGGGACTGTTGTGTCTTTTTGAAGAAGTTACCCTTTAAAAATACATATACAGAAGTCCTTGCAGGTCCTTGGCCGTTGGAAACACACCCCAGTGCGAGCTGCTAGCCATAACCCAATGAGCTGCCATCTTTCAGATGTCTTATCAGCACAGTCTAACCTTATGAAAAATAGATCTTCGCTTCAATCTCTCTTCCTGACCGGTGTCTTGCTGGAGGTGACAAAGTGTGGAAATGAAAGGTGCTGTGTCCTGCCTCGCTCCCCATGACTCACAGCACTCCTCAGCAAAGCCAGGCTCAGCGCGTGCCCTTTTCCTGCTTCTTCAGCTTTTGAAGCAGCTCTGTCTGCCTCCCTTCGTCAGCTGCTGCCAGGAGATCAAAACAGCACAGCGGCTCCTCCAGGAACACAGCTCAGGGCAGGCAGCTCCTCAGAGCTTATCAGTTTTCTCTACTCCATTTCCTTCTGAATGACATCTAATTACACAGGTAGAGAAACACCGCAGCCATCGCTTCGCTTAAAGTCTTCTCTCCTCCAGCTGCTCTGAGATTTGAGATATTCTCCCTCCATATTTATGTAACTTGCTATGGGTGCATAAGCACATACATCCTTAACAATAACGTAATATCCAGCTACAGCCAGATCTGCTCATGCACATCTTGCTGATTAAAAGATGCATTTGTTGAGCTCTCCATCAACCATTTTTCCTGCGTTTATGAAACACAAAGGTTTCAAATCTTTCATTTTAGACATCACAGGGCCTATGAGCAGGGGGCACAGCTTGGCAAGTGCCTAAGTGCACAGCTCCAAGGGCACAGGAGCTTGGGGCCACTAAAAATAGATGCAATTTTGATGACTGACAAGTAAGGAGAGAAATGATACAGAGTAAATACTCAAAGGGATGCAGTTTTGAGAGCAGCTCTAGCTGAAAGGCAGTAAAACACGTCAGCCATCTCCAGGAGGTGCTTGTTGTCTGTGCTCTTGATGTGAAGGATGCACCGATGCAATTACAGCCACTGCCACAGGCAGCCCTGCCTTCCTCTCCAAAGGAAGCAGGATCAAAATGTAAGAAACTCACATCAGAAAACCTAATTGATCTTGCTGCATACTTACTTTTGGCAACCAAAAGCAAAGATGGGAAAGGGAGAATAATTTCAAGGCCTATATCTTGAGCATATGAAGTGCCATATTGCTTGTAAAAATCAAATACTGCTTTACAGAACATGAAGACCTGAAGCAACAAAAGACCCAGATTGGATGGGACCATGGGCAGCCTGATCTGGTATTAAATGGGGAGGTTGGTGGCCCTGCATGTGGCAGGGGGGTTGGAGATTCATGATCCTTGAGGTCCCTTCCAACCCTGGCCATTCTGTGATTCTGTAAACAATACCCCCATTGACTTCACCTGCAAAAAAGCACAGTTGGCAGCTGGTCACCATGGTGCTGACAAAGGGCTGTAGGCTGGTACTGAGCAAGCCCTGCTGGACTTGGCTTTGAGCACCTCCAAGCGAATCCCACCAAAGCCACCACCCTGGGGCAGGACAGGATGGCCCTTCCAGACTGATGAGCACTCCTATGACTTCAGATCAGGAAAGAAAATCATGTGTGCATGCACGCATATATATACACACACATACATATATACATGGCACATGGTTTCCAAGGCAACAGAAGTTGTGTGCCATACTTGAGCGGTGCTCATGCAGGGCCACGGAGCAGCACTTCCACAGGGAGAACAGCTTTTGGACTCAGAGATGCCTGGGAGCCAAAAAGGAGGGCTGTAATTAAGAGACTATCACAGCTGAAGGCAAAAGGTTGCCATAAATGAATCTAATCGCATCTTTAAGCGACAGGGCCGCACGTGACTAGGAACAAAGCCACCTGCCTCGGGAGCCGCTTTGCAGCACTGCGAATTAGAATATCAAAAACAACCGCCGGCTAATTAAAAACCACAGCCTTGTTGCTACCTGACAAAGCCAGCAGGATGTTAGAAAAGCAGCCTAGCATATGAGAACTGGGCGCTCGGCGGTCCTCCCTTCCCTCTCCCCAACCAGCAGGAGGGACACAAACCTCCTCTTTCCTCCCTGTCCCATCTCGGTTTTGAAGCTAGGGGCCATTTCTTCTCCCTCTTTGCACAGGGATGAGGAATGCGTTTCTATATATTTTATTTCTCTTGGCAGAGGTGCAACAGCTTCCAGCTGGAGGCTTTCCAGCCTCCCCCTTCTATTTCCTGGGAGTAAAACCACTCAGGGCATTAGCAGAGCCAACCAAGCCTGCTGCAGAAATAAGGCTGTCCTTACAGAGCACATAGCTGGAGGGCTGCGTGTCCCATGGAACAGACAGGAACAGAAATATGTTAAGCTGCACAGTTGCTCCAACATAAAATACACTGCCTAGTGATTACCTCTTCTTCCTGCAGCAGCATAGGAAAACCCCGTCAGAGTCAGCCCTGCTTGAAAATTCACCGCAAAGAGACAGTATGTAGTTTAGCAAACAGCAAAAGAGAGGAGACTCTTCTCTGTTTTACTGTTCTATGTGAGTTCAGCATGGGGCCACAGCTGCAGGACAGCTCTGCAAAGCAAATCCAGAGGATGGGTTAAGCAAACAAGCAGAAGCGCAGACCCTACCAACTGTCCTCCCTCGTAGGCATGTAAATGCCACACGTGACCCGGGAAGAAAACACCAGCTCATAAGTGAAAATGCCTTTTCCCTCCCCCACAACGTTTGTTGGGTTTCTGTGTTTTTCATAGAATCACAGAATGGCCTGGGTTGAAAAGGACCACAATGATCATCTCGTTTCAACCCCTACGCCCAGTTTTTCCCATGCCCAAAGCTCCTTCCACACACAGAGCTACAGAGGCCCAGGTCCTCCTGCACCTTCCTCCTATGCTTCTCCAGCAGATTTCAGGTTTCCACGTCTGCAGCTCTGCAGTCCACATCTCTGTGGTGAAGGAGAGCCACGTGGTTCCAAATTCAGTCTCATTTGTACTGTATCTGCTAGAATTGGCCATTCCCTCTCAATCTCCCCTTCCAGTTTTAGTCAGATCCCTTGTCATGTTCAGCTGGAATATGAAATATTAATGCCTGGAGTCCAGTGTGAGACCCAGGTCCTGTATCTGACTGGAGCAGACCCCAGAGGAGTCCAGAGGTGTTTTTACCAGTTCAGTTCAGACCATTTCCTCCCTTCCAAGCACCCCCAAAGCAGCATCCCTGCAGCCCACACACCAGAGCAGCCAGGGACAACCAGAGGCACCAGAAGGCACACTGGGGCAGTGAGGAGACTGAGAAACCCCACAGATGGTGGCACCGTGAAGCTCTTCCCCCTGTTTCTTATCATTCACCCCTCGTGAAGCAGAAGACTTTAATGAAACCCGATGAATCACAAATGCACAGAGCGTATATCCCAGAGCCATTAAAGGCATGGCAGATATATGCACTTCCATTCCAGACTCTAAATCTGGAGTTCAATTAAAACTCACTGAATGCTATTATGCATCTGAGAAGATATTTTCCAACGAATACAACAAATGATGATACTGACTGCACAGCCTCAGACTGCCTTCTGCCTGAGGAAGATGCTGCATCCCCCAGCTTCTGCTAACAACAACAAGATTCTTTTATAAGCCCTTACCAAGTTGCTATTGCCTCAAAATCGCATTAATTTTCTGACTGAAGTTAACTTGTATGTACTTTTCAATTACCCAAGCTGCACAGCAGATGAACACAAGGCTCATCACGTGCCAGCTTGCTGTCAGGAGCCCTTGCCTACCGCTCTTTGGGACACAGCACTACTGCAGCCATCTTCCACTTGCACATCTCTGCATGTACCAAGCACCTGCCAAAATTCACAGTCTGCAGAAGCTGCTGCTGAATCATTTCCCAGCTCTGGCTCCTATCGCTGGGATTGAAGTTGCAGGATCAAAGAGAAAAGGAATGCAGAGCATCTAGTTTGCCTGTCACCAATGCGATTTTGCTGCAAGGCAGCTAGAGCAGGAGACACAGACAGGAACTGTTGGCATGGCAAGAGAGCCAGGCTGGAGGTTTTTTGGGCAGCACACCCCTCGGTCCAGATGTGTACCAACTACACCTAGAAAGCCATTACAGAAGAATCCAGCATCACAAATAACCTGAAAAATAGCTTCAGGAATAGGCCACCCATAGGTGGGCGTGCTCCCTGACACCCCCCTGTCCCCAGCTCACCTCCACCCAACTCCTGCTCTCCTGTCACTTACTCTGTCTCCGTCGCCTGCCCTTCTGCTGGAATAAAGGAATCATTAGAGTCTTCATTTTAAATTCACTTTTTAAAGTTTCGTTGTAGACCTTGTGGACTTCAGAGAACAACACAGTGCTCCCCAGGAGGCAGAAGGCAAAGAACAAAACCCACAGTATTGGGTCAGGCACAGCAGGGATGGGTGGATGGTTGGACCAGGTGATTTCATGGTCTCTTCCAACCTTAGCGATTCTGCGATTCAGTGTTTGCTGCTTAAGCCAATTTCCTCCATCTGTCACAACCTGAATCAGGGTAACTTTGCTTGCAGGGATCTGGCAGTACTCATGATGGAAGCACGCTTCTGCTACCTTTACTTCCCGTGTTAGTACCATTAACCCTGTTCTCACTCTGCTCATCAGAAGCAGCCAGGTCCTGAGTCCACAGGTCCACAGCATTGCTCCCATCATGGGGAGTGAGCTGGGGGCAGCACCACGGTCTGGTGTGAGCCCTGCTCCCAGGGCAGGAAGAAGCCTACCGCTGCTTCTCTCCTAATCACTACAAAAACACAGTCAGCCAGGCTCCCCATTGCAGGTTCTGGGATGGCTTCTATGAGCTGGATTAATATCAGACCGAGCGCTCAGACACTGACAGCGCAGTTAGGAGAGCTGCGAGCATGCCAGCTCGTGACGTGGGAGATCACAGGGGTGACCTCATGAGCTGAGCGACCCTCTGGGGAGCTCCCTGTAGGAGGGAACGCCTTGAGGAGCCACGGGAACGGAGCAGACCCACAGCTCCCCATAAGGTTTGGGTCAGGGAGATACTGGGGTTCAATAAGTGGTCAGACTGCACACACAGCTCCGTGCATTTCAGAATGCAGAAGCACATCTGGCCTCCTGCATCAGCCAGGGCTGCCCCAGGCTCCAGCTACAGGGACCCGCTGCCCTCCACCAGCCCTTGCCCAGCCCAACAAATTTGGCTTCTGTGTGTCAACTGGGACTGCAGAACAGCTGAAAGAAGCTATGCATGCTCTCATCCTTAGCTTTTCATCTTGCCCAACAGCTCTGCTCCTCTCCACACCAGCCCTGAGCCTTACAAGATGTCACACCCTGAAACCTGACCGCCACTGCCAAACCCCAAACCACGTTCCCCACAGTAACAACCCCGACCAAAGGATGCACTCGGGTGCTTCGGGTCCACACTGCCAACGGATCACGTAGGAGTGCACGTATAGGACTGCACGTATCCCGCCCCGTCCCTTCCCCACCTCCCCAAACTTCCAACCCTTTGGCACACAGGCCGATATCCGCACATCCCGACGCTTTCAGGGCAGCCCTTCCAGCGGCCGCGAGCTCCGAGCACAGACCGGACCTCACCGAAGTTCGCTTCGCTCGCCGCTCACGAAGCGCCGCAAAGAGGAGGGCGAAGAGCCCCCCGGGGGTCCCCGGCCCGCAGCCCCCGCCCGCCCCGCACTCACGGCGCCCGCGGGCAGCAGCACGGCGCCCGCCGCCCCATCGCCCCCCGCCGCCTTCTCCTTCTCCTGCTCCGGCTTGAGCGCCGCGGCCGGCTGCTGGACGCCGATCTTCACCATGGCTCCGCGCCGCCGCCGCCGCCGCCGGTACCGCCCCGGGGAGGCGCCGCTCCGCCCGCAGCCCCGCCGCGCTCCCGCCCCGCCGGAGGTCCGCCGTCAGCCGGGGGGCGCCGCGTCCGTGCCCGGCCCGAGGAGCGCGCGGAGCGGAGCAAACGAACGCTGACAGCTTTGTGAAGACAAGAAAATGAGAGGGGAAAAAAGGACCAACACATTGAGGAAACCTTCTCAGCCTCCGTAGGCAGTGAGGAAAGCCGCACGCTGCCGGTGGTAAAACACAGCAATGCCCTTACGTTGATTTCATCCACTTAAACACGGTATTTATTGATAAAAAAAAGTCATTATGAGCGTTTTCTTCCGATCCAGAAGGATTCATTGTGCCACTGAGTGCTTTACATCACGTTACGAACCCAAGCCCTTGATAAACGAGCACCAAATTTTGTTTGCAAAAGGCACCTTTGGCAGCGATTCAGAATTGACTCACAACGACCGCACACAGTGCTGACTTGCCATCATTTGGTGCGTGGGGCTGCGCAGCCCTCCAGCATCCCACTGCATGGTAACTGCAAGCTTCACCCTGCACTGAGAGGATTTCCAAAGCAGCAGCTGACTGCAGGAGCTCAGACAGCACAGCACTCAACCAGCAGGAGCATCACAGCCACATCCAAACATCTCACACTGACCATGCAAGAGGAGAGGTTCCCAACTGCAGTAATAATGGTCATCCTTTATAAATGGTGGTGTTGGATAGAGCCAGGAAGCACCCAGAACAGGAGCAGAGGGTCAGAAATCCCTGTGCCCCACTCCACACCACCTGCTGCTGGTCCTGCTCTCTGCTATAGCCTGGGCCTGCCCTTGGTCAGGCTGCTCTGGCTCTGCTCTTTCTGGCACATGGCTACCAGTACAAGAAATGCACAGAGCATCCCACTCTCACCACGGAGAAGAGATAGAAATGCAATGAAGTAAAAGCAGTGTGAAAGCTCTCAGTACGTCTGGATAAGCAGCATAAAAAGCTTGATGCACAGCTCTTTAGCTTAAAGTCAATAGATGGAGAAAATCAAGTTTTTCTCTTCCCATTTATGGCCACTTGTGTCTTCCAAATGGAAAGCAGCATTGATCAAACATGCCAGACTGTCATCAGGCTGTGTGCTGGGGGGCACTCTGCTCACAGCTTACACCAGAAGCATTATTCTCCATAGGGAAGCCCCAGCTGATGGCCCGCTGCCCTGCGTTAATGGAAGCATGCACAAGTGCCCCAAACAACACACCAGTCCAGTGTTTGTGAATAGAACTGGAATACCCCAAACAAAACTGGCAGCACTGGTGGGAAGGCAAATTATTAACCAAACCACAGAATCATAGGGTGGTTTGGGTTGGAAGGGACCTTTCAGATCATCTAGTTCCAAGCCCCCTGCTACAGGCAGGAGCTCCACAGACTTCAGCTGGTCACTGATGTAGATGGCTGAACCTCCTCACCTTCTGCCCTGCCTGTTTTTCCTCAAGAATTGATACCCATCTATTCCTAAGCTCCAATCACGAGAGCCACCCCTCCACATCTCAGTGATGCCAATGACATCACAGCCCTGTAGGCACACGCACACCTGCAGCTATTCTTGCTCGTTCCCCATGCTCCATGCATTAGTGTACAGGCAGTTGAGTTGGGCTGCCATCGGGGCTGATTCACCAACTGGAGTTCCCTCATCCTGCACTTTAGGTGCTGCCTTACTGGCCTGTGATCCTCCTCCAGGCCCAGGGCATCCATTACCATCATCAGCCTCAAAGTGGGATGGTTTGAGGATCCCCTCTCCCAGCAACTAATTTAAAGCCTTCCTGATTAAATTGGAAATCCAAAATATGTATTTAAAAAATGTATAGAAAGACATCCAAGTGTTTATTAAATGAGGCAAAATCAAAGCCTAAACACTTTAAGCATCTTTATTGACTTAAAGTATTTAGTGACAGTCACAGCCATCTCCTGATTTCAATTACACAGCTGGATAAATGGCTTCCTTTGCAAGCATTACAAAAAAAAACCACCCTACTTGTCATATGCCAAGTATGGCTAAAAGAATCCTTCAGTAGGAAATCTGCTCCAGCTGTTGGCCCGTTAGCCTTAGAGGATGAGCACTATAATGAACCCAAAGTTTCTCAGCAGTACAGCTGAGCAGTGGTGACTCTCACCTCACAGTGGAGAACCAACATGGAATTTATAACACTCCTCGGTCACATCTCCTGTCTTTCCATTATTAATCAAGCACATTTCACTTTAGAGCTGCCACCTTACTGACTTCATTACAGCCATCTGATATTTTATTAGACCTTGATAACAGAGTCTCTGTTCTCTTGCATGTAATTAAGTTGAATCCCAGGAACAGTTTACTTGACTGATCTTTCATTAAGCACAGCAGCATGACAGTACTTCTAAAGTAATGGATCAGTGGCAATTTTATAAACCTTCATTACAGAAACTGTCTGCTGCCTTGTCTCTTTTCACATTTCAAGTGTGCCACTTCATGTAGAAAAAGAAAATCAAATGATTAAAGAGGGAGCATAAGAAAACTGCCTTAATCCACACTAGGCCAGCCAGACTCTGTCTGTTTCTGGCTGCATCTATTTCAGAATCCAACCCACTGTGCTAATGGTCCATAACTGTATCAGGCTGGGAGAAAATGTGAATTTTGGAGTCATTCTGCTTTCCCACTGCAGTTCCAGTCAGGGATTGTACACAGCTTTCATTTTCCCTTCCTTTGCCACACTGCTAAGATATCAGCTGGGCAGAAAGCACAAAGGTTGGGCTAAAAAAAATGAAATAATCACTCTTAAAGGAAGATACCACAAAAGGGGAAGATGCACTGATGGATTTTACTACTCTTTGCACAATCTACTTCTAGTTACCCCAAATAATTGCGAGAGGCAAAGCAATTACCTGCAGCCAGAGGCAGAGAATCAATGCAGCAGTTTCCATGGAAAGTTACAGTGCTCATCTGTAGCCGAGCAGATTCACTGCCATTCGTGGGAGGGCACGCTGCACCCAGCTGGGGATGCACGTCTGCCCCTATCACAGCTCTCACAGATTGAGTCTTTTGTTCCCTCTCTGCTTTTCTTGGAGACAAAACCGCTGGTTAGGCAGCAGCAGGACACTGGGCCACCGAGGAGGGTGAAAAGAAATGTGTGACCATTATGTACTTCACAATAAGAGGTGAGTAATTTTCTCCTAATAGTAAGAATTATCCTAGATTAATCTCACTCCTGGAAATGGGCAGGCTCCTGGTCCCCCAGATGTACCTCTTTCATAAATTGCAGTCTACAAGAAGTTAATGCTTACCATCCACCAGTCATTATCTAAAAAAAAAATAAAAAGTAGGTGCATTTTTAAAAGGATGCACAATTGATTTGACATGAACCACAATAAATCAACCGTTTGGTGGTGGCCAGAGCCAGGATGCTTGTTAACATTTGGTTGTTTACTGTCTGTCAAAAAAAAAGCCTAACAGGTATAAGTGAAAAAAGATGGGGGTTGGGGGTGAGAAAGGAAGAGAAGAGGTGGCATGGCAGCAGCACTCCAGCCTCAAGTCTGAGGAAGCCCAGGAAGCAGGAAGGCTCTATTTCTTACCTTTACATCAGAATGCAAGCGTTAACACAAAGATTGCAAAAGCAATGGAAATGGAGTGCAGAGGAGATGCTAGTTTAAGAGGACAAAAGACGTGAAAGATCTTCAGGAAGTGGAAAAGCACAGGGCAGGGTCTTCTCTTCAAGCAACAAGCTGAACCAAAGCGCGCTTCTGCCAGGGACCTGCGAGCAAAGAGAGCAGAAAGGAGTCCTGGGAGGCTGGCTGACCCACACAGCATATGGACCAATATCACAAAGCCAGCAGACCTGTCGGATCTGACAGGTGGGCAAGTGCTCCTTTGTGAGCAGCTCAGCCATGTAGCAGCCAGACATCACACACAGTCACTTGATACGGATGCAGTGTAACACCAGTGCTGGATGCAGGCAGCGAAGCACCACTGACTCCAGTTCCTATGGTGTCAGGTGCCTGCTCCAAGCAAATGTGCCTGCAAGGACAGTCCCGAGTGCAACACATTTTAGTCAGCTACAGAAGGGCTGGGTACTTTCAAGGTGTGTCAGCAGCCCCCAGCTTTTCACTATCTCCTGCCCATGAATCAAGTACAGCACTGTGAGCAAAGGCCACCCCACCTGCCAGCCTCAGTATGAGTCTCTGCCACGTTGCTTGCCTGCAAACTGCAGCCTCAAAGCCAGCTAAGACAACAGCAGGCAGCTCTCCTCTAGTGACATGAGCTGAGCCACAACTTACCACAAGCCAAAGAAATGCTCCCAGCCCTCCACCGAGCTGACCAGATGCATAGAGCTCAGGTGGAGCTCAGATTGGTTTCACTGAGCATTAGACACGCACAGCGGTCTGATCCAATCGATTCCTGTTTTCTTCTTCTTATCTCTCAGTTTTCTTCTTTCAAGCCAGCAGCCAAACGAGCCAGAGCAGTATCACTATCCTCTGTTTTCACTGCAGGGCTTGCTAGGAGTGAGTGAGCGTGCTCAGCCTGGGTAAAACAACACACTGAAGAGAAGGGAGCATAACACTGAACATCACCACCAGTCCTCCAGAAGACAGCAGGCAGGGAAGGAAGCAAGAAGAGGAGGTCTCTCTCCGGGATCTTGGCTGCTGAAGGCTCAGAGATAAATGCTGGGGTGTTTTGTGACAGCCATGTCCTCTGAAATGACTCTGCTCTGTCTCTTCAAGTAGCAGATCATGATGAACATCTCAGGGCTTTATGTTACATGCTTGGAAAATTACCATTATCTTAAACCCAAGAGGGATGAAGTATCACAGAACACTGGAATGCTATCAATAATCCTTAGGAGATGGAAATTTCAATATTGACAGTCTGGAGTACTGAGCAAGAAAGAGCCAGAATCTCCTTTCATACCTGTTTGCCTCTTGTGTATTTACTTAAATTTGTGCCCAGTGCAGGGTCATTGCTCAAAGCACAGCAGACACCCTTGTATTTATATATACTTTTTTTTTTTACCCTGATTCCTTAGGTTTTTTTTTTAAATACTTCTTGGTTTCTTGCCTTTGAACCCAGTACTGAAAATACACATCAGAAGCAGCAGCAAAACAAAGCATCAAACCCACGGCCAGCATGTCAGACAAACAGGCAGACAAAAATGTCACACTGAGAATCCATGCCAAACAACCACTTGGACATGCTCTGTTTGGCCTTTTTCATGTGCAAAACTGCCAGTACCTTGTTTGTCATACCCAAAGCCACTGCAAATTGGATCACACAGGAAGAATCTGGCACCCCTCCTAGCAACACAGACAGAGCCTGAAGATAATTAGTACTTAAAAAATCTCTGTATTGCATGGCTGACAAAAAGTTTTCATTGCAAGAGACAGGAATGCTTCTATTTATGGCATCAGCACCTATTACACAAATTCAGGCTCAGAGTTGGCAATAGGCAGAAATTGATCTAGCCTGTGCTATGGAAGTATCCTCTTCTGCAGCACCAACAAAAAGCCAAAGCAAGCAGATCCAACCACAAATAACTGAAATGTTTCTACTCAGAAGGCCCCAGGGAACAAAGAACAAAACGAATTCAAGAGGACCTGCACCAAAAACAGCATTCCTTCAAATCCTGAGCTGCCTGGTAGGCATCTGCCCATGAGTTACCTCACCTTCCCTATGAGAAGAAAATTACCAAGAGGAAAAAGGTTACCAAACTTTATTTTTGGTTTTAAGTAATGGGAGTAATCTGCCCACTCCCCCTCGTACTCACCAGCTGAAACTCACTCAAGAATTGAAGAAGCTGAAGGCAAACAGCCAATCTAGGAACCTTCAGCTTTCTGTTGCTTCAGTTCCACAGAAGCATGAACAATTCAGTGTGGGGCCAAAAGTATTACCTATTCCCACTTACTATAGCTGCTCCTTCTTCCTTTATTTCTGCTGTTCACCATTACAGACAACTTTAAGATAAAGGTACTAATTCAGCTGGCAGCATGGAGCTTCTATTTATCTTCCAAAGGATCAAGGAAATGCAACTGGCTTTCCTTAGGGGAAAAAGAGGGTTTGTAGCTACTCACTCCTATGTACGGTGCCTGCTATAATCTGTGACAGGGCTCCAGTTCCACGAACAGGGCTGCAGCACCTGGGCATACTGATCTTACTGATCAGAAACTGAGACCTTGGCCCCTTGCAGAAGTCAGCCATAAAGGATGCCTCCTCAGCCAACTTGCCAGAGCAGCCATCTGTCTCCTAAGGGACTGACAAAGGAACACTCAGCAGTGAAACATCCCGAACAGGCTGCTATGAAAGCTCTCTCAAGCACACACTTCATGTTGTAGTTTCCTGTCCCTACACACACCTTCACACTTTCCAGACACGACCCTGGCACAGCACGTGGCTGCAAGCATGCTGATGGGCACATGTGCACAGATGACAAAGCCATGGGGATGCCTAAAGTCCTGTGCTAAGTCGGCCCAAACAGCCCTAAATAGAAACCAAAACAGTTTCCCTACTGGGGGAAAAGTAAAGAGGCAAGAGATGAAAAGGCCGACAAATAAGCAATAGCACTGTCATGCTTCTAAACATCTCTATCCTGAGTTCAATGACTCAGCATAAGTTTGGGGTCTTTTCCAGGACACAGATCCAAGAAAAAAAAAAAAAGGAGGGGAGGAATGAAACAGAACATTCACTTTGGAGTCTTATTTTACAGTTCCTGTAAATATTTTAAAAGAACAGCAGGCAGTTACAGAGAGACAGAAGATACAAACACCTTAAGTCACTCCTGTTTGTTAAAATTCATATTTGATGAGTAATGTAGCCTTTAGGTTACCATGGCAGCAAGATCCATCACCTAGGTGACCAAGCACTAATGATGTCAACATTAACACCCCTACACACACACAGTGCACATTACTGGCCTGTCATTTCTTTACCAACAGAGCATATGGACAACCTCCATGAGGAGCCAACTCTCCAGGCAGCACCAACCTGCCCTGCAGTGCACAGCTCCAGAGGCACCACCTGTGTGAGCACTGGACATCCTGTGTATCCAAAGTGAACTTGCAGAAAAACAGATCCTTGAATTGATTTCTGATGAACAAGGAGCCCATTTCACGTACAAGAGGATCTGAAGTATAGATCTACAAAAGAAAAAACAGTAGTCATCTCTTGGAAAAACAAAGGGAAAAGGTCTCCCCCCAAATACACATTGCTTTTGTGAAGTCAAACACAGAACACCAAACCCAAATACACATTGCTTTTGTGAAGTCAAACACAGAACACCAAACCCAAATACACATTGCTTTTGTGAAGTCAAACCCAAACGTCCAAAAATCACTACACTACTCCATGGGGCTGATCTATTCCAAATAAACCTGTGCCTTCCACCCATCAGACCCGTGCCATAGCTCACTGACAGCCTGGCTGTCCTCATACAGCACCATCCCACTTACCAGTACTGCATGCTTCCATTCCTGTTGTGTATCCAACACATCTCGTGAGTACAGATGTGTTTATTTAAGACCAAACACCCCATCGCTTCAATTATGAAGGAAGATTAAAGCTGAGTCTCCTGAAAAATACTGATTTTGTTTGTAACAGGACATTATTGGTAGCTTCCACAGAATAAAGGGGTTTTGGTTGATTGGGTTAAAGGAAATGAAATGGAATGAGGATTTCTTTTTCCTTTTGTTAAAGGCTGCTCTTATATCACGTTCAGAAATTAACAGAGGTAGAAATTTATTTCCCTCCACTTCAATAAAAGGGCTTGACTCATTTATTTCTGTATTTTGCTTTAAATATCCTGCCTTTGTTCCATTTTGCTTTGTTCAGCTATTCTACCCACTTCATACAGCACCTGCTGTAATAACACAGGAGCTGAAATTGGTTTTCTGCGGTCCTTTTGCCCTTTCAATACCTTTATCTTATCAACAGGGAGCTCTGACCTTTACACATCACTTATTTCACTTGCCCAGAACACGGTTGCCACCCCCAGACAGCATCTCTTTTTGATCACACCTTACTAGACAGTAAGAGATTACACAGTCTTGACAAAACCAAAAGAATTACGCCTTGCTTTTTCAAACTTTTAACCATATCAAAGCACACTTGGATTCTGATTGCAGCTCACATTTTCACAAGTAAGCTGTCACAGCTTCTCCGACACTTCACTCGCCGGGGAAAACTCTTCAGCCCAAGTTACTTGTCTGAAATCTTTGCTCCTTTTCTTTTGACCATCCTTTGCTACCTACTGCCCAACGTTCCTTATGCTAAGCAAAGACCATGGCCATCCTTTGCTACCTACTGCCCAACGTTCCTTATGCTAAGCAAAGACCATGGCACCTTCTGCCTGCTTCTTTGCACACAGGTTGAGCAAAGACTGTTAAAAGCCAGGCCCATCAAAATCTGAGAGAAAGAAAAGCCCTCTTTCTGATTACCCTAATTTTCTTGTCTCTCTAACTGACTGGGGAGGGTTTTCCTCCACTGATGCAGGAAAACAAGGTCAAACCAGTCCTATGTCTGAGAATATAAAAGAAGAAATTCAAAGACAAAGGAACCTTGGTTAGATAAGGGAAAAAGAAACATATTTCTATAGCAGAGGATGTTTTATGCTGAGGCTAGATGATGAAAGATGCTAGGAGGAAACAGGGGCTCTCTGTTACAGCAGAGAAGACATCTGCTGGCAGAGAGCTGCTGGACCCTGAAAGCTTCAACCTCAGCACAGAGAGCACTTGAGCAGTGGGAAACAAAAACGAGCAGCACAGAAATACATAAACATGTTATTGTTTGATGAGAACTGTACACGCTTTGTTGTGGATAAAAGCAGCTTGCAGTTTGCAAAGCTTTTCTGTCTGCTTGTGTCTGTCACAAAAAAAACCCTTTGGAAGTTATCCACAAACCCAGAACACCCAATGGGTGCCACCCCGGCCCAAGGAGAGCGTGGAGCTACCAGGGGTTGGATTCAGGCTCAGCCCCAGCTGTGAGAGCCAACTGAGAACAGCAAAGCCCAGGCTCCATGGGAGAGAAACACCGGGCCAACGCATGCAGATTTGCTAACAACACAGAGCAGCACCAGCTTGAAATGCTTAGACAAATTAACAGGTGAACAGAATACATCTGTGTAGCTAACTGGCCAAGAAACTCTCCACTTTTTAAATTAATTGTGAAATAATGTCTAATTCACACCCCTGTAGTTCTCCTCTTCAGCCAGAGGACTATATATCCAAGGTTGGTACCTCTTTCTGAGGTACCTTTAATGAATAACTGAATTTTAAACAGGGAATTTAATTAAAGCACATCACTTTGTTTGGGAAAATAGACAGTACTTGCAACACGATCTTCCGTAGGGGAGATCTAAAGAGTGGGAAATAAAGTAGGAATAATGCCCTGCTTGGACAATGAACCCAAGTCAAACCAACCCTCACATTCCCTGCAGGAAGAGAAGGGGGTGATCTGAATCACATCCGACTGATTGACTGATGCCTTTTTTTCCACAGGACAATGAAGGCTTTGAGCTTTGAAAAAGCTGAAATCCTCCCATTTTCATCTGCATCAAAGCACCCCAAATCATGGCCCTGATCAGGAGAAATAAAGAGCAGCTGCAGACTTCCTTGCCTTGCAACCACGATGCAGCTACGTGTTAGATGTTCATTTCTCCAGCAACGCGTGCCTTGCCAGACAGCGCTGACCTACATAGCATGCCGTGGCCACAAGAGACTTCCTGCCCAGGTCAGAGGTGTTTCAAACCCTGAAACGGATGTAACCACCGTCTGACCCAAATCTGACTCCATGTCCTCTGCAACCGTGGAGACAAAAAAAAAAGGCAGAAAAGAGCCTAAAGTGGCACAGGAATTTTCTTCAAAGCATGAGGAACATCAGGTCAGAGCTGTCAGTCCCCTAGAGATGCCTTCTCACTTCTCTTCTGCCTCCCACAGGTGGCACTATATGAAAAGAGCAATCAAATTAAACCATCGTGTGGCTATCACAGGACTTTTGATCTGTGAACTCTCTCCACCTCCCCAAAGAAATCCAAACCTCCCTGTACAATGAATGTACACATGTGGACACTGCAGAGCTCTCAGAAGCAGAGCACATGTATCCAGAGGTTCAGGTCCTAAAGGCTGAAGGACCTCACACAGCACATGACCTCACACAGCATTGTTCCCAGCAGCCTTCATACAGCACAAAATGGTGGCAGGGGGTAGAAGAACACGTTGGTCCAAGAGTGTTGCCCACATGTGCTGCAGTCATTATTCCCTCTCACTTTGTGCAGCCTCTATTTTCCAGTCGTACAGACTGGGCTCACAGGAAACGGCAAAATGTCTGCAGCAATGAGACCAGGTGACAAACTTCAGAGTTGGGAAAAATTATTAGACATTAAGTAAGTGCACTCATATGAGACTCTGCAATTGGAGAACTCAGAATTGGATGCCATGATACTCCATAGAGCCCCTTGGAAAAGGGCCATGAAAAAGAAGGCACAGAAACTGAAAGGGATGGGCCACAGTGGAAAAGGAAGATTTGTCACAAAGATGGGATTTTTTTAAGTACTGTACGAGAGGGATTAAGTCATGGAAAACAGTGCTGCAGAAAATAATCCTTTATGTGAATCTATGTAAATGCAGAAGTAAGGAGTGGGAGCAGCAGAAGAGATTAAGATGATTCACAGACCATCGTACCCTTCAGCTGCAGTTCAGCTGCCACAGGTGGATTAGTGCAGCTACCTGAGCCACAGACAGGGGACAAAGCTGCTGTTTGCACTGCAGCACAGCGTTACAGCAGTGCTAAGAGCTCTGCTGGGACCGCAAACACAGCCACAATTCTCCCTGGGGGGAACCTGCACAGCGTTGGGTTTTTTTTCTCAGACTGTGCTTTGGTTTTCTTTCTGAAGAGCAAAGCAGCCAATTTACGATCAGCACCCTTACTGGCAGCACCCAAGGTTTGCAGACCTTTATTAGTAAAAGAAGGACTTGGGATTTTTTGGACTGGGGCTTCTGGAGCTCCCTGATGTCAGGAGTTTGGCTTACTTTGCTTTTTCACATACAAACCTCGTACCAAAGCACACCACCAACTACAAAAACACCTGTGCACAGCTGCCATGTGTTACTAATGACCAGACTGCAATGTGTGGCCAAGGAAATGTAATTCATACCAGATGAGACTAAAAGAAAAACACAGCTCAGAAGAAACTGGGCCAGGAGAAGGGAACTCACCCAGAACCTACTCAGAAATTGAAATCAGCCCACACTAACTTTCTGTTCATTCCAATGTTCTGAAGATGCAAAGGGGGAAACATTTTCAGACTGAAGAGTAGCAGTGAAGTTTTAGTGTGTAGGTTGCTCCAAAAGTAATGCCTCATATTTATTTCCATGGAAACTACAATTAATACAATGAGCACAACACCACCATTTAATAAAGAACATTTTCAACATTCATCACCATTTTCAACAGTCATCACCACTTTTGCCAGCAAGGAGCAAGAGCCTGCATGCCATACTCATAAAGATGTGCATCAGCAGAGGTGGCCCGCTGTCACCATCACCATGGCTGAAACACGCTTTTTTTCCCTTCTGGAACAGTGCTCTGATATGGTTTACAACCAGACTGAACCCAATTCAGTATTGCTGCACACCATAAGGGCCCCTCCAACACTAAGCAAACACAGCAATGCACAATTAAGCCCACTGGATTTCCTTGCTGCTCTGTAGCCTGGAGAAACATTACAAGCACTCAGTTCAGCCAATGAATTCTCCTTTCTTTGTGAGATTTTTTTCCTACTCAAGTTACAGCTTTTGAGCAAAATGTGTGTATATGTTTTCTGTAATAACATATTATTGTTAAACCTTAACTGCTGTTTTCATGTGATACCTGAATATTAGCTGACATAACCCAGCAGTCTGTAATTCCAGAGATGTAAAAAGAGCAAGAAATTCAGCTGCTGCAAACTAAGCTTTACATCAGCTGAACCTTTAGCCATTTCCAGTATTTCTCAACCTCTTTGGATGGCCCCAAGCCTGCCACTTATTCTCATTTCTCTTAGGGGCAGGTTTTCCCTTAATTCCATGTTTTTTTTTTTTGTTTTTTTTTTTTTTAAGTTGCTGCTCCCAAAAAATCTGAAATCTACCTTCACATGACAGCACAACATTATTCTTCCTTCTTTCTGTACACGCTCTCTAGCTCAGTCCCTTTGTTTTAAAATCATCAGGACACCGTAAGGCAGCCCAGTGTCACATCTGATGTGTGACACGTTCCCATCTCCGATGAAATGCTGAGTGCTGGGGTCACACAGCCTTGCCACTGCCTAACTGGAAAATTCTCCTACAATAGATGATGAGGAAACCTTCGGGGCAAGCGCGCCATTTACGAGAAGTGTCAGAAGAGCAGTTCTGATCAGTACACTTCCAAACAAGAAAAAAGTCCTTACTTTTGCTGTATAAATCAGAATCTGTAGTATGAGCCTTCTGAAAGAGAGCTTGCATTTTTCAGACAATATTTTCCTGTGAATGCAATCACACTTGCCAAAAATCTTGTTATACGTGGGCTGTATAACTCAGGGCTTTGTGTTGTTTTGTTGTGTTGTTTTTTCAATAGACAAATCAGCAGATGCCTACAAATGGGAAGAACAGATCTTTTTTTCCAAGAAACAAACGATTTCCTTCAAAGAACACAATATATGCTGAAAAACCAAGAGAAACAGTGCAAACTGGTTGAGTGGGAGGTGTCCCTGCCCACAGCAAGGGGTTGTAACTAGATGATCTTAAAGGTCCCTTCCAACCCAAGGCATTCTGTGATTATGATTCTATGAATGCTTATAACAGCCTTGCAACAGACAAAACCTTTGGAAAAAGAAGAGCTGAAGTATCACGACTAACAACAAAAAGACCAACAAAAAATGAAGCCGTGCACCCTACGAGATGGCACCAGCTCCTGTAACCAGACATTATGGGAAAGCACTGGGGACAGGGAAATTATTCAACCGAGCAGCTTGCAAAGGTCTGGAATAAGGAAAAAGAATAGCAACAAAAGGAAAAATGGATGAAGTTGCCTGCTAGGAACAACTCGTCAGGTCTCAAAGAGAGGCAAACTTACTGCAGACAGCTTTGTCCATGACCCGACCCCACGTGCTCCAGGGCAGCTTTGGCTCCAGTTCTCAGAGACGTCAGCTCTCGTGCCAGGTCCCTCTGCTCAGCTCTGCAGGGAAAAGACATTGTGCAAAGTCAATGCATCTCTTTGCTTTCCCATGCCTTTCTCTGTTAGCAGTGTCAGCCAAACAGCATAAGGCAGCCCTTCCCCTTATAACCTAGCAGCAGCCTCTGAGGGAAAATACACTGCAGTTTTAACCAAAGGCTCCAACAGGTAAAGCCATGCTGCAGGCTGTAACTGACCCAGTATTTCTGCCTGCAATATGGGTATGTTCATTTACCCATTATTCATTTCCCAGCAGGAAATGAACTTCTGTAGCATGTCAGCAACAGAGGCAGGCAGCTTCCACAGGGAAGACCCCAGAGCATTTCCTAAGGAAAGAGTGACAGTCCCACAGGCTTTTGCTCCTGAAATTTGGGAGGAAGGGCTACAATGACCAGTATTCACCTCCAGTGATCCTGTCAGGCCCAGTCTCTGGAGATGACACAGCATCACTTCTCTGCCCTGGATGATGCCAAAAGGGAACAGAATCAGCAAATACCACTACGCACAAGCAAGAAAGGCTTCTCACAGTTAATGAAAACTCCTATCTCCAATATGGCATTTGGTCTCAGATCCTCACAAATATTTTTACAACTGGGAGTTTTTCATGATTTAGAATGACTTCACAGGTAAAAGGGAGAGCATTAAACATCTCTAAGGTGACAAAGCCACAAAGACTCGCAGCCATGAGAAACTCCACCGCTTTCAGAAACACAGCAAAACACACCTTTTTCTTCAAAATTTTATTTCAATTTAAATTATGGGGCCAGCCAGATTTTTTTGGATAAGAAACGCATTTTCTTCAGGAGAAATGAAATGCTACCACGGAAGTAGAATTACAATTGTGTACATCTCTTATTTAAAAAGAAAAAAAAAAAAAAAAAAAAAAAAAAAAGCACAAATCAAAAAACCACTCACATTTAAATAAGTTTTAGTAATATCCTTAAGCCTTCCAGCAGATAAGAAACCACTTCCAGAACAATAGTTGGGGTTTTTGTTTAATACAAAGAGCACATCAAATGAGCTTTAATTTAATACAACTTCTTTCCGAAAGCCAACATTCAAATGTTACCACATATTAAAGTTACCTTAGCCATTACTTCCAAGACCTAAGATAGAGTAACCTATATCCCAGCCCAAATGTTTTCACATCTTTACATACATAACTCTTCAGCACTTCCACATTCTTCTAAAGAGGAAGCCTTATGGTAACTTGGCAAACAACGTTTTCTTCCACTCAGCTACGATAAACCAAGAAAATAATAATCTGTTAGTACTGAACTACAATACCATCTTGTGGCCAATTCTGCCTGCCTGCATAAGCAATGGCCAGGAAGAGTCAGCTCTTTTCCTTCCAGTAGGCAAAATGAATCCGTTTGCAAAGGACATTAAGGACCTGACAAAGGCCAATTAAAACATTAAGAGCAATTTTAAACTAGGTGAAAACACTGAATTTTCTGGAGCTGCCCAACTTCCCTCATGAAGGCTTTCAAGTAGGCTTAAACATCACTTAGGAGTTTCATCTTGCTGACTACGAAATATTTTAATTAGGAAGAGGACAGGAAGCAACAAACATTTTCTATAGCATTCTCAATCAGATTCAGCCATGCAGAATTTGAACTTTCAGACTCCAATCCATACGCTTGGTTGGTTGCGATCTTAGCATTACTATATGATGGATAAATACAACTTTAATAACATTGTTTAGCTATATTTAGTAGATTCCTTTTGTGTGGTCACAGTAACAAAAAAAATGGTGCAAAATCAGTTGGTTTTTTGTTTTTATAAATACTGATAGTTTGCAGCATTAAAGAACAAAATCAACAAAGGAAAATCATTTTGTTATTCTAGGACATCTATGTAATCATGTTTCTTGCATTCAGAGGGAATTAACTCATCCACTTGCACAACTACGTACTGAGTTAACTACTGTAAGAAAGGAACGATGCACTGCAGGCTCCCCAGAAGTAAGAAGAATCCATATTAATTTAGCATCACGTCTGCCATCTGCAGATCTGGTGAGCACAACGCTAGTTTAATTGAATAAGGCCAATATTACCAGTAAGATTCTAGCAGAAAGGGTTCCAGTTCTCTACGTCAGCCTACCCTAACTGATGGCACCCTGTTAGATAAGTGAGTACAAAGAATTTGTTGGTGGTTTTTTTCTCTTAATGCTGCAGTACTTACGATCGTTAAATCAGCATTTCCATGTGATCTGAAGGATTCAATTACATATGAGCATTCATTTTGCAAAACTCAATATTAGGTAATAGTTACAGACTAATACAATAACATTCCTCTGCTGTACAAATTAAATCATATTTTAAAGAAATGAGCAGCCTAGGAGTTATATACAAAAGAAACCAGCAAGCATCGTTGAAATGAAACGCAAAATGTCACTGCTAGGTCTACTGTCTGAAATACCTTTAAAGCAAAATTAACAAAACCCCTTAGAACATATTTCCAAGTTTACAAGTCAATTCTCAGAAAAAAAATCAAATCATGTCCAAAAAACCTAGAAAGCAGTGAAAGGCATATATACATTTTCCTAATGAACCTTGAGATTTCACTCTTTTAAAAGTTGCTAAGTTTCAATATCAGTTTATTTGCAAGACAACTGTTTATCCCAATAAGCTCACATCTTAGATACGTTTCCCCTTTGATTACAAATAAAGCACTGCACAATTTTTTTTTTATTTTTTAAATCAAGGCATATATCTTATACTATGGTGCCAGGTATGCACAGGTCACGTTGTGCTCGTATCTCAAACAAGGTAAGTGCAAACATACAGATTTATTCAGATTTGCAAGCATGCAACCTTTTACTTAACTACATTAATACCTTCTTTCCTAAACCAAACTATTATCTATATGTTTGCGTTCATGAACCTAGAATCTTTCTTTTCAGGGCTCATCAAACAAGCAGTGTCTTTGAATTCTGAAATGACACAAATATCAAGAAAGTCCACATTGTGCAAGAAAGCAGCAGCTATGTTTTTCAACTTGGACTAAAGAAGAGAAAAGAAAAACAAAAACCGTTCACTGAACAGCAGATTAGCAGTAATGTTCCTCATGAATCGATAAGAGTGCCTGATGCTGAATATCTAACAGCGACTGCTGAATTTGGGTTTAATATTATAGGGGTTTACTGGAGATTAAGCTTCTTGCTGTGCTGGTCTCTTCAAATCCCTGATCTGTTTAACTAAATAGGTCTTCTCATCATTAAATTGTTCATCCTCGGTCCTGTCATTCTGAAACTTGCTGAGGAACTCAATGAGTTTGGTCTGGTTCTTTAGAAGGATGTCTAATATAGGCTGCGTCTTGTTAGGGTTGGCTACAAACACCTGCAAGACAATAAAAGGCATTCAGTGGGAAACAGGAGGCTCAGATAAAAAACAAACCTAGCCAACAAAACAGCGATGACAATACCTTAAAATGATGTTTTAATTATTCAATAATCCAAAATGTACACAGAAAGTAAAAGGAAGTAAATGAAAGTTTTATTCTAAAACTGCTATTTTAATTTTCTAAATTAGAACAGAAATCCAACAATACTGCTGAAGTAAATTCAGGCTGTGGGAGCTATTAGACACAATACCCTCTGCAGAATCAAGTTCAGGCATTCCACAGTTCAATTCTGTAGCAAATGCATCATTCCATATCATATACACCATCAGATGGGTGTGCTCGAGTTCACTGAAAACTTTCACCCCAAGCTGTTACTCTGATTTACCTTAAACACGTGAAAGGCCTCAAACTGAATGTTACGACTCTTGTCTCGTAGAAGGTTCATCATTAGTTTCAGATTTTCAGGTTTACTGATGTATTTTGTCATAATTGTGAAGTTGTGTCTGTCCAATAATAATTCACCAAGAAGCTAGAAGTGAAAAACAAGGTGAAAGAAGAGATGAGAAAACCTGTTCATAAATCCTTCCTAACACTCTGAGTAACCAACACCGCTCTGTAAAAGCAGAAAAATTGGAATTCAAACACCTTTATTCTCAATGTTCAACTGCTAAATCTCCTTTTATTCTCCTGATGTTATAATTGGAACTGAAATTAAAAATATATATATTTTTTCTTTTTTCCCCACAACTTCATTATTTTTTCCATTTAAAAAAATGTTACACATCAACTTAAAGAGTTTGGTAAGAAAAAGGAGTTGGTAATTCAAATGAGAAATATTTGTACTTCTTTTGCTCCCTTTTTCATCAAGGAAGGGTGCAAAACAAAGGTGGAAACGTCAGAAGATTCTGTACCCATATTTCCTTTACCTCCTAAGACTTACAACAAAACACCATAAAGCTCAGAGAAGTACACAGCTCCTGTCACTGTGAGGAGCAGTGCTGCAGGAGCAGTACAATACACCCCAGAAGTGCCACCCCTGCTACAAACTGGCACACATGCTACATTTATAGTCAATATTTCTGACCAACTTGAACATAAATTAGCATTCTGCTAGTTAGGTCATGTGAGTCCCTTCATTCAATTATTTAATAAATAAATTATATGTATTTTATTTACACATAAATGTAAATAAATTGTTTAGTATTAATTTACTAAATAAATACATTACTTAGTAAAATTTGTTAAAGGTGGAAAAACAAAATCTGAAGGAAAAAAAACCAACAGAAATAAACTCTTCCATACAGTCACTTCTGCATGGAGAGAGAAATGACACTAAATTACAGCAGGACTGGACTATGGGAAATTTACTGACCTCAAGACCCAAGTTAAAAAAATAAATCAAATATTACCCAAAGCAGCTACTTGTTGTTTCATTTAGCCAACTCACTTGAAATTAAAGGCACTCTCTAAATTTGCATTGAAGAATGACCTAAAATTGCCTTACCTTAAGTGACTGTCTCTTTGTCACATAGTTTTCTGAATGAAGTAACTTCTCATATTCACTGAAGAACTAAACACAGGACAGACAGAATGGTTAAGACCTTCTCAAGTGCTACAAGTGCTCTTATTCCAAATTACTATAAAGGACAAGAGGAGATGGAAATTTGCAGACTGTGTATGCTTTAAAAACAATTTAGGAGGCTTCAGTGTTTAGATTGCAATGCGTTAGAGGCAGTTATGGCACCATTCGTTAAGCTGTAGCAGCTCCTGGTACTGAACAACGCTCATTAACTGCAGGAGGCCGATCTCGCAATGTTTGGCTGTCACACGTGTGCACGCAAGGAAAAGGCCTGGGAAAGGGTTCCCTCTAGTGGAACAAACGCGTTCTCACTGAAACAGGTCTTGGCCTCAGCCTCTCCTCACAGTTTTCACGTTCAATAGCAAAGTCTTAACGCTAATTTTCTCTCTCTGGCAGAAATGACCGATTTCACTTGGTTTAATATTGTATGCAAATTTCAAAGGCATCTAAACAAGGAAAGAAAACACAGATTCTTCTTATTTGAAGATACACAGCTCTACAGAATTCTCAATAATAAAATGTATTTGCTTACCCTATCATAATGCTGTTCCAAAAATTCTGCACTTAGCAACTTGTGTCTTGTAAGTAAATCCTGTAAAAGAGCACAAAACCAGTATTTTCACTACAATATTTATGTGTTATCTATACTTTCTGAATAAACTGTGGGTATGCAAGACTTGTGCACCCCTAAGGGCCTTGGCATCAATTAGGAAAAGTCTGCTTCATTTTATGTTAACTTACACAGGCCTGTAGAATTAGCACTGAAGAATGACATTCATGAATCAAAGCTACACTCACTCTTCACAGAGCTACACACAATTAAGAGGTTAAGAAGCCACTATTTGATACTGATAAATATTATGCTTATAGTCCTGTAACTATTTTTTCTTTGGGGTGTTTTTATGGGGCTGTTTTTGGTTTTGATTTGTTTTAGGACAAAAAAAGAGCTCCTCCCTAAGAATCAGCATTAAATGCACTCAATGCCGCTTGCACAGCTGGAAACAGATTTAAAGTCCTCTGGCATGAAAGTACACACGTACTGTGTTAATGGATGGCAGTTTACATATAGGTTTAGAAAGTTATTGGGAATGGAGTATGCATATTTGAAGGAATGTCTCACATTCTGAGAAAGAAAGAACACCATTCAGCATTTGCACCACACCACTATTTGTTTTCTCCTCTCTCTCTGTATGTCTGTTTTGCTAAGAATGTAACACACAGCATCTGAGTCTACATGGCAGGAACAGAAGACTACAGAAATCATTCCAATACGGTACGGAGGTTACCTTGAACGTGGCAAATGCATCTGAAGCAATGTCAAATGTCGACATTTCCACGTATCTGAAGAAATCATAGAACTGTTCTGACCACAAGATTATTTTTGCGAGCGGTTCGTGTCTGATGCATTCTCTAAGCATTATCCCACAATTTAGAGCAATTTCTGGAGACTCGTACCTGTTTAAAAAAAAAAGACAACAGAAAACCCACAGGTTCTTTATAGGCACCTTCAAAACACTACATTGCCAGTTACAATTTGCTGTGCTATCACATAAACAGAAATTCAGAGAATTAGAGATACTTGTTTCTGTATTAAATTTCTCTTTGAAATATTTATCTGAAGTATTATTGAAATCATTGCTGCTTTATTGCCAAGTTATTACCAACACTAATTACTCATTATAAAATGAGAAGACAGAAAAATATTTTCTTCTTACTCAAAATCAGGTGCTTTTTTTTTTTCCACGTTGGTGCACTTGCAGACATCTGGGAAAGCTGTATGGTTACACCCACCAATGTAAGATTATCCTTAGTATCAGCTTTGATGCTAAATGGTCAGTAATACTGGACGTAAGTTCATGGCCACTCTCTCATGAAACCATTTCTCAGCATCAATCTATGCACACAGGCTTCCAAGCTTGAGCTGCTGGCAGTGTCCCCTGATTTGAGGATATTACTGAACACTGTCCTCTGCGTTTGAGTCTTTACCACCCCAAGCAGTGCATCTGCAGCTTCTGACAAGAATCTTCTGGAACATGCCCAGAGAATTATAGAGTCATTATGGTTGGAAAAGCCCACTAAGATCATCAAGTTGAACCATCAACCCATCACCACCACACCCATCACTGTTTTGATGAAAACAATGAAGCTGTGGGTATGGCTTCATTTAGAAACTGTCGCTACACTTTCTTGGCAGGCTTTTTTTGTTCATATACAAACTGCAGTGTTCTCTCAGCTCATCTAAGCATATACCAACAGCAGCTGCCCAAGTCTCCCAGCAGTCTAAGATCCATTTGATAGAAATAGACCTCAGTGCTTGCTACTAGCTCCTGGTGTTCCCAAGCACACTAGTAGCGAGAAACTGGATGAAAGTGGGCCTGCCTTCCTGATTCTAACCTCAGCAAGTTGCAACATCAGCTATCCTGATCCACAGAGAAGTTGTGGCTATCCTTACATACATCTGGAACAGCTGAAGTCTCTTATACAACTTCTCAGCTCCCACCCAAAAAGGCCTTGGTCCCAATTCATCAGAAGCTGATTTAAATTTGCCGGCATACTTCTGGAGCAACGCACCATTGTGTGTACTAAGCACTAATTAAATTACCATACAAAGCCATTTGCTTATGAATCAATTTTCACACTAAATGTTGCTATACTTTCCTATTTAGCTTGTCATGAAGACTTGGAATCTACTGGATTTTTTGTAAGTCACCACAGAGCTTAAATTTGCATAAATTTGACTCAGATAGATACCAGATGTAACACTGCAGTCATTAAAGCTAATTAAATGCCTATTTCAAATATCCTGACTTATGAATTTGTTTCAACAATCCCTCTGAAGAGTGACAACACAGTATAAAAATTAGGACAACCGTGTTGCAGCCCTCATTCAGTCACATTTCAATGAGAGCATGCTGAGAAAGTAGTTCCATCTCTCTGCATCTCAAATTCAGCTTCATTTTAAATTGCTTTGAAGAAGCACTGAATCAATATTCTCTTTCATATTATGCCACAATTAACAGTCATTTTGTCCCTCTGCCATCAAAATCTTGCTTCTTCCCAGAATCATGGCTGAAGCATAAGAAAAAAAAAAAGAAAAAAAAATCAAAGCACCTCTGGCAGTGCACTTCTAACACAGCATTGAAATAAAACCTCGTGCACTGTGTAGGAGGCAGGTTTCACACTGAACTCAGTCAGCATCTCCAGCTGCTACCATGAACTAGGAGGAAGGAAAGGGAGAAACAAAACAGCACTTCCTGTTCAATGTTAAACATATATTTGATTAGCTTCACATCTCAGGGCTACCACTGTAACGCAGGCCAATGTCTCAATGGAAAGCATGTCCCTTTCCTTTATCCCCCTGCTACTCCAGTAAGAGGAATAAGTACTTCCCAACTGCAGTCCATGGAAACTTACTGAAGTAACCCTACCCAGCAGCTTTAACACAGAAGATAAAATGGATACTTGAAAGACCATTTCAAGAACAGCTTTTTCTGTTTTGTTCTGTTCTTTAACTATTGATGAACATTCTATCCTAAAATAACACGTTGGGATACCAATTTTCAAACTTTGCTCATTAATGCTAATAGAAATGTGAGCAATTATTTTTATATGGAGAGCACGTTGCCAGTTTTTAAGAAAATCTTACTTTAACAAGAAACCTCTGAAAATACATTTTTGCTTTCCCATTTGAGATCCACAATTCTAGGTGTGCAACCATGTCTTCAGTATGGCGCTGCTCTCCAACACCCAGCACCAGAAAAAATATGAGAAGAGAGGAAGAGTAGCCTGGCACACACTGCATACCCTGAGCCATCCTTTGTTTGGTCCTGTGACTACAGGAATATGAATCACTACAAATAACATGTGTAAGACAAGCTAGGAGCAGGGAATAGGACAGCAAACTGGAAAGGACACTGGCTAAAAGAAAAAAACAAACAAAAAAACCCAACCAAATCCACCACTTGATAAATGAGTAAGTTCAGAAGGAAATAAGTTCAGTGGGATCATATAATACACCAAAAGGAGAATGCTTACAATACCACAGTAAGAATAATACAGGCTACTAGCAGTTCCCAATTTTCAGTCATATATCATGCAGAAGTATATATCTGGTGTTCATTACTCAAACTTTCCTTTCCCTAGGGGAAGTAGCCCTTAGACAACAAAATCAAGCATGCTGCAAAGGAAGGAAAAAACATTTCAGAACTCAGTGCTTCTCCACGATTACAAAAACCTCTCACTTCATTAAAAAGTTTATTTATGCCTCACAGCATACATACCCTTTTAATAGCATGAACAATATATTCTGTTGAGTGCAGATGTATTCAACTGTGGGAGTTCTTGTACCAATTTGCCTTCTGAGGATGTTGTTGAAGATTTGGGCGACATCCTTTTTGCCCTGTCAAAAACACAAGCAGTTCAACACAGCCTTCAAGTCCACCGTTCAAATAGGAATTACTCATTGTCATCTTATGCATTCACATCACTGTGAGTTCTGCACTTCAGTCAGCCTCTGCAGTTCAAACTTAGGGGGATTAAATACTACTTCTTTTCTTTATACTCATTTGAAATACGTCAAAGTGCTCTAAACTCTACCAGCCAGGTGTTCAGCCAGATTGCAGGTTAATCACGTGATGAAATAAAGCCAGTTTAGGTTTCACCTGACATTTTGTGTAGCTTTGGTCTCCAGAACTTGTTTTATTCTTGTTTGTTGGTCATTTTTTGCTAATAACATTTTAAGCTGTGCTCCTGCCTCCAAGTGTACGTCCTCAATAATTCATTACCCCCTCCCTTCTCCAGGAAGGCACAGTGCCACCATCTATTATTGGTAAGGCACTTCTGACTGCACTGTTAACATTCTATTTAAAACTGGCACTTTTGGAGGTAAAACAAACAAATAAGAACTACAAAGAGAATTGACCCACTGACCTAAAATACCGGTCTCACATTTTTCAACAGACACAGCAGCATGAATGTAGTATGAATCAGCACAAATTATACACACACTGTTAGCACCAGAGAGCATAAAGTAGCTGAAAATGTTATGTTGAATATATATACACTTATTTACTTCTTCTCAGACATGTCAGAACACAGCTAAAGATGCCAAACTGGTACGGACAAGAAGCTGATCATAAACATAAGCACTTTCTCCATCATTCACATGCATCATTTAAAACCTAGATTTGTGCAATTAACTTGCAATCGGAAACTGCCATAAAGACAACTTCAAGGCTACGTCCTGTTAGCTGCAATCCAAAAAAATGTCAGGCAAACTTGTGCTACACCTAGACTCGCAAATAACACTGTTAAGCAACTCCACAGGAAGGATTCCTGTGTCAGACACACAAAGAACACACACAAACCATTTTCCTGGACAATCTCTATCTACCCAGTGTTATAAATTCCACATGTCACATTAGTAAGTTATCAAGTAAAATTTAGGGTATATGTAATTAGCAACCATTTAAGAAACAACAGCAATTATTCAAAACTAGTTCAGTTTTCTATCAACATAAAGAAAAAAACATAAAGACTGTAAGAAAAAAAAGGAAAAAAACCCCAAATGTTTGTAACAAACGTAGGAGGGCTCCAGTTTTACAAATGGCATGTTTGTGAATTACCACGGAGCATTTGAGGGACTGTTGTTTTCAGGATATAAGAGTTTGTTTGTAAGTGCTTGTTTTCTCAATTACAATTGCAAGCCAGCCCAAAGCAACACCAGCACTCTTTGTTCTGAACTGAGTAGAGCAGTGTTCCAGAAACTGCTTTACTCAACCTCCACATAATATAGTCATCAACTCTCATTCACTAACATTGCCAATTTTGCTCTGCATCTCACAGTTTCCTTTGGATTCAGCAGCAAAAACAGCATTTCCTTATTATTCACCTAAGTGAAGTGACAGTGGTACACAGTGACCCCAAGCCTACTCATTGTTAAGCAGCACCACTGCTAAGTGACCTCATGGCTAACAAGGGCAAACAGACACCAACCCTTGTGCCAGTAGTCACGACTGCAAGAGGTGAGAGTACAACTGTGCTGCCATTGTCTTCCCAGCAGAAGGATTCAGGCTCCCTCATGCAAAAGGCGTTTTTGTTTGCTTTTTGTTCCCCCCCCCCCCCTCCATTTCAAAAAAAGCAAGAACAAAGAATACAATTCTGCAAGGGATGCCACCTCTCCTATGGGCTAGCACAGATCAGTGGGGAGATATCTGGAAACTCCGTAACTTTGCTAAGTAGATGGTTTTGTTCACCGCTCTACTTGGAAAGAAAACTTCCAGGTACAAATATCATTTTAAACAGGCCTTTATACCCAGCAAGATTCCAACAGTCACAGTTTCTAATTACAAGATTAAAAGACATTAAGTTTTTGCCAGTGTTTTTGTGTTTTTTTAACCATTCTGTTCACACTGAAGTACACTTGAGATAGTTCAAGAGTCTGGAGTCTGAGTAAATGGTTCCTTCTCTATTAGCTCAGCAACCACCATCTTCAAGAAGAACAGAGTTTTGACCAAAAAGAGACAGTATTTCCTTCATCTTTGAATAATTTCAAGCTTTAGAGAGGCAAAGGAAGTACTAAACCTTCAAGTTTGAGAACCAGTAGGAAATAAAGTTTTTCTCTCCCTCTTTAATAGAAAAATTATTTCAAATACAGAAAATTCCATATCATAGAGTTCTGTGATATGAATGCCAACATCTGATGGCTTTGTCATAGATGAGAAGCCGGTGCAGGTCTGGGGCACAGGTGTGTTGACATTAACTCTAACAAAAACAATAGCTGGACAGTGCGCCAGATCCCATCCTTGAAAAGCAGACAAGGCCCAGCCTAGAAAGCAATGTGAATGACCTGTTTCTCAAGGGGGAAAGATAATATCCTTGTGTAACAAAGTAGCAGAAAGTCTAAAGCAGGAAACCACTTGCAATCTTCTAAAGTCCCCTTAGAATAAAATGAATAGCTCTCTTTAATGAGAGCAAGCTTGTACAAATTGTTATCACTCTTCATCACCAGCAGATAATGAATGTTTCCTTCTCTAAAAACTGAGCTGAGTAAACATGAAGCTGATAAGAATCTAGAGTTCAGCAGAATCCAGATGACGTTTCATGATTTCCTTTCTTTGGCAATTAAAGGCTGTCATATTTCAACACTGTATCTCAACTTTCCCAGGTCTCCTTGCTTACTTAACAGCCTGAACATTTTATGTTTGCTGTAAACATTTGCGTGGGTAGAGGAAAAAAACCAACCATATTACAATTAAACACAAATCAGAGGCAGTTATGGGTGGGGTGGAGGGGCGAGAGGAAAAGAACAGGGAAGAAAGCTATTATTTGGGGAATGCCAAACTACAATAGGACTTGAAACTGTTCTGCTTGCACCACGAACAACTTGGTCATGAACAATAGTGTCTTTAAGCAGTCTTAAGTGGTATGGCCTCTATGGTCAAGGCTGTGGAGTGTGATACATGAGCTTTGGCTTCTTTCCTGGACAGCCACACAGTTCTTGTGGGACCTCAGAGAAAACAGAAAAATCCAACTGTACTGCAATTCCTTATAACTAAACAGGGTGATTCCTCTCTACGGAGTTGGGAACTGAATTATCCTATGTGATGTTTTTTGGAGACCTGTAACCAGCGGTGTTCCTCAGGAGTCACTGCTGGGTCCGGTCTTGTTCAACATCTTCATCAATGACCTTGGTGAGGGGATGGTGGCCACCCTCAGCAAGTTTGCTGATGATACGAAGTTGGGAGGATTGGCTGACACGCCTGAAGGCTGTGCTGCCATTCAGTGAGACCTGGACAGGCTGGAGAGCTGGGCAGGAAGAAACCAGATGAGGTTTAACAAAAGCAAGTGTAGAGTCTGGGGATCTGGGGAGGAATAATTGCATGCAGCGGTACAGGTTGGGGGATGAGCTGCTGGAGGGAAGCTCTGCGGAGAGGGACCTGGGTGTCCTGGTGGACGACAGGTCGGCCATGAGCCAGCAGTGTGCCCTTGTGGCCAAGAGGGCCAATGGCATCCAGGGGTGCATTAAAAAGAGCGTGGCCAGCAGGTCAAAGGAGGTGATCCTCCCCCTCTGCTCTGCCCTGGTAAGACCTCATCTGGAGCACTGCATCCAGTTCTGGACTCCCAGTACAAAACAGACAGGGATCTCTTGGAAAGAGTCCAGCGGAGGGCCACGAAGATGGTGAAGGGCCTGGAGCATCTCTGCTATGAGGAAAGGCTGAGTGAACTGGGTCTGTTCAGCCTTGAGAAAAGAAGACTGAGAGGGGACCTGATCCAGGTCTATAAAGGTGTGAGGGGCAGAGCAGCGAGGCCAGGCTCTTGTCAGCAGACAGGACAAGGGAGAACAGCCAGAAACTGCAGCACAGGAAGTTCCGCACCAATGTGCGCAAGAACTTCTTTACAGTGAGGTGACGGAGCACTGGAACAGGCTGCCCAGGGAGGTGGTGAAGTCTCCTGCTCTGGAGATGTTCAAGACCTGCCTGGATGCCGACCTGTGTGACCTGGTGTAGGAAACCTGCTTTGGTGGGGGGTTGGACTCGATCTCTGGAGGTCCCTTCCAACCCCTACGATTCTGTGATGTGATGACAAGTGTCAGACAGAGGTTTGTACAGAGACATATTTGACTATAAGTGTCCCTATTTTGAAGTAATCAATAAAATACTGTGGTTTTTTAATACATAAACAAAAAATAGTAAGACGAAAAAAAGAGCTTGCATCACTTCTAAAGAGAGGAAAAACTGAAGACTTGGTAAAACGAACAGCTTTACCTCAAATACTTAAAATTCTTCAAAAATGTTATGGCCATTTTCTTGTCAAAGTAATTTAATTTAACAAGATGAGAATATAGACACAGCATGTAGTACTGTACCTTGTGTTCAGTGTGGTATTAGTAGAATAATTAAGGATTATGCCCTAATTTTAACAGAATCATAGCATCAGGATCAGTGGTTTATCTACTTCCATTTTGGGCAGATTATGTGCTTAAATTCACTGATTTTGTATTCAGTATTTGCTTAGTTTCCTAGAAAGTTTGGAATATTTAGTTCCCTTTCTCCTGGCTTTGTACTGGCCAGAAACAAAAGCTGTAGTTTGAAAGATATTTTAAAAAAATTGAAATGACAGCAATTCAGATGCATTCATTTTAAAATAGACAGTATATGAAATATCAATTTTCTTACCTCAAAATCAATTAGCTGCAAGTCAGCTACAAGGGTACTAAGGAGACCACTGTTGTACAGCTCTTGAGCAAGCTGTGCCACGGCTTCTGTCTGTGGTTCTTTTTCATTTGTGCCATATAAGATTTCTTTCATGGCAACAAGGTTTTTTGAGACCTCCTCAGTGGCCTGAAGAAAATGGGGGGGAAAAAGAAAGAAGTTATAACACAGAGAACACCATTTGTCTTTGTAGCTGCATACTGTTATTCTTATCAACTGCACACTTCCATGACAGAGAAAAATAAAAAAATCATGAAATGACAACCTGTTAAGAAAACAATAGATAATCTTTCTGCAAGAAAGGTTGTTATGTGCTATTAAAAAAAAAAACGAGGCAGAGACAAGAGAAGCAATTTAATTAACAAGTTATCAAAAGTAAAATCTCTTCTTTTTTTAGTGCCTCTAAGCCTCCCATTCAAAAATCTCCTAAAGAATAGTGACAGTATGAAAGGAAATGTACATTTCCATTCTGTAGAACAGAAGATCAGACTGGACACGACAGAGATGACAGAGACAGCCTGTCTAGCAAGCTGCCCAGAGAGACACCTGCCCTCCTTCTGCAGATTTTGCACATAGTAGATCTCCTGACAAATACCAGCTTCACACCACAGTCACTATGCATGAACTCTTTCCTTTCCAAAGAAAAACCCAGAACAGAACCTTACTCAATCTTCAGGTTCCCTCGATATACAAGAACAAATTGGCAGCTGCACCCACAAAGAGCGGGTCTTCCAGAGAAAACTTCAATACAGGGGGCAAATGGAAGCATCAGAAGCTTCCCATTTGAAGCCCAGAAGACATCCAGAATGACTGCCCACATTGGGAAGCCAGTGCAAGGAATGCCTGCAGCTCTGCTGGACTGGAGCAACACCTAGCAGTGGAAGCAAAGATCTCTGAAGTAAACAAAAATCTACAAGAACACTTCTAAACATCCACTTCTGAATCTTAAAAACACACAGTTATCTTGGAAGGGAGAGAGAAGAACTATCTTAAATATGTATGTTCGTATGGCATAGCTTGGGGAGAAAAGACTGAAAAAAGATTATCATACATAATAGGTTTGGCCTTTTACGTTACATTAGTTCTTCATGTGCTTAAAAGGTATGAATGATCTGTAGGTGCGCTCATTTTTAGTAATTAGATGAATCTGACAGCAAGTATGCATATACTCCAAAGTATTCATTTGGTAGCACGTGGAAAATTAATAAAGGGAAAGAATGAGAACTTTCTGGATATTGCCTGTCCTGTAAGGGACACAGAAGATTTCTCATCTGTGGGTTATATGTAGAGAGGCACAAGCATGACCCATGTGCTATTAAAGCCAAAGCCATTCCAGCTTTGCTAGGTATGCAAGTAAGGATCCTGTGACCTTTAAAGAGACTCCAGATCACTTTTTGCTCCTCCACAACTTTCCACTCCACACTGCCTCCATCTTCTCACTAATTTCCAGTTGTCTGCTCCTTTACTTCAATTGCACAGGATTTTCTGCACACTGTTAGCAAGACAGCAAGAAGCAAGTGTTCATTTTGACTGCTTTGACTCATGGCATCCCCTATAGAAGTAGAAAGCCAGCTTGCCCTATTATGCCACACAACTGCTCTATTTCTTTATAATTCAGAAGAAATGCATCTTTGCTAGGAAAAGAAGAGGAATGTCTGTCAAACAGAGCGATACAGGAATACCCTTGAAGCACTGCTACCAAGAAAAGAAACAGTAAAGAATTCTACTGTAGTTTGTCTCTGCACACCAGTTTAGAAAGCAAGAGGGGAGAAGAAATGCTGAGGTTCAAGGAGCTGTGTTAAGCAGGACAATGGCAACCCTGAGGACATGCCTGCAGTTAAAAGTTTTTCAGATGCAGAATGGAATTTAGTTAGTTACACCTAAAACTGTAATGCTACAGTAAATATCAAGTCAAGAGTTAAGTGAAAAACTAATTTACAAATTCAACACAGACAAGGAAAAGCTACCTAGTATTGCTTGTATAGGCTACCTAGCATTGCTTCCTAATATACAGATACCAAAATAATTGTCCAGTGTGCTGCCTTCATTTGGCAGGAAAAAACACCTGGAAAATCAAAATGCACAATGAAATTCATTAAAAACAAACAAAAACAAACAACAAAAACCAACCCAAGTTCAAAAAAGTGGAATTAATCATATACATTCTAATGTAACATAAACAGGGTGTATGTTATATATACAGAATGCATATGTTTACTATACAGATCCTCAATACTGAGGAGGAGCAACCATGGGGCAGAGCCTTAAACAAAAATGCTGTGACATTATTTAAAACGCAGTGGTGTCAGAGAAAGACAGACTACAGAACTAAAAATGGAAGAAAAGGAAACAAAATCTCTTGTGTCTTTATCCTTTTGTCAGTGATAGGAAGGTACTGCTTAAAAAGAAGACTCCATGAAGTCACATGTATGACTGCCACCCCAAAATTTGCTGCAAGTCTTCACAGCTACAAACCACTTTGGTTTATTCCATTCTCCAGGATATTTCCAAAATGCCAAATGCCTCATTTAGATTTGTACAGCAGCAACACTTGAGTTTTATGACAAAAATACCTCAACTTACAAACCAGTGCTGCTCAGCAGGCTCTAAGCCTGTGGCTGTTCTGCCCACATCGAGAATGTGATTACAAAAACTGCATTACTAATGAAAATGTTCACAAAAAACTGTAAACTACCTCATAGGTTTGAGCCTCTGTTTAGAGATCATTTTTTCTAGCCTACAAAATTACCAAAAGCAGCAAATACTATTTTAATAATTCCGTTTAAACGGATTGGTTTTTGAAGCTCTTACAAAAACACAGCATGCAGTCCTGTAAAATGCATGATGATGTATATCCATGCCACTGGGTTAAGGGCAAAAAATGCTTGCACCAGTTGTCAGCAGACATCTGCCACAAAGAGCCCAGTGCCATTAGAAGAGAAGGCTGTCTTTTCACTCCCTACTTCCAACAATAATAAATAAATAAATACCAACAACCTTTGCCCCTTGCTGGATCCTTTGAGTTGTTAATCAAAGCCCACAGCAGTTGGCAAGGAAGAGTGCTTAACCTTTAGTTTTCTCTCAACCAGGAATTAATGCAGAAATGTGCATAACAAATGTAAAATTTCACTGCTTTGTAAATTTCAGTGTTAGCTCACTGAATTTCAGTGTTAGCTCAACCTTCATCTCTGGCACCATGACATAATATTGTAATCTGACAGATGAATCATATAAAGAAGCATACTGTACTATTCTGTCCACTGAATTGAGCTGGTTAAATTAGAGAGACTGTAACTTTCTAAATTTCATTTTAGCCAAAAATCTGTGTTGTTGGGCTTTTTTCCTCTTTGTGTAACAGTCAACCTGCACGAGTTAACAATGTGGCTGAAACTACCACCAGAAAGCCAAAACTGAAGCTGGCATGAGCAGGTTAACACAAGGTCAGAGAGCAGGGAAGAACAAGTCTATTACGTGAGTAAATGTTTACCTTCAAGACAGTAAATGTGTGCCACAAATTAAATGAAATGACAGCACAGAAATAAATGCTAACGTGAGCCAAAGAGGAAGAAGAGATGAGAATAAACTACTAACTAATGCAATAGCTCATGAGTAGGTCCCACTTACACGAAAAGATTTTTCCTTTCTAAAGAAGAAAAAGAAAGCAAGAGAAGGAAAACTAACAGTTAAACATTTTCCAGACATAAAGAACTTGTCTTTGCAACTTTCTGAAGTTACCCTTCAAATAGAATAAAAGTTGGCCATCTATTGCCTGTGTCCTAAGTAACAAACTGCAGCCAGCAGTCACAGCCATGGTATGGGAAGCACTGTCAGCAGTGAGGCAGTCTGGCTTCTGCAGACACTTCAAATCTCATTTTCCAAGTACGTACTGCAAACCTAAACAATGTTTCAAAATAACCTGGAGAACTACCTGGTTAATTTTTCTCCTGTACACGCACAGTTCAAAAACATATAGATTAACATGCAGCTAGAATTCATTTCTCAAGCTTCAGCTTTTATTTATAAAGCACATTTTGCAGTATTACAGGGTAGAATGTTTCATAATTACCTAAGATGCATCATGACCACTACTGTTTCTCAGATCTTTCTCTTCAAATAATCCAAGGTATTAAAAATGGTAATTATTACAGATTTAATTTCTAGGGAAAGTTATTAACATAATTCTTATTTACAAATCTGTGTTTCCAAGCATGCTTGGAAACTGTCAGAGCACATCCTCTGCATAACAGAACAGCACTGAGTTGCTACTGCATGATAGGAACTACCCTGAACTGCATATTAAAAGCAAACAGTCATACTGCAGTAGAAAAGCACTGTAGCCTTTGGAAGCTAAGAACATATAAAACAATACAATGAACTTAATTTTGTATAAGAAATACTTAAAATGATTAATTTTTGAAATGTTCAGTTCACGTCAACGAATGCTGAAATATCCACAGTCTAATTTATATATATAATTTAAATTCTTCATGTTCAAGAGTAATAAAGATATGCAACTGTGTATATACTTCATTTAAGATACAATGTAGTGTAGGACAAGTAACACAGGCACAGAAGACACCCAAACGGGTGTTCTCACAACAGAAAGTAAGGAACACTGCATATGCAGCATGATACTCAGCCCTGAAAGCTCACTGTTACCTGACTGGTTACAAAAGCACTAACAGACTGGATAGGAAGTGGGCATGAAATCAACATGTTTAATCAGTTAGACCTCTGAAGATATGACTGGCTTGTAATATAATGAAAAGCTTTCTCTGTCAAACCAGCAAACTATCTAAGAACCCGAGATAACCTGCTACAGCCAGAGTCACCTTCACAGAGGTCTTGGCTTGCCAACAAAACAATTATTTCCTGAAGAACCCACGTAAGGACACACAGGAACGGGCGTTGTGAAAATTCAGATTCACCAGCTGATCTCTTTGGTGAATAATGAGGATAACAGAGGCCAGCACCACCCACCTCAGCCTTGTGATTGTCAGTATTTAACCCTTCTCACATCTAACCTGGTGAACTCGTCTTATCTTTCCTCCTTCGTGCAAAGTGTATAGCCTCTTACAATACAGAATGAAGCCATACAGGCTTAGTACATTATTTCTTGTCAAAGACGGCTCATAGATGAGGTCTTTAAAGAAGATGGAGGTATGGGATTAAAGACCAGCAAGAAGCCAGTTGTATGTAATAATTGTATGTAATAATGATGTTAAAGCATCAAGAACAAGGCATGTGATACAGTGCACAGCTATGCACGAAGGAATGAAGCTGGCTTGTTTCTTATTAGACATCTACACAAAAAGATGACACTAAAGAGTACAGACTTCAACATCAAGCTACATCTCCAGGAATTAACAGTGAGGTTGACATGAAGGAGGCAGTGCCAAATCTCACTCTCACACTCCTCAGAACGCACCTACCCCTCCTCTCATGGCAGATGTCTTTAATAGAGAAAGAAGAAAAGCAGCAGCTAATGAAAACCCTCCCAGCTTTTGTGCTAATGCTCTGTCATGAGCTAGGATAAAGAACAGAACAAGACAAGAGCATGCACTCGCACAAGACCACAAAGTCCTAGCAAGACAGAAAAGCATCTAGGAAAAACCACTACAAGAAATCTGGAACACATCACATCCTGGCACTGGGGCATAAGATGCTGATCCTACAGAGTATCAGGAAAAGGCTGCTACAGTTAAAATCCAGCTTCTCTTACACTTTCAGCAGTAGTGCCAAATCTGGATGAAACAATGTGGAGAGGCTGGCCGAACTGTGCTTAGAAATACTGGAAAAGTTTGTGACTAACTCCTGGGCTTGACTCTGTGAGGATGCCAAGAATGGCATTAACAAAACAGTTACCACTGGGAGAGGATTCAAGGGCATAGCATAGCCTGCTTCAAAAGCTGGCAGACATGAGGAGGGGGGTCATTTTATTTGTGCTTCAGTTTGAGGGATTTTTATATATATATATATATTTTTAAGAAGTGTTGGCATCTATGCCCTGGTACAGAGCTTGAAGAAAAAACTTTATCTGAACTGTAAATAACCCCTCTTAGACAAGTCGGTAGGTAGGAAGCAGCTGCACGCAGGCTGAATCTGCAGGTAATTGTTAATGAAGCTATCAAGATTACCAGTTGAGAAGTAAACGACTATTGCAAGGTAGAGATCCTGAAAAACAGGTACAGATCCTGAAGTAGCAAACCACCAACTATTTAAAGGACACTGCAGTAGTACAGGAAATTTACGCCTTACCATCTCCTTGTGGGCTGAAGAAAAAGCTCACAGGAAAGGGAAAGAGAAGATGCAAGTATATACACTCCACTGAGAGTCACAGGGACTCAAAGCTCAGAACTTGGTTTTGCTAACAGAGCCACTTTGCTTTGTGACCACTCACACAGCCAAGCACAGAAGCACAGCAGTAAAGCTACTACAGTGGGCACGAGCATGGGAACACTGTATGACTGTGAACTGCTTGTTAACACCTGCAATGTCCTACAACTCCAAGACAAATATTTTAAGTATCACAACAGCTGCCAGTGGTATAAAAGTGCAAAGCCAAGCAATACACCATTTCAAAGGAACATCATAGCCTGTCCTTTATCAGAGTATACAAAAATCCTAACTGGTTCAGGCAAAGAACTGTAGATTTCCTTTTTGTTTTCTTCCATTTAATTACTGTTTAGCAACTTGAAAGTCCCAACCATACCTTTTCTGCCTTCTTGTCAGATATATCCTGCTTTTCTAGAACTGCCATACTTTCCTTCAGGTTCTTCACTATGTCTGCAGGAGACTTGTGGGATTTGCCAAAGGGGAACGGCATGATTGCAAGCCACCAGGTCTTCCTTCTACAGCTCCTGCTTCACCTGGAAAAGGAAGGGAAAAAAACCATGTCATGAATAGAAGCATGAGGCCACTGTAACAACACACATGAAGAGAATTCAGCAAAGGCACTCATGTATGGAATAACCACCCTTGACAGTTCAACTAGAGCTTACCATCACAAATCTATATGCTAACTGTGCCTCCGATTCCCGTAGCACAAAATACAGAAACCAACAATTCACATTAAAACAATTACTTTATATTACAGGAAGAAATTGAAGAATACATTAACTACATCCAAAGCCAAATATGGTAAAGAAGCCCCATACAGGAGAGACTAATACATGTAAGTTATTGTAATCACTTCCATCAAGTAAAATATGTTTTTACGTTAGATTTTTGACACAAGGCGTTGTGCCTCGGCTGCACTGCAATGACTGTCCAGGTACAGACTTTTATCCACACTCATTCCACAAACAAAAGCAAAGCTGACAGCAAGGCCTACTTAGTGCAGGAGCTAAGAGCTCGGTGCAGGTGAGCCTGCAGGCAGCAGCTCTCACGTAGGTTGTAACACTTGCTGTGCCCTGACTTTCTCATGCCAATATTGCTGCAATTTCATTCTGAAATACTGTTTCTCCCTGACTCGCTTCAAGGGAAGCCAACTTTGTCATCACTAGCAAGGGCTTAAATAAGGCACATGGAAATGTTACAACTAAACATCAAATCCACCTTTTTCAAACTTAATGGTAGCAATTTTCCTTCACTATAATACTTGGCATCTGCAATCAAGTACATTTGTTCCTCTGTATATTTACATATATACATATATTCACTTCTGTGTACAAAACAGACAAATATTATTAGTGTAAATGTGTGTTCAAAAGCTTTTGTTACTAAACACATATGCCTCCACTTTAACGACAATAAAAACTTCTTACAAATGAATACACTTCTAGAACTCTAATCTAGACAGCGAAGAACAGGAAATCCTGCATTCAAAATGCTGCCAGCTCTGCTTGGGCTGGACACAAAAGCCAGTGAGAGCTGACAGAGCACAGATAACTGTCATTACAAAGAAGGGATATTAGCCTGAAGTTCTGCACTCAGGCAACGCCAGCGAGGTTAATGAGCCAATCATAACGTTAAAGTTTCTTATCTAACACCAAGTACTTTGATCCTTGATTCAAACGTTGGCTCATCTGCTGTGAACTTTATTAAACCTGATCTGATCCAATCACGTTACGCAAGAATTTAAGATATTGATTTTACACTATTTTTGAGTTATGCCCATTTTCAACGCAAACAATTTGGGCTGCTCCAAGGACAGCAGTTAAAAGATGAAGGACAGAAGTAACCCAATCTTCTGCCAAGTGTCCATAAAAACACGCATCAGGAAAGCAGCTGCACAGATGTTGCCTTCACCATTTCACACCTGCCACTGGCCTAGCACAGCTGACAAAAGGTCCAAGTTAGGTCATTCTTTAAATGGGAATACTTGCAGATGAAAGGTAAAATAACAGCATGAAGGTAGCTGCAAGATCCATCCACCAACTACCAATCTTTTCCAGATCACAGATGCCTCCTGTGCTCTCTGCACCAGCCAGATTCCCCAGGAGATAGAAACCAACCACACATCACTCCTTAGGCAAGAGGGTGTTATGCCTCAACTTTACCACATGTGAATGGAAGAACGGGGGGAAAAAAGAGTCATAGGAATTTAAGCATTTCTCTGAGAGAATAAAAATAAGGGAAACAATTAGAGTACCACAGCAATACACATAGAGAATAAACAGAACACAGAAAACATCTGTCCACATTCATTTCTTGGTCACAACTACATTACTTCTAATGTAAAAGACAACATGGATAACAGACATAACATACAAAGAACAACAGCAAATATCTGTTGTTAAGATCTGCCCAGTGTCTAAGCTTGCAAAACGGGACTTCCCTCCAGAGACTGCTCAACTGCTTCTTCAAATTAAAAATAGTCCAGCACTGACTTATGAAACGTGCCAGCGTCTGCGTAAGTCATATGCATAAGTCATAAACAACTTCATCTACCAGCAGATCTATTAGAAGATAATCAATTAATAATAGTATGCATTTATACTAAGTGTTGTTCCCAAATCCGGTACGTTTCTGAATGAATTTCTCATAAGCGATTTAGAAAGCAAAGGAAGGAAGAAGGCAATCCACACACAAATGCCAAAGGTGGCATTTTGCTTCAAGGTGTTTCATTTATTCCAGATAACGGAATAAATATTATTTCTATTTCACACGTATTACCTGACGGAACGCACTGTCAGGAACATCCTTTGAGGCCTCAAGACTGAAGATCCAACCAACCCTGAAGCAAAACTGCATTGACAGACCTGCTCCCATGCTGCCAAGAAAAGCTGGGCAGCCCCTTGTCTCACAGAAATGTGCTTAATGAGGCTCTGAGAACACACACCAACTGTTCCCTCCTCAGCCTAGCAAAGCCACACCAACACCCTGCAACAATAGACAATGCCAACATCTGTGCGAGATCGGAAAGAGCTGCCACCACCCACATCTGCAGAGTGGAAAAAAAGGAAGCAACATCAAATGACATTTTCTGTGAATAACTGAAGAACAGACCTCACTTGGTGTCAAATGGTAATTGTTTCACATCCCCAGCACCTGGACTTCTGTGAACTCATTACAGAATTTTAACTGCAGCTTTACAAAGGGATCCCAGAAGCTGCAGCAAGTCCATGGATGGCTTGGTGCTCTGTCAGGCTCCTTCGCTTTCCCTCACCTTCCCAGAGAGCTCCCTGCCTTCAGCTGTTTGTTGGAAGGGACCCTGGGCAGGATTTTACAAATCTCGGGACTCCTTAGGCACGCCTTTCATTTCACCAATATTCAAGCATGGCAAAGCCAACAAAAAGAGGGTCCTCAAAGTTTTGGTGTTGCAGCCACAGGCAGAAGCCTTACAGCACTCCACAAACCCACTGGGGCTGTCCAACAGCAGCACAGCATGCAGCCAACAGAGCTGCACCAGCACAGCTGGGCTTCTGGACACCATGGGACAGCAGCACCCCTGCTTCACCTGCACAGGAATCCCAGCTCCCCCATGCAGCAGGATCCACCTGCAGTTTGCTTTCTATGTCGTTGCTGACCACACAAATTAAATCCAATTTCATATGCTCCATATAAAACATTTATTATTATTATTTGTAACTCTGCAGATAATGCTTAAAAACATTTGGTTCTCTGTGTGGACAACCTGCTCCAAGAAGTTGCTACAGGAGCAAATACAGGAGCATGATAAGCAAAATCTCTATCTTTAAATACATTTTAATTCTCAAAAAATAGATGCAGTAGCCCAGAGTCTTTTCTCTTCCAGTTGGGATCTTTCTCTTATATGAAGGGTAAGAGACCATGCTGCCCATACAATGGTACAAGTGTTACAGTACAAGCCATGCTTTCTCAGCAGTGAGCAGCTCTGGTTTTTTGCTTTAAACGAAGCATGCTGTAAGAAGCATGCACTCCTGTTTCCAATTAAGCTCCTTGTTAGGTCATGGAGCCCAGAACTGCACAGCACACTGCAGGGGAGGCCGCACCAACACCTCTGCAGAGTGGCTGGCCATGCCATGCTCACTGCCTCCTAACATGCATGCTGCCCTCTTGGTCTTTCAGCCAATGCTACCTGAGTGCTGTACAGAAAAATCTCATTGCCTATGTTGTGAAACAGCCAGGGACACTAACCTTAATTTCATGCTCTATTTTAGGCCTCACAGTATTACATGTATTACTCTTGCTTCCCTTAAAATAGTCTGTGGTACATTAAGTGTTCAGCTAGAGCCTGCTGCTTTGTTCACATGAGGAGAGTTTGGGTGACTGCTTTTATTAATGAGGAGGGAGGAGCAAAAAACCCCTCCAGGCCCCTTGTGGCTGCATGTTAACAAACTCAGGCCCACTCAAAATGCACATCCAGCATCCAAGTGGTACGTAGTCAGAGCAAGGAGAAAACCACTCAAGATCTAACAGCTTCAACAGGGCCAACCACTTGGGTTCCCAAGGCAAAGGAGCCCATGTAACCAGGGGAGGCTCCACTCCCATCCTATGCCTGTTCATACAGCAGTGCTAACAGCACACAGGGATGGTCTTCAATAAATACAAATACATAAGTTAATGCATTTGCAAAGACAAAATGCCTGCAATCAGAACAAACAGTGAGGGTCCACCCTGTGACCAACAATTCACCAACCTACTACTGACAAAACTTGCTGTCTCTTATTGAAGAGAAGTATGCTTGTACTACCAGTTTGGTGGAGCAGGAGCATGTGCGTCCCTATAGAACTGAATTATCCCAAGAACTTCTTGTTTTCTCATGTACCTCCTGCATTAAGGACCTCAGAAAGCCAGTATGAAGAACACCACCACCATAGACCAGCTTTATCTTGCCTTATCAGGCAAGGTCAGGTCACTTAGAAATCACCACTCTGAAGGCTGATTGGAATAACAAGAACAGAAAAAAGAGAAATGATGCATTTTTAAAAGCACTGCTCCGCTCAGACATTCCTGGTGATCAGAGGGAGCCTGACAGCCACTGCTTTGATCCAGGAATCAGTTTTTATGCGAGCTGCCATACTCTTCAGGAAAAAAGTACCCCAGAACTTCAAAGACAGAAGTGGTGTGGTACTAGCGGTGCAGCCTTCCCACACAGGATGACAGAATGTCATCCTTATTCTGGCAGGCAGCTGTAGCAACGTCCCGAGCATCTTCCTGTAGGTTCTGCACAGGCAGGCAGTGCCCAGTGCCACCCCACAGCCCAGCACTGCCAGCCTCTGGGCACTGCACGGCCCCAAAACGGCCACACCCCCTCAAACTGCTGCACCACCCCTTGCTGCACGAGAGCAGCTGGCCAGAGGCAGTATGCATCATTCCTTCAGGATATCATTTAAATTGGGTACTCTCATTCATCATTAAAACACCTTCCATGTTTTTCATTTCCTGTTGCTCGCTGTGTCTTTCCATACCCTGGTTCTGGAGAAGCATTTTCCACAAGATCAAGTGGCTTTCTAGAGCCCAGGCACTGCACCTGAACCATTTCTCACTTCTCTTTTTGGTGAGCTAACTAAACTGAAGCATGAGTATCTCTCACTCAAACACATCTCAGCAGCATAATCTGCTAATATAAAACACAAGCAAAACCTCCCTATCATGCAGGAAATGGGACTGATAGAGGATAACCCACACCTCCAACTATTTGGGAGCTCCAGAGTGAACTATTTGGTATAACCATGGCTCTGCCTGCAGAACTATGCCATTAACAAAATGGCTACGGTTGTAAATAGCAATTAGCGGCACTTCCAACTGCTGTAGGAGCACACTACAACTCTGAGGCATTTCTGCTGTTCTCTAAACACTTCTGCACATCTTCCCAGCATTTCCAAGGCAATTTTAAAGCACAGACTCAAGGACTACACTGGCCATCTCACATGCATGAAGTCACACCTCCAGCACACCGTGTACCTGAAGCACCACTGACTCCCACCAGGATCTGTTCAACAGCTCCAGCATTAGAACAGTCTGGACTGCTCTGACATCTTGTGAGGAACAGAATTTATACATACGTTGTCTTTGCACGAGACAGGCATGTTCATCTCATGCTGATGCCTCCTGCTTGTCATTAAACACCAGCATCTTCCTTAAAATCCACCATTAACTTGTGCCATTAACTGCAGCACACAGAAGCTTTAGGCTGATTCTGAAGCAGTTTCACAATTCTGCATTACAGCATTATTCGTGGTCTCACCCATTTAAAGATGAAAACTCAGAAAAAAACCTCAGAATTATAACTCCTTTCAGAGAAAAATGAAAATCCTGACCATTCTCTGCTCTAATAGGACGAACAATTGAGAGAACAGAATAGACCAGTTCAACAGATTCAGAAAAGATGGAGAATCAGAAAATAAATGTCTATGTAAGAATGAGACACATAATATGAGACAGCTTCTTCCTTTGTGAAAATTTCCTTCTAATTAAGTCCCCAGCAGTTCACAGCCCTGCTTGTTTCTTTAGCACTGAACGCCAGCTGATTCCCTTCATTAAGCAGACTTCTCTCTTGCCATTCAATTACTTTTCTGATGCTTATTCCTCTTTGAGAGCCTGCTTCTCCAGCAGACATCTGCATCCTGCTAGGGAGACAGGGCAGCCACTTCCATTAGCCCCTGCTCACCCACTGCAGCCTCCCCAGACTGAGCTCAGCTTTGGTGCTCGTGCATCATTTTATTCACTGCAGTTTAACACACTGCCACAAAGCTTTTGCAGAAACTAAATATGAATTGTTTTAAAAGAAGGCTGCTGTACTTAAGGGGTTTCAGAGATCCAGCACAAGCACAAAAGCTCGTTAGTACTAATGCTCAGTATCTGAAATCCTAGTTCTCTCTCCATATGTAAGGAAATCTTATGACTCAGCTTCTTTCCCTGGTGTGCAGTTTGGAGTTACCCCACCCATTCATTTCCCCACAAACCTTAGTGCTATACAGCAATATGGTATACAGAGAAGCATGCAGATGCCTCACCCATTCCTTGGTAAGCTTAATATAGATACATATACACACACATACACACACACACACAAAGTAAATGGTATCTCAAACACACTACATAAAAAGCAAGAACTTACTTCAATAAATGCAGTAAAATAGCAAGTCCACTTCTGGCCAGGTGGAAAGTCAAATACATTTCTCATAACCTGGCATTGTAGTCAGTCCCCAGATGCTTTCATCACATCATCACAAAACCCAGAATATTTCTTCCATGATAAAAAAGGCTGCAATTATGTACATGCCATTCTACTCACCCTTGGAAGCAAAAATGCAAAAGCAAAAGTCTCCTTTGTTTTGGTGGGTTTTTTTTTTGTTTTGTTTTTTTTTTTAATATGCAGTTAGGGGTTAATTTTGAAAGAAAGTGGCAAAAAGTTCACTGCAGTTTAATCTCTGCCTTCACACACTGCAGTATGGTCTACATGTGATGTTTCAGTAACTACATACAACTGCATGAAGTTTTAACTCAGAAACTGCACAAGTGCAGGAAACCCTGCTGGCACTGCAGCATCAGGGCTCTGTTTTTAAGATAGAAAGTTGGTGCAACGGGCACAAGGAAAACAGATCATCTATAGCATGAGTTAATTACTTGAGGAAGGAGGCTGACAATGGTAAGCATCAATACAAGACAGATGTAAATGCATTTGCACTTTTGGGAGATGGTTTCTTTTTAAGAGAAGCTGAGAATGATCAAACTACAAGAATGATGCAATTTTCATTAGCAAAAACTCTGCTTCAGTATTACTTTTTAAAATAATGTCAAGAAAATGAACAACATTATGCCTACAGTTCCCTTAGTTCCTTTGAAGACCAAGTTTTGTGGTCTGCATGAAACTCGCCATACTCAGCCCAATTCCACTTAAGAAAACCCATCATAGCTCTCCATGTAATTTATCTGAAGAATGACAGCATTTGTAATAAACATAACTTGGACAGGAAAAAGATCACTTGAAGAATGACAATGTTAAAACATTACGTTAATGGGCTACTGATCAACAATCCAGACATAGCACAGGAATATCCTAACACCACTGATTTAAGAAGTGAGAAGACAGATCAGGGAGTGCCCACCTTACCTAAATGATTCCTACTGACTGCTCTGATGTGCTCTGTCACGGCTTCCCTTCTGAAAGAAGAGATGTGGGAGCTCACAATTAAAGGCTCTTTCTGTTAGGACACTGTACAATTCACCTCAGTTCCAACAGTCACTTCAAAACCAGCAGAGATGACATGTGGTCAAGGGCAGCTTAATGGCTCTGGGTTCTCTTCTGTGCATTCTTCTAACAGGAGGGCAGAGACCCACAGCCGCACGCACCTCAAGCAGCACCACCATTCTGCCATCTGCAGCTCCTCTGAGATCCTACTGGCATGACACAAAGACTAACATGTACCTTATTCTGAGATCAGCTCTCATGAATCCAAGTTGATTCCTGCTACATCAGAGAGAACTTGGCACCCTACACAATGATTACATCTCCTCTGCAAGGGAGTTCCTGGCCAATAACCGATGGGAGCCGCACATGAGTCAGAGCCCTGTGAGGGGGTAATCGATAAACAAGCTCACAAGCATGACCCCACCACGTTTGTGAATTCCTCCCTTCTAGCTCATCACATCCCCATTCAGCAAAGGGAAAAACTATTTGGTTATTTTTTTCCTTACATCACCTCTTAACAAGCACAAGGAGCTGGTGCACAGGCAGTCTCTGAACTGATCCATAAAGTCACCATTCATTTGATGAACTTGCTTTCTGCCAAACCTTTATTTCTGCTCCAGGCTCTGGCACTTAAGATGCAGTTCTGATGACAATACAAAGAGTTTACTGATACAGCTGCCTTGTTAAACCATAGCAGTGCAGATACAACTTGCATGAGTGAAAAAAAACAATCAACCAACCTACTGACCACTGTATCTGCAATTGTGATAGCACTGTCCCAGTGCTCTCTCCTTCACCACCTCAAACCCAGTGTCCACGCTGCCCAAACTGGATGTGAAACTAATTTTCTTCAAAAGGAACTTCTGCCCTGCTTATTCTCAGATCAAAATCTCTGCTTCTTCCTGAGCACAGAGTATCAAGGACAGTATGACAGAGGGGGAAAACATTGCTAAGATCAGCAAAATCAGCGAAATCTAGAGGCTAGCCAGGCTCTTCTCACTGAATACTCAAGATGAAGGATTAGCTTTCACTTGAAACAGCAAAAAATAACACCAAGACACAGTATAGGCCAGAACACATCTGTGGTACTGAGATGCACACCTCCTTGCTTGCAAGATGTCACTGCATTTACAAGAGTAGAACGTAGGAAAACAGCAAAACAGCAACCTCTAATTCACAGCATCCTACCAAGAACAGAACCCACCGCAGTGATGCAGAAACTCCATGTAAGAAATTCCAAAATGATGCTGCATCTAAAGCTGCCTAGAACACCAAGACAGGTGTGTTCCTTTGGGGTAGAGCACAGGAACACATACTTAAAGGCCAAAGATGATGCATGCTTGCGCTAGGAGAACTATCAGCAGTGAGAATCAGAACTTTAAGCTGTTGTGTTTTCCTACTGTAGCATGTATTTTGTGGCAGAGAGGAGGAAGTTTCATCTTCACCACTCAATCCATGCTAGGAAATGCTATGCAGCACAGGAATCAAGAAAGGGGGAAGATCTAGACTGCTCCCAAAGATCTGCCCAGGCTCTTTTCATGGCAACTTAACCAAGTCATTCTGATTACTCACAAGGCACCAGAGGCAACTAAGACCAACCCTAGAAACAGCTGGTATTTTCTATCCAGGAGTCAGTATCTCTCCTGCAAAGCATTCAGAAGTTTGCAAATCAAAATTGTCTGACAGCTACCAGAGATAGCAGGTAAGAAGTCAGGAAGCAACTAATACCAGCCCAACTAACACAGCGAAATGCCAACCCACCTAACACACCTGAATCATCACTGAGGGACAGAGTTCAGTTATCTGATCTGCCTCCAAGAGCTGGGCTGGAGAAAGGAACTAGCATTGTTTCACAATTTTTAAAATACAAGCTTCCAGCCTTTCTCTAATGCAGTCACTGTAGAAAACCACCAAGACAAACCCAACAGAGGTTACTGTCTCCAGAAGTTTAGCCAAGGAAACCAGGTTCTACAACAAGAGTCTCAAGAAACAAAAACAATGCAGCTATCAGAATTCACAGCCTTGGTAAACTCTCAAATTATTCAACAGCTTTGATGGTTTAATTTGGCTAGCTAACCTGCAGACCTCACGGAAAGCCAGATTTTCTGTTTTACATAAATCCTGGAAGTACGATTCCACAACGCTCCCAGTTAGAGATAAGTTGCAGTAACTTCTGCTGCGCTAAGACTTGCTTGCAAGGATTGCTGACAGTTAAAAGTAACCCATTGAGAAATTCAAAGTTCTGTGTTCATGGCCAACAGTCCTTCTCCTCATTCATTAAAGAGCTCATTCTGAAACACAGATTTGAAATTTCTTCCCAGATTTGCCACAGTTAAGTTCTCAGCTTTGGAAAATACACCAAGGATGCCCGCCAACACCAGTGAGGGCACAACTCATCTTCACATTTAATCTAAGGACCCAAATGCAGCAAAGCAGTGCAGTTCCTACAACAAGCAAGCAGCCTTGTGCAGTCAGTGCCAAAGGGAAAATATGATGTTCTGTTGGAGATGCATCATAAATCCATGCTTACGTGGCTGCTATGTTTTTTGTTCATCCATATGTGCATACACATGTACACAGAAGTTCCCAGGAAGAAGGAAAGTAAAGAGAATTCCTTTTCCTTTAAGCTAGACAAAAGCAGATACACACAGGCATGAAGGAATAAACACATTAGCATGTTTTTCTAAGTGAAGAAAGAAGAAAGCAGACAAAAAGTCTTTCACAGAATTCAAAACTTCAATACGCTCACAGGTTCGCCACCCTCCCAACCGTCCGACCCTGCGCTGTGGCTACACAGCTCTTGTGATTCTTTTGGAAATATTCCCCATCCCTGCAATAAAGAGGCTTTCTTGGATCCAGGGATGCTGGTCCCTTGCTGCGACATGTGGGTGTGTGTCGCAGAGCAGGATGGCACAGCCGTGCCAGTGCCCTGTGAATGGAGGCAGCTCCCAGCAGAACGCTGTTTACTCCAGCTCCACCCTGCTGCTGCGTGAGCAGAGCTTAAACATTGCTCAATGTCAATTAGAGATGTAAAACGGAAACATATTAGTCAATACTGATGAGTCAATATACTGCTTTTCTTAGAGATTACAAGCCTATATGACCGCATGCAGAACAACACTTGTTTAGAAAACTGAGTATTTTCAAGAAGCTTCCTTCGCTGTTGACTCTTAGCCATGTTATCCACAGAGAAAGCCCATCTCACTTGGCCACAGGGGAAACCTGTAATCCTAAAACGGCTGTGTTGGAGTGGACCTCAAAGACCATCCAGTTCCCACCCCTGCTGTGGGCTGGGTCTCCAGTTCAGGCTGTCCGGGGTCTCACCCAAGGTGGCCTGGAGCATCTCCAGGAGCAGAACACCCATGGCTTCTCTGGACAGCCTGTGCTGGCACCTCACCACCCTCTCTGTGAAAAAGTTCCCCTAACATTTTATCTACATCACCCCTCTTCAGTCTAAAACTGCTCTCCCTTGTCCTGTCAACGCAGTGCAGAAAGTCACCAGCTGCACACCCACCTCACAGCAGCTGTCAGATACACCGGGTTACAAGGTAACCCACCGTGAGTGGAAGCCATTGGGAAAGCAGCTGTGAAAGCACTCAGGAGCTCTAGCAGACAACCTGGCACACAACATCACACACTCAAACGCAGTTCTCTGAGTGTGCTCCTGTGCACAACTTGAACAAAAGGTCCTGCTGAAAAAACTGAAAACCAATGAATCAAACTTTTGGTACCGTATCAGAAGTGAGGCAAATCGAAGCTCTGATTTTCTCAGTCAGCTTTTGAGAGATGAGCTTAACTTCCTCAACATCTTTCTAACAAGATACTGAACAAAGCCCTCCAAAGAAAGGGCCCCAGCCCTCCATGACAAGACCTCTGTTTAAATCCCCCTGCAAAGTTCCTCCCTCACTGCCAACCTTTGCTGAGCAGAAATTGAGTACTCGAGCAGCAGGTGTTACAGGTTAGAAGAGTGATGCATTCACAAATCGTGTGGGAGACACTTCCCAGTGCTTACGTTACCCTCACTGCATGGCAGCACCCCAAAAGCTTCCACAGAATAAAAGCTGCCAGGTTTTCCTTCCTAAAATCATATTTCTTTGCAAACAAGCTTTTCTTCTGCTTTGCCAGCAGATAATGTCAAATTGTTATACTGTGGGTAATTCCAACACAAAACACATCAACCAAAATAAATCTTCTGACATATACTACAAGAACTATGATCTCCTGAAGCACTGACATGCATGTTTTACACATAGCAATGGAAGCAAAGCACGATGAGAGAAATACCTTTTGCCCCAGTTGTACGACAGCAGCACAAGCTGCCAGCAGTGCTCAGGCATCAGGATGGCACCACACACGATGCTACTGGGAAGTCAAGGCCTGCAGATTATTTAAGCAATTTCCTGAGTAGGATGCTGGGAAGGCAGGTACCTGAGAATGAACACGTGCCCAAGGGCCCCAGCTAAAGCAGCCCATGGGAATTCGTCACCAACGCAGCCATTTTTAGGTGAGAAGTTGGATTATACCTGAACCTTTCAAAATCAAAGCAGTAACTGCTCAATAACTTCACTGAAGGATGTTTCTGAACTCAGTGAAACATACAGTCCCACACTAATTATAGCTTCACCATTTCTGAACTGCCTTCAGATGCATTTCACCTTAGACACATTTCACTTCTCAGTGAGGAATTCTCCAAGTGTTTGAAGGGAAAGGAGGAATGACAAAGCAAACGGACCTTCAGACACGAGCTGGGGATTTCATCAGGAGCAGAATCCTAAAGAACAGAAAGCTTGGCAACAACATTCTGTGATATCCCTTACAATTCTGTGCCCCCCTGGGTGGCCTTACAGTTTGCTTCATTCCAGCATACTTGAAATCCACAGTGAGGAATGTTTAAAGCGTCTCTTCTGACTCTAAGAAATATCAGCTAAAATTCTCCTAACAAGGGACTTAAAAACCAAATTGCTGCTGTTTATTTAAAGCTGAGAAATGCACTTTCTATTTCTAAATTAATGCTGCCTGAGAAAGACAGCACATGAAGGCTGCTGAGGAAGGAGCACAGCTCTTACTGTGCACACACAGCATTTTGGCTGTTTCCAGTTTGGGTCAATCCTCAACTCAACTCTTCATGAGGAGGCTTTATATAGGGACAAACACACAGGCCATTTTACTGTAAAATAAAACAGCAAAAGCATGAAAATCTGCTCAGGCTAAAGAAAGACCAAACTCATATGACACCAGCTTAAGCCATAGGTACCAGTGAAGCATGCATATAAAAGCCTCCATAAGTCTGCTAAAATAATTGAGGACAGCATCATCTTCTAATTTGACCTGTGTGCTCACACTCGGATGGGGGGAGGTGGCTACTGTGGCACTATTAATTTTGAAGAAGCAGATGACTCAAACCTTATTTTTGATAGAAAGCTGCAAGATGTCTCCAATTAGACCGTGGTAATCATATTTTAATAGCTGTTCTTGTAATTAAACCGTATCAGAAAGTGTCAGAATTACAGAAAAGCAGGGCCAGGAGGGAATTCAGAAGGTCATGCCAACGCCTTCCTGCCCCTGCCTTGAGCCTCTGAGCACACGGCAGAGACTATCAAAGCCTGCAGAAATATTTTCCACAGATATCAAGGCTGCAAACTATTCATTGACAGTTCTGGAACAACTCAAATAGTCCAGAGCGGATTCAGAAGCGAGGACACTGGTCAGTAATTTCAGCATTCACAAAAGCGCCTTTAAAAAAGCTGAAAAGCGTAGCAACGTACAGCACAACAGTAAAGCCTCTCTTGACTACTATCAGTTAATTAGTAAGAAACAAACTCATTAACTTCCACCATAGAATGCAAAATAGATACCATTCCCTCCTGCATAAATGCTTCTGAAAAGCAATCAAGAAATTCCAAGAGGTGGAGTTCTCTTAATACTGTCACACCCCCCCAGGAATACACATTTGTCTGCACTTGATAAAACCCAAAGAACACAATTATCTCTCAAAGACATATTGTCACAAAGTGTTACTTAGCTGGCACTTCCGCTTAGTCTCCTTTATTTGTATAAATACAGACCCTCTAAAGAAGCACCAATTCTACATTGCAGCGCTGCTTTTCAACACTTCTCTATCTGTAAGCAGGTTTTAAAGCCTATGGAAGGCAGGGAGGTTTCAGAACCCCAAGTCAATCTAAGAGAATGCAATTAACTTGAAAGATCAACACTATCAGCGCCTAGAAACACTCAGCAGCACGCTATTGCATACATACAAACTCCAGACACAATCTCCACCTGTCTTAAGGCACTTTCTCAGCCTGACAAAGAAAACCCCTAACACCACCTGTGCCACGCTGCCATCAAGATAAGCATTCAAGCAGACTTCAGCCCAGCAAGCGCTACCTGGCTGACTCAATAGCTTCCCATGTCACAAGACAGCCACGAAGCTAATTGTAAAATATAATGCTCTTACAACAGTGAGTCAGTGACAGACAGGATCCCAGTGAGACACGGTGCCAGGGGCATCGTGCCGTTCTTACAGCTCAGCTGGGCTGTCACTGCTCAGGACTTCTGACACCAAAGCAGGTGCTGTGCTCACTCTGGATCTCACAGTAATTCCTGGCTTCTTCTTCCTCTCCAGTTAAAGGCTCATGCCACATCAACGGGTACTAGGGAGTGGGTATTAACTACAGGCACACGGCGTTTTAAGTGGTAAAAATCTATCATTTCCAAGTTGAGATGCTAAGGTGGGAGCTCAGGATGTGACACTTCCTCTGACACCATATGATTTCATGCACTCTAGCACTGAAAAGGAAGAGATGCTTCCTGGAGATGAGCTGCACTGCTGGAAGGAAAACACCGGTCTTGTGTTGAAGCTTCTGATAGGTAGGTTGCAAACCACACACACAAAAAAACTCACCAATGTTTTGACGCTAATCAGATTTCACCTGTGGTCGACACTTAAACTGCTTCCCCAAGCGCTGTTACCTGCCCCACTGAAACTGCATGGGCTAGGTCATGCCGTTGACTCTTTGACTCACCAAACAAATGAAATCACACCATTCCCATAAGGCAGCATGTAGGTTTTAAACAAATCACGTGCACCTTCATGGTGACTTATACAATAATTAAATTTTAGTTTTAAAAAGGGGAAAAAGAAAAAAAAAAAAACAACCCAGAATATCTCCTAGTTTTAACGCGAGCAGCACATCACTGAGGGACTGCAGGAAAACGAACAAACGCACCAACTTTTTCCTCCCGTGGCACGCACGGATCACAGCGTGCTGGCTTAAGCGGGCTCTGAGCTGCACCCTCGCGCCGCTACTTCTGCGCGGGGCCCAAAGCGACCGGGAACAATTGTAGGAAGAGGCCTCAAACCCGGACGCTCCGAGGGCCGCACCGTGCCCGCCGCGCGCCTGGGCCCGTAAACACGGCCAAGGAAGCGACAAAGGGGAGCTCCGAGCCCGCACTCCCGAGAGCGGCAGCTCGGAGCGGAACCCCCTGCCGCCTCGGCCCACGGCGGCCCGGCGCCTGGGCACGCAGCTCGCCGCCGCCCCTGGGAAGCGCCGTGCCCGGTCCGGCCCGGCCCGCACGAGCCGCCCGGGGAAAGTTCCGAGCGCCCGGACCTGCCCGCCGCCGCCTCACCGCGCACCGCCGCCTCACGACTCGGGGCCGAAGCGCGGCGGGCACGGCCGGGCCGGGCCGCTCCCCCGGCGGCCCCCGCAGTCCTGAAGGCGCGGCCCCGCCCCGCCGCGCGACGCCCCCGGGCCCGAAGGCTCGGACCGAACGGCCGGGCCGAGCCCGGCCCGGCCCCTCGCGCGCGCGCCGCCCGCCGCCTCCCGCCCGGTACCTGGGCCGCGGCCCGGCGCCTCCTCGGCGTCGCGTCCGGCGGGGCCCGCCCCTGGCGCGGCACGACCGCCCCGGCTCCGGCGGCTGCAGGCTGAGGCGCGGCCCGGCCCCCGCCCCGCGGTGCTGCGGCGCCGCAGCTGCCCGTCCCTCGCGCCCGTCCTCGCCCGGCGGCGGAGCGCGGCGAGCGGCCGGCGGCGGCGGAACGAGGCGACGCTTCCGCCCGCCGCCGCACGCGGGCGCCCCCTGCCGGGGAGGAGGTCCGAACGCCGAAGGCGCCGCGCTGTGCCCGGGGCGGGGCAGTCGGGGCGGCCCGGCCCGGTCGCCGCGGCGCGGCGCTGGGCTGGAAGGTTGAGGAGGGCCCGAACCTCCCGCGGCGGAGCCTGGAGGGGCAGAGCGGCAGCTGGGGCACCGCGCGGCCCCGCTGCCGTACGACGCGTGTGGCGGGCGCAGATGATCCCGGCCGGAACAAAGGCACGCACGTGGCGTCCGTTAGGTGTAATCTGCACCATAAGTTTAAAGCGGAAAAATAAAACGTGTTTTTATGGAGCAAGACGCTAACTTCTTGCAAGCTGCGATTTTCGATGCAAACTTGCACCTGCGTGCCCGGTGTGTCACTGCCGAGCAGCAGCTGAGGTGTGCCGGGGGCTCTGTTTTCTGAAAGAGATTTGGAACTGAAGGAATTGAAGAGGCAGCCGGTGCCTGTTGGCATCCCCACGGAGGGAAATCACACACAGCAGCCACCGCCTCCAGTCTGAACCTGAACGAATGGATGGGAAAAAATCTGACGTTCAGTTTTCTCTTCTCCCCAGTTCCTATGGCTCTCCTGCCCTGCATCTGGCAACCTCCAGCTCCAGAGCCACGAGGAAGCCTGGAGAGAAGTGTGAAGGCTGATTGGAGCCTCTTGCTGGTGAAAGGTAACTGGGTGTTTCTCTGTGAAAGGAGTGGAAATGGGAGGTAAGAGAGAGAACTCATTTCCTGGAGAGAATGTGGATTCACTCAAGCTGTCATGAGGTGACCGGGCAGGTGACAAGGAAAAGAAAGTTCCATAATGACACCTGAATTATTGCATTGGATTTTCCCCTGTACCTACGCACTGCTCTTGGGACCTGAAGGCAAAATTCTCATCCCTAACACCCAGCTAGAAGAGTAACAAAACTAAAAACAACAAAAAACAACACAAACATGCAAAATAAGACTTCATACCCAGATAACAAGTACAGCAGCAACCATTGGCCCAGGAAACACACAGCTCAGCAGAGCTCAGCAGAGCTCAGCTGATATGCCCAAGCAGTGCATTCAGCCATTGCATCATTCCATGTGTGGCATTTTTGGATCCATGTGTTCCTGTGTCTTTTTGCAGCCCACCAGCAACATCCAGTATTTCACAGTCCAACCTCTCACCCTTGTGAGACGTTCTCATTCCTGGATCCTTTGCAAGTCATCCACCTGCAACATCCCATTCTGTTCGCTGTTCAAAGTCCCCTTGTTCTCCCTGAGATCCACTGCACTGTGCTGAAAGCAGCAGTGAGCACATTAACCATAGAAGTCTGTCACTAAAATAAAATTTTTTAAAAGAGAGATAAATCTTATGAGCACTGAGAGGACACTGGAGGGGAGATCCTAGTATTGGAAGTATTCCCCTTCTCCAAGGAGCAGTAGCAAAGGTATTTCTGGGTAACGAGCACTGAAAAAGCTGTTAAAAGACAAAATGAGTTCCTGGTGCTGTCTCTGATGCAGAGAGATGTCATGGAACCTGTGAGATGCTCTGCCTCCTTGTGCACTGCACTGCCCACATGCATCACCCTGCTTCGTCAGCTCAGGAAAGCACTTCTGACCACACCTGCAACAATCCCTGAGTCTGACAGCATCAAAGTTCATACATATTTGCATTCAGCTATATGGCTAGCTGCAGCAGTGCTGCACCCGTGGGGATATTTTCCTGAACAACTGGAAGATGGGGAAGGAAAAAAACATCCACTTGTCATGTCAGTTCATCTCACAGGCAGACAGAGCAGCTCTGGACCTGAATGCATGGTGGAACGTGCTGCCCGGGCAGGTGACAAGGCTGCTGTGGATGGTTTGCCAGGCTTGTCTGGGCCCACAGCATGCAGTTGGCAGAATGTTGGCAGTTTGTATATCCCGTATGTGAGCTGGAAATAATTGGTTTCAAAGCCAGCTTTGAAAGGGTGTGTATGTCTGAGCTCAAATTGTTAGCGTATAGTTATGCTAAAAACATTCAAGTTTAAACAGATAATATTCAGGGTACTGAACAGAGAGAAGGAAGAATCAAAGACAAGTGCCAGTACAATGATTCAACAGAGCACCTGGAAAATAGACACTACTGCTTTGCAGATGACCACTGGAAAAAAGACCACGCAAATAATGCATTCAGTGTAATTATCATCACCATGCAGTGTACATCAAGGAAATCTGTGAGCAGGGGGAGCATGGTTCTTCCAAGCTCTCAGAAATTAAACTCAACATGTGAGGGACCTCTTGGTACAATAGCAATTCACTAATTCACAGCCCTGACCAAGACAGCCATTGTGAATTACTTAATTCTTGCAAATTAGGAAGTGAATAAACATGACTCAAAAATTCAAGTTACTTCACTGAAGAAAAAAAAATAGTTATAAAGGCAGCACTCAGATGCTCTGCTCTGTAGGCGCAGCCAGCTGAATGGGTTCTTAAGGCTCCAAGGGCTCATTTGGCTCAGCCCAAAACCAGCCAACACATCCCTGCAAGGACACCAGACTTTCAGGGTGTTACTCTTATGAGGATGGTTTATTTAAGACAGCAGTGATGCAACTGCCTCTAAAATATGATTTTGAAGTAACAAAATCAGCAAAAGCAGCTGATGGCAAGCTGTAAAGCAGAAGCCAAAGTTTGATTTACTTTTTTTCCACTTAAAAAAAAAGAAAAAAGACACAGCAGCAGCTGGGGCCGGTACCATCATAGCACCAAGGCACTGCGGTTTGTTGCAGGGCCAAGTGCTGCCAGACACACAGACACACCGTGTTTCCCTCCCACCAAATATGGAGCCAAGCTGCTGAGCCACTAGAGCACATTTTAAAGCCATGACGTAACGGCACCCGACCTCTTGCTGCTGTATCTGATGAAAAAGAGCTTCGGGTCTGCTCAGAGGAGCAGAGGCAGCGGCAGTGGCAGCCTTTTCTCTGCATCCCCTCTTCCTCCTGACAGACCCCTCTACCCCCGGGTCTCTGTCCCACCATGTCCCCAAGGATGTCCCTTCCCAAGAACCAGGGCCTGGGAATGGAGTGGAGATCCCAGAAAAGAAGGAGGGAATGGGGAACATCCACACAGATGGATAAGTAAAAACAGAGGGAGAACTTTAGAGAGCAAGAAAGTAGAGGACATGTTTTAAACATCTTGAACTCTGACTGTGCTGCTGACACTTTGTGGTTACTCTCATCCTTACTTGGGAACATGGGTGCTGCCCTGCAAACGGGGATCAAGGCTTCTTTCTTAACCCCTCCTCTTCCTTAATACCTCACGCAGGGAAAGCGATTCCTCATTTTATCTTACTCTGAGATCTCCCTCGTTTCATTCAGGCAGAGGCACTGGGAACAGAGGCTAAGGGGAGCAGTAGTAAAATAGACAAGGAAGTTAGGAATAAATGCCCTTACCTCATGTATCTCACACCTCTCCACGTGGTTGGCAGGGAGAAGGTCCCACTAACTACAAGGCCAGTGTACGGGCACGACATAATGGCACAAGAAAAAATAACGAGTGCCTTGACAGATATACAATGAGGAAATAACATTAACCAACACCCAGTTTACTTTTCAGTTCATGACTGCTCAGCTATGGCAATACAATGATGTAATTCAGAGACAGACACACAGGTTTGTAGCCCCTGACAAAGAATCTCATGGAAAAGGCTTTGGGGAGAAAATTTTAAGTCTCGGACCTACTCAGGTACCTTCTACTTAAAGTCTAGAAGGAAAAGAATTCTGACTCTTTCCATGGACTTTGGACCAGGCCAAGAAGCAGTGGCTGAATGTAATCGCCCAGGTTCATAAGTGCCTGTGATTTTCCTGAAGCTGCATTTCACCCCCGCTGCACGCTGTGGCTGTTTCTGGCCTCAAAGAAACACCTGCTGGTGAGCATGTTGCTGTCTGTCTGCTCATTCAAGCAGTACGTAATGAACAGACTCATGTTCCCTAGAAAGTATTTACAACAGAAAGCATGAGTACACGGAATGGTCATCCAGATCCGGATTTCTTTTTTCTCACAGTAATGCTATGATTTGTCCTCAATTCAAGCTGCCATTTCAGAATTAAAACTTGCTTTTAAAATATGATTGCAAGTCACAGGAATTCGGAGCAGCACATAAAGTCTGCCAGAAACAGAAAAACAATTGCCAGAAAAATCATAGGAAAAAACCCCGGTTGCAAATTCATTTCCTGTACAGCAACAAGAGCAGTATGTTGCCCTTCTGAACCATATCCTTTTAATAAACTTTTTATTGCTGTAGAACAATTGAAAGTTATCTGTAAAGCATAGAATCCATTCATAGAGAATCATAGAATGGCCTGGGTTGAAAAGAACCACAATGATCATCTAGTTTCAACCCCTCTGCTACATGCAGGGCTGCCAACCAGCAGACCAGGCTGCCCAGAGCCACATCCAGCCTGGCCTTGAATGCCTCCAGGGATGGGGCATCCCATTTACATCCCTCTCCCTCCCACCCAGGGCTGGGTACCTCTGCCCTGGCCCTCACCACATGTGCAGCTTTGGCCAGAAGCTGACCCTCCTTTGGCACATTGCTCTTTTGCATTTTAAGGATATTTTCAGATGAGTTTACTAATGCTCGTATTTAAACAGTGCCCATTACACTTGTCAGCCCACACCCTCTGGGTAATACCGCTCTGCACTTACTTAGCACTTTACACCTTCAAAGGACTTTACAGAAACTAATTAATTAGCTCTCGCAGCAAAGTGCTGCTACAATGAACGACATGGGATTAGTGCTATTCTGTGTGCTTCAGCTGGATTTGGGCTGCTGTGGGGCTGGGTGAGCAGCAGAGCTGCTGCAGTCTCATTTGAAACACGTCTGTGTTGAGCCACGCCAGCAAATACACAGAGACTTTCCCCAGGCCTCTTCAGAGCTCTTCTGCACCACTCCTCCTCACTCCCCTGATGAGAACACAGACTCCAGATGAAGAAGGCACTCAGGATTTCTGCCTCTCTCTGCCTAGCACTGTTTTTTGGTGGGGCTGAGCCCCTTCTCCAGCGCAGCATCACTCACCTGGACACCTCTGAAAGTAAATGCATTTACATTTACAGGTGACTTACTCAGCCCTATGCCTGAATGTGTATCTGCTGAAAATCTTAAATTTGCAGGTGTGCAAGTACACAGCTATCTGCACGTGTGTTTGTGTACACAGTGGGGAAAGTTGAGACAGGAAGAAACAGAACTTTACCTTAAAAGCTAAAACTAGGCTATATTTATAAAACTAAAAACAGATCGAAACCCACAAGAAATCTTACAGGTTTTTGCTTTAATTGTGTGTGTGTGTACACAAAGATTACCTTAAAGAGCAGGATGTGATTTTATGTGCAATCCAGGCTGGATTTAGCTGGTAAGGACCAGAGTCCCTGAGGCACATGCCATCCCATTCTACAGTCTTTCTGCTGACCCACCCGGGCTGTGTGGGACTGAACCCACGAGCACAAAAACCTAACCAAGTGTTTCCTCACTTCCTCGGGTGCTGCAATCCCAGCCCTGCGGGGCCAGAAGTGAGCAGCACAAAGGAAGTGCTGTTTATGAGCCCACTGCCTTACAGGCTGTCCTTTTGCACCCTGCAGAAGAAGCCGGTGTGCAGAAGGCTGAGGAAAACATAATGGCACGAAGGCTGCAAGTTGTTCTTCCTGCAGAGGGTGAATGCTGGCCATCCCCGTTGCCTCATTCACGCTGACAAGGTATTTTGTGTCAGGGGGTCAGGATGTGGTGTCAGCACACGTATACACATGTGCTATAAAAAGAAAGCTGCTACTGGCATGTGGCCAAACTGGGATGAGAGCTGAAGTTACTCATAGGCACATAGGACAGTTTTGTCTCACAGAAGCCTCTCATTCTCAGCTTCTGCAGCCTCAGGAGCCAAGTAGCAAAAAAGACATGGGCTGTGTGGGATGTGCAGAGGCTGCTACGGGTGCCCAGCTCTGGTTTTCTGACGCCTGGGAGCCAGGCACACATGCCGAAGTTGCTGTGAAAACGGAACTTGCTGGACAAACCAAGCACTTGCTGCATTATATATGAGGTCTGTCATCAGATGGCATCTGGTAACATTACACATACAGAAAGTGTGAGAAAGCCCAGAGGCTGCCCTCATGAAGAAAATGAAACCCTGGGATGCCCAATGAGGAAAGTTCAAGAACTCTATGAACACTCTCTCAAAGCCCCCTGCACTCTCCCCAGCATGCGTGGCTCTTCATCCCCAAACATCACTCCAGCACAGCAGGTTAGACCTTATCACTGTGTCACCACCCACACAGCTTATCAGATTTTCTTCTTCCTATAACTCACTCTTGGCCTAAGAGTCCATGTTGCAACCAGCAGCTATACAGCTGAGGAAAGCAGATAAGACTTCCTGCAGGGCCAGGAGCTCTGCTAACCTGCCAGACAGGAGACGTGTTGAGCAATGGCAAGAACGTCAGCTCATCCTTAACACAAAGGCTGGAGGGGTGTGTGTGAAAGAAAAGCTGAAAACTATTCAACTGGTACCAACCTTGTAATTATTTCCTATACCAGGAGTCCACTCTTGAGGATGATTCAGTCATGTGATCATAGAATCGCAGAATCATTAAGGTTGGAAAGACACTACGATCATCAAGTCCAACCCCGGCCCACCCCACCATGCCCATGTCCCTCAGTGCCACATCTCCACAGCTCTGCACACCTCCAGGCATGGTGACTGCCCCACCGCCCTGTGCAGCCGAGCAGTGCCTCCCTGCTCTTTCTGAGAATAAATGTTTCCTAATATCCAAACTGATCCAACCTGGTACAACTCGAGGCTGTTCCCTCTCATCTCATCGCTGTTAACCTGGGAGCAGAAGCCAACCCCCACTTCACCACCGCCTCCTCTCAGTGAGTTGCAGAGCAGGGAGGTTTCCCCTGAGCCTCTTCTTCTCCAAACCGACCCATCCCAGTTCCCTCAGCTGCTCCCCATCATACTTTGTGTCCCAGACTCTTCACAGCTTCATTTTTTGGATACTGAGCGTGCCGAGCTGGGGCTGGTGAGGTTTGGAGCACTCAGTACAACAGCCAGATTGAGAGATACCAACAGCACTTCCAGAGACATCCCCTACTGCTTCTGGAGCGGGAATTCTCTTATGATGAAGATACTCCATATGGCACTACACTATCTATGCCTTGTGAGTCCCTCTCTATCCATAAATGCCTTTGCAGCAGGTGAACCTCTGGCCCTGCTCCTGTCCCTGTCTACCCAATGAAGAATTCCATGGGATGTTGTCCTGACAGACCACCACTCAACCACAAAGACAACAGTGAGAACATCAACTGTCAGTCCTCACCAGCGATGTGAACAAGGCTGAGGAGAAGGGACTGTCTAGTGTTAGAATTAGATCTTGCTAATACTGGTGAGTCCCATCTGTTTCCTTTCTGTCCAGAAGGAAAACTATGACACCAGGAGGGACCAAACACTTGAGAACTCAACTTTTCAGTGTCTTTTCTTGCTTCCCTCCCCCTAGGACCATTGCTGCATAAGTCAGCAGCCCCATAACCTGCCGTTACAAAGGGTCCCTGCAGCAGCCTTTCCCCAGCAAAGCCACAGCTCCTCTCACTGCAAGATCTCCTGGGGCATCATGAACAAAGGCCAGGCTGGAAGTGCAGCCCTGTTCCCCCTGGCACAGTCTGGCAGTGAGTAATCTCTGAACAGCACTGGTTAACATGCTGCTGTGCTGGGAGCAGTCCTACCTGCCCAGACTGTTCCCTCCTGACCTGGTGCATGCAGTCACCTCTCCGGCATTTACAGCTCTTTGCCACATTCCTCTCGTGCTGGAATCATTTGGGGAGCAAACCACCCTTGGGCGACAGAGAAAGTCAGAGCAGTGTGATTTATAGCTGTTCCAAAAGCAGCAGATATGAGCCTTTTAATGAAGAGGTTTAACCTTTTTTTTAAACCTCAACTTTGAACCAGAGCTGAACTTCTGAAACCCACCAGACTAAAACCATTTAGTCATAATGACTGAAATCACTGTGAAAACAGCCTCTCCTCTGCGAATGTTTGCTTATGGCAATGGAGATCCGGGGCCATCCCTGCCTTGGGGAGGGCGCAGTGTGTTCTGAGTCCTCACATCAGGGCTGAGTTTTTCTCAGTGCCCTATGTGCTGGTTGTTCCCTGGCCTCACCCTTCCAGCAGCTCCAGATGCTTTGTTTCTCCCTTCACAAATGCTGCATTACTGCCTGCACCAAAAGCAAGACCCCTCCCTTAAAAGCAGAAAGGGCAAAATCAAACACAGCAGCTGGCAGCAGAGGGCCAGGACACCCCTCCCACCCAGCTGTTTGCCCAGCAGCCCCGTCACTGGCACCCTTTGTGAGCAGAGACCCACACTCACAGTGTGCAGCATCCTTCTCCAACCCCGCTGACACCGCTCATTTTCCCAAGCCACAGTGCATGGGGGGCTGCATTGAGTTTCTGCTGTGAGAAGCTGGGGCAGACTGAATGCCTGCCCCTACTGATAGCTGCTCTCCTAAACCTGCTCAGAGCAGCAAGCATGCTGTTACCTCTGCCTAAGCCCTGCAGCTGAGCAGCTGTGCTAACAGGCTGTATTCAGGCACCTGTAATGGTTCTGCTTAACTCCTCCCTGCTCTGCTCCCGGCTCCCAGACTATCTGGGCACTTGGCAGGAAGGTTGCAGCTCCTAAGGAAGCAGCCTGGATTTGATCTTTCCTACCCAAAAGTAAATCCAGCAGGGTGGATGCCTGGGAACTGTCTGGAGCCAACTGCTCAGAGTGACCACGCTGTCTGCAAGGAGAGGGCAGGGAAATGGTGCCTTGGACTGGGAAGGCAGTGGTGGCAGCATTCAGGCTGGTCAAACTGGGGCCGCTGGAGAGAACTTCCTCTTTCTATCCATGGCAGTGGGGCAAGGACTGAGGGACACAATGTGTTTAAGTTATGCTGTTCTCTCTAATCGCTAGCAAATATACAGCAGAAATATAGACCCCAAAAGACAGAATGGGAAACTAGAAAGCATCCCTGTGGCTCCCTCTGGTCTCCTAGGGATTGAAATTGCTTGAGACATCCAGAAAAACATGTCCCTTCATCCTGGAGCCATCACAGCATTGCTGAAGAACTTGACACACGTCACAGTTGAGAGTACCCAGGCAGTAAAGAAAGACCTGTGCTTTCAAATGAGGATCCTGCAGGCCTGGCCTACAGATGGTTGAGACAGGGTTGACATCAGCTCCCCAAGGACGAAGCCTTTGCCTACAGTACAGTGTCAGTGCTGGGGGAGGATGCTGGGGTGCAGAGAGGGGCAGCCTGCAGTCCTGGGAGCGCAGTGCTGCCTCCTCCTGGGGCTTTCCTGCCACAGGGCCTACACCCAGCAGCACAGCAGCCCCACTGGACATCCCTACATCTCACATCTGTCTGTCTTCAGCAGGAGCTGAACTGGGTCTACAAAATGCCCTTCTGTCCAGCAATTGCCTCTTAGAGTGAGGCCTCAGCATGCAGATCACAAAGAGCATCAGCGGTCATGTATGGGACGTGGATGTCACCAAAGTGGAAGAGACCTCGGTGGCACCATTCCCTGCTTCTTAGGGACACACATTCCAGCTTGAGGTGAAGTTGGCTTTGCAATGAGAGGCACTAAAGGCTCCTTCCTGCGGCCGTTGGCTGCCCCTGCCCCGGGAGTGCTGCCCCTCTGGCAGGGCTGGGGCCACTGACCATTTCTCTGCTGGTTATTAGATTGTTCACGGCTCTCAGGTTTGTTTGAATAAGCTCTTTTGTCCTAATAGAGCTTTCCCACGTCTCTTCATTCGCTCAGCAGTCGCGTGTCCCGAGTCAAAGAGGAGCTGTGGCCACGGATTCCTAAAGGAACTTTTTTCAGAGCAAGACATCTGCGTTGGAGGGAATCTGCAAACATCTGCCACGCTTTCCCCATTTCCAAGGGCCTTTCTTTCCATCTTAAAAACTGCAGGAACAGATGTTAAAAGTTGTTTTCTTTCTACAGGGTGTGAAATGCAGACAAATAGCAAAAAAGAAAACTCTGAGCGGCACTGACCCTTTTCCTTCTGCTTTTTGTGGAAAGCCCAGGAAAAAGGGAGGCTTTGTTTGCTATGGAGAATCCCCTTTCAGCGAAACCTGGCAGTGCGAAATGCAAAAGGGAAGCGGGAATTTGCAAAAAGCTCTCTCTTTAATGCTCCGTGCTCATTTGCATGTGCCTGTTTGGGCCATACAATCCCCAGCACAGATGTCAGGCTTCCCCTGAAAGGCAGCACGGCCCTCCCGCCCGCGCACCCCCTCGCTTGGAGCATAAAGGGTTCTGCCCTGAATGAGAGGTGTAAAATAACTGTTTACAGCAAAAGCTGCTCTTCTTTTTCACGGAGATGCTGTCTTACAAATGAACCTTGAAATGAACTCATTGCCAGCAGAAACCAGTGAGGCTCCGTGAGCAGGGGGCTTCCTAGAGCCCTGAACCTGCTGCCCAAGGGAGGAACGGGCATGGGCTGGGGCTGGGGTTGGGTACCTCTTTTGGTGTGTTTCAGATCCTTTAGACAGTACTGCATTCTCAGACACCTCTGCAATGCCCAGCTGAGCCAGGAACAGAGATGGCCTTGGGCAACCATGGGATGGTCGCTGTAGGACAGTGCCTCTTCTGTGTGAGGTGTTGCTGGTGGGGGTGTGCTTTAGGAGCAGGGGAGGTGACTTCTCTTCTCCACCAGCAAAGCAAAATCTGGCTAGAAGTCATGCAGCCACTTCTCCCGATTGATTGGAAAAAACCTGCAAAAAACAAAAGTATCTTAAATGTTGGGGTTTGGCAGATGCGAAGAGCTTTCACACCAGACAGTGGAACATCCTTCCATTTTTTGTGCAGGGGACAGACCTGATACAAGGTGCCTATTCCCACTCCAGTGCTGCATCACAAAGAACAAGACACTAACTGTCCTCTCTGAGAGTAACAAACACCCATCTCAGGCTCTCCTTCATGCACCCCTGCCAAGTAGGATGCTTATAAAACCAGGCAACTGCACCCAACACTTGCATTTGGCTGACAAGCAACCCCTGCCTGCACGATAACATGTCTGGGGACACATTTTCTTTATAAGCCCAGACAGTACTGAGTGCAGACATGCTAGAAATGTTTGCATTTACACACAAACAAGCACACCCACCCACACAGCGTTTAAGAGCAGGACGCAATGTCCTCGCTCCATTCCTGGGGTACATCACCACCTACGGCTGAAGGGGTGGAGTAAGGGCTCTGCAGCTGCAGCGTTGTGCTGGGTGATGGGAAATTCCAAGAGTGGATCCCGAGGGCTTTTGGAGCTTCTAAACCAACACAACTTCTTCCTGTCCATTTACATAAGGCGGCGCATTTGACACCAACTTGAAGGGCTTCACCTGGGTGACTCTGTAGGACACTGCCGGATCCTGCGGTTAGCAAAGCAGTTGTCAGAAAGCAAAAGCACAGCCTTGAAAAATGCCTTCATGCTCCCCCTCAAAACCAGACAGAAGTAAGGAAACATAAAAGCATGTTCCCATTCTGTGCCAAGCCTTCTGCAAAGGCCCCTGTGCTTCTGCACTAGCATTTCAGAGGACTGAAACAAGCAGAAACACACCCAAAAAACAGCAAATGCAGCATGAAAAGGGGGAAAACAAACAAGTAAAAATCCCACAGAATCAACAGGACTGCGTTCACCTCAAGGTTGGTTTACTTCTGCAGCTGTCTGCAAGTTTAATACTAAATAGCACACAGCAACAACAAACTAGACAGGCTCTGTATTCCCTGCACATGGCTGTGTGCAACAGAGAATTCACATCCTCGGGAGGTCTGTGAAGTGCTCTCCCTGGAGGGTTTCTGCGATGGGAGCGAGGTTTCTATAGCTGCCTGCTGTCAACACTTTTTAATCGATCACTATTATCCTGCAATAACAATTCCTGCAGGAACTGGTCAATTCTCTATTGCCTGGATTGCCAGTACTCTATTATCAAATTAAGAGGCTGCTTCAAGGACTGAAGATGCTCGAGGCTCAGGCTGGCAGGTAAAAAGCAGCGCTGGCTCAGGGGGACACAGGGGAGAAGAGACGCAGAGACACATTTTCCCAGGTGTAACTCAACTGGGTCCCACCATTGTTTCCCTCCCTGGGAATCTGTGCAAATTGAGCAGGAGCCATGCAAGCTGCTCCGAGCACGCCCGTTTTGCTTCTCTTCTTCCTTAACAAAAGATCCCTACAAAGCAAGGCTTTGGAGGCCGGACATCTGTCGCCGTTTGGGGGGGCCGCCGCGGTCATTGAAAAGAAGCGGTGCCCTGTCAGCTTTGATTGATGGTCACAAACCTCTGGGCTCGACCCCTCGTGTGGGAAAAGAAGTCCCGCCAAGGCGAGTTCCCTTTCACATGCTAATTTTGGGTTATAAATACAGCGGAGGAGCGGAGGAGAGGCAAAGCGCCCGCCGGGACTGGCAGCACCCGCTGCCCGAGTGCCACCCGCCCCGTCCTGGCAGCGCCGGGCGGACAGCTGGATTACAATGACGGCCGCAGCCATGGCCGGCGGTGCACACAAGCTGCCCAGCACCAAGGAGGAGAGGAAGGTAGGAGCCCAGCGGGAGCGCAGGGATGGGTGCTGCAGATTGCTTGTGGGAAAGAGTGGTTTTCTTTTTTTTTTCCTCTTACTATAAAGACAGTTTTCTCTGAATTTAACCTGTGTAAATTTATTTTCTGCTTCCCTTCTCTGCCTTTTGGTTTCTGTTGGGTAAATTCAGGCTAATAGGGGTGGAAGTAAGAGAATTCAGAGCTAGCGTGACCCAAAGGACAGGCCCTTACCAGAGCTGGAGGCTCTCCATCAGTACGGACCTTACTGAGCATCACGCCATCCCGCACTGGTTGCACACTGGGATGTGGCTCTCCCAGCTCATGCCGACCCCAAGCTGCCCCCGTGAAACCCATGCAGTCCAGTTTCTTTCGTTCTCCACAAAAAATAAATTATTGCAATTCATCCTCCTCCTGTTTAGGAGGAAGTTTTTCACCCAGAGGGTGGTGAGGCACTGGAACAGATTGCTCAAGGAGGTTGTGGATGCCCCATCCTCGGAGGCATTCAAGGCCAGGCTGGATATGTCTCTGAGCAGCCTGGTCTGCTGGTTGGCAGTCCTACACATAGCAGGAGGGTTGAAACTAGATGATCATTGTGGTCCTTTTCAACCCAGGCCATTCTGCAATTCTCTGATTCTTTGATTCTCACCTGCAGTTAAGGAAACCCCTCATCGAACGGAAGCGCAGGGAAAGGATTAATAACTGCTTGGACCAGCTGAAGGAGACCGTGGTTGGTGCGTTCCATTTGGATGTAAGTGTTCATTTTGACGCAGATTATGTCCCTCTGCTGATGGAGACTGTTTGGCTTTTGGGGGGACGGGAGAGGGTCTCTGTATTTTGTGAAAATCCGCAATTACCTCATGGCTTCCCAGCTCATGAACTCTTTCTTTATTAGCAGTCTAAACTGGAAAAAGCAGACATCCTGGAAATGACTGTGAAACACCTCCAGAACATCCAGAACAGCAAGCTGATTGGTAAGTGCCCCTTCTCTGCAGCCCCTGGGGCACAGGGCTGCACATTCAACCCCCAAGCAGCTCAGCCAAAGCCTCTTGCAAACGCCGCGCTGCTGCTCTGGGCTGGCTTTCACCGCTAGATGGAGAGATGGAGCCGAACACATTTTAACCCACGGCAGATTTTCCTTCCAGCGCCTGTTTCTCCTTTTGTTCCGTTGTGGCTCTGCCTGCCCACGGGCAGCAGGATGCTGGGGGCTGCCCGCTCCCTGCACCCTTCCCCGAGCCCTGCAAACCACGCACGTTCCTGTAAAGCATTAAACTAAGCTCAAATCCGTGCAGGAATCAATCTGCCTTCTCCAGAAGTCAGTATCTGGCTCTTAAATAATAGGCGTTTCTGCATCTCCCGGTGTCTTTGAGGGGCCTCTGTGAGCACAGCGGCAGACTGGCAGGGGAATGCCTGCTAATACCCTGTGATATCGCTGCCCCAGTGGGAAACTCCACCAAGAAACCCGAGTGCTGTTACCTGCTCCAGCCCCGAGCCTAGCACTGCTCTCCCTCACGCAGAACTTCTGTTCCCAAAGAGCAGCAAGGCACTGGCCTGTCACAGCCCCACAGTGGTTTTGGTAGGAAGCAATAGGAAGCAATAGGCCCTGCATGGGCGAAAGCACATGGGGACCTGCTGAATGTGTTGAAGTGGGATGGCAGGCTTTGCACCCTTACCAACTCCAGTTGTCTCCTGTTCAACGCAGCTGACTCCAAAGTGGGCCTTGAAGCTCAGCAGAGGTACAGCACAGGATACATTCAGTGCATGCATGAGGTCCACAACCTTCTCCTCACCTGCGAGTGGATGGACAAGACACTGGGGGCACGCCTGCTAAACCACCTGCTGAAATCCCTACCCAGGTCTGGAGAAGACACCTCCAAAGCAGCATTAAGTTCTTCGAGCCCATCTCAGCAGCCTCTCCTGACTGCAAAAACCCCACTGAGTCCTAAAGGGAATACTCCCAGCACAAATCCATCTCAGGAGCACTTCTACCCAGCGGAACACAAACAGGCTTTGAAAAATTCATTCCAACCACCCTCGCTGTCGGGTTTTGGCCAGGTCGATGCTGTGCCTCCCAGACAGGTTCTGCAGCCCAATTTTTCCCATAATAACCCTAGTATGGGGTCATTAGATATGTGGAGACCATGGTAAAATGTGTTTTCAAATGTTTATCCTAACCTTAGACACTCTTATGTATGTATCTTATAGATATGTTTCTTTACAACACTTGTGGAGCAGGTCTGCTCCCGTAGGTGTACTAAAGACCAGGGTACTTCAAGCCGAAGTAAACCTATGTGTAGCCTGCATTATAGAAGGCTGCTATTATTTTGTATTTATTTAATACATCTAAATTATTGTATAGAATCCTCTTGTGCTCTTTAGTGTATATTAATTATATAATGTTCTTGTCTTACATTCCTAAAATAATTAATGTTCTATCAATGAATATCAGACGATGACAACAACCCTCTCTTGCACCAAGCTCACCTCTGGGATCTCATGCAGCAGCTGACACCACAGAACAAAGCAGCAAACAGCCAATCTCCTTATTTTTGTTATTGTTACAGCTATTCCTGTGCAACCATGGGAGATTTCAGTTCTGATTCCTGTAGGAATGCTGCAGTGCTGAAAACACAAAGGGAGAGACTTAGTTTAGATGTTATAAACTGTTTAGAAATATTCTCTGTATTGCTCAGTGCCCACACATTGTTCCTGAACATACTGACACAACTGTTCAACAAGTGAGCTATGCGTATGTCACCTGTAGTTGCATTTAGAGATTGGTTTTGTTTATTTTCTAAATAAACTCTTGGAAGATAGCGACTGTGTTTCTCCCATCCTCCTTCTGCCTGCTCTGAACACAGTTGATGCTTTGAATAAAAGCTGTGTACACACACACGCAGAATCACCTGGATCATGGTAACGTCTGTGAGTGACAAAAGAAGTCGGGAGCTGGGCTTGTCAACCTGCAGCAGTACTTTGGGTTTGACTGCAAGAGCATTGCAGATGGACTCTGACAGGCAGAAGGCCAAACTCCCTGCAAACTGTACCCATCAGAGTGGGACAAACCTGCTCAGCTCGTGACATTTGGTCTCAGTTTTTCAACTCAAAGGCAGTTGAAAGCTCTTCACAGTTACAAGAAAACAAACACTGCTTATACAAATTAACGGCCACCCAGTTCAGAGGGGCTAATTATGCAGCACCATCTATTTGATGATGCACTGAAAGAGTGAAAACCATCACCTCTGATTTAGCATTCTGTTCTGCTTAGCAGAAAAAGGCAGCAAAGCCGTAGAGGCTCACAGGTTGTGATAACAGGCAGCCAAAGGGATCTTGGAAGAGAAAAGACACGAAAGGCAGGTGGCAGAGATTACCACACACACTGCTGAGGTCAGAGAAAGCTGCATGTGACCTGAGCACCCATTGCTGCACTGCTGCAGGAACCTCCTCTGCCCAGAGCTGGGCCACAGGGCAGGTAAAGCAGCAGATCCCAACCTGGAGTAGGACCTGAAACTCACTGCTTTCTTCTCGATCATTTTGGTAATGCACCTTATCAACTTGTGGTAACCTCAGCGCTGTGCTGGGAGAGGGGCTAGGGAACACTGCTGTGCTGCCAGTGTTCTCCTGTGTTTTGACAGCACGGACATAAGAACATACTTTCCCCTAATGCTGTAAATCCCCACTGACTATAATTATCAGCTTTGGTTACTGCACTGAAAAGAGATCAGTGAGAAATACGTATTTCTCCCCATTTCTGGCTGTTTACTCTGCATTTGGACATACTTTGTGCTCAGTGGGTTTTATTATTTCCTGTTTCTAATCGGTGCTTTTTTTTTTTCTTTTTTTTCTTTCGTGGGTGCAGAGGGAATGGTCACACAGCAGCTGGAGAGAGCTTTAAAAATAGCAAAGTGAGACTGCAACGCTCGGCCAACAGCCTCTAGTACACGATGCTCATTTCTCAGTGCCTTCTTTTCCATCCAAGGGGCTCTTTTAAATGATCCCACGTTCCTAAGTTCCTGGTGTGTCTTTGCACACCAACAGGTTTCAGTAAAGAAGGTGTTTCTTTAGGAAGGCAGATTACCCCTAACCCTTCACACATATAAAGTCAGCTGCTACTTGTGTTTGACAGAGGAACCTGGTTATTGAGTTCAGATTCACTGGGCTTTATCAGAACCAGAACAGTACAAGAGCAGTACTGCTTCACTCTTTGGTACGGGCACCTCCTCCCCAGCAACCAAAAAGTGCTGTCAGCTGTACCATCTCTCCGGGAAATATGAGTCCAAACATCTGCACTGGGCTCTGGCAGCAGTGCCTCCTGGCTGCTGCTGTACCCCATTGCAAGCAGGGCTCAGCCTCAGCTGTGCACTGCAGCACAGCTCCCACCGGGGGCTGCATGCAGAAGGAATGAGAGGTTTGAAGGCACAGAGGTGCCACACACTCAGATCTCAGCCCTCAACCCGATCCACACAGTGGAAGCAGTCAAGACATGCACCCAGACCAGATTGCTCAGCATGGGTTCAGCCAGGCAGACCTGTTTACTGAAAGCAGCCTCCAGCTGTGTCCAACCTCACACAGAGCATGGAGCACACGGGCTGGGACAGCCTGCTGCCTGTCTGAGCTTTGTGCCCTGCCAAAGTGCTGCTCCAAATGTGTATTTGTGAGCTGAGAGTTAAGAGGCCAGTCCCGATGTACACGGGGAGTGGCTTCTGCTCCCAGGTAACAGCCATAGGGCGAGAGGTGATGGCCTCGAGCTGTGCCAGGGCAGGATCAGGTTGGACACTAGGAAAGAATTCTTCTCAGAAAGAGCAGTGAGGCACTGCACGGCTGCACAGGGCAGTGGGGCAGTCACTGGAGGTGTGCAGAGCTGTGGAGATGTGGCACTGAGGGATGTGGGCAGTGGGCATGGTGCGGTGGGCTGGTGCTGGACTTGAGAACCTTAGGGGTCTTTTCCAACCTTAATGATTCTGTGATCCTATGATTCCTATGTCCTATGAGGACAGCTGGACCTGAGGCTCAGGACTCCCATGCAGCTTCAACACAAAGCAATTAAAGATTTATCCAGTAATACCATGAGTACAAGTAGACAAAACACTCCTGTACACAGCAGCTCTGGTCATACAAACTACATTCCCAGAGCAGCTCTCACTGAAACCAACAGGAGAACTCCCACTTCTTTCTCAGGAAACGGGACTGAAACCTTTCCCAAGTGGGAAGGCACAGATGCTGACGGGTATATAACAGACTCATGACTGCTCTGCACACAGCCCAGGCTCTGCACTTTCCCTTACTTCTCCCTTTGCTCCAAGGACACCAGAGCAGCCCTTTTCTGACCACGCAGTCCCACAGTCACTCCCAGCAATCGGGCCAAGCTGCTCCAGGGGCTGGGGAGTGGTACTGAGCCCCTGCACACTGTTACTCATGGGAGCCGAGCACTTTGCTTAAAAAAAGAAGCACAAGCCACATTCTCAGAGTGCTCACTTTGTGAGAATGAGGCTACAGACCGCTGCATGACCTCTGCAGGACCTGCAGAGGGGCTCCTAATCCTCTGCACTTAAAAGCAGGTGACCCTGCAAAACCCTGCGAAAGGAGCAGAACACTGCCAAACTGCTTTTAAGTACACAGCAGTGATTGTTAGTGCCAGCAGTTAGATAGCACTGTACTCCTGAGGGGAAGCAGGACACCGAAGACTTCAGCTTCCCTTTATATGTGTCACTATCTCACAGCTTCCCATGTATACATTCCCATCCTAACAGAGCCTTACTCATATTTCATCTCACGAGACGTAACGTTGTGCTGAGAACCTAACCCAAAGTCAGTCACATTTGTCAGAGCTTTCACACACTTATGAATAAAGTAGCAGAACTGAAACCAGCTCTGGATCTGTGCTGCAGAGAGGTGTTGTTTGTACATCTCAGCCCTCTAAGAATGCAGTTTGCTGCCCCAGGCACTAATTGCAGACGTACCAGAGCCTGGGAACTCCGTCTGCTTCTGGGACTGCTTTGGTCCTTGCATTGGGTGTCACCAATCCTTCTGTGCGTTAGGAGTTAAAGAGCTTGTTAGAACATTTCCATCACGTTTTCTTTGGCTAACACAACAAATCAAATGGATTTTTACAGCTCTCCTCAGCCCACTGCCTCCTGTCAGCAGATGGGCTCTGCCAGCACCCTAATGGGATTACATGGGGTCCTGGCCAGGCTCTGAGGAGCCATCTGTCACTGCCCAGAGCACTGACCCCACTGAGGCAGCACCCCCAGCTCCCCCTTAGCCCAGAGCTCGATGTTTACTCCCCTGCACACCAGGAGTGATGCACTCCCTTAGGAAAGCTGTATTTTCTACCTCCTGGGAACTGAGAAGGAAGAGATAAGCATTCTACAGAACAGCAGTTTCGCAGGACAGAGAAGGGAGCCAGCAGAGCCATGGCTGAGCTCCTTGTGCCAGGGGAGCTCCCACTGCAAGGCAGAGCCAACCTGCACACTGGAACTCCCCTGGGTCCGTCCGGGCTGTGGGAACAGCCACTCGGGAGCAAGCACAGAACCCCAAGCTTCCCTACCCCTGTCCTACTAACACTTAGCCTATGTGAGTGCAAAGAACAAAGCAAAACGCTCCAAGATACGCACTCTTCCCACCACAAAGGCTGTGAGAACGAGCAATCCACATGGGATAGCAATCGCATCACCTCGTGCACTCCTGAGAAGTGCTGAGATATCACTTTGATAGGTGTGAGAGGAGAACCACCCGGTCACTGACCACAACCAAAGCAATACCCAGACAGACAGGTTCTCCCAGCCAGACATCCTGCGGTCAATATTCCCTGGGGAAAAGCAGCGCGGTGCCTCCCGGTGCTCCCTGCTGCTCAGCACTGCACGCAGGAACACTGACTGGGAGACCACTGCAGCAAGCCAAACCTCTGCTCTCCTTGGCCATAACATCTGAGGGAATCTGATGAACCTGGGGAAGAAAGGCAAGAGCAAGCTTTCCAGCACAGACCCAGATCTTGAGAGGAAAGCTCTGAGCCCCTCAGCTCAGCTTGTCTCCATAGAGCTGGACTGGCTGTCAATAGCTCTGAGCCGATGCAGTTATAGAGGAACAACACAGGGTAGCAGTGAAGGGACTCGTATGGGCCATGGGACATCAGCCTTGTTCTAAGCCCAGCTCTCACTTCCATCTCTCCACACCTGAATATTTCTCATCTCCTACTTGGGAGAGATGACTGCACTCATCTTTGAGATCTCTAGATGAAAAGCATTAACAACATGCCAAGGGCTGCACAGATAAAAGAGGTGAGGCAAGACTTTAGAAGCACCTCTCCAACCCACTATCGTATGAATCATGTCTCCTCTGTCATTCTAACTCCAGCACTCACCTCTTCAAAGTCCATCTGCACAAACATACTCCTGTTACTGCTGGAGGCTTCCTCCAGTGCTGGCAGTGCAATTGTGTGTGATAGAGGAGATCAGGTGGCTGAATAAGCAGTTCTTGAGGCCGTTACATCTATTGTGCATGGTTCTTAAGGGCCTCCAGCCAGACTGAGTGAAACCTGTGGCCATGTGCGTGGCTCACAGCTCCCCAGAGGACCTGCTGCTGCCACCCCATTCTCCACTGTGGTGAGAGTGCACTTGGTGCAAGCTCAGATCAGAGCATCTGATTTAGTTTCAACCAAAATAAACCCCGTCTGCATGCATGGAAGCCATGCAGCATGCAGAGAGAGCAGACAATTAGGAAATTTGCTTCAAAACCACACAAAGGCTCCAAAGAAAAACACCAGTGTAGCTGGAGCCTACGTGCTCACAATTCCCATTGGTTTTCTAGGGAAACATGGCTACTCTAAACTAGGTCTAAAGCATTTCTGTAAACTTTTGGTTTTACAGCTTCAATCGCAGCCCCTCAGGGAGGAATTCACACACCTTCCACCTTTCATCCAGTTGTCTGTGTCTATATCCAGCTCCTGGCACACAGATCAGAGAGGCCTCACCCAGCATGCAGGCAGGCATTCCCTTCCCTAAACAAGGGGCAGGCGTTGCTCCAGCTGCCTGACACCTCCATCCAGAAAGTCAGCCCACGCTACTGCTGGGTATCACAGCAAGCCTAAGAGGGAAGGATCTGCCTGCCAAGGGCTCACTGCTCCACCTAAACTGCCACTGGGACAGCAGTGAATGTTTATAAGAGCTGAAAAACCTTTTGTGGCTGCTATCCTGATGGGAGCAGGCTTATGCTCATGTGCCTCAGTGCCATCCCCAGCCAGAGATCCTATGTCCTACAGCTGTGATGTGAGCTGTCCGGGTTGATGCCCTTGTTCCATGTGCTTTCCCAGCTTTGACAGTCCTCATTTCAGCCTCATCTCCACTGCACAGAAAGGCAAAGGGCTGAGCAGGAGAGAGTTCTCGCTGCCTGCCCTGCTCAGAGCCAAAGAACATCTGTGGCTGCGTTGAGACCCCAGGAGCTCACGTTGCTGAGCAGCATAGGGCTGACCTGGTGATGGTCACCACGCCAGGGCTCTGCATTCTGCTGATACTCCTGGCTGCCATCACTAAGATTCCTTCCAGTACATGTGAAATGCCCCTTTCCATAAATATATCACTGCAGTATGCATTTATTTTAAGGGACATTTCAGCAACTCAACATCTAACAGTTTCCATGGCCCATGTATGTCCACGTGTGTGTGGCTGGGTGTGTGTATATACGTCTGAGTATTTTCAGATAAAAGAAGGCTAAAAATGCAGAGTATTTCTACATTCCCCTGCTTCTCTAGCACCCTCAGAACCATCAGTTCCTATTTAGCACCCTTCTTAAACACCTAAAAAAAAAATATCCTTCCAACAGCAGTTGTTTTGCACCAGCCATTCCCAGCGACAAAGTGCAGTGTGTACACATTATATAAAGGAGACACTGCATTCCTCCTGGGAGAGATAACAAGCCACGGGGGAGGAATGCTTTCCCCAGCATGTCTGTGCACGACCTGAACCCAAACACAACCAGCATGCCACTGGCAGCTCCCCAGCAGATGACTCCCAAAGAGTTTGAATGAGAGGCAAAGTGGTGTAAAGGATCAACCAAAATGTTCCTGTGCAGACAGAGTACAGAGGTGGAAAGAGGTCACTGCACAGCACAGGCTGGGGGTACACCGCTTGTTTTAGGATGTGGGTTCTACATAGAGCTCAACTTAGGCTTTGGATGCTGAAAGCTCTGGTTCTGAGGCGCTCTTTGAATTTGCTTAGGAAGCAAAAAAACCCTCAGACTATGGATCATGGAGACAGCAGTGACTGAACAGGAGATGCAGTGCAGTGGTTGCCAATCAATTGATATGCATCCAGAGACTCACCTGCACTTACCAGTTTTGCTGGTGCATCCCTAATGTTGAAACTCCCCACTACAGCAAAATTGAGGACTGGAATCTATAAATCAGACAAGTAAAATCAGCCTCATTTACCCAGCACTTTCATGCTGGTATAACTGGAAGGGATTGTGCAGTGAAGCGGTGTCATTACAATAAAACAAATAAACAAACCTTTACCACCATTCTGTGCCAACCAAACTTTAAAGTGTGAATCTGCAAACCAGAGACAGAAGATTATTGCCTGTGAAGAGCTCCCACCTCTGGGGTGAAACAGAGAACCAGCTCTATGCAGAAGGTGCTTTGGCTCAGGTTAGCAAGCAAAAGTACTGTAAGCAGATGGCAGTGGGGGAAGATGACAGAGAAATAGAAGAGAGCTCTTAGCGTGATGTTTTGGCCACTGTTACTCCAGGACTTGTGTATTTGGTCTCTCTGAGTTATGGGAGGTATGTGTTAGGTATCTGGCAGCCAAGCCAGACACCGGAGTCTCCCTGTTTGCACCATTCCTTGAAATACCTGTTAAGATGTAAGAAAACAAGGTTCACTTGAGATGAGACCAGAAGCCCACCTAACACAGCATTTATTGCTGATGGGTGTAGGCACAGAGCGAGGCAGAGCGTGTGGAGCTGCTGTTCTACAGCACAGCCCTCTGCTCCCAGCAGGGAAAGGACTGCCCTGCAGCACCTCCTCTCCTCACAGCCTGCCCTGAGCTGCCCGGCCTCAGCGTGAGGGCAGATCTCTCCTTCTGGACAGGACTACATCCTCCCCAGGCACCCAGATCTTTCTGATGCAAAGCAAAAGCGAGTTCAACAGTCAGAGCACGTAATAGCTTGCTCCTTTGTTAATGGTATCCATTTGCACAATGCCTAATTACAATCCCTGTATATTGAAATGGGAGTTAAGCAGGGCCAAAATCTGAAGACTGTGGAGACTTGAATTTCAGAGCACTAACGCTGAGGTTCCTATTTTAAGTCTGGTCAGATTTAGGGCTGTCAATCAAAGGGTCACGTTTGCCTTCAAAGGCTGCGGTGCCATGAGGAATTTCCTGGTGCTGAGCATCCTGGCTTAGCTGCTGTTCTTTAGCAGGATGGAGCTGGAAGGAGGAAGCTGGGGGACCAATCACCTCCATCTATCAAATACTCAAAGCTCAGTGCTCTTGTGTGGGGGATATAAAAAAGTATTCACCCTAATCTCATTTTCAAAGTGATGGTGTTGTTTTAACTTCGTCCCCCTGGAGAGGGTATGCGACAAAGCAGAACCTCATCTGTTGTAAAGCCATGAATGCTGGTGTCTGCAGCTTGAAAAGCAAACCCATAGCCTCCCCTGCAGATAACATGGGCCTTGTACCAGGCTCATGAGCTCTTTCCAAAAGCCATCTGTAAATGGAAGGCATGGCAAAGGCCCCCAGTTCTGAGGGAGGGAGCTACTCCCGTTCTGCCAAGGCACAGTGAACCATCACCAAACTTCTGCCTGCTGAAAGGACTCAGGGGTTCTGGTGTTGGGGACTGCACAGCTTCAGCTCTTCCCACCCCAAATCCAGACACAGGGCTGGAGATCTGGCAGGCAATTTCCACTGGGATTTGTGAACTGCAAGGCAAGGCCCAGAGATACTAGTGGGGCATTCTTTACACTCACCCCACTGACACAGTCCATGGGCAATGCTCCTGCTGCCTCCGCCTCTGAGCAGCCCCAGCAGTTTCCCTGTGCTATAGGAACAGTGGCAACCTCAAAGCCAAGCAGCCTTGCAGGCTTTCTCCAGAAAGGAGCATCCAGGTGAGAAGCATCCCACCTAATGTGGACTTCCCCCAAGGGAGAAAACATTAAGGAATGGGCAGGAAAAAACGGAGGCATGTGGAGCTGGCTCATGCTCCTACCACCACTTTTGGGAGGCTCGATGCCTGCATGTGGGGCTCCAGCTGCCCTGCCAGGAACCCTTTCCTCCAGCATTTTCACCACACCTTGTGATCCTAACATTTATTCTCTTTTGCAGATCTGCACCCACATGGAGCAGAGCTCACCTCATCTGCCTGAAAGCACTTCTCAGGTCAAATCAGCAGTGCCTAATCTGGAGGGAAAAGAAACCAGTTCAGAGCTGAATTTTGGCAGTTTGTCTACCTCACTCTTTCCCCAGTCTGGGGGAATTTGGGGTTCTGCACAACAAACTCTACCATACAATATACATGATGCTCCAGGTTCCCACAGCAGCTCAGCCCATCGGGAGCCCCGATTTGTTTTCTGTTTTCTTTCATTTGTGTTACACAAAGACAGATTTGTAAACAAGGAGGTGAAGCGTCTCCTGAGAGAGGTGCAGCACAGCAGAGGAGGGGAGGAGGAGCTCCATGCCAGTCTCTGAAACTTTCATCTTTTTGCCTGGAAATTTGGCAAGGCCAAAAGCAATGGTGGGCAGCAGCTGTGCTGGGCTGGAGTCGTCACATCTCCACAGCAGTATCTGGAATCAGAGCGCAGCAAGGGGCTCATCTGCAATGGTAGCTGCTGGGGGATATCCTGATGGGGAAAGGGTTTCTGTGTGGTATGGCAGTCTGTGTTTGCAGGAATACAATAACCACATAAATACACCGGGGACTCACCCAGCTGGCGGAACCGTGGCCGTCTCCTGCAATTATACCTGACATACGAGAGATGGGATGCCAGCTAGCACCTGCCCTGTGTTTATACAACAGTGCAGTACGACAGCTGCTCTACGCTCCATGCATCCTAGACTGCTTGCAAGGTAAATAGACCAAGTACAGGATAACCTGAAATTGCAGGCAGCTGAGGGCAAGCCCTTGGTGCTGTTGCCATCTCTGAAAAGGAGGGGTGCAGGCACAGGACCTTTATCAGCATTGGCAAGGTTCTCTGAGAGAGAGCTACCAAAATGCTGATGTCTGTGTATATTTTCTTCTCAAGAAGCCACATCTCTTCCTTCTTTTCTTCAAGTCGGTGCTGTTTGCAAAAGTTAAGTGAAACCCTGAAATCATGCTGAACCAATTGAGAAACAATTGACAGCTCTGCTGGAAGCACTGACTGCAAGAGATAGTGGTGCCTCTAAAAGCTGAGCAGAGCCAGATTTCAGTGCCAGTGATCAGTGCACACGGTGCAGGCATACACGGCTCCACCTGTAGCTCTTTACAGAGCAGGAGCTGGGTGCTGGGGCTCCTGTACCGACGGTGCAGGAGGTGAGGAGTGCTTTGCCCCATTCTCCTTAAAAGAGAAAGCAGGAGAGCAGCTAGTGCAACCTCAAGCAAAAGCTTGCAGACTTTCCCCCTGCTATTTTTAATTGCTGTTTGAATGATCAATTATGATCAGTTTCTTTCCCATCCTCCTCTGCACTCTGAATCAAGTGAAAGGAAACTGCTCCAAACCTCAGTGATTCCTCAGGCTTCAAACCATCACTGGCTTTATGTAGGGCAGTTGTATCTGAGGAAATGAAGGGTGATAGAGAGAAATTACATAATCAGAGAATCACTGAGGTTGGAAAAGACCTCTAAGATCCCCAGCTCTGACCCCAGCCCACCATGTCCACTTGCTATGTCCCTCAGTGCTGCATCTCCACAGCAGACTGGCTCTGAGCAGGCTGGATTTCACCAGGCACACTGAGCTGCTGTGTACAGTGCTTAGGCTACATGAAGCCCTGTTAAATGCAGTGCTGCTGAACTCAGTGAAACTCTGGGTAACAGAGTACTCACAAATATAGCTGCCAGAATGTGTCCTGCTGGGAGATGAGACAAACACCCCATGGATTTCCACGGGACCACAGAAAACTTGAAGCCAGAGCTGAGGTGTGAGGATTTCAAGATGGACAGCTGATTTCAGTGCGTACCTTTAGTGCTGCATCAGAGACAGATTTCATCAAGAGACACTGGGAGGAACTGAAAGACAAAAACCAGCAGCAAAGCATTTCCACGAACAGCAAAGCCACAAGTACCTACAGCCCTGCACCACGTGTGTCCCCTGCTCCCTGAGAAAGGCTGTGCTAGCACTGCTGCTCACCACAAGTGGAACCTTTCTTTCACCCCGCCACCTCTTTTCACAAACCTGTAAGAGTTTAATGCATTACTCTGCCTTTGTGCCCCATGTGGCTCAAACTGCCCCAACAGGTTCCAGTCACTTGGGGTGAAGGGAGCAGAGAAACTTTGGAGGGAGCACACACACGTACACACACGTGCATGCATGGCATGGTGCAGCTGCACTCAGCTCATTTCTTTAGATGCTTGGGCTAAGAAAGAGCAAGCAGGGGCTGCACAGCACCAAACCCATCTGCTTAGCGCAGCTCCTGGGCACATGGATGGCTGAGCCCCAACAGGAGCGTGGCAACAAGCCAATTGCTCCCACTTCAAAGCTCTGCGCAGCAATCAGATTGTCTGTTGGCTTTTATTACACTGCTATTGCTTGCGTGGTGAATTCCATACGGGGAATGTAACGATAGACAGGCCAGGATTGCCTCACCAATGGTAAAGTTCAGGTACAGTGTGTAGCCAATAAAGAGTTCCATTCAGAAATGGCAGCTCTCGGTTCCAGGAGACCTGGGGATCTCAGAGGTCTTTTCCAACCTTAATGATTCTGTGATCTCTCCTCCACCTCTTCTCCACAGGTTGGAAGGAAGAAAGAACAAGGGAAGGGGAAACAAAGAAATGTCTTAAGAAGGGAAAGGAAAAATACAGCAGCAAGGAACTGTGCAGGAGAGCGGCAGAAGGGTGGGTTGTGGCTGCATGTGCCGGCTGCCTGCCACGTGGCTGTGGGGAAGTCATGGCCTTTCTCCACCTCACTTTTCCAGTCTGTGGAATTATTTAGATAACAGTATTTGCAAACTAAAGAACAAAAGTACTATATAAAACAAGTCTACTTAAGCCCAAGTGGCTTCTGTTTGCTGTATTTAGAAAAGGGCCCGGTTCTCTCTGTATCTTTCATAAACAAAACACAGCCAATCATCTTCAGCTAAAATTAAAGACTTGTTTTCTTTGACAACAGCTCTGACACATCTAAAGCCCCGCAGTGACCCTAAGGTGTAAAGTAACCTGTCAGTCCTTGTAGTGTTACACCACTGAAGGGCACAGCAAAGGAGATAACAGCCTTCAAATACTATGGAGAGCCCAGAATTGCCCCATAGCAACAAGCAGGTGGTGAGCGAGCCTGAGTATTTGGGACTTCTGCCACATCCGTTAGAAAATGACCCCATGGGCTAACATCACCTGAGGTTTCCAGGGCAGCCTTGGTCCCTTTGAGATCTGGGGACAGCTCTGCACGGCCTGCCAGCACCCTGGGATTGCTGACATGGGGGGGACACCGCAAGAAGAAGTAAACCCACCTCTTCCAACCTCCACCTCTCCCCTGTGCTGCACCGAGTCCAGGAGTTGCCGCACCTTTGCCAACTCACTCATCTCCACTTACAGCCCTATAGAGGTGGCAATGCCCAGCTGTGCACATATGTGCCTTGGCACAGTGAGGACACGTCGTGATGTCTTCTTAAGACAGGCTGGGACTCCTTGGAACTCCTGGGGCACTGATCCAACCAAGACCAACACTGTTTGCATTGACAGAGCCTCAAAAAAGCTGCAAATATGCCTTGCTTTGCTGGAGTGACAGGTTGGGAAAGAGAGCAAGAAATAAGGGGAATGCCCAAAGGCAGACAGAAATGACTAGATGCTTAATCAGCTTAGACTAAATAAATCAATAGGCACTAAAACAGAGGGGTCCCCATGCAGCAGACAGAAACCTGCCAGAAGGACTGAACAAGTAACCAGCACATGAGCAGCTCTCTGTAAGATCTAATCTGAACCAACCTGAAGCAGCCCCAGATGATGCACCATCTGCTCAGGGCTTTTCATAAGGATGCCATGGTTGGTGGTGTCAAAACCAGCGGACACACCAAGGAACATCAATGCAGAGCACAGCCCTGAGGCAGGCAGGGCTCAGCAGCCCTTCTAAAAGGCTGTGACAGAACTGTGCCTTCTGCTTGATCCAGCCTGGAACGTACCAGTGACACTGTATACACAGAGGTGTGAGTGCTGCAGTAGCGCAACAGTTCTCTTAGAGGATGGAAGGAATGGCAGGATGGACACTAGACAGCAGCTGACAAATTGTTCAACAGATGAAATGGCTGCCTGGAGACAGAAGAGCAGACATCCAATTTTAGTGCCCTGACAGAACAATGCAGCAGTACAAAAGCTCTGATGCAGTTTCACAAATATCTCTGGTACACTCACAAGCAAAGGATCACTCAGGCAGATCACAGCAGTACGTTCACATCACACTTCTGAAGTTCACCTGCTTGGTGTGGTCTCCAGAGGCCTCCCATCAGATGCAGGATGTGGCCAACACGAGGCTTTCAACCCTCACCCATCCGAGCCCAACCAGAGTGCCTGAGGAAGGGGCAGCACCCTCTGCTTTACTTTTCCTCTTGTCAGATGCTGCTGCAATGGATGCTGTGCTCAGACCCTGTGGGCAGGCACCACAGTGCTGCCTGCTCCTGGAGTCACATTGCAAATCTAGCTTTCTTTCTGAACGGTTTGGAAAGGGGTTAAATCTTTATGGGGAAGATGAGAGAGATCCTGCATTGCTTAGCAGGAAGGCTGTATCAGTAACAGCGCTGCTAATAACCAAAATGGCACTCGGGGCTCTGGCTGGATGTGTTTCCTCTAGCTTACAAGATGACTCAGTGCAAGTAAAACAAATAAACAAACGCTGGAACCAACCAAAAGCTTAATTAGAGCTGTACAGCAGTTGCCAGAAAAGCCCCCTGCTGAGATACAGCCCATCCTGGCAAAGGCAGCAGTCTGTCTGCCCAGACAAACCACATCCCGGGGCAGCGGATGGGCAGGAGGGCACCCCTACAAGGCACCCTGCGGGGAGAGCAGCTGCTTCTTTCTACCCTCCAAAAACGAGTGGCTGCGCTGTGAAAACTCAGTTATGCTCTAGCAGTGCAGTGCTGCAGGGAACACACCTCTTCTGGCAACATGGGTTTTAAGAGAGAAATGCAAACATTTCACAGGTCTTGATGGAAAAGCCGGAGCAGCACCGCTGTCTGCAGCACGGCCAGGGGATGCTGCGAGCGCCTGCCTGCTCAGCTGGGAGAATGCACAGAGCCTTCACGCCTGGCTTGCTCCGCTGATCTGATTCAGTGCTGCAAACAAGGCAGGCCTTGTGAACTGCAGGCATTTGTTGTGTTTGAGGTGTGTTTTATAAAAGCTTGTTTCCAGCTACATTAAAATTGAATAACTTGGCAGAGAGTCTATAAAGACAGCATTTCAAGGCATACCAAGAAAGGAAGGCAGTTAATGCAATTACGCTGATGGTAAAATGCTGAACTTAATTAAGTCTTCAGCAGTGATGATATACTTGTGATTATTAAGCTCAAGATCTGCAGATAAGAGAGTGGAGGCAAACCTCTTGGTTCCCCAGGCTTCCTTCACCTCCTCTGCTGAAGAAGCTGCCCCTCTATTTCTCCTCATTCACCAACCCAACTTTCCTCACACTGAGATCGTAATACCCTAATAAGATGGAGCAGACAGCTTCCACCAAGACCTGGGATGCAGCTTCAAACTAATCATGGGAGACCACAGCACCACAGGAGAAGAGAGCCTTCAATGTAGTGAAGAGTAATGCAGTCACTGAGAAGTGCCCATCAGCTACTGCCAAGCTGCTCCAACACTAAAGGGGCAGCCCAAGTTGCCATCCCTGCTGTGCCAGGACAGCAAACTGCCGCAGTAGCCAACATGTGCTTCTCCTGCCCTCTTACTGCACACCACCATGCAGCCCCTTGAGGGAGACACAGGCAGTGGCTTGCCATGGAAAAGGAGCAGGAGGCTCTTCTTTAGAACAGAACGTTTTAAGATCACTTCCTCTTTCAAACAAAATCTGTGCAAATAATTTTACGGGCACAACAAAGAAACAGACGTCACTTGAGTAAATTGGCCACGTACCCTCCCCACTCAGGCCTGAATACAAACATCATAAAGCTTTTTCCTAGGAAACACAGAATGCAAATAGGAGGTCTTGGTTTCAGGATCTGACACCCCCCCCCCCCCCCCCCCGCTAACTGCTAACCCATAGCTCATGTTCCCCTTCCTTCTCGAGTTCCTTCAAGAGCTCAACTCCCCTTTACAAAGCCCCAAGAAGCAAATCAGTATGTAGAATGGGAACAGCCATAACAATAGAGAAGCTATCCCAGAAAACAGGAATGGCTGTGCGGAGGTGCAGGGGATACAGCAGACTCCAGCACTCACAGCACCTGCTGAGCACAACCCATGTGACAACCAAAGGGAGCTTGTCACAGCACCTTATCCCCGCCTAGATTTGCATCTATCACCAAAGAAGTCTCACTTAACAACACTGAATGCATTTGTCAGTGTAGCGAATGCTAAGGAGTATGAAGGTGACAAGCTGATAGAGGAAAAGCACCTGAAAAGCATGACCAGAACTTGTACACCTCCATATGACCTGCTCCAGGGGATGCAGAGCTGTGCAGAAGAGAGAGGCAGCAATGTCAGGCAGTGCAGGAAGCAGCCTCACCCCATCTGCGCTGAATTGCAGCCGCTGACCATCAGTGACTTGGGCTTCTGCCTGTGCTTTCCATAACGAAAATCCTTCTAGGATCTGCTTACAGTGACACCCAGGGCTGAGCCTGTAGGCTGCCTGCACACAACTTTACTTATCTTAAGGCTTGCACTAAAGCCATCTGCTCTGCCCTCCACCTGAGCTCTGCAAGTAATTGATCTTGTTTCTCCTTCAGGGCTTGTTTCTAATTAGGGGTGGGCTCCTCATCAGCTCTAATTCAAGACCAGGCAGTTGCAGGTTTGTTGTTGGCCAACTGCTTGAGCTTCTAATGAGCAGGTGAGTGGCACATTCCTAGGCATGCAGCTCCTCTACCTCCTATAAGCCAGCAGCATTTTCAGCCTACCCTGAGCAGAGGCCAGCTTTTTGTCTAGCACATGCTCCCTGTGACACAAGTGAGCACAGAAAGCCACCAGCAGTGATCATGGAATTCCTGCTTCCCAAAATCTTTCCCTCAAGCAGGCAGAAGCAGCTCTTGAGTGCCCAATCTCTCACCTTCGGTTGGATGATTTTTGCCCACAGCTTAGGTGGCACAATTTCCAAAGGATCTTGCTGGGATGCAGGCAGCCCAGTGGCACTGCACACCACTCTCCCCATTGAAAGAGCTCTGTCAGGCAGCAGATTACAGAATCCAATCACCAGCATAAATTGGCAGAGTGATATGGCAAGTAAATGAGCTGTGTAGGGCAGCGAGACAAAAATGTGCTCTGTACTTCCTGCAGATAAGTAGACACCTCTTCCATAACACATGCAGACACGTAGATGTGGCACTGAGTGATGTGGTCAGTGGGCATGGTAATGGTGGGTTAACTTGGTGATCTTACAGGTCTTTTCCAGCCTTAATGATTCTGTGATTCTATGATGCTATGACAGAGCACGTCCCCAGAAAGATTCTCTCCATGCCATTAAAGGCAGTCTGGGTTATACAATGTCACTTCCTTTGAGAAACAGCCAGCAGAGTGAACATGGCATGTTTCAGACAAGGTGCAGTGGATAAAAGAAGGTGTTTCTTCTGTCTTGAACTATTAGCCAGAGTCCACAAATAACTACTACTGTGGGCACGTCCCATGCTGTCCATGGATACTTTGAGGGAACATATCTGTATAAACCAGTATTTATAAAAAGCACAAGCCATGGAAATGGGTACCAGGACACTCAAGTAGAGGGCATTGGTCTCTATTAATAAAATATTTCCAATTTTGATTCAGAGAAGCCCAATGTTTATCAAAACTGACCATAAAATACATGCTGGCATTGCTAAACAGATGCATAATTTGCAATAGGGATGCAAATCTGCAGCAGAGCATGAAAGCAGACATTTCCTAGAGCATTTCACAAAACACACAGGAGCAAAGTTCCAAGCCTGGTTATGTATGTGTTAATCTGATCAAAATAAAACCCGTGTCCTGTCAGCAAATGTGGAGTGTCTGTGCCAGAGGTGCAGACTGGGAGTCATCCTGAGTCACCCCTCAGAGGGGCACACATCTAAAGAAGCCTGCAGCCTCAGTGAGGGCTGAGCTCTACGGCCTCAGCAGCTGGGAAGTAAACTAACAGGAATGCCTGAAAGTCATTTAGGAACTAATGGAAAAATCAGAAAGGGGAACCAGTGATGTAAATATCACTGTTACAAAGAGGAGGTAAGTGCAATGGTGAAGCCTGTAATTAGGATAGCTTCCAAAGAGGAATCAAATACAGGAGGTGTCCCAAGAAATGCCACAGAACTGCTCCCTGCAACACCACGGGTGGGTTTTTCTTTGTCTGACTAAAAAGCCTCAGTACTCAGTTTGTTCTCACTTCCCTGAAACAGCTTCCACAGTTACAGTGTGACCGAGCGACGGTCCCTGACTGCACAACAGGGGGCTCTGCCATTGTCACTGGTGGCAGAGCAGGCGTAGTGCTAAGGGCTGAAGCGCTCTGCACTGACATCTGAGCAAGCTCTCTGCTCAAGTCCAACAGGTTGGGGGGCAAGGATGTCAAGGCAATGAAAGCGTCTGCTAAAATAAAGGGGACAAAGACCATACTGCTGCTTCATGTGCATGAGAAGGCTGTACCTGAGTGAAGCAGACTCTGACAACGGGTGCTCCTTTTTGTGCCTCAGCAGAGCCCAGCACCCAGTGCTGTGCCCAGCACTCACCCTGGGACACACTGCCCTCCCCATCACTTGCTGTGTTTGAATGTCACCACTGAGGTGGCAGAAACAGGGCATCCCTGCAGTCCAAGGGGAACCTAAATCTTTGTAGAGAGCAAATGTAGACTGGGGGCTCTTCTGTGAGCGGACATGAGACCCTTGTGAGCATTGCTGATTAATGCTGCTGCTGGCATGAGCTGCTCTGTGTGCCCCAGCACGAGCACGAGCACTGCTGCCGAGTTGGCTGGTAAACAGAAATGGACAGGAAAAGCCTTCTGGTTTCAAAAGTGGCAACAGAAACTCAGTGTTGAAAGGCACAGACATGGGCTGCAGTAACAGGCAGGCTGGAGTCTGAGAGCAGATTTTCCTCTTAGGGTTAAACACCTGCTTTTAGCAGCAGAGAAATACACAAGAGGGATCCATCTGATGGGCAATGCTGCAAACCTCTCTGTTCAGCTTTCCTCACCCCCTGCATTTACTGCCTGCAGCCTGCTGCTCCTTCAGCTCCAGCACACTCCTTGGTTCTGGGAGATGGACTAATTTTCATCCAAGACCGGGCAGGAGACTCACTAAGAGGACACATTCAATTTGTGAAGGGGCTCTGGGGAGAGGAAGAGGGAGAAAGCAGCTCTTTGCTCGCTGTGCCAAATGATCAGTTGGTAATTTTAAAATAAACTGGATGACAGCAAACTGATGCCTAAGGAGCGATCCACCCGCTAACCAAACATCCACCACAGCTTACACCCACTGCCATTCATGTGCACCATTAATATTTATAAGGATGGCGTGTCTCTTTGACAAGAACTTTTGCCTCCAACGACAACAGATGTTACACCGCTTACGAAAGAAGCTACATTCCCAAAGGATGCTGCCCATGCTCATCACGTCTGTATCCCAGGCTCTGATTATACTGTTCATGGAGGCTGGGTGACCTACTGAAAGCTCAGATCATGTCAGTCTCAAGCCCAAGAACACGGATGGCCACACATTTGGCTGTGGACTCCTCACAGTTTCTCAGAGTCGTGTTGTATCTCTGTGGATGTTCTTCAGGGAGCTGGAGAACTTTCAGATGCAACTGATGGCTCAAATCCACATGGCATCCTGTGGTGGTCAGCCCCACCTCATGGGGATGGGCCTCACCTGGGCCACAGAGCACACAGTGCAGGGCAGAGGCTGCAGGATTGTCTTCCACTGCTGTCCCAGCCACTGCTGTCACAGGTACGTTAGTGACTGCATATGATCTACAAAGAATTACAAACCATCATTATATGCTGTGTTACTGCACTCTGCACACAAACCGGGAGGATAATACGTGCTGCAAAGCTCTGATCTCATCCATCTCTGCTCAAACATGCTGTTCTTTGGCATGAGGGAGCTGCAGTCCCTGGCAGGACTCAGCTTTAGCTGAAGTGAAACTCCCACCCTCCATGCAGGAGGAATGCTTATCCTTGCAGAGGATGCAAGGTGGTGCAGAGCCCTATGGATAAGTTTTGCCAAAACATCCTTCAGGAACCACAGTGCCTGGGCAAGCAGTGAAGCATTAGACAAAGTATGTAAGGGACATTTGCTTTTACAAGATTGCAGTTGACATTTACATTAAAATGCATGAGGTTATCATGAATCGTTCCACCTGCTGTGATGGAGCTCATTTAAAGTGGCACAAAACCATCACATTAGCCCTGTGGGCTGGAGCAGGGAACCTGCACTGACCTTTTCCTCCAGAACCACAGCTCTTGTAGTGCCCTGATATTTATTTATGATACATCTTTAATGTACAGCACAAGTGACTCCAGCATTTGTCAACCCATTTGACCTGCAGCTTTCCAAAGAGTACACAGAAAGACACAAAGCTGGCGCCTTGTGCAGCTCATTGCCATTGGTTCAGGCAGTCAGAACACAAACGGGATGTTACAGCCATGGACAGCTCTCTGTGCCCAAGCTCTGCTAGCAGATCACCACCAGTGCACCCCAGATTGGATCCTAAAACCATCAGTAGGGATGAGATGCATCCCCTTGGATTTGTTCTTGCTCTCTGCAATCAGTGTACATTCAACGTTACTACTCATTTTATAATAATGTGCATGTGCCTGTTTCAGCATCATGCCCCATGGTGCATCGAGCTCATCGGAACCTCAGGGACAAGTTTAACCACACATTCACAGCTACGACCCAATTTTGTTCCTGTCTATAGTGCAATGAAATGTGTCACCTATAGAGCAACCTGCCAAAATCCAAGCACCATTTCCTTAAAACACAAAGGAAAGACAAGGACCACCAGCAGCAGTACTGCTCTGGCAGTAAGGGGCCTATGGCTGGGACACAGCATGGGGCGGCTTGGACACAGGGTGGCCCCATCCTGATGGCTGTGCTGCTGTGGCCATGAGGAGACAGCACGGAACAAATCCATCCCATGGCAATACACACGAACCATCCCACAGTCAGATAGTGAAAGGATGAGGGGGAAAGGCTTTAAACTAACAGAGGGGAGATTTAGGTTAGATGTGAGGAAGAAATTTGTCACTCCGAGGGCGGTGAAGCCCTCACTCTGCTGCCCAGAGAAGTGTGGGTGCCCCATACACGGTGTTCAGGGCTGGGTTGGACAGGGCCCCGTGTAGCCCAAGCTGGTGCTGGGCACCCAGCCCACGGCAGAAGCCAGAAGGACCGGCTGCAACGCGCCTTCCAACCCACCTCATTCTGTGCTTCGGATAAGGGGAGCAATAGGAGCCCCACCTCCAGCGGGGTCAGCCCGCGGGCCCGCACTGCCGCAGCGGGCAGTTATGCTGCACACGCCGGGGAGGCGGCCGGGTGTGCGGGGCCGCTTCCAGCGGGGGATGCATCTCGCGTTCCCTCGGGCGGTAAAAATATGACACACATTAGCGAGGAGAATGAAAAGAGGGAAACAAAGGAGCGAGAGCGAACACCTGTCGCTCTCCTCGGGGAAGAGACCCGATGCTTTTATTCGGTTCGGTCTGCTGGGGGAACTGCAGCTGCCAACTGTCATCAGCATCAAGTTACGGCACAAAGCCGGGGCCTCGGCCGGCGCTGGGGAGCGGCGGGGGGACGACACGTCCCGGGTACGGACGGGGCCGCGGCCGCCATCCCGGCACGCGCGGCCGGCGGGGCACGGCGGGGGCTCGGAGCGGCGCGCCGCGGGCTGCGGAGCAGCGGCTGCGCCACGGGCGGCTTCGGTCGGGCGAAGACAAAGGGCTCGGAGAGCCGAGCAGCCGGCAGCCTCCAGCCGCGAGAACCGCCGCCCGAAGCGGGCATTTCGCAATTCCGCTCCCGCACGGGCACGGCCGAGGCTGGGGGCACCCAGCTCAGACGATGGCCGGGGGGCTCCCGAAGGACCCGAGGCCGCCGTAAGCACGCATCGGCGCCACCGCTCACACCCGGCCGGAGCGGCCCTCGGCGGGGCCATGCAGGGAGGGGCCGAGAGCACGGCCCGCCGCAGGAGCCCCGGGCACCGCAGCACCGCGGCGCGGCACAACGCGGCACAACGCCCGCCCGCCCGCGCGGCCCCGCGGCAGACAAAGCGCGCGGCCGCCATTGGGCCGTTCGGCCCACGCTCCGGCGCTGCCCGCACGGCGCGGCCAATGGGCTGCCGGCGATGCAAAGCGGCCGCTATAAGACGGGCGGCGCGGGGCGGGGAGCGGCGCGGGGCCGCGGAGGAGCGCGGCGGGGATGGCGCCGTCCTTCCGGCACGGCAAGGGCCGCGCGCCGCGGGGCGGTTCGGGCGGCGCGGAGCCGCGCGCGGACAGGAGGGTGAGCGGCGGGCGCGGAGCGGAGCGGGGCGGATGGGGCGCGCGTGCTGACGGCGCCGCGTGCCTGCAGGCGCGGAAGCCGCTGGTGGAGAAGAAGCGGAGGGCGCGGATCAACGAGAGCCTGCGGGAGCTGCGGCGGCTGCTGGCCGGCGGAGAGGTGAGGAGCGGGGCCGGCGGGAGTGCGGAGGGGGCCGAGGCCGATGCCGATGCAGGCGCTGACGGCCGCGGCGCCTCCCGGGGCGGTTCTAGGCGAAGCTGGAGAACGCGGAGGTGCTGGAGCTGACGGTGCGGCGGGTGCAGGCCGTGCTGGAGCGCCGCGCGCTCGGTGAGTGCCGCGGGACCGGGGGGAGGAGGGGGAAGCCGGGCCGCACCGCGCCTCACCCCGCTCCGTCTGTCTGTGTGTCTGTCTGTCTCTCCCGGCTCGCAGAGGGCGGGCGGCTGCACCGCGAGGCCAGCGAGCGCTTCGCCGCCGGCTACATCCAGTGCATGCACGAGGTGCACACCTTCGTCTCCGGCTGCCCCGCCATCGACGCCAACACGGCGGCCGAGCTGCTGAACCACCTGCTGGAGTCCATGCCGCTCAACGAGGGCGGCCTGGGGGACTTGATGGCGGACGTTCTGGCCGAGCCTTGGCCGGGAGGCGAGACCGCGCTCCCGGTGGCCGAGGCGGCCCTGGGCCTGGTGCTGCCCTCGCCGTTGTCCGGCGAAGAGACGTGCTCCGACTCGGACGAGGCGGAGGCTGAGCCGGGACAGACCCCCGCCCGCGGACTGGAGGCGGCGCAGACCCGCGGCGTGCCCTCGCCCAAGTCCATGTGGAGGCCGTGGTAACGCTGCGAGCGGCGGGGCGGTGCGGCGCCTCGGGGTTGGAACGCGGCCCTCCTGTCACCCCGCCGGGCTCTTGGCTGAACGAGAGCCGTCGCAGCGCGTGGACTGTGCGTGTGCGGCAGTTTGTAGCTGGGTGTCGTTTGTATGAGAGTGGGGGGACGGGATGGGGAGGAGGGAGTTTTTTTAGTAGCGAAGCTCTTTGGATGCACAGCTGTGGTCTCTTAACCCTGCCTCATCCTCTTGGCCCCTATAAGTGGCCCAGATAACGCTCACTACCTTGTTCTCTTAAGAAAAAGCCCTCGTGCGGTTTAGATCCTGACGGGTAACTCCATGAGAGGCTCCATCTGCGCATGGCGTTCGTGTGCTGGTGACAGCAGGGACCCCTAAAAGGGGCTCCCGGAGCAGCTGTGTGTGGCAGCAGCCCAGCTCTTGCCTTCAGGGAAGGAAGAGGAGCAGGACCTGCTGGAGCTCTGCAGACATCCAGGACTGATGGCGGGGCGCCTTTAGAAATGAGCATCTTGATTCACATTTTGCTTTTAGCACATTTGAGTTCATTGTGACTTTATGTATATTAGGGTATCAAATCAAGTGTGTTTTTTTATTTTTAATCTTTAATAAAAAAAACCCTGAATTCGCAGTGGTTTCATGGATTTTTGTATTGTGCTGCTTCTTAACCAGGAACAAAAGTATTTTTATGTCTGGGGAAGAGTGCTGCTAATTAGTCATTTCGTTCACATACTAAGTATTGTTAGCTCAGGTATTGGAGTTAAAGTGTCTCTTAACGTTACTGCACTGAGTAGCACACAGTGCCCCTTGCCACAGCCTGCCTGGCTGCCCATTATTTGCTCCCTTCTCACAGTGGTGTTGGTGCAGCTGCAGTCCTGAGGCATTGGACACATCCTCTGCAGGGGCAGCACAGCACTGATGATTGGTTTTGCTTTCAACTGCAAGGTTGGTTGGAGAATGTAGAGGATGGGGAAGGTATTTCTGAAGAGAGAAAAAATAGTTTTAAGGGAGTAGATTTCAGCACTTCTCTACATGAGGTCGGATCTCTCTCATGTCCCTGCTGGGAGGTGCCATGTTGTTTGTACTGCAATACCACCTTCCGGAGAGCTGGCACTCTAAGGCGAGAAACAAAACCAATTGTTAAGTTTCTTAATACGTGGAAGTTCCCAAACATAGAACAAGCAAGAAAGGAAGCAACCTAACCACCAGGGGATGAGACCTGTAACTTCCCTTTGTTAACAACCCTATGGAACAATGAAAATGGAGAACAAGTACCAGTAGACTGCTCCTTATTTAATGTTACCTGGGGGGGGCAGGTTCTTATTCGAGATTACCATCAGATTTAGCAGGAAAGCAGAACAACTCATTTCCCTTTGAACTGGAGAGAAGGGCAAGAACCAGCTCCCCAGGAGGCAGTGAGAGCTGCTGTATTGACCTGTGCTTTAGGGAGGGAGGCCAGCATTTGAAGTGTAAATGAGAGGGAGGGAACCTGGGACACTTGCACTAATAGTCACAGCCTATGCATGAGATGACCTCTTGGGCTGAGGCTGCCCCACTCCAGACCCAAAGCAAGGTCACTTTTTTTAAACAGTACAGTGCCTGATGCCTTAGTTTTTGCTCACCTAGTTGCACCGTGTGATCCTGCTACGCTATGACAGAGCTTCACCTGCCACCCAGAAACTGCCTTTCTATCCTGTGCTCCCAAAAAGGGGAGAGCTATGGCTCCCAAGGGCTGGATAGGGCCAGGAGCTCTATGGAGCTGGGCAGCCCATGAAGGAGCAATGGCACCAGGGCCATGCATCCTACAGCTGACAGCAGCAAGCCCAGCTGCACAGCAGAACTGGGCTGCAGCCCTGCCTTGGGCTCTCTGGGTTAAGGTCTGACAGCCAAAGCTGCTTCAGGGCCTGCTGCAGCTGTTGCAGGAATACCAGAGGCACTTGGCTCAGCTTCATTTCCATGAGATGAAAAGGGCTGGGTTAGGGCTCTTCTGCAACGCTGCTGTAAGTGCAAATCCTGACACTTTGGTGACAGAAACACAGCAGAGTCAACATAAACTGCCAGCTTTGATTCAGCAGCAAATCAGCAAGGGCAAGCAGCAGCCATCACCACTAAGCAGCGCTGCAGCCATCGGAGAGAACTTTGCACTGGCCCTGGAGAAGTGGAGCTGCAGCCGGCCTTATCCCCTCACCTGCTCTCTTTCTGATTCTTCTACAAACTGCTGCGAATGTGGTTGCCCTTCCCACATCTGGGGACAACATGTGGAGTGGTGCACCCAGTGCTTCCTGCATGTGAGCCATGGCAGAAGCAAAGGCTGCACCCAGCCTGCAAACCCCACTGCTGCAGAAGGAGTTCCACGCGTGCTGGCCCTGGCCTTCAGACCACGTATGGGGTCAGCTGCTTTCCAAAGGCCAGCAGGGGTAGGAACGACTGTGCACCTTTCCCATGCACACTTCTCAGTCCTGTGTTGGCTGAAAAGAAAGAGGCAGGTCAAAGCACTGCTCTTAGAGTTGTTTCTTTCTTTTTTTTTTTTTAAGTGTCAAAAACATTTTAGAAATATGTTGGCAATAAAGCTTTCTTTTTTTTTTTTACATCCACAAATTAGATTGACAGAAAGTTTACACTCTCTGATGAGGTGCTGCCGGTTTTATCCATTTGCATGTCTGTACCTTACTGCCAAGGTGTCGAATCTGACACTTGCCTGACAAAGGCAGGAAGGGGTGAGGTTCTGGGATGGGACTGAGGAATGAGGAGGGGAAGGAAGGGCTCCAGCAGCTTGGATGAAAAACCAGAAGCCTTTTCAAATCCTTCTTTACAGAAAGGACTGTCTTTATTTTCCACTCCAACAGACTATTAAACAGACTATCTGATCTGACAGTGCACTGCATTGTAAAGGGAGAAAGGAGCAGCACACAAACAGAGGGACTCTCGTTTGATATGCGGTTGCAGAATAGTTGAAAGAAGGGCTCTTTGCATGTCAGTCACTCGCACCTGTCATGGGGAAAAGCGCTCCTTGTTAACCAAGTCAGCAGGCAGGACTCTGTTCAAACCCTCTCCAAAGCTACTGGCAACACACACCAGGTCTTTGTTGGAGCCCTCAGTCAGGGTGCAAGCTCCAGCTTTCAAACTCTCCAAATCTAGACATCTTCCTTTGTCACCCACCAGCAAATATCACATAGCACACCACAAAGTTCTCACCTGCAAAATAAAGTCTGTTTCTATTCCACTTAAGAGTGAAGACAAATAAGAATGTAGCCCAGCACTCAGCAGCGCAGCTAGCAAAAGAGGCCAACTTGCATACAGACATCATGAGAGGGAAATTTCTGCTAAGCAGGCACTTTATTCCTGTCCATTACACTGACAGCTTATGGTTCTTACCATCCCAAGATGCTGTCCTTAGTAAAATGTTACTGAAACAAATGATGGAAAAACAGGATGTATTTCTGAGACTTGTGCTGGGATGGGCATTAGCAACCACAGGCACCCACAGCCTCACCATGGCACAGCGAGCTGCCCAAGATAGCACCCCCAGGAGGTGATCCAGTCCCAGCATCCCCAGCTGTCAGAGCTCAGTTTTAGGACTCTCCCATTTATGGCCCCACCTCCAAGCATCAGCAGCAGGCACATGAGGCACATGAGCACACACGAAGATGTACCCAGCCCCAGCTGCTTCTCCTCCCATGGGGGACATGGGAGCAGACACACAGGTTTGACAAATCTGGTGCTTCACTTTTGGAACACACAACTTCTGCCCCAGCAGTTCTCCCTTCTCCCCACTGAGGAGAGCAGCTGGGTCACGCAGCACATCCCCTGCTGAGCTCTACCCACCAGCAACAGCTCAGGCTGTGCTCCCTCAGACCACTGAAACACAAACCAGTATGGGTGGGACTCAGGAGAACATCCTCCTGGGCACAAAGTTTGGAAGGTCATGCAGGAAGCACACAGAAAACTCAAGGAACAAAGCAATCTGCCAAAACAGTTGGCTTAGCCTTAAGACTGCATCCTTCCTCCACATCTTAGGACATATTTCCATTTTCTTGCATGAGAAAGAAAATGGTTCATAGTTGTCTATGCATTCACATACAGATGTCTTGAACTAGTGGTTACCTAAATTGATAGCATTGCTAAGTTGTGCAAATTGAGCTTATGGGGCTCCTATGTGAGCTGAGAGAAGATGGAAAAAAAATGCCATTCTATCTCCTTCCATGGGATTTTTAGCTTCCTGTGGAAGCTTAGCATTCAATTACCATTTTCAGCAAGTGTTAACCTCATTTCTGCATTTTAATAAAGTTTAAAAAATATATCAAAACTGATGCAAAAACATTCAAGCATGAAAATATACCTTATAGCAGAACATTTTAAACTTAACCTAGCTAAACAAGATGATTGAGGGCAATTTGATTGGTCATATGCATGCAGTACGCCATATTACACTCCTTCCAGCTGAGCTTCAAATGGCCTTTTAATCCAATAAAGTACAGCCTTAAATGCTGAGAGCCAGGCAGCGAGTTCATATAGCCATTAAGGTTGGAACAGACATCTAACATCATCTGGTCAACCCACTTACACACCACCAGTGTTGCCCACTAAGCCATGTCCCTCAGTACCACACCTACTCCTTCCTTAGGTACCTCCAGGAATGGTGACTCCACCACCCTGCAGGACAGCCTGTGCCAGTGCCCCACTGCTCTTTCTCACAGTTCTTCCTAATATCCAACCTGACCCTCCTCTCTGGCACAACTTGAAGCTATTCCTCCTGTCCTTCCCAAAGTAAATACAAATTGCTTTGTTAAGAACTGGAAATACCTTACAAAATACAGCATACCAACAATTAGATTAGATGATCCTTTCTGCTCTTACATTTCTTAAGTAAGAAACTACTTCAGTTTGTAGTCTTTTAGTTTTTACTCTGAATTCAGACTCAAATTATAGAACTGAATTATAGACTCCAGCACACTTCTGCAGACAGCTCGGGAATCACCCTGAGAGCTGAACTCTGCAAAAACTCAGACCATTTAGGTACAAAGTAAAGCAGCCTAATTTAAAATCACCACCACCAAAAAGGTACACTTCAGAGTATCCTTAATGACGTGCACATTGAGAGCAAAGGGAGATGACCAGGAGCCTGTGTGCCCTCTTTGTTACGTGCTACAGGAAGGATTTTGGGGCTCTCTAAGCAAGCTTCACTGTGTTGCGGCATTTGCACCATCCATGAATGAGGCACACTAACAGAACTTGAGTTTCATTCTCCTTAAACTGACTTTGCCAGAACCAATATGGGCTACACAGGGTCACTACAAAATATTTTCTACTGTCACCATGCAAGTATTTGCAGTTGACATCCCAGAGAGAGAATGGGGGGAAAAATAACCACAAAAAAAACCAGCATCCTCATTGTCAGCCCTGCCAAGCTTTTCCACCAGCTCAGAGAGGTTGTTTGAAGCACCTAGAGCCTGAAAAATCCCACAGGTTTCCAGGCAATTGGCCAAGATGCTTTTTGGTACTTGTGAGCAGCTTTTATCAAGCAAGTTTGTCTTCATTACACACAGCTGACCCCCAGTGAAGGTGGATTCAAACAATACATTGGCCCTTGAGCCATTCCAAAACGATGTACAAGAATCTGTTTGCCCCCAAAGATACTTGCTGAGTTGGAAACTACATCTATGTGCCTCTGAGCCTGGTCCAGACCTGTTCTGCCCTTCACAGAAGCCAATTAACTGGTCAAAAAACAAAAGTGTAACTGAATCTCCCAGGCTGGGCAGAAGGTGTACCGTACCATCTTACAGAAATCCAGGTTCAGGAGCATATCTTCACTGAGAAGCAGCCACTCATAGCAGCTGCAAGTTTCCCCCTCATAAACCCTCCCACTGAATTAGGATTTTCTCAACACATGGACACACTTTGTCTGGGAAGTACATGATGATGACCTAAGAGCAAGCTCTGCACTTCTGGGGAGCTTTACAGTGCACACAGGATGCTCTGTAGCTCCCAGAAAGCTTAATGTGAAGTGACGTGATTTGGAAAGCTCCAAAATACTCGTTTTCCAAAATAAGCTTATAAGGCCCAAAAGGCACAATCGATCACTCATCATACCTGATCTGCCCTGTGCAAATGCACAGCAGCAGCTGCCCAGAGCAGCACAGCTGCATGGATGCCAGGACAGCTGAGCCACCAGCAGGTCCACACCACTGCTTTTCTGCTGCAGGAGGGCACTGGCAGCACTTGGCTGTTCAGTAGTGACCAAAGCAGACTGCCACACAGCACAGCAGCCATGGTGATTCAGTGACAGCAGAACAGGCTTTACTTTCAGTTGCTGCAGGAGGCAGGAAAAATGATTTGCATCATTCCAGCCAACACAGAGTCAGAGCTCCATTCCAGGGCCAAAATAACTCCAGTGATGTAGAGTTTCCACAATTCAGTGCAAAACCACACCATCCTGATGCTCTGTGCTCACTTAGGAGGACATTCCTTCCCCAGAACATCAGTCCTTCATTTGTGAAATTATAATCTGTTCCTCTAACCATTTTATTTATTAAACAAACAGACATTTTTACCCCCCCACCCCCCACCTTTTGCTAGAAAGTCCATCCGACAGCTACAAGGGAAAACAAGCAGTAATATCCTTTTGCTTGCTTTAACATAGAAGGGTTGGGTTTTTTTTTATGTATCCATTTTTTACTTCAAAAGATGCAATGAAAATGTTACACTGATATGCAGTTGTCATAACAACAATCAATAACATCTCACTTCAGTATAATTCTAACAAAGCTTCAAAGACAGAAAAATACTATCATGGGGTCATTATCCTGAGGGGTAAAGCAGAGATTAAACAGGAATGTGCCAACGAGACCCATGAACACACATCTCCAAGGCACAGTCTAGCTCATCATTCAGATGCAGGCTAACACTACTGACAATAGATTGTTTTATAGAAAGGAAAAAAAGATTGCCTTGTCTTTTGTGGCTTTACACACCAATTTACAGCTGCTCGAATCAATCAATTTCTAGCGCAGATACAAGAGAATTGCTGCAAAGAAGCTGATGGAAAAGCTTTCTTATTTGCCAGAAGGAAAAAGTGAAGGGGACTCACTGAGACTGCCCATGGGTCTTGCTGCTGCTCGCAGGAGCGACTGCTGCTTCACGTAGCAAAGGATGCACATCACTTTTCATCATACACAAGATTCAAACAAATAACACTCAATGCAAGCAAAGGCTTCTACACTGCATGGGATGGATTCTGCCACCAGACACTCCTTTCTTTCTCTTCAGAATTACATTAACAAAGAATTAGCCACATGTCTTTCAAGGCAGGCTTTCTATTACCGAGTTGGCCAATGCAGCTAACAAGAAACAAGCACACATCAAAATTTAGGCTCCAAAGTCTCATATGACTATAATAAGAGATATAGGTATTAGTGATGTACTAAGTATTTGCACAAATAGCAAGTATTAGTATATCTAGAGCAAGTGATCTGTTACTTCCCCTATCTTCTTGGTCTATTTGCTCATCCAAATAGTCTTTTTTAAGTCCTATCCAGCCCCAAACTCTTCAGAATTGCCAACCTGGCAATGACAACTGACTGAGCAGCACATGTGGATACAGAATTAATAGGTGGATGTAAGTGATGTAGACCATTCGGGAAATGAAATATGTACAAAGAATTGGCGTGGCATAAAATAAATAGATCAAGAAAAAAAACAAAACCAAATGCATTCAAGCATGAAGGGGTTTGTTGGCTTGCTTTTGTTGTTTTCCTCTCCTTTGCTCCAAAACAGCATTGCTTCCAAGCAAGTTGTTTGCCTACATTGGGAAAACTGGTCCCCACAGTAATAGCAACACTAAGAGGATTCTCAAATATTACCTTTGCCCTTGAATAAATTGGGTGCCACACCAAGTACTTGTGCATTTTCTATACACAAACAGGTGGGCTCCTTGGCCTGACTACCCTCCTCTAAGTTGCCTTCACAGTGCAGTATATACAGAGAGCCATCATATTGAATCATCAGCAAGGAACAGATCGTTGCTGCAGGAGAACAGCAGCATTGGCCAAGAAAAAAACAAAGGATCTCAATTCATGTCATCATTTCTGGGAAAGCTTTAGTTCACAAGGGAACTTCCAGCTTCTTGTCTTCACTTTTCTTTTCTTTCTTTTGTATAAAAAACAAAAGGAGTGTCACTCACAGTACTTTTCCTCTGGAAATGGAGCAGAACCCTACGACATGTAAACGGGAAAGACTGCTATCTGGCCCAAACCATAAGATTTCACCATTCCTTCCACTGCTGAAACGCATCATCGATGTTCAGCCTTCCACAGATTCCTTCTGGCATGGCACAAATGGCAGAGGAATCAATACTGCTGGAACACAGCAGGGGAGCCTACCTGGTACCGCCGGTTTGTCTTCTGTAGTTCTTGTAACCATGGCATCTGGGCAGCAAGAAATAAACACGCAGTGTCGAGAACGGAAGTGTTTCTATTTCCTGTCTCTCCCCTGAAACAAAAGAGTATCTTTTTTTTTTTTACATGCAATTTGTGCTTACTGCTCTTGTTTTTAACAAACATTGCTATTAAGTAACTGTCTATCAAATGTCTCAGTTACTTATTTAAGTTTGGTATTGAAAACCACCAAAATCTGAAGCGTCTGGAGGCACGACTTTGGCTGACTCCGTTTCTAAGCGTTACTTCTGTACCTGCACTCTAGCAGAGTAATTTAGTCTAGCAGAGAAACCAAGAGAACACAATCCTTCATGGGGTTTGGTGCCACTTTTGCCATGAGCTCTAAACCTCAACTTCTGTCTCCAGCCTTCTTTCTCCCCATCCCCACAGCCCTCTTTATGCCTAGATATGGGGCCATTTCAACCTTCCTTGCTTTGACAGTTTTCTCCTTTATTTTTTTTAATGGCCATGGCCCACAGAGGCACAGATTGAACCCTATGCCTGCCTTTTTTGTCTGAATTTTAGTACTCCGTCTCCACTCAACCGTTCTTTAAGGTCCAAGTATCCACATGACTTCATAGACATTCATCTTCACCCCTCTCAAATCCTCTCTGACAAGTGCTCCATCTTTCCCAAAGGAAGATAAGCAGCGTTCAGCTGCTGATAAAACTATTTTTAAAAAGGTAGTGTTTAGTGATTTCAAAGAAGAGGCAGTGCCCTTTGGACCTCTGTCATTATCTTCTTCCTTCAATTCTTCCTATAAAGTCACAAACCACACTGCAACAACCCAAATGTTTCCAGAGCAACAAACTGTCAGGTTCTATATATAGCCCACATGTCACAATTCAATCCTCATCTTATCAAGGAGTGTTAGAGGTATGGCAACACACAATGCTTGGAAAGTTCCAGATACATTTAATATAGCAGTTTACTCATAGCAAGTCTTGGCAATCAGCTCCAATGAAGTACTATTGTGCACTGATAAAGTCTATTAGGCTTGGAGAAGGGTGCTGGCATCCATCTCATGAAGAACAAATAATGTCTCTCTTCTCTCCAACATGCTACTCTCAATCCAAAACCAAATTTTATATCTGAAAGCTGTAAGTTCTCTTTGGCAATACTCAAATAAGCAAGTTAGACTATGTAAGGCAGCTAGGTGATAAATTCCATCTCCATTTGTAAGTGTCTTAATCACATTAGGGTGTAGTGCTGTGCTTCTTGGACCTAACTTACTGCAGCCCACTCAGATACATTGATGATTTACGTTATGCTGGCCAAGATATCCTGACCTTTCCCTCTATTACCCTCATTTGTCCTCTTGAAAGGCACAATGGGTACAGTTATTGTTCAATGACTTCCTGAGCATTTGGACCCTCTGCCAAACACATTCAGAAAGACTCCACCTGTACAGCCGTTGTTATCAGCCCAACGAGTAGAAGCTAACACCATAAAATTCATAGCCTGTGGACACTGAATTAGGAGACAGAGTCCTGTATCACTTCAAACTAATTCTACACATAAGTGAAGTCTGTAAAAATATTTACAGTTATGTAGTCTGGTTCAGTTGATATCATTCAGCCATGAAACTGAAGACTGTAAACATTTTACACAGACTTGGATACAGACATCTTCATTTTGTTATTCTGTTAACCAAGAAATCATCAAACAGCTTCCTTTACGCTCTAACAGATTTTCCCTGAAAACCTAAGCCACAAATTCCTGGAAATTCCATTCTTTAAAATGTAAGATTTAGGCACCAACTCCCAGCAGCAAAGTACTTACATCAGGGAAAAGACCCTAAGTGGAGCGCTAGGACTCAAAGTTGTGCACAAGCATTTTCATAATCAGGTCTCTGTACTGATTTCAGTTAATTTCACTGCTGACCAGGTGATTCCAGCAGTTTTAATGTGTGGCCTGTCTACACCCAAAGCTTTAAGAACTTCCATTCAAAGCAGTTTGGTAATCATCTTCTCATTTATGCACAACTAAAGACAAGGGTAGAAAAATTCCCTCATTCTTGATGTTACGAGGGAATCCTTCACGATTAGGGCATAAGCCTTTTTCTTAAGTCATACCAGTACAGCAAACTGACAAGATTGTTAGAAACCTTCCATACCACCCCTGAAAACACTGTCCTCCTTTCATCATCACTAAGAAAAAGGAGCTGGTGAGCTGTCCACCATCTTGTTCACCAGATCAAACCTTTTCAAGCTACTTGCTCGTAAGGGGTTAGGAAATACTGGAATATCTGGAATCTACACTTACAAAAGTTACTTTCCTCCTAGCTTGCCAGTTTGTCACTTTGCCAGAAGCACCAAGTTCTTTGAGTCAGAGGCTTATCAATACACCAGTTTCTTTCCATGTTCTCTAGGAAGAAAAGAAAACAATAATCAAGGATATTGTTACTCAACAAGGAGAACAAATGTTCTCCAAATTCATGACAGTGGTCTGCAATAGGATGCTTTTCAGTACCTCATTTCTCTTTCATAAGAAGATATTTTATATTCACAATCACTATCATTAAGAATCTTTCTGGCATTTTATCTGAAATTAAAGTTACAAATCTTCCCTTTTACATCAAAGAATGTAATCAACACAATAGCTCAGGAGACAGGAAGCTGAACAGAGAAAGAGCAGGGGCAGCAGAAGTGCCAGCCTTGGTCACAGGACACCAGTGACGCCTAGGGGCTACAGAGGTGGGAGAAGCTGTCAGACAAAGCCTGCTCGCAGCAGCTCTGCAGTGCTAAGAGAGCAGTTATCTGAGTGCACATTGCCAAGGTGGCAAATGCCTGAAGTCACATTTGGCTTGTAATCTTTTTACATTCACAACTGGAGGAAAAAAATGTAAAAAAAAATCACCAAAAGCAGCAATACTTGCAACATACCCAGTAATTTATCAGCAGCACTTTGGTCCTCACACTTACACCCAAATACTCACATAACACCTCCTCACCTGAGCTGCAGGTACCCTGCATAAGGGCATGACTCAGACTTGAAGTTCTGTGAACTGCTTTATCAATACACACATTCTGCATGTTTTGTTAAGCAAGGATCCAAGGTGCTACCATGACAGAAGTGTTTTCAGACCTCACTACATAGAGCCACTTGTGTATTTAGGGTTAATTCAGAAGACTTCAGTGGAACTTGATGAATACATCATCCAAGTGTACCTTAAGATGCAGTAAATCCAGGTAACACTGTATACAACACAAGTTTTACCTTTGGAGTGAAGGCAATTCACCTGTGCGGTGCACTGGGTTTTGTTGTTTTGGGGTTATTTTGTACAGGAACACCACGATTTTATAGCTTGCAAGTTCCTGGCTCCCTCATGATCACACTATGAGCAGCACCAGCTTTTCTGGTAAAAAGTAAAGTACCATAAAACAGTCAGGGAAAAAAAGTACACCTAATTCAGCTCTGAAAACCTGTGTATTTCCTAATCTAGAAGGGAGGAGCGGGGGGTGGGCTGAAGCAATATCTGACTCTCACTTTGTTTCACAGCAACACTGAGAAAATAGAAATATTCGGATTCCCCACTTCCTTCAGCCATCAGAGAGCAGAACAAGAACTTCAGCATGAAGATTTCAGCAATGACTAATCACCATACAATTCACATTCATGGGGCTTAACCAAAACTCTCTATGCATAAGCTATTGGTATAAAGCTACAGACAACAGTAGTATTTAAAGATGACATTAAACAAAGTGAAAAGGACAGCACACCTGCAGCTGCTGCTTTCAGACACCACACAGAACTCAGCCACATACCCTCTTCTAGGTATTAGTTTGCACACATTTTCAGAACAGCTGGTCAGTCTAAAGATTCTGCCTTACATTTCATCACTAAGCTTTCAAGTCAAACTGCCAGCAATTCAGCATAATAAGCCACAACTAACTTGTGGCAACTAACACAGCTTGCAAGTTCTTGGGGTACCAGCTCAGAACCGAGCTGCAATATGTGTATTTTTTGCTTCTTACATGGAGCAGAAAGCTCAAGAAACAGAAAGACAACTAAAAATAAATCTGTTTTATTTACCAGTTTTCTAAAAAGCAAAGTCATAAAAATTAGTCACAAGTGGCAAAACCAAAATATATTGCACAGTGTACAGAAAACATTGTTGACATGTTGACAAAGTGTCATCACAAATAAATCATCTTACAACAGCTTGGAAAAATTACAGCTTCAGAATCTTATCTATAAATGGAGGCATGTAGATTTAAAGTTACAGGAAAATATTTAATACCACCCTGTAAATGCAAACACTTTAAGGATGCAAGAATAAGACCGTAATTAAGCACATCCACAAAATGCTCTAAATATACTTTTCTCTTCCTTTCACTAAGTTATGCTTACAAGATGGTCATTGAAAAAAAAGAAATGAGAACAAAAAGACAACAGAAAAAAAAGCATGCTAAAGCAAAGAAGTTCACAAAGTGGTTGAGAAGTCCCTGAAAATAATGTTTAATAATGATGCACTCCTTTATATATAAAGCTTTGATTTTTTCCCAAACCCTGGTCCAATTGCAACTACTTGTGTTTACATGTAATAAAACACAAAAAAGGAATATGTAATATGCTGGTATAGCTGCACTGTTCCATTTATGATTGAAACATTTAATATATTGGACTTGAACACCAACATTTTAATGTTTCTCATTCAGTTTATATACATCTACTGAAGTTTGATCTTGCAGAACTGTTAAAGACAGGAACCAGATCATACTGATGAGTGTCTCATACTATGTTTAAGATACTCGCTTTTGAAGTGGTGATTCTACTTGTTTTGTAACTGCACACATTCTAACTGAAGAACCTGTCTCCATTGCAAGTTTCCTTATGACACTGTCCAATTAATAATTAATTCACACATTTCTTCCACTAAGCAAATACCAGTCGCTTCAGCATGTTTTTATGGTGCCAGATCTACCTTCACGTCCTCTTTGTATGCAAAGAGAAACGTTTCTACATAATGAAAATAACTTTAAATTTCAGTGAATAGAAATGTTATCTTAATATTAAAAAAAAAAAAACTTTCATGAAAAATATTTTAAGACAAACATAGCAAAGTTAATTGAGTTTCTCCACGTTTTTAACCCCCAAGACCTACAAGCTGACATCTAGCAATGCTGCGACTAGATTTCTTCTAACTAATCAATACTGATAGTTACTCTCTTTTGTTCTCTTCCCACATCCAACACGTACAAACAACACAAGGACAAAGTACACATTATTCAAGTTGATACAATCGCTGAGGCATTAAAATTTAATCCTCGACAAGAAAGGACTCCAGCCACACCAAGTGCTAGATTATGTAATCTGTGAAAGTCAATGGTATTCTCAACATCTCTTTGTAAGAAAAACCTTCCAATTATGAGAAATGTCTAACCCTCTCTTGCCACATGCAAGTTTGATGTTTGTTTAGCCAAACAGAAAAACGGACGGCCAACACCCTAACAGAACAGACCAAAAATAAAGGTTAAGGTCACACCACGTTTCGTCTCAGTCACTGGATCATACATGGTCATCCTGTGTGTTCTTAAATTTTTTAGCACAGATTTTCTGTGTATAAATTCTCAGAAATCATGCTTTAGGATAACAAGCAGTTCATAGAATTGCAGTGTCCATTGAAACAAAAGGCTACAGAGTTGTCAGCACTCACCTACGCTTTCTTAAGTATCCATGTAAGTATTTTAACCCAAGGTCATCTTAGAAAATTAGCTTAACGTTTCTCTTAGGCAAAAAGTTCCCATAGTAAAACTATAGGAAACAAAGAGGATGGGTCAACTGGTATGAAAAGGGCAAGTTTGAACTGATTTTCTTGAAGGTTATTTCTTCTACTATGCTGGACCACTTCAAACATTAAGAGCAATGCTAAAGAGCTTCTAAGCAAGATTCCTAGAGCAATTCATAACGCTGAACCATTACTCAAAGATTTGAGGAACTATATGTTTACAAGGGATTTTCAGTACTCACAGTACTCATTGACCCACTCAGTAGGCATCAATGAAAGCTTTTATAGTTTACAAAGAAAAACTTGAGGCATAAGTGCAAAATATGAGTCTTTTTCATTAAATAAAAGATATACCATCTTCAACAATGTCCTTACTGGGAAGAGATTGCCACCATTTAAAAAGAGATTCTTTCACAAATGACTCTTTTAGAGCAAGAAAAACATTGTTTTATGAACCGGATTCATCTTGCTGCAAACAAGATTAAAACCTTAACGGATCATCACTGTAATTTTGAAGCAGCTTTAAAAGCAACAGGCTCAAAGGCTATGTTTGTTCTTCACTGGCTTGACTCAGGGAAACCAGATTGTTCTCCCCACTGTCTTCAATCATTTCATTAAGGTCCATTTCATGGATTTCTTCATCATATGACGTATAAAAATTGCTCTGTATATTGTCCTCACAAAAAATACATTCCTAAAACAAAACACAAAAAACATGAAGTCAAAGAAAAAAGAGCATTTTCTAAACATCAGTCCATTTGCATGTGATCCCTGATTCCAAAGGAACCTGTACATCTGTGCTACACTCAGGTGTATTCCATTCCCCAACTGCTCCCACACAATTTATAACACGTAGTAAATCAACACGAGGTACCCAAAACTCTACTATGAACAGTTACATCACAGAACGTTTACAATTCCGACATCTTACAAGCATTATAAAATTCTTCCTACATTTGATTGCTAACACTTATATGTTTACACACTCACATCAGCTGCACTACTTAAGAGACTGAAGCAACTGTAGTTTCACACCTGTCGGATGCTCTCACATTAATGCTGCTGTAACATTAATAACAGGAGAAGGATCTATTTAAATTCTATTGCATTCACTTTTGAAACATTCATGAATAAAGAGAGCCTCTGCATTTGATAGTTTATCTGAAAAAACCTGCAAACGATGGAGAGCTTAGGGAAATGGAATGCAATCAGTTACTTGTAAGTAAAATTCACATATAACCAATAAAGCTGCAAAGATTCTTTTCTTTTCTCCCAATTTGTTTCCTGAGCTATTAATCTACAATCTAAACAAGAGATGATCCTGTAGGAAAAATTCAGTACAGAGAAGGAAAGCTGTATTCCCATTCATTGCTCACTTTCAAGGAAGAAGTAGGTGTAGGTTTCTATGCACAAAACAAACGTGTTTTTCATGTCATATGAAAGCTTTAAGCAATGAAATTGCTGGCTGCATTGATACATAATTTCTAAGAGATGCAACAAAACTAGAAATAGCAAGGACATTTCTTATACCAAATTCACTACTACATTGACTTTTCTACTGGGAAGATTTCTGGTAAGTTAAATCAAGCCAGAAACCACTGCAAGCAAGTTCAATTTTAACTTTTTCTCAGTATAACTGGCCAAACTTTCCAAACAGGAATGGAAAACTAACACAGGCAGCTAATAACAAGCATTGTTATACGTGCAAAAATAACAAACTAATCTAAACTTACAGAATTAGCAACAGTCTTTGGCAGTCCACCTTGCTGGATCCATGGATGAACTTCAATAAGCTCTCTTTTTTGGTCTTCAGTAAATTTTGGTTGTAGTTTCTGCATTTGCTTTAATTTCAGCTTGTCTTCTTTTAAAACTGTTTCCAAATCTCTAAAATGAAACGCATTCAGAAATTGAGCTCCAATTATTTTAGGACTTGACACCTACATAAGTTACACAATCAAATACAAGCATTTTTTTAAAAAACTATTTTTGTTCTGAATTTTTAAGCTTACAAATCTGACATTGGAAAAAAATAAAGAGTGATTTCATCATCATTCTACATTTGCAGAAAACTAAACTTCAACGCATCTCTGCTGGCTTGTTGTCCTTCCAAATCCCACTGAGAATGGCTTGCTTAGAGCTATTAAGACAGTACTTTCAGTGAAACAAAGAAGTTCAGTGCCCCTCTGCAGCTGCTGCAGTGAGTTCCGAGCTCTCTTTCAGCAGGACAACCTGAATCAGACACTAGATGCACATGAGATATGCATTAGCTTCCAAAAAATATACACAGTTATTCTTCTCCAGAACTTCTCAGGTAGTATGCAAGAGACAGAAAGGGAGCAATGATTCTTGACACTGACTTAAACATTTAAACAGGTTGTCTGCTATTGAGACAGAGATTCAGCTCCCCCCGCTCCCCCGCAGTTTATGAAGTACTGAGGTACTGGAATTACCTAGAGGGTATCTGGTAAGTCATCATAACGGTGTCATCTGTGTTTGCCATCAAAAGCCATATTGGATCCTGAAGAACATACTTAATGAAGTGCTCACTTTCTTCTATTTCTGCCTTCATTTTTGTTTTATGATGGTTTTCTGAAGAATCGATACTCCCAAAGTATTTGCTGGTATGACTGGTTTCACTACTCCCTTTAAAACAGAAATTAAAGATTCATTAGCAATTATCAAATGCATGGATCAGTTCAGTATTTTTGAAGCTAGAAACGGTTAAAAAGAATTGAAAGCATAAAACATCACCACCATTGTATTTCATTTTTAAACAAAAAGGTACCCCCCACTTAGGTAGTATTTTCAACATTTTTTTTAAAACCCAATCATTAAAGCTCAACCTCTATGAAGTTGCAATAGAATAATCAACTAAACCAAAATAAATTTGAAACACCAAGGATTATGGTACTCCCTCCTCATTACTCCATCATGCCTATGAAATGTTTTATAGACTATGTGCACACAAAAAAATCAGAAGTTCTATACTGTAAATCATAGTAGAGAGGACTGTCATGTGATGCAATGAAAAAAAAAGAAGAATGAAGATGAAATACAGGAGTGATTTTTCCATGAAGCACTCAGCGTTCACCTGATGTCTGTAGTACATCATACTGCAATGCTCCTAACATGCTAGGAGTATTCACTGCCTGTGTTACCTGTTCTGCTCCCTGACATGTCACAGCCATTAGATCCGGACCCGAGAGATTCAGCAGCTGCAGACACTCCGCTCCCTGATGAAGCTGAGCCAGTGCCTGAGCATGCATCTTCTTGAAGTAAAATGTCAAGCAGGACACTGGACATGGAGAGCGCATCGCTATTTTGAGCATCCATTGGAGACTCAGCCTGGAGACAGGAGAGGAGGGAAACAACGACAGAAAATTACAGTCATTTCATCTCCAGTTCCTCACATTTAGTATTAATCCACCTCACTCGGTATTCTGCTAAGCTTACACTGCTTTTTGTTTGTCAACGTAAACAGTTACAGCACTGCTAACCCTCATTAAAAGTTGGCTTGAAGAACTTCAGAAATTAACGTTGATGAAGAACTTAATAGAATACTTTGTAATACAAGAACTAGCTTCAGATATATCCTCAGTGCTTTCCTGAACTAATGCCTGCTTTGCCTTCATGTTCACATAATGATGATGAAATTACAGAAAGTAATATTTTGCACATTTCTGAACAATGGGAAATAGCCTTTTGAGGGAATTCAAAAGGATTTCCCATCCAAATTGTTAGTATTAATTTTTGTTATCAAGATTATTTTAATCCAGTAGCAACATCTCAGAGCACGCAATTAGTTTCAGGCTGTCACAGATGCACTTCTTTACTACTGCACAAAGTGTTTTATGTATGTCACATTATATATTTTACACACACACACTTGTTCTCAAGATCATGAGGCAGCAAGCACGCAATAACAGAACACAGAAAGTTTTTGCATGATGTCAATAAAGTTTGGAAGTTTCACAAGAAAAGCAAATATAAGCATATTCCTTTCTGTTCCCCCTCTGTTAATCCTCATTAAGAATCAGTATCAAGACTATTAGGTAGGTCAAATTAATCATCTAGAAACTAAGTTCCTCAGAGTGGGGAACAAGCAGGTTTGTACGTTTGTCCTTCCTCCTCCGCAATTTCCAACGTTGGTACATACTTATGACAAACTATACAGCAGTCACCTAACCAGCTGTTAGCATCAGCATTAATTATGCTCTATGACTGATTACTTGGAGCAGGTCAGATCTCAGGCATGCCAGTAAGAGCCACACCTTCCAACGCCTGCTTTCCTTCACACAGCACTGAACTCAAATTGTACTCTGTATGCACTGCCAGATGCAGTGAACAGTTACAACCCTCATTAGAAGAAAAGGCAGAGGCAGGAAGACATTCTAGAAGGCTTAGGTTGCATCCCATCAGTGACATAGCATTCAGAAAGATACTATGCAGAATCTGTAGACAACATTAATATATTAGTCTATATCATCATCATAGAAATCTTTACAGACACAGCACTCCATCCAAGGTTTGTCAGATTATTAGTTTAATTGATCCATCAAATTTAAACGAGCCAAGAAAAGAAGCTGAAGTTATCAAACAGCTTTAGGGGACAGTGCACTAAGAAAACAAAATAGTTAATGTCTGCAAGCAATATCTCATAGTTTATTTTGACTACCTGATTGTAAACAAAGATGATTTTCTTTATATCAGCTTCTTTCAAGATCTCAGTTACAGATTGCTTCTCCCTCACTCTCTTCTCAGAAATGCACTACCCAAAAACTTTTTGCTAAACATTAAAAAAAAAGTGAACCAATAATTTGAAATCTATTTTAGTGCTTCTCAATGAATGCATTAGCACTCGCATTAGAAGAAGCAGAGCAAAACTGATTTTGGATTCATATTCAAGTTTCCTGGGGTAACTTCAGGAGAACAAGATGACTGTCTTAAGCTTTAGAAGTTAACATTATTCAAACAACTGGATTTCACATTTATTCAGTCTACCAAAATCTGAGTTCACTGACTCCATCTCTAGAGACTACAGACCACTTATTAGAACGTAAGGTCCACAAGTGAGTTTTGAAAACAATAAAGCAGAGAGAAGAAAACAGAAGAGGGAAGAAGATCCACTGTGGGTATCTCTACATTTTAACAACCTTAAATATTCATAGAGTGCCAAGATTTTAAAAGGAAAACACGCAAAAAAGAACATCAACATACTTACTGGTAGGGATCCCTTTCCACTACCATCATCAGTTGTCATGATTTTGCCTATGGCTCCTTCCTCGTTTAGAGCTCCATGCAAACCCGCAGGAGCTCCACTTTCCACAGTTTTTGTGTTTTCTTCTAACTGTAGAAGATTCAGAGGAGAGCTACACCTTGATTGGAACAAAGGCGGTGAAGCCTGGTCTTGAGGACCCACTGACTGTGGAGTGCAGGAACGGGATGGCTCGTTTCGTGTCTCTGCGACAGGAACCTTTTCAATTTCTGCTGGTGGATTATAATGGAATGGTTGCGTTGGAAAAAATGCCTGCTGTGGGAAAGGGGTAGGGGTAGTGAATGGAGGCTGCGCTGGAAATACTGTCTGAGATGAGAAAGCAGGATGGGTAGGAAAATTGGCTTGGCTGTGGTAAAGCGTTTGAGGTAAGCTATTGTTCATTTCTGGGTAGACGTAGTTGGGGAGCACAAGAGCTACAACAGGTGTCATAAGGGGGGCAGAAAACTGGGACGGTTGCATAGGGCAAGTATTTCCCGAGTCTGGCAGCTGATTAAAACCAGAGACTGAAGTCTCAGGAGCTGGTGGCACAGTCCCTGCTGCTGCTGGAAAAACAGGAAGTGGATATGCAGGCATAACAGTTGGAAAAGACATCGCTGAATAGCTTGCTTGTGAAGTGTCCGACGGTGACCAAGCAGTAGTATTTAAACCCTGAAGAGGAAAGCGATGGGGGAATTTAGTTCCAGAAGTTGTACTGTCTGAAGATTCCTGTGGTTTAATGCGTTTTGATTTCCTATTTTTCCCACTTTTCTTCCAAGGCTGATCCATTCCAGAAGTTCCATTTCGTTGTCCACGGCCACCTGCAAAAACAAAAACAATGACCAAAAAAAACCCCAACAAAAACCAAGAACAACAAAGAAAACATGCATCAGGAAGGAGCCTACTGGCAATGTGATGGATCCCCTACACTCTGGCATCCCTAGAAGTTGCTCAAAACTGTAGTTCTGGATTTTAAGTCTGTCCACTCAAATGGAAGGATGGGGGAAGAGATCAGATTCACTTTTACCTCTAGCAAAAGAGCTGAGCAAACCAGGCAAGATAAACCTTGATGACATGACTTAGGGGAAAGAAAATAAACAATAAGAATAGAAGTGGATCAGTTAAGGCTCAGACGTGCCACCCAATCAGTACAACAGTGCAAAACAGTGGCTCCCAGAGAAGCTGCTTGAATCAATACAGCAATTACAATGAAAGCAGTAGAGGACACAAATGAAAGCGCTTCTGGAGAGTTAAGAGTTGTACAGGTCTGTAACTGAAAAGGTGAAGAACTAAAAGCAGCAAAGAGAAAGTACACAAAAGAATTTTCTTTTGTGAGCCGAAAGAGCACTGAAGCATCATAAATTCTGCAAGAAAAGTACAGAATCTTATTTCAGAAGTCAGCACCAAGCAGCTCTTCCTTAGGTGAAGGCTATCAGTTCATCTCTACAGACATGAATAAATCCATCAGTCATCTTTTATGTTTAAGTACTTAAATATTTAAAAGCTGTTCCAACTTTTAGTTTGCGTAAGGCTTATTCAGCCTGAAAGTTTATCAAGGATAGAGAACACAGAGCACTTCGGTGTTCCAGAACATGCTTCCTAAATCAAGGACCCGCATATCTCTATGCATATCAAAAATGAAAGATACAAGAATTGGCAAGAAAATGCTTCTCAGTATGACTTCTCTTCCAAACAGAACCAAAATGGAAACATAGTCAGGTCAGTACCAAGCACTCTTGAAATATCATCTTGAGTTCCTAGCCCTAACGGAACAGAACAAAACACTCACTGTTACACATAGCCTGTTCCACTTCCACCCCCCACTGACATTAACTTAATGGCAACCATACAGTTAGATTGTTCCACCAGTGACACAATAGTGAAATGGGACTAACTGGATGTAAATGAAAGCAGCTGGAAAAAAGCACTGAAAGATGGAAAGGCAGAAGGACCAGAAAAGCAAGAGAATACAAGCACAGACAGGAGAGAAAACATTCTGAAGTTGCATTTGTCTCTTGAAAGTAGATGCATAACAATAATAATATTATGAACTGATAGCTAGGACATTAGTAGCTATTGAAACATTAACTATTATATTTAAAGCTATATTCCACTCAATCTTCAAGGCAAGGCCGTCACCAGAATTTTTCTATAGACTTAAACATAGCATGCGACTGCCACTGGTCACAGTGGCTCCCTAACACTTAAAAAATGCAAATATCCTCTCAACAGGATTCACTTCATACACAAAGACAAAAAAAAAAAACTATTGCCATACCACGTTCACCAGGCCTTCCTTTAGGTTTATCTTGTAAGTAGTAATTGCAGTGGGACTGGAAAATATTGAATCTCTTGATTTCTTTGAACTTATTCAAAAAGCTTTGCTCTTCTTTTTGTGTATGCACAGCAAGGACTTCCTTTGTAAGTCCCAGTTTTTTAAATGACTCCTTTTCCTGATTTACGTGCGTAGAGCTCGATGGAGGGGCTGGAAGTTGGCTATCTAAGAGTTCTGCTCCACTTGGACCATCTTCTATCATTTCTACAAAAACGGAAGGAATAAAAATCATGATCCAGAGAATTGTATATGCAATTTAAGCTACTACAAACTGCAGTAACTTCTCTTTGAAAGTTTAATATAATAAGTTCTGTCTCTATTTATTCAATTTCCATGAGAACACCTTAGCTATAAATAATGCAAGTTAACAAATAGGTACCAGGTGTTCTCATTTCTGAGGCTATACTTGCTGGAAATCAGTATTTTGGCAATGACACACTAGCAGAAATCATACCTAATTCAGGTTGTGGTTTTTTGTCTCCAACATGAACAATGGTGCTACTGTAGCTGCACTGACTTGTGAGCGATACAACACTTTCAGGTTTGCCAGGTAAGGCCAAAGAAGTTAAGTGAGCACCAACTACTGGGGGACCACTTGCTTTACCAGACGCCTTCAACACCGTAGAGTCTATTCAAAAAAATAGAAAAACAAAGGAAATTACATATGTAAATAAGCAATATGTTGCTAAGGTTGCAGAACAGCAAAGGCTTACTTGTGCTTAGCAAGATAAAAAGTGAATATTTCAATTGATCTCACATGTTTTACCAAGAACGTTTGAGGAATAGAATAACATCTGGGCAAATAAATCTAATCCTCTACTCTCAAATACAGTTAAGCCAAGTCTTTCCAGTGAATGACCTCTTGATCTTTCCTAGGCATTACTCTTCTTTGATGGTTTGACTTTGGAAGCTTCTAGCCTTCACCAGCCTAAGATGAAGTCCCTCCAGTTCCCATCTTGCTTTGTGTTAGTCTCTCACATAGCTGGTTATTAGCTGTCAGATGTTAAGTTTTGCTCTAAGCATCTGCCTATTTAAGTTCTCTCACTTGAAAGCTGTACACAATGCTCCAGCAGAGGTCACATCAATGCCTCATGAAGCATTCTCAAAACATTCTTTCTCCAGTATAAACACTCAGCAAAACTCTCAGTGCAAGACTTGAAGTTAGCCTTCTCCTGACTAGTATATGCTGTTTACCTGGTCATTCACAGTTACCTGTGCAACAAGAAGCTAACCTAACCCTAACCCTAACCCAAATCCCCACCCTTGCCTATCAACTAGAACTGCCAGAGACTACAGATGACAGCAGAAGCTGTGTGCCTAAGCTACACGTCATTATTCTGACAAGAAGAAACAGCAAATAAATAGAGAAACCAATATAGAAATACCTCCTAAGGGTTGTATAGCATTAACAGATGCTTTTTGCTCATGAACACCAGAATTCACACTTGATGAAGGTTCACATTTTCTTTTTGCTGTACCAGGCACATTACAACTCTCCAAGTATCTAAAATAAAGGAATTTAACAGTATTAGATATGTAAACCTGAAGTCTAGAGCTCAGTGGTAATTTACACTCCGGTTGCTTACCTGATGACGCTATCCAAGCAGCTAATCTGTTGGTAAGAATATACAGGTTGTTCTTTCCATGCCAACTCCTCAGTAGCCACATTTTTCGGAGTAGCTGTAGCTGTGGTATCCTTTCCTATCACTTCTTTCGCCTGACCACCAGGACCATTTTGTTTTTCTGTTAAGAGATTGTTATTATACAATCACAGCATTAATTCTTTGAATTGCCCCTAAAAGTTTCAGTAAAACAGCAGTTGTTTTCTTTTATGCATATTTTTTAACAGAGCAGAAGTTTCTTAACAGTGTAGAGCAACTAAGAAATTTGTGTCCTAATATATGAACACTGTGTAAATAGCCCCCCTGTTCTTAGGAATTCTTGAGGAATAAGATTCAGTTAAGCTGATGGAGCCAAAGGGGACAGATATAATGGATACAAAAGAAAAGATATCATTAGAGCTGAAACCCACTCACAATGAGAACAAGTGTAGTGTACAAAAGTTATAAAATAAGCTGTTACTCATGTCTATAAAATTTAAATTGCACTAGGAAGATTTTCATTTATTGACTTAAAAGTTCCTGAAATTTTGTGAAAATGGGAATAACAACATCCTTCATCTAACAGGAAAAAAGGTATTTGACTTATGAGCTACAATTAAGGAACTTAAAAGCAACAGCTCTAGGACATCTTCACTGCATGTTACATCATTACCAACAGCTAGGTCACATGTTTTCCTGAACACAGAGGAGAGATTAAGGACAATATAAAGAACAACAGCGTTTATTTATTGAAATTGATTAGAATGAAACTGGAAAGCTGCCTACTCATGTCACATCATGCACCACTGCAATAAACTAGCACTTAATTAACTTACTAGTAATACCTTACCTGCAGAAGGTTCTCTCTTATGTTCTAGTTTTCCTTTATTCTCACTGAAAATATGCTGTCCTTTAGTTTTGACCTTACGGGCATCTTGACTTATCTGGAAGGAGGCCATTAAAAACGCTCATTATGAAATTCTCACACAAGACACTGTGAGTAGTGCTTCCTAATTTTCTACATAGCTTGAAAGTAATTTATCTGTGAAACAAAAGTTCCAGAAGCTTAATTTGCTTAAGACGCTAATGTGTGACGACTGAAAGGCAGCAAGTGACCACGTTGGCAAGCACAGCAGACTGCAACACCTGATCACAAAAGCATAAATCGAGTTCAGAAGGTTCAGCCTGAGTGATGTAACTAAGGAAAAATTGAACTTTCAGAAATCAACTGCAATTCAGCAGGGCTTAATGGGAATGGCAAAAACTATTTCAGATCTTAGAAAATGGTACAGTTCCTTTGATTGCAACCACTATTCAATACACTGCTGCCCAATTCACTGCCACTGCCACTCTCTGTGGCACAGTTCTGATAAGCAGAAGCACAAATTTAACTCTGCTGGTTGTTTTTTTTTTTTTTTGGTTTTTAATGTCATTAGTTTGAACAAAAATTCTCAGTATCAGTTGGATACAACAATGTCCTGCAAAGTTAAATTTTAAGCAAAAAACTTCCACTCCATATTATACAGTGCATTTTCTGCAGCATAAAAAGGTCATAGGCTATCATTTTTGTATGCACTTATTATATGCATTTTATAATCGAAAATAAGAGATATAAACTTTCCCCTCAGAAGAAACTGCTTTCAAATATTTTTTTCTTTTTTTTTCCTAGAAGCAAGCATATAATGGCCATCACAATGTGCTAACAGCGTCCACTTTCAAACTTATAACTGTGCTTCAGTACCCTGAGACTTCATCTACAGCACAAATATTTATTCCTCCTGACAGAAAGCTTTTTTCCATATTAAACAAATGACAACACTTTCCTTATACTTCTTCCCATCCCAAATCAAAAAGACTTACACTAAAAATTGAAAACCTCTCTGTTTTGTATCCCACACTTGAATTTATGAAAATAGAAAACTTACTGTTTTATCCTTTTGTGTGTCATCATTATTATTTCCTGTGCTGTCACTGGAGGATGCCACACTCATTAAGTGTTCATGTGAGCCATTGCTACCTAGACTTCCATAGCCACTGGATCCACTGTTGTGTACAGGCTGTTAAAAACAAGAGAATATACATCCTCTGCACCAGCTTTCAGCAAAAATGAAATTGTTATTAATAGTTCCATGTGAGGTGAAAGGGATTTTAAGTTTTTTTGCACAGTTTTGTGTTTGTTTGTTTGTTTATTTTTTTTTAATTGTTTGTATGAAGATGCCATAGCTGCATTAAATCCTTAAATACCAACTGAAGCTATAACACACTTAAGTGAGTCATGCTTGGCAATCAAATGCAAATAGTTTCCAGGACTATAGCCAGAAATCCCAAAGCAGTGGAACAGTGGAAGATAGTTAAACAAAACATCACATGAAGATAAACACCCTTTCTTCAGTGGGAATTTAAAGTAGTGATACGAAAGCACATGCTGTACCTGTAGTAATAGCCGATATATTTGCTCCGTGATCTCCTGAACGCTGGGGTGAAGGATTCTGTCCTCTGTGTAGTTGGGAGCAGCAAAAACATCCTCATTTAAGGGACCCCTGCATAAACCAAACAGATCCCATTCCATTACAACTGCAAGTGCTTGAACTGCAGAGAGACTACATCCTCAATTTGCCATCTATATATAGCAAACAGGATCTGACCATTATTCTATTGCATCTGAGGCCACTGAATTTGACAAGATGCGCATCCTTACTCACTTTGAGTATAGCTTTTCTCCTAAAGCAACTCTTGACAGTACTGACACAATACAAAACAGTTCAAATTTCCTTTATGTAAAGCAGCTACTACATTATTAACCCAAATATAAGAAGGAAGCAATTTATGTGGAGGGGGAATTTTTCCCCCTCTCTAAAACCGTTAAGGCTTTTTTAAGTATCACTAAGTAAGCTGGAAGGAAAAAAAAAATATCATGGCTATTGACTTACGTCCTAACTTTGTGTCTTCCAATGATAAATGAAACCTTTCGACTCCAAGGATTGATGAAACTGGACCAGCTAGTGTCCATGGTTATATAATCTCCATTTCTAGTGCAAAACCTGATTGGCGAATAGTCAAAAGGCTGTCCTCCATATTGAAGTACTGTTAAGAATGATCCAAAAAAGTCAGTTTAACATTTGCAGCTCTAATTAATGATTCAGAGTTAATATGACCGAAGAGACAGCTTTATATTTTCATAATTTAACAAATAAACATTGCAAGAATGGCTCACTTTCTCTTCATGGACTGCTTATGAAATGAGGAAGGCTACACTTTAAGGTATGACAACTTCTATCATGCACACTCAGGACAATTTTCTTTATGTATGAAAAATTCACATACAAATTAGCTTACAGCAGTTATGCTTCACCTCAAAAACGAAAGTGAGGAAATACTGAATTTCATCAATTTGCATAAAGAATGAAGTTGTAGAGTAAAGGAATACTTCAACATCTAATTACTTAAAGGTAAAAGTGTATTTTCCTTTTTTGCTTAGTCCTTTTCAGATGTCACTTTTAACTTTCAGGTGAAAAAAAAAAGATTTCTTCCACAGCAAAGAGATTACATACTTTTTTTGTGAATTGCTAGCATTAAGGGTCTGTCATTTGGGTGAAGATGCACCAAAACTGGTGTTCCTATTAAGTCCTGAGGTAGGTATCC